>NW_027186304.1:59329975-59411470 GCF_028583685.1 Petaurus breviceps papuanus
ATAGATAGATAGATAGATAGATAGATAGATAGATAGATAGATAGATGGATGGATGGATGGATAAATTATTCATTTTGCATGCTGTCTCATCTCTCTGTCAGAAGATGGGGACAATATTTCATCATGAATTGTAAAGAATTGTGGCTTTCAGTGATGACCAGAGTTCTTTAGTCTTTCAAAGTTGTTTTTCTTTACAATACAAACATTCTAGTTCTGCTCACTTCACTGCACATAAGTTCATGTAAATCTCTCCAAATCTCATCATTTCTTACAGCATGAAAGTACCCCCATCACATTTATATCACATAACTTGTTTAACTATTCCTAAACAAATGGGCAACTCCTCATTTTTCAAATCTTTACCATATTAAAAAGAGATGCTACAAATATTTTTGCACATGTAGGTTTTTTTCCTTCCCTTTTGATTTCTTTGAGGTTTAGGCCTAGCAATGGTATTGCTGAATTGATTGGAATGTACAATTTAATGCCTTTATGAGCATCAAAATTTAATTCCAGAATGGCTAGACCAGTTGGCAGTTCCACCAATAGTACATTAATAAATCTATTTTCCCACAGCCCCTCCAGCATTTGTTGTTTTCCCTTTTTATCAGCTTTGACAATATATAAGCATATCAACCCCAGAGTTGCTTTTAAATGTACATTTCTCTAGTTATGAGTTATGTGGAGAATTTTGTCATACTGCTATTGAAAGCTTTTATTTCATACTCTGAAAACTGACTGTTCCTAACCTTTGAACTTATATTGATTGGGAAATGGCTCTTAAATTCTTATAAAATCTGGATCAGTTTCCTATGTATCTTAGTCATGAAGTTTTTATCAGAGAAACTTGATACAAAGATTTTTTTCTCTATTTACTTGCTTTTAGCTGAATTAGTTTTGTTTAATTGAAAATGTTCAAATTTTACGCAGCCAAAATCACCTATTTTACTTTCTGTGATGCTCTCAGTTCCATATTGGTCACAAGCTCTTCTCTATCCAGAGATCTGCAAGGATTTTTTCTTCCTTTCTCTTCTAATTTATCATGTTAATATTTATGACTAAGTCCTGTAATCATTTAGAGCTCATCTAGGCATACATGGGTATTGATTTATAACTAGTCTTACCCACACTGCTTTCAACTTTTCCTAATAATTTTTGCTGAATAGTTAATTTCTATTCCAATAATGAGGGTCTTTGTGTTTATCACACACTGGACTACTGTGCTCATTTGATTCTGAACAGTGTATACTTAATCTGTTCCACTGATTAACCTTACTATTCTTAAAAAGTACCAAATTGTTTTGCTGATTAATACTATGTAGTATAGTTTGAGATACGTTACTGCTAGGCACTCATCTTTCCCACTTTTTTCTTTATTTCCTGCCAGATTCTTCACTGTGTTGTTCTAAAGATGAATTTTATTATTCTTCTAACTCTAAAAAGGGAATCATATGATAATTTGATGGTATGATACTGAGTAAGTAAAATAATTTAGGTAGTATTGTAAATATATTGGCTCAGTCTATTCCTAAGTAATCAATATTTTTTAGAATTATTTTGTTACGTCTTGGTGTGAATAATGTTTTGTGACTACATTCAAATAATTCTTGTGTGTGTCTTGGCAGGTAGATTTCACAAAATTTTACACTTTCTATAGTTATTTTAAATAGTATTTCTCTTTTCTATCTCTTCCTGTTGTACTTTGTTGGTAATATGCAGAAATACTAATGATTTTTTGCAGTGATTACATATCCTGGAATTTTCATAAAGCTGTTGATTATTTCAACTAAATTTTTTAATTGGATCCTTAGCATTTTCTAAACAAACCATAATATCATTTGTGGGGAAAAGTGATAATTGTTTCCTTTTTGCCTTGTCTCAATTCCTTTTACTTGTCTGATGACTAAAGTTAGCTTAGAAGGCTAAGCACTATATCAAAAAGAAATGGTAATAAAAGATGTCCTTGCTTTACACCTGATCTGACTAGAAATGCATATAATTTATTCCCATTACATGTAATGTTGGTTCTTTGTTTTAAATAGGTAGTATATGCCATATTAATGAAAGATAAATTCATTCCTATGCTTCTTCACATTCTTAACAGGAACGGATTTATATTCTATAAGAGCTTTATTTACATTTATGATATAACTATATTATTTTTGTTATTCTTGTTATTAAAATGTTCTATAATCTTAACAGTTTTATTATCTTAACAGTTTTCCTAATCTTGACTCAATCTTGCATTCTTTGCATAAATCCAACCTGGTCATAATATATCATTTTTGTGATATGTGGGAGTAATATCCCTGCTAATATTTTAATTAACAATTTCATAGCAATATTCATTAGGGCCAGTAGTCTACAGTTTTGTCTATTTTAATCCTCCCTAACTTTTATATTAAAACTATATTTACATTCTAGGAAGAATTTCTAGAATTCTTTCTTTTAAAACATAACTTTTGAAATATTGTAACGAAACTTTCTTTAAATTTTTGATAGAACTTACTTGTTAATCCATCTCTGGTCCCGGATTTTTTTTTCTTTTGGAAGTTCACTGATAGTTTATTTTTCTAAAAATGGGATATACATATATATGTATAGATATAGATATACATATATATGTATATATGTAGATATACATATATATGTATATATATATATACACACACACATATATATATATCCCTCTACTTTTTGTTCTGTTAATTTGGAAATTTTGATTTTTGGAAAAATTTATTCATTTCAGTTAGATTGTCAGTTTATAATTGGGCAAAACAGTTTTTAATTATTTCTTTAATTTCTTACTCATTTGTTGTGAATTCATTTCCATTTCTGATGCTGTAACTTAGTTTTCATCTTTTTTTTTTTTGGTTAACCAAATTAGAGAATGGTTTATCTTTTAAAAACAAAACAGTTCCTAGCTGTATCAATTAATTCAAAGGGTTTTTTGTTCATTTGTTTTGATTTTTATATTCTCTATTTTGTTTTCAGAATTTCTACTTTGGTGTTTAATTGGAAGTTTTTAATTTGTTGGTTTTCTAACTTAAAAAAATTAGTTACAAGTACAATTCATTAAATTTTTCCTCATTTTTATGAATGTATATAGAGACATAAATTTTCCCTTATGAACTGCTTTAGCTGTATCTGAAAAATGTTGGTATGTTGTCTCGCTGGAGCACTTACTTTTAATGAAATTACCTATTGTTTTTGTGATCTGTTCGTTAGGCTACCCTATTAATTCTTTGACTAGTCTAGAAAAGCAAGTCTTATTGTATTTTAATGATATAGCTATTTCTCAGTATAAACGGATAAAAAAATCTGCAATGAACAAATATGCTACCTTTGTTATTACCTTAACAAAAATGTTAATAGACTCATATTAGTTTAGGAAATAGAGGGGGAAATAAAATTGAAAATCCTATTGTGTTGTGGTTATGGATTAAAAACAAGCATTCTCTAGTTTAACAAAAGAAGATGGAATCTTATTCATGTCATAAGATCTTATTTCTGTAAAATGAGTTTTCTGCTGTAGCTATTATATATACAAAAATAATGACTGGGATTAGTAGTTTAAAAAGAATTACAAATAGCAATATCATCACTCACTCTGAGGAAATTTGACCTAAAAAAACAAAGTAGTTTAATTAATATCACTACTTTTATGACTTATGTACTCCATATCAATAATTCTCAAACTATGTCATTTCAGGATCCTGTTATACTCCTAAAATTATTGAGGATCTCCCTCTTAACATATTGGCTATGTCTATCAATATTTATCATATTAAAATTGTAATGTGTTAGTACTACTATAAAAATAATTTTGACCATATGGATATCCTAAAAGAATCTTGGGAACCCCAAAGAGAAACCAGATTTTATTTTGAGAAATGCTACTTTTAAAGAAGGAAAAAAGGGCAATCAATGTTTATCAAAGAATAGGTAAAAAGTGTTGAGAATGTTAAAGCTCAAAAGGAAATGAAGTATGAGATGACTCACGCATTTCTCTTTTACCAACTATTGGTTGTAGTGGTGTCAACTTTTTAAAATTATTTGTTGTTAAGTAGAATTTTCCACAATCCCTTAAATGTCTCACACACACATATGAATATTGCATTATGACAATGAAACATTTATAGTTGTAAGGTTTGAGAATTTGAGAAACTTTGTGAATTTAAATCTATCTTTACATCAAAGTTAACTTCCCTGTGGTATATTGACAAAAGCATTTTGTTTCAATCTAAGGCAATGATAATTACATAATCTGAACTTAAAGTAGTTTCAAACAATATTAGCCACTATAGAACCATAGAGTAGTAAAACTGGAAAGGATTCGAGAATTTGTCTAGTCCGACTCTCTCATTCCAGAAATAAAGAAACTAAGATACAGAAACTTAGATTAGAGGTGTCATTAAAATGTTTTGTAAAAATGTAATTTTCTACAATTATATTTTAATATATAAATTTGCGCTTTTGCACATAAAACCATGCTAAGGCCAATTCCAGGTGCTGTTCCCAAAAGAACATAATATTTTTATCCAACAAACTCTTGTAAAAAGAATTCATACCTGCTTTGGTCCAGGCAATTATTGGAGATGGGTTACCATCAGCTTCACAAGGAAATTCTACAGTATGTCCTTCTAAAACTGTTTCATCTGTGGGAATTACTGTAAATTGTGGAGGAGCTGAACAAGAAAGGAGAAATAATATACAAGAGAGCTTTAATATGCCATCTAATCTCCAGCTATCATCTTTTATTATTTTTTAAAAACTATTAAGGGAAAAAATTTTTCAATTGTTCTAGATAGTAATTCAAAATAAACAACTGAAAAATATATACATGGCTGTGTGGAGATACACGTATAAATAACAACAACAACAATAATAATATATGTATCTATATATTTGCAAAGAACATTTTCTGCATGATCCCATTTGTACCTCACAACACCATTATTTTCCCTATTTGCCACAATATCAAGTTCTAATTGTTACAATTTTTGTTCATTACAACCTATTGAAAACCCTATCTAAACATACAAGACACATTTTGGAGAATTAAACAGTATAGATCTTTTGTTTAACAAAGAGAGCAAAAGTATGCAGCAATAATTGAACCCATTATCCATTCAAGTTAAGACCCTTCATGCTATCAGGTGAATGATAACTACTTCAAAGGGAGACCAAACTATCCATTTGAAAGGCAGAAATCATTGTAGTCAATAATCTCAATGTTTCCAAATATCCAAGTATCAGGCAATCTGTTAGTAAGTCATACAACCAAGAGAATTTTCCTATTTCACCCTGTTTGGTTGACAGAATCTACATGAGGACAGTGAACTGTAGGAATATGCTCTAGAAACAGTGTTGTAAACAACTGATGTAGTTATCAGTTCTATAATCACCTTTACATTTAATATTATGGAAGAATTCATAATAGTTAATATTCATTTCAGTTTGCAAAGTTGTAAATGTAATATATGTGTATATATGCACACATATATACAAACACGTTTATACAAATATATGTATGTTTATATACATGTTTATATGTATGAACATATTTACATGTATGTATATATAAAATCTCATTTGATACTCACAATAACCCTGTAAGAAGGTGTTTTTATACTTGCATTTTACAGATGAGGAAACTGAGGAAGAGCAATATGGAATGACTAGCCCACAGTTAAACAGCCAATACGTCTGAGTTAAGATTTGAGCTAGTGTCTTCCTTACCCATTCTACCCACCAGCCAGGGCTCATGGCCCTTTCTTAAATTGGAAACATGGCACCAAACAGAAAAACATTGAATAGGAGTGAAAATACTATCCATGGAATTTTGTTCTCTGAATTTATTTTATAATTTAATTGAAATGGCAAAATAAGTCACCTCTACATCTCGTTAGCTATCAAGTCTTCCTTCCCTAAGACTACAATCATCTCATGACAAGTTTTATTCTAATTGATATGCATGTTCTGTGGTATAATGGGAAGAGAATTTGAAGTCAGAAGATATGAGTTCACATTTTAGCTCTGTTACTTTTGACCTTTAAAACCTTAAGTCTATCTCTTTAGTCTTTCTAAGCCTCAGTTTCCCCACATGTAAAGTTAGGAAGCTGGAAAGGTAAGTTATCCCTAAGGGCCCACCCAACTCTAATTCCATGTACAGATTAAAGTCTTTTAATATGTTTGTTAAATCAAAATTTCATTACTAGTCATGCACATGGATATCCTTTCCTGCCACTTCTTCAAAATCACATGGATTATTAATAAGCCCTTGGGGTTGTATGCCAGACATTTATGGTAAAATTATAACATTTTACACTTGAAAGGAGAGAGATCCTTTAAGTTCCTCGTTTTGCAAATGAGGGAAATTAAGGTCAAGAGAAGTTACACAGTTACTTAGTAACAGTTAAGACTCTAATAGTTACATCCAGGTCTTCTCCTAGTTCCATGTTATCTTTACTATATAAAAAAAAGTTTTCCGACAACTCTTTCTAGTTCTATCTACATAAATTTTAGCCATGACAATTTCATATGTAATAAAAGCTTTCATTAGCTATTGGGGACTATTTTCCATATTAATGACATTAATTTAATTTAATTAATTAATGAGATTTCCTATGTGTCTCCTATGTCTTCCTGTGAAATCTCATTTATGCTAATTAAATATATGTTGTTGAAAATTTCATTCATTTATTTCTTGAAAATATGCACAGTTGGGGTGGCTAGGTGGCACAGTGAATAGAGCACCGGCCCTGGAGTCAGGAGGACCTGAGTTCAAATCCAGCCTCAGATACTTAACACAAAAACTAGCCTTGTGACATCGGGCAAGTCACTTAACCCCAATTGGCCTCCAAAAAAAAAAGTATGCATAGTTAATGAGATTTCCTATGAGTCCAGACTTTAGGGACACTCTATATATTAAGAGTAATTTGTTGCATTTAAAAATATACATTAGTGGTGGTAAGTAAATAAACAGAATACAAAGACAATTTATGTCCATAAAATAATTTTTAAATGGAATAGCAAACTTGGTCCATGTTATTTATAGTTTTCTAAACATACATCAACCAGAGACTACAACCCTTGGAAAGAACCTTGGGGTCAAAAGACTTGAGTCTCTTTCCTTATTCTCTTACTTACTAGCTGCTTGACCATGGGTTCAATCTTGATGAGCTTCAGTTTTCTCTTCTGTAAAATGGAGATAGCTGCCCAATCTCAAAAAATTGATTTACAGATCAGAAAATATGATGTATGTGAATATATTGTGTAAATTGCTAAGACCTTTACAAACGACAGCCAGGAAAAAAAAATTAAAACCATGTTTTTAAATAAGTTAATGAAAACAAAAAAATTTAGAATTAAAACCATGGCCTACACTACAACCAACACTCTGAAAAAAAAATCTAGAAATGACACACTTTTAAATTTAATTTGCATGTTTAGCATTTTTCCATCACTTTCTCAAATCTGGATAATCAATAAGACAAGAAATCAAGCTCTGATTTGTAGTCTTTGCATATTTCCAAGCTGTAAAAGCTCACATTGAAAATTATTCAAATTAGCTCAAGCACCTCCCTAGACTTGTCCAAGTTTAACAAAGAAGGAACAGACCATTTATTTAATGCCTACAATTTACCCTGGACTCTGCTAATTACTTTATAAATGTTATCTTATTTGATCCTCATGACAACCCAGGAGGCAGATACTATTATTATCCTCATTTAAAAGCTGAAGAAACTGAGACAGAGTTAAGTGCTTTGCCCAGGATCACAAAGCTAGTAAGTAATTCAAATCTACCTAATCAGTCTTCTTGCTCTCTCTACTGTGCCATCTAGCTGTTTCCAAGGGTGTAGTTGAAAGAAGAGAAATCTTGGGAGAAACCCCACTTATGCCCCCATATCAGCAGCACGTAGGAGATAGGAAGGGGCAATTTTGAAAAACCAATATTTGGGGAATCAAATTAAGTCCCACGAATTATCAAATCAAAAATAACCTTCAATCATATGCAGCAGCCTCTCTTGCTTCTATAGAAAGGGTGGCAGTCAGTGGTAGAAAATTCTCCTGAGTGGTTGTCAAAATCAAAGTTGTTACAATGCTCATAAAATTTAACTTAGTTACTGGTACCCTAAATGTGAGCTCTTTGGCCAATAACCAAAAAATGTACATAGAGGAATTGCATTATTATCAATGCGCACACAGCTAGATGATGGAAAGAAGCAACTAAATTGGAAGATGATCATAGTTTCTTACTTGGAGAAACAAATGAAGAAATTAGAAAAGTAGGTTTTATCATATAACCAACCAGAACAACAAACATTATGACATGCCACCATCATAGTGGACTGATATTTTTTTTTTTGCTTTTGGAGGGTAATTGGGGTTAAGTGATTTGCCCAAGGTTACATGGCTAGTTTTTGTGTTAAGTGTCTGAGACCAGATTTGAACTCACGTCTTCCTGACTCCGGGGCCGGTGCTCTATTCACTGTGCCACTTAGCCAACCAGAGACTGATATTTCTTACTCTAAACATTTGGTCAGATTTTTAGAAGCAAACCAATGTAATTACTTCACAATTTTAAGATATGAATGAACTTCTCTAGAGGGAAATAGTACACATGTATTCTTATAAGAAAGACAATTCAGGGAAAAAAAGATCCAATGAAGCATCATTTTATGTTATTTCTAACTTTTAAAATACCATATAGTTAGAATACTTGAGAAAGGGTATTCTCATAAGGAAAATACTGAAAAGACATGGACATAAAATTTGCTTGCTATTAGACTATACAAATTAGAACTTAGAAATTAGGTTAACTCACTGGACCAGTTATCAAAAAATTACAGGAACTACAATCACATTAGGAATGCTGAAAACACAGTCATTATTTTATGAAGTTGCCTAAAATGAGCAATTTTCACTGGGGAGTCAAAGTTATTATGTGCTTATATCTACTGCAAAAAGTGTTTTGTTATTTTACAAAAATCAATCAAGAGTGGGCCCTTCTAGCTATTCATTCCTGGGATGCCTAGTAAAAAAGAGCTTTGATTTACAGTATTAATTACTATATGCCTTATAAACTAAGTGCCTGCCTTGCATGTTGATTTACATTGTTCATTGGGAGACTTGTTTTCCATTTTTATTTATCATTTCCCTCTACCATTTGAGAGGCGAGTCTGTTTGACTTTAATTGTGACCTCAGAATAAATGAACATTAAAGATCTAGAACAAATTGAAATAACACCTGTTAAAAGGACCATAAAGAGTAACATCTTTAAGTATACAGCCAAATGATAAAAAACTCCCTTTTTGCAAACCATTTGCACAGTTTAATGAACTCATTTAAGCAGAATTTTAAAAAAATCCTCAAACTGATACAAGAAAGTCACAAAGATAAGCAGATGGTGATTTCCATTACAGATCATTGAGCTCAAAGGAATACACTGGTGTACTGTGGTACTGCAACAACAACGACAACAATAACAATAACATATCGAATCGATTATCTAATTTGAAATTCACAACAGCTTTTTTGAAGTAGGTAGGAAAGTAGCATTACCTCGTTTATTTTTGTCAGTATTATAAGATGTATATGATTTCAATTACCTAGTTCTCTCGGTTTGCAGGGCTTGATTATATAATCCCTTAAATATAATATAATCAAGGATTCTTTTCTATAACAGATAGCATAAACCATTTCAGAACTGATTATAACAACAGAGCACATAATGCCAACCAAACAGTAAGATTGTGAGCCCAGCCCTTACTAGTTGCCAAAATAAAAGAAGTAGGTCACTGTGAAATAAAGAAAATTCTGAGAAAAGGGGGTGGGTGGGGTGGGAAGGGTGCTGATACAGGAAATATTTCTTCAATCAAACAAATTAGACTAAGTCATAAAGAAGTCGATAAAATGCAAATTTGTGCAAATCAATAAAATCATTTCAAGAAATCAGGCCCAACACAGTTTCAAAGTTCAAAAAACACTCCTGCCATTTTAATTTGTTTGAGAGGTAGCATGGTAGAGTGAAAAGTACACTGGACTTGTAGTCAGAACACCTTATACCATTTCCTCACTTTGGGGACTTGGGTGAGACATACTTGGCCTATCTAATCTCAGTTTCCTCATCTATAAAATAGGAATAATAATACTTGGTGTATCTACCTTATTGGATTGTTGTAAAGATCAAATGTGCTTTTTAAGTGCATGTCTGGGTGAGGGGCACAGAGAAGAAACAGAGGACACTTGGAGTCACATTACTATTTGTGATGACCATGTGACCTACTTTTTGGCTACGTGATGGCTCAGTACCAAAAGGGTTCTGTATTTGAGGATGAGGTGGTAGAATCAGAGAGGTCAAACCTTTTCCCCTTCCCTTTACAGCTACAGTAGGATGAGGTATTGAACCTACGAATCACTGGAACCAGTAACAATGACTTTGAATGTACTCCATGAGGCAGATGAGGAGTAGAAAGGGTCCTGCTATATAAAAAAGCTACATAAATTTATAAGTTATTATTATTATCCACTTCATCTTCTTCTACCATTCCAAGCCATAGTCATTATTTAGAAAGTTCCATATTTTGTGACATCTTAATTATTTTAGGTCACATTAAATGTTGTATTTTGTGTTTGTTTTTTCCTACCAGTGTAACCTGAGAGATTACATGATATAACTGATTTTAATAACATTTTATTTTTTCCCAATTACATGTAAAAACAATTTTCAACATTATTTTTTTTAAAATTTTGAGTTCCAAATTGTTGCCCTCTCTGCCTCCCCCTCCCTTCCCTGAGATGGTAAGCAGTTTGACAGAGGTTATATATTCGCAATATATAACATATTGAAAAACATATTTCCATTTTTCATGCTGTAAAAGATAACAAAGACCAAAAGAAAAAACACATATGGTATAACTGATAAAAAGTGCTGGGCTTGGTATCAGTAATATCTGAATTCATATGTCAAGCAATCCCCTGAATTTGTCTTTTTGAATTGTTATATTTTCCAGAAACACTGGACCCAGAGCATGCAGGAGGCCCTGAATGTGTCAAGGACAAAGCTCTTCCTGAGGTGACATAATTTGTTGTTTGCACCCCAAGTTGAACTCCCTGTGTGTCTTTGGAAGGCAAAAGAGGCGCCAGCCAGTCTGTGCCAGACTGGGATAATGCTTGTGCAGCCTGGGTCCTTGGCAGAAAAGTGGACCCTCCCATCTTCATAGTCTAATAGTTCCCAAGGGAAAAGAATGAGGCTTTTGCCATCACCTTGCTCTGACTGGGGGGAGTGGTCTTATCTTTTTTTCCCATCTGTGTTGCACAGTTCCTTCTCCCATGCCATGTCCCTTCCTGGTATCCCCTCTTCCCTTTGTTCTGCTATTATAAAAATGTAAACTTCTGTAAAGAATGGTAACCCTTTGGGTTCCACAAGCATGTTCATTTCTCTTATAACAAACCTGGTTTTCACACAAGTCGCAGGATATGATTGCCTGTTGACAGATCCTATCTCAGATACTTATTGCTGAGGGAAAAGGTCCTCTTATAGGAAAGCAAAGAAACATTTCTCCGCTTCATTTCTCTCCTCTGTGAAATAGAGACAACAATACCTATAGTCTTGTCTATTGTAAGACTCAAATGAGGTGATGGATATAAAGCACTGCATAGACTTAATCATTATTACAATGTCTGGCACATATTAATAAGAATGCTTAATAGATGTTCATTTATAGAATGATTCCTACCCATAAAATGAATCTAGGTATCTCTTCACATTAAAGGATTATTCTTCATTCAGAAGAGAAAAGAGACAGTCTGATATAGAAGAAACAATGCTGGAATTGGAATGAGGAGAGACCTGTACTCAAATCCCATTGGAAAAATTTGCAAGTAATGTCACTCAAAAGAGGTCATTTCCTTTCTTTGGGCTTATTTCATGTACAAAACTGCTCTAATAAAAATTATAATGTCTATTCTTACATTGTTATTGTGAAATAATGTATGTAAAGCACACTGAAAAATATAGTGTGCCAGCTATTATTAATAATATTAAAAAATAAAGCAAAATTTCCTAATGCTCTTCTCCCAGTATAGGTGATAATCATTTAAAACAAACAAACAAACCATAAATATAGTTCTGCAATTCCCCCACAGTTCCTAGAAATCTAGAGAGAAGGGAGAGGGCAGTTGAAATCGTATATATCTTAGTATATAGACATAAATAAATGAGATAGCACTACCCTCCTGCCTACTTTAAAAAGTTGTGAATTTCAAATGAGATAATATATTTCAAAGGGCTAATTGTAAAGGGCCATATTATTATTATTATCTTTATTATAGCAATATCAGTTATAACACATGAGTAGAAAACTGATGCATGTCTTATCAAAAAGATTATGTCAATATGCCAAGTACCTGAAATTTCATTAGAGTGTGAACTCCCAGATCATGAGCTATCTACAACTGAACAGCCAAAAAAAAAAAACCAAATAACTTGCTCATGGTCACGAATAATAAAAATAATAAAATATTATTATTATTAAAATAAAAATAACTCAGAAAAACCAAATAACTTGCTCATGGTCATGAAAAGTTAATAAATATCTGAACAAGAATTTGTACCCAGGCCTTCCTAAGCTCTCTTCATTAATGCCATGTTTTCTTACATAAAATATAGATTGTTTTTGGAAAAATCTATTGTATCAAAGTCATTTGGAAAATGAAACTCTTTCTTCCCACTCTTGCTCATCTTAAATTAATTCTATTTCCACTCAACTAGATTCTGGGATTCAGTGAATAACAATTAAAAGCAATAAGAGTATCAACAAAAATAATAATAATAATAACATCCCAAAGTTAGAAGGGACCCCAGAGACTGTCTAGTCCAAATAAAGATCCTAGTGCCTAAATAAGTATCTTCTCTACATCATACTCAACAACTGACCATTCAGCCAATGCCTAAAACCTCTAATGATATGGAGCCTCCAGTCTCCCAAGAAAATTCTAATCATTAGAATTTTTTTTCTAACACTGAGCTTATATTTGCCTCTCTAGTTTCCACCCCTTCCTCTAATTCCTGCTTTCCATATCCAAAGGAACAATTCTAATCTGAACAGGAAGAAAAGTAAATCAGTGTGGTACAGTAGAAAGAATGCTGAACTTGGAGTCATGACCTGAGTTAAAATCCTGAATCTGCCACTCACTACCTTATGTATGACCTTGGAGGAGTCATTTAACCTCCTTTAGGCTTGAATTTCTCCATTTGTAAAACATGGGGGTTTGACTTGTCCTTTCAACCTTTAGATCATATTAAACATTTTTACTTTTGTAAAGACCTTCTACTCTACATACCTTGTACAATAATAGCTGCCGTTGATTGAATAGATCCTTGTTGATTACTGGCATGACAGGTAAACTGACTGTGGTCCTGCAATGTGATATTCTGAATAAACAATCCTCCAGAAGTGATGATGTACCTGGATTCATCCAAAGCCTCTGCTTTTCCCCTGGTCCAAACAATACGGGGTTGGGGATGGCCTGTGGCCATGCATTCCAAAGTTGCACTGGTACCAATGAGAACCTCTGTGTCCTGAGGTTGGATTACAAAACTGGGCTTGGCTATGGAAAAAAGAGAGAAAGAAGATAACATCAGCAAACCCATGCTAAGAAGAGGTTTTCATGAATTTGTTCTGTAGTTTTGAACTACTGAAGTCTACCAAATTCAAAACTCATTTACAGCCATTAGTGATGACCAGGACAGACAGCCTGAGTACCCAAATAATCAATTGTCAAATAACAAGCATGCCTTTAAAGAAAAGATCTTCTTTTAGTTGAATGTCCCCCAGATCCTTGGAGGATATTTTCTTTTCTGAGGAACTCCAAGCACTTCAAAGATGTCTGTGATGGTAGCTACATTTTTATAATGCCACTTACTACAGTTGAAATCCATGCTTTGGGTAAAGATTGGACTCAATGACCTCTGAGTTTTCTTCCAACTCTGAAATTCTAGAAATCTAAGATTTTACAATTGCATAAATCCTATACAGAAAAAGAGCCTTGGGGCGGCTAGGTGGTACAGTGAATAGAGCACCAATCCTGGAGGCAGGAGGACGTGAGTTCAAATCCGGCCTCAGACACTTATCACAAAAGCTAGCCATATGACCTTGGGCAAGTCACTTAACCCCAACTACCCTCCAAAAGAAAAAAAGAAGAAGAGCCTTAAGACAAGAATTTCCACTACTGGGAATGATTGACATGGTATCATCAGGAGCTGCAGACTATACAGAGTAATCTCTATCTCAATGACATATGTATCTCTTCTATGTAATTCCTACATAATCTTCTTCCTCTTTTACCAATCCAATGGATAAATACAGGATTTCTCATATCTAATGTTTTTTATAATCCTGTACTTTACTGTATGGATTCAAAATATTATTCTGAGAAAGGGTTCATAGATTTAATCAGACACTAACCATCAAGCTATATAATATTACTCTGAGTTATGTGGGCACAATACATTAGTATTGTGTCAAAGCCTAACCATTAACATACTTTACACAGTTGCAAATATTTTATTACCTTTAATCAATCAAGAAGTATTTATTCAGTATCTCCTATCATGTAAGCACTGTGTTAGGCATCAGACATGTAACTACAAAGAATGAAACAATCCCTTCTTGCAAGAAACAAGAACATTTTAATGGGGGAAATAATAAGCACATAAATATATACAGCATAAATATAAAGTTATTAAATACTAATAAAGACAGAGTAATTATATATATAGTAGTTTGGAAAGGATAAGACTAGCAATTTGGGGATCACAAAAATGCTTCATGAAGAAGATGGTACCTGAGACAAATCAGAAAAGGAATTCTATCTGGCAGATTTTAATTTGAGAATTGTTTTTTTTTTAACTTCTAGTTAACACTATTAAAAACATATTATGTAGAAACAAAATGATGATAGTTTGTGGTCAAACAGAAACACTTCTCTTCTGCAAAGCCATAATGAAACATGATGAAACCTTGGAATTGTTCTAAAAATAATGAATAACAAAGCAACGATAATGTAAACAGCCAATTTCACATACTTTTAGATCTCATAATAAAACAAGAATTGACATATATGGCAAGCTTTCATGTAGCTGTCCAATCAGAAGTATTCTCCAACCAAATTTTATAAGATATATCTTTAAAATTAATGAAGAAAATAAAAGAAGACAAATATCAAGAGATAAAAAGAAATATTAGGTAGTTTCTTTGATGTAGCAATAAAGAACATTTTTAAATTGTGACTACTAATAATTGTACCTTGTAGTCACACATTATAAATTAGTGATAAATAGCCTAGTGATATTTTAAATGACAACAGAATCACCTGATAAATTTACACTAAATGCAAGAAGAAGAAAACAAAACTTTACTTGGAAGACTGGTATATCTGAGGATGGCATTCTGTGTCTTGACTTCCCCAGCAGAATTCTTGGCCATACACTGATATACACCTTGGTCTGACTCTCTGGTGTTCAGGATCATGAGCGTTCCATCATCAAGTAAATTTAGTCGAGCATTATCTTTCATGTCCAATGAGTGGCTGAAAATAAATTTTACTCAAAAAATGTATTAAAAAACAATTTTCAAAAACTATTCATACAAAAAGCCTGGAATTTCTTAGGTATATTATTATTTTATTAAATTATTAATTATGGATCAATACTTTGATTTATTAAAGAATGTTTTGAAAGTCCAAGGTTTAATTTCAGCTTTTCATTACCTGAGGGATACAAACTGCTTTGCTTTCATATAGCCTGCAAGTCAGCAAAAGCTAGAAAGGAAGGCAGTTTCATCTCTGCATTCCAGAGTAGCACCTATTTAGAAAATAAAGCATAGTCACAGTCTTCCCTCACTAACTTAGCTCATGTTCCCTCATTCCAAATTCATCTAAAGGCTTCTGCTGAGTAGAAAGGAATGTTGAGAGAAAGGCAGTTTGATTATACAAATAATTAAACTGGTCTAGTGACAAGACAGAGTTGAGATGGGCGTCTTCAATTATCAGACATAGATATTTAAGAATGACAGGAGCAGGTAAAAGGAGAAAGAGTTAATCCCACTGATGCAGTCTTTGGGGAAAAATGGTGCCAATCTAAATGCCAACAGGCAGACAGAATAAAATAAGAAAATCCAGTAGTTTCTTTGGTGCTATATCACACAACTACAACAGGACATAGCACCCTATATGCCCAAGATGGGGCTCTCCAAAATCAATGCTGCGTATAGCCTTAGGGAATTCACCTTTCATAGTTGCTTTTGGGTGTACCTGCTTGCTTCTGATGGATTGTAAAGCCACAGAAACCATTCCAAATGACAAAACAGAACTGATTTAATGAACTAATAATATATGGCATCTCACCTCCCCTGGGGCTTTCCTATTCTTTGCCAAGGCTTCTACTCTATTTTCAGAGACTCTACACAAAACTATTCCAAATCTATTCTCTGACCAATAAGTATACCCTTGGGACCTAGTCTTATCACAGGATATGTGGCTTAGAGATGAGCTAGCAGTTTTCACCTATGAGGCAAACAACTAAAAATGTGTCCTAAGGCAAGAAGAATAAAAGGTAAATTCAAATGATTTTTTTTTAAAACAGACTTAGTTGACCTTGGCACATAAGGAGTTGTAGGGTGGAAAGAATCTAGATCCATTTCCTATGGAAGGAAATGGACAGAAATCCAAGAATACCCAGGAGGACATTACTTTGGAGGTAAAGGGAAGGTATGATTAGGCCAAGGAACAGCCTATCATGGTAGGATATGTGGGAAAGTGAACCATCTGGTGGCTTGCTATTTTATCTAATTATTCTTGTTTATTAGGTTCTCAGCCCAATTGTTTCTAAATGCTGAAAAAGTAAAAAATACTTTCAGTGTCCTTTAAATTTCTGGTGACTAAAGAAAATTCCAGGGCACATCATCCTAGTTACTACTCTGCTTAGCCTCATACTTAACTGAAAAAACTGAGGTCACTTATAGGTAAATCCTTCATCTCCCTTCTACTAATTCTCGGAACTTCTTGTCATCATGAGCTTCTACTCTCTTTTTGCTGCCACAGTGGAAGAGATAGTCTTAGTCCTCACTAAGGCTAATCCATCTACCACCATCATGATCAATCCCACTCTCTGCTTGCTCCCCAGAACATTATTTCTTCAATTATTTCCTCTGTCATGAATCTTCTATCTCTACCTTTCCAAACCTATAAAGCAGCCCATGTTTCTAAAAAAGTAATTGCAAAATTTATATTTACTTCCCAGATCTCAATGGGCTCTAGAACCATGTAACTCTCACTGCCTTATAGGACCTCTCCTCATAGATGTCCTGTTAACACCCCAAACTTACCAAGTCTAAATTCTGCTTTGTACACCGCCATCCCCACTCCCTCTCTCTCACAGAAACAAGGTGGTCTTTCTCCTGACTTCACTTTGCACTTGGCACCCTTCAGTGTTTAATATAACAGTTTGTTTTACATATCTTTATGGCATTTATGTGTTATTAGTCGGTCAACAAACGTTACTTAGCACTTACTACATATTTGCCAGGCACTGTATTAAATACTGGGGATTCAGAGACTCTTGAGGAATAGACAGTTTAAAATGATTAATAGCTATGGGTGTATATGTCTTTATCTGCTATTAGATTATAAACACAGAGGACTGAGAGTGTTTCTTATCAAAACTATATCTCTCCCAGTGCCTAGCATAGTTCTCTATATACAGAAGGTGCTTAATAGTTATCAATCGAATTAAACTGAATCTGCCGGAAGTGTCTGATAAAATTGGAACAATTAATTACATACATGTGTTCTGTTTATAACAACTTCCATAAGGTAGAGGAAACAGTAAGTAGAACATTAGTTGTGATTCTCAGTAATGAAGAAGGACTAGCAAGTGATGTGATAAACAATGGTTACCTTGGGAGAAAAAATAATCTACGATTTTAGAGTTTATGAAAGGTAAGAAGAATATAGACCCTAGTCAGATCTAACAAGTATCATAAACTTTCAAGAATGTTCAGGGGAGGGGCGGCCTGGTGGCTCAGCAAGTAAGAGCACCGACTCCAGTGTTGGGATGACCTGGAGATCAAATCTGGGCTCAGATACTTGGCACCACAAACAGAAATAACTGGCTGTGTAACCTTGATCAAGTTACTTAACCCCAATTGCTTTAAAAAAAAATGTTCAGGGGAAGTTACTCCCTTTTTCCCAGCAGAGTACTCATCGTGCACTTTTTGGACCACCATTTGGTCTTCCCGCTGCTCAAATTTCTCTCAGTCAAAGAGATATATAATGAAAAGGAATTGCTTCAAGGAAAATTGGACCTTCTTAGTGATACAAACATGGTGGATTTTGCAATGGATGTGTATAAAAACCTTTATTCTGATGACATTCCTCATGCTTTGCGTGAGAAAAGAACTACTGTTGTTGCACAACTAAAACAGCTGCAGGAAGAAACTGAGCCAATTGTCAACATGTTTGAATATCCAGAAACAACAAGGCAAATGCAATCCACCAGGGATGGTCGGATGCTGTTTGACTACCTGGCTGAAAAAAATGGTTTTAGGCAAGAGTATTCAGATACACTCTATAGATATGCAAAATTTTAGTATGAATGTGGCAACTATTCAGGAGCAGCAGAGTATCTCTCCTTTTTCAGTTTTGGTTCCCTCAACTGATAGAAATGCTTTCTTCACTGTGGGGAAAACTAGCATCTGAAATTTTAATGCAGAATTGGGATGCAGCCATGGAAGACTTTACAAGATTTAAAGAGACCATCGATAATAATTCTGTCAGTTCTCTACTCCAGTCCCTTCAGCAGAGAACATGGCTGATTCATTGGTCTCTATTTGTATTCTTCAACCACGCAAAAGGTTGAGACAACATTATCGATCTCTTTCTTTACCAACCACAGTATCTTAATGCAATTCAAACTATGTGTCCACATATTCTCCGCTATTTGACTACTGCAGTCATAACAAACAAAGATGTTCAAAAACGAAGACAGGTATTGAAAGACCTAGTCAAAGTTATTCAACAGGAATCCTACACATACAAAGATCCTATAACAGAGTTTGTTGAATGCTTGTATGTTAACTTTGACTTTGATGGTGCCCAGAAAAAGTTAAGAGGGCATGAATTGGTTCTTGTGAATGACTTTTTCCTGGTGGCTTGCCTTGAAGATTTCATTGAAAATGCTCGACTCTTCATATTTGAAACTTTCTGTCGCATTCATCAATGTATCAGCATAAGCATGTTGGCAGATAAATTGAACATGACTCCTGAAGAAGCTAAAAGATGGATTGTCAATTTGATTAGAAATGCTAGGCTTGATGCCAAGATTGACTCCAAATTGGGCCATGTGGTTATGGGTAACAATGCAGTCTCACCCTATCAGCAAGTGATTGAAAAGACTAAAAGCCTTTGTTTTTGAAGCCAGATGATGGCCATGAATATTGAGAAAAAACTTAATCAGAATAGTAGATCAGAGGCTCCTAACTGGGCTACTCAAGACTCTGGTTTCTACTAAAATACTTTGGAAGAGGAACAGTGAAGAATTTCCTCTTAAATAAACATATTATACAAAATATTTAGTTCTAGAAAAAATTCTGAAATATTGTGAATTTGAATAAAATTGGCTGTTTCACTTTATATTACTATTAAAAAAGAATGTTCAGGGGAAAAAAGGTAACTCTATAACATGGAATTTTGTCATGGAAGAAACTTACTGTGAGCTTGAAGAGTTCTAAGAGCAAAATTTAATGATAAAAAGTGCTAGACAAGGAAGAAAATAGGAAGGCAAATCAATGTGGTTGTGTAGGTGTGCAGTGGATATGGTGAAAGACTTGGAATCTGGAAAACCTGAGTTCAAATGCAGCCTCTGACATGTACTAGCTGAATGACTCTGGAAAAGCCACTCTCTTTTGGCCTCAGTTTCTCCATCTGTAAAATGGAAGTAATCATTTCATCCATTACATATAGTTGTGAGGATCAAATGAAACATTTATGAAGCATTTTTCAAATGTTAAAACTCCATATAAATGCAAGTTGTGGTTGTTGTATTCCAATCAGCTCAAATTTTTAAAGACTTATTTTGCTGACCTTGGTCCATGAGGAATTGGGGGAGTGGGGGGGGGGGGGGGAGGGGGGGGGGGGGGGGGGCGGGGGGGGCCCGGGGAGAAGGAGGGGCAAAGAATCAACAGCCCTTCCCTGTGGAAAGGAATAAAAAAATATCCAAGAATAGCTGAAAGGGCATCACTTGTGGGGAAAGAGTGGGGTTTGCCTTCCAATGAGCTCTAATTTTAAAGGAAAAGTACAAAGATGAAAGCAGAAGAACCTAACCAAGGATGAATACAAATTAAATTGATAGAAGTATAACAATACTGTCAGAAAGGTAAAACCCTAGAATTCACTGAAGAGTTTTCTTTAAAAGTCAATGACAACAAATAATCAGGAGGGAAGAAGAAAAGTGAAGGGATAGGCTCATTGCTTAGGACAGTTTGGAAAATATTAGTGGATGGCAGAGAAAAAGGAAGGCTATCCAACTGTTATTTTGCTTATCTTCTCTAACATAATAGTCAAGTTAAAACTGAAAGTCAGAATAAGAGAGAAATAAATATAATAAGAGAAACAAGAATGAGAAAGTCAGAGGGAGAGCATGTACTTTCTCTAAATGAGTTAAAATTCTCTAGCTTGAAAAAGTTACATCAAAAGATATTGAAAAGAATTTACAGATATGCCCTTTGTACCATTACCTGTGATTTCTGATCACTAGAAGCTGACATATTTTCACAGAAAGCAAGTCATATCAACTAAACATATTTTGTTTCAAGTGATTAATATATTAGTAGTCCCCTTGAGATATAATATGCCCAGATTTCAGCAAGATATTCAAAAAGATGTCTCAAAATAAATGTAGAGACTAGGTAGAAAAACTAACCAGATGATGATTATTGTTCAGTTGTTCTTACTCAAATCTGACTCTCCATGATCCCACCTTGTGTTTTTTTAGCAAAGATACTGGATTGGTTTGCCATTTCCTTCTCTACCTCATTTCACAGATGAGGAAACTGAGGCAAATAGGGTTAAATGACTTGCCTGGGGTCACACTGCTAATGTCTGAAGTCAAATTTAAATTCAGGAAAAGGAGTTTTCCTGAGTATAGGTCCAGCTCTATCCACCTCACTGCCCACATGATGGTACAGTTAAGTATATTCAGAATTATTTGATTGCCTGGATCCAAAGAGAGGTAGCCAATAAATCAGCATATCCCAGACGGGTCTCTAGTGAAATGCACACATCTTTGTCCACAGATCTGATCTAGTCATCACTTTTACCAGTGATGTTAATGAAAATAAAAAATGACATACCAATTAAACCTACTATAGCAGCAACCACACTGGCATACCTAGGATAGCTGCCAGCACAGGTTATTAGATCTGCTTTACTAGGAAAGATAGCTGTTCAAGGAGTCAGAAATCTTTTTAATTACATTCATGAGCTCAGGGGAAAAGTCAGCACCTTCAACTTCAGAGAAAACACAAACAAAGTAATAAATACCAACAGACAGGGCTTCTAACTGTCTGAGAAATTAGTGCATATCAACAGATAGATTCAACTGTCTGACCAAGGTAATACATACATAGTTACCAGACAGAGGGAAGCAACAACATCTGGGTTTTTCAAAGCCAGGGGGATCCTTAACAGTTACCCAGAGTCTCATCTGGTCAGATCACAAAAACACTCTTCCAATGACAGAGCCCCAAAGCAAAAGGCTAACATCAGAGTATATATACCCTTTTTAGAGCTAGAGGGCATCCCGACCCTCATGACTCAGTGCCTAACTAGAAATTAACAAAAGGTGTGAAAGCCTTCCTACAAGCAATTATTCCCTAAGCAAGTTTCCCTTAATGGGCTCCACGTGAGACCTATTAATGGGTGGGGGAGATCTTATATCCCATTAACATGACACCTACAAATGAAAAAAAAAATAGAAGTAACAAATGTAATTGCTAGCTGATTGAGTCAAGATATAAAAATGTCTAAATATTGGGAACAAGATGAGGTTTAGTAGAACATCCTGCACCTAAGACTTTAAAAATTTTAGAAGCAGAAGACAGGGAGATTTTAAGGATAACATTATTTACTTTAAAAAATAAATCCTGTTGGCTTTAGTGAACTGTTAGCTCAAAATGATTTAACATTATCACACAAATGTGGAAAACACTAATGTCATCTTTTGCTGAATTAAGAGAGAAGTATAGGGGGCAGCTGGATGGCGCAATGAATAGAGCACTGGTCCTGGAGTCAGAAGAACCTGAGTTCAAATATGGCCTTGGACACAACACAAAAAAGTAGCCGTGTGACCTTGGGCAAGTCACTTAACCCCAATTGCCCTAGCTTCCTCCTCCAAAAAAGCAAAAAACAAACAAACAAACAAAAAAGAGAGAAGTGTAGATTTTACAATGGGAGAGAAGATAATCTCACTGTATGCTACCATGTTCAGAACACATATAGTGAATGACATCCTTTTCTGAATATTGCATTTTAATAGGGAAGTTAACAAGCTTGAGCATGTCCAAAGGAGGGAGAAGAGAAAGATGAAGAGTCTCAAAACTAAACAACCAATTAAATGAACCACCAATTAAAGAAACTTGAGATGTTTAACTTGGAGAAAAGAATACTTAGTGTGCACATGATCAATGTCGTCTACCATTGAAAGGGTTGTCATGTGAAGGCTTCAGCTTTGCCTGAAAGATGGAAATAGAATTTATGAGTGGAAATTATGGGAAAGATCTCACTGTAAAATGGGAAAGAACCTCTGAAAACAACAAGAGCAGATTCAAACTTGGAATGGGCCTCCTTATGTCATAGGAATGTGCATTACTGAAAGCATTACTGTAGAAGCAAAATTAACACTTAATGAGGCTATTATAGAAGGAATCCATGATTCACATGGAAGTAGACCAGATCACCAGAATCACAGAATTAGAAGGGACCTCAATTTCTTTTTCTGCAAAATAAAGAAATTGTATCAGATAACCGACCAAAATAGAATGGTGGTTATGGAGTCATGAAGACTAGCCTCAAACAAATGTCAGCTGTGTGATCTTGAGCAAATATCTCAGTCTCACTTTCTTCATCTAGAACATAATAGCACCAATCTTACATGGCTGCTGTGAGAATCATTTGCAAATATATAGACATAGATGTATATATAGATATAGATATACACACATATATGCACATATATGTATACACATATGTATATATAGTACTTTGTAAAAGTTAAAGTGCTACATAAATTTTAGCTATTGTTATATCTCTATGTCTAAATCTATGAACCTATGAATCAGGTATTTGCAAGTCCAACTTATGCTTGAGCTGGCCTCCTCCTATAGTCCTCCCCAAACGTAGCCATTTTGGTGCCTGCTGGGCCACCTGGGTCATTTGTCACCCTCTCTTTTCTACTTATATCATTTTTATATGAGTGTATTTCATATTGGAAAACAACCAGCATAACCCTCCTTTTTCATTAGTTAAGAAAAAAAAGATACAGTTGAATCTTTTGTTCATGCATTTCATTGCCTTCATTTCTATCTGTATTTCACTCCCTCCAAAAAGGTATAAACAGAAAAGTAGTTGCAGGGAATATAGACTAATTATCAGTTACCTAACATCATAAACCTTTCATTTCTTCTAAGAGGTGTAAGACCTCATAAAGATAAGAATTTCTTCAAGGAATTATTTTGGAAATTAAAGCTGCACTTAATTATTTTTTTTATATAGCCATTTGCTATTGGTAAAGTTCTCCAGTATTGGGAAGCCTACTATCTCCTGAGGAAGCCTGATTAACTTTTGAAAAACTCTAAGTCTTATGACATTTTTTCTAATATCAAACTGAATCCTGCTTTTGCCAAATATTTATACCCATAGTACTCCTAGAGTTACTTTAGCCTTCTCAGGCCAAAAAGAAAAAGTCATTTCTCTCTCTCAATCTCAATCTCTCTCTCTCTCTCTCTGTCTCTCTCTGCCTCTCTGTCTCTCTCTGTCTCTCTGTCTCTCTCTCTGTCTCTCTCTCTGTCTCTCTCTCTGTCTCTCTCTCTCTCTCTCTCTGTCTCTCTCTCTGTCTGTCTGTCTCTCTGTCTCTGTCTCTCTCTCTCTCTCTCTGTGTCTCTCTTTCTGTCTATCTGTCTCTCTGTCTCTGTCTCTCTCTCCTATGTTACTTTAAGGAAAATTAACACGATCACCTAAATTTTCTTCATCTGATCTCTAGGTTAAATACCCTAGTTCCTTCAGTTCCTTCAACTGAGCATCATAAAGCATGATCTCTGGTACCCTAAACATCCTGGTTGTACTCTTTCAGATTCAATCCATCATGACAACATTCTTAACACATGGTATCCAAAATTAAGTACAATGTTTAAGAAGTGATCTGATCAGAGCAGAGAACATAAGAATCATCACCTCCCTTGTCCCACATACTATGTCTATAAAGGAAACCTGAGATTTCATATACATATATATACAAGTATATATTTATATGTGTATATATGCTTATGTACATATATGCATATGTGTATATGTACGTGCATATATCATAATATGTTACATATTTAAATCACGTCCACACCATTTGCTCATTTTGAGCTTTCAGTTTACTTAATTCTTTAGATCTAACTATAACTCTCTCATATTGTACTAGTGATCACAAACATTTGAAACTAAGGATAGAAATGTATATTTATCCCTTTTACATTTCATTTTATAAAATTTAGAACATTGTGATAGCTAAGATTTTGTCATCAAACATGCCAGTTGTCCCCATTACTAGAACTTTATATCATCTGCTTTAATGATGAGGCTATCTATGCAAACTTACAGAAATAAACAATCTGTGACCATACACAGATTATTGGGGCACTCACTCCAAGTTGAAAGCAATCTTATTAAAACTACCCTCTGGATGTAGTCATCTGACCATATCTAATCCAAATAACTGTACGCTCACTGATCCCACAGCTCTACATCTTATTCAAACAGATAACATGAGAGACTTAGACAAAATCTTTGCTGAAATGCATGTATATTTTGTTTGTAGCAGTCACCTTACCTACTAATATATTAACCTCATCAAAAATCAATTTCATTTAGTATACTTTTCCTGTCCTTGATGAAGCCATGCTGGCTTTTAGTGATGGCTTTGTCCTTGTCTAAATGCTCACAGATCATAAGTTTAATAAAAAAAAAAAACCTCTAGAGTTTTGTCAGAAATTGAAGCTACAGTCTGCTATTGTCTTTTGTCAAAATCAGCACCGTAGAATTTCTGTTGTCTACAATTTGTCAGATATCATTAACATCAGATCAGACATTCTCTCGGCTCACTGGGAAGGTGTTCTTTAGGACCTGATAACTTGAACTAATTGGTAAGTGGCAGCTTCTCTCTCAGAATTATCTCACTTATCTTCTGTTTTAACTCCCTGGTAACCCTTATTGTCTAATCTTTAAAAATACCTATTAGATCTTTCTCCCTTATAGAGAAACCAAAGACAAAATTATGAGTTGAGCTTCTCTCCCAACACTTAGAATTCCATCATTACCTTCCCTGCCAGTGTGATTCCATGACCCATATTGAATTACACCCCCCAAAATTTTTTTCTATTTCCACTGAGGACACCACTCCAGTTACCTGGGCTTGTAATCTTGAAATCATCCTTGACCCTTCCTTCTATCTTACCTCCATACCAATCAGTTCCCAATTCCTATTGACTTTACTCCCACCACATCTCTCAAATTTGTCTCTTCTGCATTCATATGGATATGATACTAGTTTGGGCTCTTATCCTTCTTGCCTGAACAACTATAATAACCTTCCAATTGATCTCTCCACTTTCCATATCACCCATCTCTAATCCATCTTGTATACAGTTGCCAAAATAATCTTCTTAATGTCCAGCCATGATCATTCTCCTGATCAAAGGTTTTCACTGTCTACAGGATAAAATAAAACCCTAGGCTTGACATTTAAGTCCAATCTCACCTCCCCCTAGCCAATAATCTGACTCCTATTTTCCTTTCTAGACTTATTTCATATTATTCTTACTTGCAAATTCTATATTCCAGCGATCATTCCTAAAACTACCTGTTCTTAAAACTCTATACCCCCCACCATTGTGCAAATGCACAGTGCATACCTCCACACTTATGACTCATTCTTGCCTCATCCCTGCCTCTCAGAACTCCTGTCTTCCTTCAGGACTCAATACAGGCATCATCTGAGAAACCTTACCTGATCTCCATTCCCCTCCCAGTTTTTAGTTTTCTTACATTAGTTTTCTCACATTAAGTTTTCTTACATTATTCTTACATTATCACATTTTTTTGGGGGGAGGAGGGTTATATATGTTTTATCTTTCAGCAGAATATCAGTTCACCACACCCCCCCCCCCAAAGGAAGTCTAGTGATAGAGAGAACTGCTTGCTGGATTAAACAGTCCAAGTCAAAAAGCAAGCCTGAAGTTGCCCTGATGAACCAACTCCCTACTCCCCTACCCCTGCCACTCCCATAGAATGGATAGGGGAACAAGAGATAAATTGGAATTTGTTGCATTATGCCAAAGCATCAAGTTCTTTTGTCACTGAGTCACACATATTCTCATACAACCCAGAGCTTTCCATGGGTTCACACTGGAATGGTACCTACATAAGCTGATTTAACTTCATTAATTAGTAATATTTCATTATAGGGAGATAGGTGCTGTAATATGAATGATGGTCCACCCAGTATTAGAATATTAAAGATACACCTGGTTTCAGGCATTAAATGACCCAATCTCAAATCTTTGCTTATATCTGAAACCTATGAACGGGGAGTATTTTTTTTTTCATGTAATTCAATTAAGATTAGAATGAATTATTTTGCCCAACCCTTTCTCCTTCTAAGGATGACATAAAAGCATTTTAACCAGTTCTCTAATCATATACATTTATTATTCTTGTCACAAAATATAACCTGTTTTAAAAGACACTATGGATAGGTTAGGACATCGAGGTACAGGCAGAGGCAGAGCTAAAGACCATGTCTATCAACAAGTTTTTCAGATACTTTTCCATTACAGCATCTTTACCTCTCTAGGTCAAAGATGGGATTAAAGATTTTCAGGGCACTGACATTTGAAATCAGGTTACTGCACATAGACACATAAGAGTATTTATATGATATTTACTTGTTATGTAGCCAAATAATCTTGGGTTTGGGGTTTCCTTCTGCCCGGCAAGTAAAATAGACAGTGTTCCCTGAAGTGACATCCACATCTTGGGGCTCAAAGGTAATTCGAGGTCTCTCTGTAACAAAAGAATTAAGTTGACTTAGGAGAAATCTTAAAAGGTTCATATTTCACCATATGCTACAGAGGCTGTTGAAAAGGAGCTGGAGGAAAAACTCAGAGCTCCTTTGGTAAGCTTGGTATATGTGAGAGCAGAAGTTTACATACATATATACATACATACATTCATCAGCTAACAAGAAATTCATGAAATATCACCCAATTCTTTCATCACCATTTTTGCAACTTAAAGGCCTTTAGACATCTCAGTTGTATTTTCTGTTTGGTAATTAGAAACATTTTTGCTTGCAATTCACCCCATGGAAAAATCTGCAGTGCGGCATTTTAAGTCAAGCTTTCCGAGTGCTCTAATTTCTAAAAGTTCAAAGCAACTGTATTTATGGGAAGGTTTGGATTTTATGGGTCAATTTTTCAAACCAAGTAGCTAAATTAAACTTGAAGTTTTACATGCACTATTCCTGGACAATTAGCTTTCTAACCACCCAGTTTATGCATTTTACTTGGGGTTTCATAGACCAATCCTTAAACCTCAATGAACAAAATGTTCCCTTTCCATAGACTAAAGTTTGAGTGCTAGAAGCATCAAAGCATTTTAAATTTTGTTGTAATAAAGCATGTTTAAGATTCTTCTGAAAAGGCTCATATCCTACTCAATTAAATTTGGGAGAAGCCATTGTTCAGACAGGTATTTCACTTTTTACAGAAAATCCCATACTTTCTCTTTATACTTTACAGTGTGCCTCAATTCAAGTTACTACTAGAACCTCCTGTCATGAAGATTTCCCCATGTCACTTGGCAAATTCAAGAGGAAGATCTATAAACAATCTTTCACAATCATTTGAGTCAATTACTTCGTTTACAAAAAAAAAAGGGAGAGAAGCAGTCAGTCAACTAGATTTATATAGCTCTTACTATTTGTCAGGCATCGTGCTAAGCGCTGGAGATACAAAGAAAGGTGAAAAAAATGCAAACAAACAAAAATTCCCTGCTCTCAAAGACTTCACAGTCTAACAGGGGAAATAACACACAACAAATAACAATGTACAGCAAGGTACATAAAGGGCAAATTGGAGATATTTTTAGAGAAAAGGCACTAAGATTAAGAAGGACTAAGAAACACTTCTTGTACAAGGTAAGACATTAGCTGAGATTTGAAGGAAGCCAAGGAAGCCAGGAGGTAGGAATGAGGAGAAAAAGAGTTCCAGGCATGGGGACAGACAGTGGAAATAAATAAAAGTTGGGAGAGGGACATGTGAAAGGGACAGCGAAAAGGTCATTGTTATTGGATCAAAGCATACATGGGGGTGGGTGGGGTAGTAAAGTGTAAAGGCTTAGGAAAGTAGACATAGGCCAGTCTGTGGGGGACTTCAAAGGCAAAGAGAATATTTAATTTTGATCCTGGAGGCAATAGGGAGCCATTGGAGTTTATTGAATGGGAGCAGGAGGGTGACTTGGTTAGATATTTGCTTTTAAAAGATCAGTCTGACAGCTGAGAAGAGAGATTTGTGACAGAGAGAACAACCAGCAGGCAGAAAGTGATGAGCTCCTGAACCAAAGTTGAGTCAGTGTCAGTGAGGAGAGGGGGGGCATATGAAAGAAATGCTATAAAGATAGAAATGACAAGTCGGGGCACAGCATAGGATTATAAATCTAACACCAGATGGATCTGTTCCAATCCCTCATTTTAGAACGGAGAAAAGTGAGGAGCAGGGAAATGAATCGATTTGCCTAAGGTTGACAAAGGCAGTAAGCAAAAGAAACAGGATTTGAATTCAGATCCTCTGACTCTATAACTTGTGTTCCTCTACTTTACCAAAGATAAACTTTATCTATGAGTATTATAACAATGGTACTACATATTTTACCTGGGAAATGAGGTGGGGCAGTAGATAGAGTGCCAGGCCTGGAGTTAGGAAGACTCATCTTCCTGAATTAAAATCTGACCTCAGATACTTACTAGCTGTTTGATCCTGGGCAAGTCACTTAACCCTGTTTGCCTTAGTTTACAATCTGTAAAATAAACTGGAGAAGGACCAGTATCTTTGCCAAGAAAACCCCAAATGGGTTCACAAAGTCGGACACAACTGAAAACAGCTGAACAACAACAATATATATTTTATTGGATATTATGTGACTTAGCTCAGAAAACCTAAATATAAGCTATTATTGTTATTTACCATCATCACAGACTTTTAATTGAATTGATATGGATTCACGTCATCTCTCATGTTATCAGTATATAGTAATCATGGATTGTCTTATAAGATAATAGATTTGGACCTGGAAAGAACCTTAGGCATCATTTCAACCAAAAGCCTCATTTTGCAGATGAAGAGACTGAGGCACAGAAAAGATAAATGACTTGCCCAAGGACACACAGACAGAAAGAGGCTAAGCCAGCAGGTTCATCTGAGACCTCTGACTCCAAAGCCACCACTTTTTCCAGCTCAACGCCCTCAAAAGAAATACACAGTACATTCTCACAAAGCTCAAAATGTTTTTAGATTATAAACATTATTTCATTATGCATACCATTTTATCTCTTTCATGTTTCGGGTTGATTATATTTAGGGTTAAAGGGGAAAAATGAACAAATGTACATAACAGGAAATGAATCGCTATCCTTAAATTTCTATTTATAAGACTAATCAGTTGTACCTATAACGGCTTGATTCAAGTTGTCAAAACAGGAATATTATGGTTCACTTGTCTTCTCAGTGCAAATAGAGCATTTGTAAAACTTTTAAAAGTAACTACTGAAAAGCAACTGCATTCTTATTCATTAATTAGTCAAGAGACATTTCTTTATACAAGATTGGTATTTAAAGTAATCTGCTACATTAAAAAAATTAGCTTTAGAAATATAATTTTCTGTTTAAGTACAACTAATGAATTTGTCAAATGTTTTTTATTAGAGTTACTATTTGGTCATGAGTAGCAACATCTATATGCTTCAATACTTTGAGGAGTTGTGATTTCTCCAGGATGGGTACTCTCTCCATCAATGCGATCATAATCCTTCTGTGACTTAGCAGATGGTCATCAAGAGTTGCTATGACCAAAAATATGTGTCATCTCATGGCCAAACTGGCCTCTCTAACCTTAGCTTGCTGGGTCTTTAGACACTAGGTATCTAGGCCATGCCTGGAACCAAATGTCAAGCCTTTTCACTTTGGTAAGATAAGCAAAAATCCTAGTGTAGTGTTTTAAACCACTATTAGACACTAGAGTAGGAATTTAGTGAAAGACATCTCTAGAGTACATGTAACTTGACTTTCTATTACATGGCTGGGTTCTTTGATTGATCTGTGATTAGTCATTATTATCATCCCCAAAACAAAATGTATCATATTGATTTATCAATCATCATTATGGCCCCCCAAAAATGATCATAAAATTCATTTATTCTCTGTTAATTATTTTCTTAAATATTTACGATTTATTGTGCACAAAGCTTCTCTGAACATGATTGTTTGTATGTTGTCACCACAATCAGACTGTATGTTCCATGAGAACAGGGACCATCTTTTAACTCTCTTGTAATCCCTGAGTTTCACACAGTGCCTGGAATAGCAGGTGTTTAACAAGAATTTACTCACTCACTATTAAGTACCCACTACACACATAGCTCTGTACTAGATACTACCATACCAAAGAAGTAGAAAACAAACTTGTTGTCCTTGTAGAACTTATAATCTAGATGGGATAATAAAACAAATATAGAATAGTCATCTGGAGGCTATAAATAAGATAAATAATATAGGACAAACTATATAGAAGAGTTGAGGAAATTGGAGTAAAATAATCAAATTATGTTGAAATTAGTCAAAGGAGGTTTCTTGAAGGAAGGGAGTCGTAAATCAGGATTTGAAGGAAATGATGGATATGAGTTGGTAGAAAAGAGGTAAGAAAGTATTTCAGGGAAGGGAAACAGTATATGCTGAGGCACAGAAGCAGGAAAATATCAATGAGGGAGTATAAGGATAGCTTGCTAGCAAAAATAAAGGAAATATGGCAGGAGGTATTGTTAGACGATTTGGATAGGTAGGGTGTATAGCACGGTAGACAATGGAATGTACTGAATGCTGTATGGAGAAATTTAGATGTGATCCAATAGGTAATAGTTAATGTAAGTTTTGAAAGAAAATGATGACTTTTAATATAAATCATATCTGGCAAGGAAAACAATCAGCCATGTGGACATAGACATTCTTCTTCATTCATAAATTGGTTCTTACAAAAAAAAAAAACCCTCTCTCTGGGACAATCTTAAATTTTTCTTGAGAAATATGTTCAAAACGGTCAGTTCATAAAGTCAATATACTGAGCATTTAAGGGTTTCCATCACTACCTCAATATTTTACACTAGATAATTATTTAAATAATTTAATGCTTCATATTGACTACAAACTTTCTAGACTTTAAAGCTAGCTCAATGGTAATAGACAATAGAGTATGATACTATAAGATGTTTGGAATTCATATGTTTTCCTAGTGCAGTCAAGACTTGAACATAAATTCAGTAACTACTACTATATAAATATAAAATCATAGTTTGCCTCAAAAAAAATTTTATACTTTATGGTTTAAAATTACTATTAACATAATTGCTAATCCTAATTGACAGTGTGGTGCAGTAGATAGAACACTGGACTGGGAGTTGGAAGACCTCATCTCTGAGCTCACTTCTCTTGCCTTGGCTAAATCATATTAACTTTCTTGGATGTGGTTTTCTTATTTGTAAAATGAAGATATTGGAAGAGATATCTAAAGTTTTTTCTGCTCAAAAATCCTATGATTTTAAAGATTTCCTTTAAAGGAAAGACAATATATGATGCAAAGAATTATAGTTATTTCTTTTTTAAAGAACAATCTAATAGTATTTCAACAACATATTTCTGTGAACAGTTTTCCAAGTATATATCTATAACAGGTACATTAAAAAAAGAGTACATGAGGACTCACCACAGTTGAATTCATCAGCTGTTAAGGAGGCCACTGACCTCCCTTGAAGGCTTCTGGGATATTCACAGGTTGCAGCTGCCTGAGTGTGGCCATTCTGAGCATAACCTTTTAAAAGCTGTCCCAGCCATGTTAGATCACAATCACATACCAGAGCATTGGAATCTAGGCGCCTACACATGGAGACAATTAAAACCAGATCACCGAAATTGTTCTGAATATATCTTATTGAATATCATATTCAATATCATTAAATGTCATTGAATATCACTGAATATATTTTATTAAATATCACTGGATATCAAATGAGTTTCCATGTGCCTCATTTTACTCCATGGACAAAGACAGGCACATAAATAACACTTGATAGGCAGCTGGGTGATCTGGTGGCTAGAATGGAGTCAGGAAGACCTCAGTTCAAATGCTGCCTCAGAAGTTAACTAGCTGTGTGACCCTAAGCAAGTTACATTACCTCTCCCTGTCAACTTATTGTATTCTATAATATGGTTATGATAAGAGCACCTACTTCCCATGGTTACTTTGATGATCACATAAGATGAACATATAAAGAGGCTCATATAAAATACTTCACAAACATTAAAACACCATATATAAACATAAATACACACATATGAAATATATATATATTCACACATATGTTTTGAGTGTATTTACACATTGGAGAAGAAAAAAAAGGCAAAACACTCTGGTATCTTTGCCAAAAGAAAAAAAAAACCTGGAGTCACAAAGAATCAGACATGACCAAAAAATGACTGAACAACAACATATAAATGTGTATGTATTTTTATCATTACTTTTATTATCACAAAAAATTCCACGATTAAAGTATAGAAAGCCTGGGAGCAAAACAAATATGGCCACTCTCTTTACTATTGTTTGATATAGCTCTGAAAATGTTATCAAGAGCAACAAGACACAAGAAAGGTATCTAAAAGACTAATCACAGGTAAAAAGGAGCTGAATCTATTCCTGTTCCTGATGATATGATTGTTTATTTGGAAAACCCTAGGGAATTAACAAAGATACTGAGACAATCAATAGCTTCTGCAAAGTTACAGACTATAAAATAAATCCTCAAAAATCAATAGCATTTCTACATAATAATAATATAATAAAATAATAATAACAAATAATAACATAATAATAACAAAACATGAGAAGGAATAATAGAAAGAAAATTCCATTCCAAATAGCTACAAAATGCATAAAATATCTAGAGCTCAACCTTTCAATGTACACAAAAGATTTGTGTCAATTCAATTAAAAAATAATCCTCAAAGAAATAAAGAACAATCTAAATTGTTTAAGGAATAGTCAGAGCTCATAACTAGACCAGGCCAATATAATAAAAATGGCAAAACTACCTAAATTAATTTACACTTTTGATGCTATACCAATCAAGTTGCCAAGGGAATACTTTACAAACCTTGATAAATTAAAAAGAAAATTCATTTGGAAAAATAAAATATCTACAATATCAAGGGAAATGATAAAAAGAAGTAAGGACAAGAGGTAATAACATTTCTAGACCTCAAACAACATTACAAAATAGTAGTTATCTAAACCATTTGGCATTTGTTAAATTCAAGAGAGATCAGGAACAGATTAGAAAAGGCAAATTTAAAAACAAAAGAACTCAATAACCCAATCAATGCTTGATAAAGTTTAAAACATGTTATCTAGGGAAAAACTCCCTATTTGATTTTTTAAAAAAGGAAAAAAACTGTTGAGGAAACTAGAAAACAGACAAATATCTACCACTACTTATCACGATACCTTTTAATTCAATATATGACATCAATATTAAAGATCTTGCTACAAAAAATTAGCAGAGAAACAGATCATATAACTCTCACAGCTATGTGTAAGAGATATATTCTTAACCAAAAGAGAAAAAGATGTAAAAGATAAAATAGATAACTTTGATTAATTGAAACTGAAAAGCTTCTACACTGATATTACTGTATCTAGGATAAGAAGGGAAGTGGTAAAATGGAGGATTTTTTTTAGAATATTTCTCTGATAAGGACAGTATTCAGGACATATAAACAATAAATACATGTATGTAAAACTAATACTCAAATAGAGAAATGGTCCAAGTATAAGAATAAAAGTTTCTCAAAAGAACTGCAAATTATCCATAATCACATGAAAGTGCTCCAAATCATTAATAGTAAGAGAAATGCACATCAAAACAACTCTGAGCTTCCACCTCAGTATGCCAATTGGAAAAAAAATAACAAAAAATTGCAATAGTCAGTGGAGGGGGGCGGGGGAGGTTGAGGGAAGACTGGTATGTGAATACATTGTTAGTGATGCTGTGAAGTAGTATAACCATTCTGGAAAGCTAAAATAACTAAAATGTCATACAAACCCTTTGAATCAGAGACTTCATTACTGTGCTTGTACCCCTAGTAAGCTATCCATAAGAAAAAAGTCAATATATATTCCAAAATATTTATAACAGCTCTTTTTGTGATAGCTAAGAGTTATAAACAAAGTAAATGTCCAATTTAGAAATGTCTAACCAAATGTATCACATGAATTTAATGGAATACTACTATGCTGTAAGAAATCATGTATGTGGTGAATACAGAGAAGTATGGAAAGAGCTTTATGAACTGGTGCAGAGTGTAGTAAGCCAAGACAAAAAAAAAAAAACAATATACACAGTAACTATAACTATGTAAATGTGAATAACGATGATACATCAAAAAATAAAAAGTAAATATAAAAATAGTATAGAGATTAAGTGAAAATGGAATGAAGAGACATGAAAAGATATCCCCAAACCACCCTGTTGTGGAGGTGGGAAGTCCACAAGTGTTACACAGTGTACTTGTTTTCAGACTCTTTCAATGTAGTGATCAGTTGTGATGAATTTTTTTCCTTTCTAAAAAAACACTTTCATATGGGATGGTACTTAAGGAACAGGTGGTAGGGATACTTGGGATACTATGATAATGTAAAGAACAGAAAATATCCATCAAAACTTATTTTTAAATAAATTATAGCAAGACTGATGTAGAGATTGAGAACAAGCCTGCAAAAGAAAGATCTAAATTAAAATTCCAACCAGTGGGTCACAGACTTATTGTGCTGATTGTCAAATCTCTTGCTCTTTCAATACCACTCCCCTGCCCCAGAAACTTTAAAACTATAAATTGTAGACAACTGGTATGTGTATTTGTAGAAAGAATTTCCTCACTGGTCAAATCATAGGTCCACTCCACCACCATCCCCTCAAAAAAAAAAAAGTCCTATTTCATAGACTCTGAGAAGCTAAAAGAATTACATAGTACTACCATTAGAACTCAAAGCCAGGTTTCCTTTCATTAAATAAAGCACTTTTTTTTCACTCTCCCACAATGCTTTCAGATGTGATTCTTAGCGTTTATGATCTTCTCTTGGATGTTAATCAAAGGAGTTACATGGGGTTGGAGGTGCAGCCTTTTGTTTGAAACTCTGTATCTCCAGCTCTAAATCTATGACCTTATTATCTTATGGAGGGTGTAAGCATGTCCATTGTTGACCCCATTAAAATAATTAAGTGATATCCACTAGGAAGTGTTCATTAAAACCTCCTTTGGTGATGAGTGATTCATTCTTAGGAACTCAGTAATTGTTAATGACTTGCCTAGTTTGGGTCAGGGGTGGGAAACCCAAGACCTCAAGGCTAAATGTGGCCCTCTAATAAAAGGATTTGTTCTATGAAGGTTGGATTCAGTGAAAGGGCCACATTTGAGGACCTAAAGGGCTACCTGTGGCTTTGAGACTACAGGCTCCTCACCTCTGCCTTGGGCTATGGTGGGAGCCACTTCTGTTTAGCATGCCCATGAAAGAATCTTTATGGAAGAAGATAATTTTCTTTTGTTTTCTGGAAAGAGTCAGAAAAAGAAGAGGTCAAAGAATAGGCCTCATTCTGAGAGGATGAAGGGGTATATGATGCTTATAGATTAGTATAGCCTTCCCCACAGCCATGGCAACCTCTTGACACAAGAATTGATAGAGAAAATGGTGGAGTAGCAAGAATTCCTGAACCATAACATATAGAGAGTGGCCCAGGTACACGGCTATTGCAATCATAATCCCAGAGATGATGGAGCCACATGCCTAGTCCCCTGGGAGATCGGGAGTGAGGAGGAGAGGGTGACATTCCTGACTTTTTTTGTACAATGTAGAATTTCTAAATAGTTTAGCAACCCAATCCATAAAAAAGAAAATTAGCACTTAAATATTTATTTACTATAGAGAGGTAGGCCTGTGCAGTATCATCTCTTTGAGATAATTTCTGATCTATTATATATATATGTTTTCTTTGTAAGTAGTTGTATTTTCTCCCCCATTAAACCATGAATGCCTTAGAAGCAGGGGCTGGGGGCTTTTTTGCCTTCTTTCATATCTACATGTTTAGCAAAAATGCTAGCACACAGTGGGTACCTAACAAATGCTTGTTGACTTGACACAATTGCTAGAGAATCACAAAGACCTGGGTTTAAGTTCTGTTTCCAATTCATACTGGTTATGTAACCCTAGGCAAATTACTTAACTTCAAGACAACTCTAATTTACAGTGAAGGAGCCAATTGGCAATGGTACAAATGAGTTATCTAGTCCTCTAGTTCTCTAGTTGTCTAGTCCAGAAGTCCTTTTAACAATAAAATCATAGGTCTAGTCCCTATCTCCAACAATGACATCGCATTCAATAAATATCTACTGAATGAACTAGTTACCTCCTTTATAGAACTTCTGAGAATTAAAGGCAAAAATTCAATAAAATAACACTTTACAATCTCAGACAACAGACTTTTTCTGTTTCAGTATTTTCAAGTTTTTCTTTTCTTTCAATTTTTCAAAATATTTTTATTTAAAGTTTCGAGTTCCAAATTCAATCCCTCCTTTCTTCCCTCCTTCTCTGACCTCCCTGACATAGTAAAGTTAGATATAGATTATACATGTGCAATTATGTAAAGCATTTCCATATTAGTCATTTTGTACAAGACTCAAATAAAAAGGAAAAAAATGAAAATGAAAAATAGCATGCTTCAGTCTGTATTTAACCAATATCAGTTTTCTCTGAAGACAGATAGTATGCTTCATCATTAGCCCTTCTGGATTGCCCTGGATCATTGTATTGCTGAGAATAGCTGTCATTCACAGTTCTTCATTGAACAATATTGCTATTACTGCATACAACATTCTCCTGGTTCTGTTCACTTCAAAATGGAGTAGTTCATGTAAGTTTTCCAGATTTTTCTGAAATCATACTGCTTGTCATTTCTTTTTTTCCCCTTTTAAATTTATTTATGTTACTTTCATATCCTTTGACCCAGCAATACCACTCCTAGGGTTATATCCCAAAAAGATCATAGAAGTGGGAGGAAGACCTATATGTACAAAAATGTTTATAGCAGCTCTTTTTGTGGTGGCAAAGAATTGGAAATTAAGGGGGTACCCATCAATTGGGGAATGGCTGAACAAGTTGTGGTATATGCATGTTATGGAATACTATTGTGCTATAAGAAACAAGGAGCAGACGGTCTTCATATTTATCTTGAGAGGCTTATAAGAACTGATGCTGAGTGAGAAGAGTAGAACCATGAGAAATTTGTATGCAATTACAGACACAACGTATGTGTGATGACCAACTTTGATAGACTGGACTCTTCTCAGCAATGCAGTGATATAAGTCAATCCCAAAAGACTCATGATGGAGAGAAATGTGTGCATCCAGAGAAAGAACTAGAAAGAACTGAGTTTATATCCAGTTGGAAGCAAAATACCTGATCTTTTTCCTTTTCTTGTTTGGTTTTTTGTCCTCTTTACCATTTTTCATTCCATCCGATACAATCTGTCTTTATAACCTAACTAATGTATAATGTGAAAGTATTTACAGATCCTATACTTGCCTATATGCCACCATGGCGGGGGGGGAGGGGAGGGAGAGGAACAAAATGTGAAACTCAAGGAATTGTGGAATTGAATCCAGTAAAGTAAAAGGAAACAAATTAATTAATAAAAAAATAAATTTATTTATGTTTAGTTTACAACATTCAGCTCCACAAATTTTGGAGTTCCAAATTTTCTCCCCCTTCCCTCCAAGGCAGCATGCAATTTGATATAGGTTCTACATATACCTTCCCGTAAAACATTAGTCAAGTTGTAAAAAAGAATTATAATCAATGGAATGAATCATGAGAAAGAAGAAACAAAACAAAAAAGAGAGAGAGCAAGTAGTTTGCTTCAATCTGCATTCAGACTCCGCATTTCTTTCTCTGGAATTGGATTGCGTTTTCCATCATGAGTCTTGGAGTAGTCTTATAACCTTGCATTGCTGAGAAGAGCCCAGTCTATCAAAGTTAGTAATCACAGATACAGTGTGTCTATAATTGTGTACAATGTTCTCCTGGCTCTGCTCCCCTCACTCAGCATCAGTTTATATAAGCCTCTCCTGGTTATTATGAAGTCCATCTGCTCCTCATTTCTTATAGAACAATAGTATTTCACTACATTCATTACGACAACTTGTTTAGTCATTCCCCAGTTGAAGGGCATCCCCTTGATTTCCAATTCTTTGTCACCACAAAAAGAGCTGCTATAAATATTTTTGTACATATGGGTTCTCCTCCCACTTGTATAATCTCTTTGGGATACAGCCTTAGAAGTGGTATTGCTGGGCCAAAAAGTATGCATGTTTTTATAGCCCTTTCGGCATAATTACAAATTGCTCTCCAGAATGGTTGGCTCACAAACCCACAAACAATGAATTAGTGTTTCAATTCTCCCACATCTTCTCCAGCATTTATCAAGTTCCTGTTTTGTCATGTTAGCCAATCTGACAGGTAAGATGTGTTACCTAAAAGTTGTTTTGATTTGCATTTCTCTAATTAAAGGTTATTTAGAGCATTTTTCATATGATTAATGATATCTTTAATTTCTTCCTCTGAAAACTGCCTGTTCATATCCTTTGACCATTTATCTATTGAGAATGACTCGGTTTATCATATACTACATGATTATAGTCATTTACTATAATGTAATTTTTACATGCTGTTTTTTCCTTGTTTATCCCCCTCTTACCTCTCACCCTTTTCTTTCTCACAAGTATTTTATTTCTGATCCCCACCGTCCCCAGTATACTTTCCCTTTTATCGGTACCCTCTCCTCTTGTTATCCCCATTCCTTTTTACTTATTTATAGGATAACATAGATTTCTTTATCCAACTGATCATGTAATTACTCCATCTTGATTATTCCCTCTTGAGCCAATTTTGATGAGAGTAAGGTTTAAGCTTTGCCCTCCAACCCCATTTCTCATCTTTACCTCAATTATAACAGCTCTTTCACACCTCTTTATTTTGTTTTTTTTGGGGTACTGTCCCATCAAAGTCAGCCTATATCCACACCATCTACATATACTCCTTCTAATTTCTCTTACAGTAATATAGTTGTTAAGAGATACTAATGCTATCTTGCCATATAAAAATATAAAGTTTAACCTTGTTAAATTTCTTAAGTTTTCTCTTTCTTATTCACTTTTTATGTTTTCTACCTTTTTGTTTCACTTGAGTCTTGAACTTGGAGGTCAAATTTTTTTATTCAGCTCTGGTCTTTTAATTAGAAATTCTTGAAAGTCTTCTATTTAGTTAAATTTCCATTTTTTACCCCGAAAGACTATATTCAATTTTGAGTAGGTGATTCTCGGTTCTAATCCTAACTCCTTTGTCTTCCAGTATGTATTTTGAACCATTCAGTTCTTTAATGCGGTAGCAGCCAACCCTGTGTAATTCTGACTCTAGAGACCAAAATACTTGAATTGTTTCTTTGTGACTGCTTGCAATACTTTCTCCTTGATTGGTGAGCTGTGTAATTTGGCTATGATATTTCTAGGAGTTCTCATTTTAGGATCTCTTTCAAGTGCTGATAGGAGGATTCTTTCAATTTCTATTTTGCCCTTTGGTTCTAGTATATCAGGGAAACTTTTTTGATCATTTCTTGAAAGATGTTGTTCAGGCTTCTGTTTTTTTTAACCATGGCTTTCAAGTAATCCAATAATTCTTATATTATTTCTCCTGGATCTATTTTCTAGGTCAGTTGTTTTTCTAATAAGAAATTTCATATATTCTTTGATTTTTAGATTTTGTTTTATCATATCTTGATGTCTCATAGTGTCATTAGTTTCCATTTGTTCAAATCTAATTTTTAAAGGATTATTTTCTTCAGTGAGCTTTTTTACTTCCTTTTCCATTTGACCAATTCTATTTTTTAGGGACTTATTTTCGTTGATAAATTTTTGTATATGTTCTCCCATGCTGTTGACTCTTTTTTTCATGATTTTTTCACATTATTCCTATTTATTTTCTCCATTTTTCTTCTACTTCTCTAATTTGCTTTTTAAAATCCTTTTTAAGCTCACCCTGGAATTTTTTTTTGGGGGGGGCTGAAACCAAATTACCTTTTTTTGAGGTTTTACATGTAGCCATTTTGATACTATTGTCCTCTTCTAAGTTTATGCCTTGATCCTCCCTATTACCATTGTAACTTTCTATAGTCAAGCTCTTTTTCTTTCCACTCATTTTTTCCCTGTGACTTGGTATTTTCATGTGAGAGGTGGCCTCTGTTCCTGCACTGTCCAAGCTTTTTGTGCTGCCGTTCTAGATCTTACTGCTAGCTTTTGTTGAGTTTCCATACTTAGCTGCTTGCTTTCTGGTGGAGGGTAGGCTTCCCTTCTGGCTTGGGGAAAGGGGGTCCCTGTTGGCCACCCCTGGGCATGGGTTTTAGCTGATAACCTGCTCTAGGGTGGGGCCTTACCAATGAGTTGCTATGGTAACAGAGTCTTTCTGGTATCTGGCCCTGGAGGAGGGATCTTGTTGCTGGTCTGCCTCAGAGGTGGGGCCCTGCTGCTAGGTTGCTATGGAAACAGGGTCTCTCTGCTGGCTAGCCCCAGGGGCAGGGTCTTGCTGTTGGACAGTCCTGGGATGGGGCTTCACAACTGGTTAGGAATGAGGTCAAGGTCTGACTGGTAACTTGTGCTGGGATCTCTGGGGTGGGGCCTTGCTGTACTGTATAGACTGCTTATTTGTCTAGGGAGCTGAGGGTTAACAGGAGGAAGGAACCTCAATGGTGGATTGCCCCAGGCTTGGAGCCTTGATGCATGCCCCCTGCTGTGGGGCTGGCAGAGATGGCTGCTGATGTTCCTCTTAGACCCCTCCCACCTCAGTGAGACAGAACTTTCCTGCTAGGCTGGTAAGCTGCTTTTCTGTTCCCAGATTGGTGCTGAGGAGGGTTTCTAGTTGTTTGGAGGGAAATTGGGGAGGACTTCAGAGGGTTTCTTCTTCACTCTGCCATCTTGGCACCAGAAGCACCAGAAGTGATTGTCAAGATTTTCATAGGAATTTTCTAAAAGAAGTCTATACTTTTGTAGGTACTATATTTGTCCAAAAACGCTTATCAGTGTTCTTGGGCACAGCTGATGGATGTTATTAAATGACTTGCTCTCTTTCCCAATACAGTTACTCAACAAATATGCATCTATTTCCTAGGTTTTCAGGTTGCCTTAAGTAGGGTCATCAAGAAATTTCTGTCAGGTCAAATGGTCACACTAGGGATGAAGAACTTGCTTTTCAAAAGAGTCTCATCCTCTGAATAATCACTTGCAAGTAGTAATACAAATCCCATCCAGACACTGAAAGAATTTAGTATTTTGGTGATTTATTTTTTGTCAGTGGTGTAAATATTTTATTAATTCTTTTCTTTTCATTTGGCATTATACAAATTCAAATGGCAGCTGATTGGAGAAACTCGTGGTATAAGGATACCCCCTGATCCCTTAGCTAACCTTGAAGCACAAAAGAATGAAGCAAAGTTATTATGTTTTCTCCCTCTACCCTAGACCAGGAAAAAGGGTTTTGGTTAAGCAGAAATATATGTGTATATCCCAGATCATCTTACTTGTCTCCTGAGGAATCTGTAAGAGGGTCAAGAAGCAACAGTTAGAACCTAACATGAAACAACTGCTTTATTAAAGATTGGGAAAGGAGCATGACAAGGTTGTATATTGTAACCTTGTTTATTTAACTTATATTCAAAGTACATCATGTGAAATGCCAGGCTGGATGAATCAAAAGCCAGAATTAAGGTTGCCAGGACAAATATAAATAATCTTAGAAATGCAGATGATACCACTTTGATGGTAGAAAGAAAAGAAGAATTAAGAAGCCTCTTAATGAGGGTGAAAGAGGGGAGTGTAAAAGTTAGCTTGAAACTTAACATCAAAAAAACTAAGATTATGGCAACTGGCTCCATCACTTTCTGGTAAATACAAGGAGAAGATATGAAAGCAGAATCATATTCTTGGTTTCAAAGATCACTGCAAACAGAGACTGCAGCCATGGGATTAAAATATGCTTGTTCCTTTTAAGGAAAGCTATGGCAAATCTCGATAGCATACTAAAAAGTAGAGACATCACCTTGCCAACAAAGGTCCATATAGTTAAGGCTATGGTTGTTTTAGTAGTAGTGTATGGCTCTGAGAGCTGGACCACAAGGAAAACTGAGTGCAACAGAATCAGTGCTTTCAAACTGTGGTGCTGGAAAATACTTCTGAGTACATCTTTAGTACATCTTGTACAGAAAAAAGATCAAATTAGTAAATTTTTAAAAAAAAATTAATTCAGACTATTTATTGGAAGGTCAAATACTGAAGCTGAAACTTAAATACTTTGGCAACATAATGAGAAGCTGGGACTCTTTGGAAAAGATCCTGATGTTGGGAAAGAATGAAGTGAACAGTAAAGGATGAGATGGATAGTGTCATGGAAGCAACAAACATGAGCTTAGACAGACTTAGAAAATAGTAGAAGACCAGATGGTCCATAGGGTCAGGAAGCATCAGACATGACTGAATGACTGAACAACAAAAATATATGTACGTAGGGGCGGCTAGGTGGCACAGTGAATAGAGCACCAGCCCTGGAGTCAGGAGAACTTGAGTTCAAATACAGCCTCAGACACTTAACACAAAAAACTAGCCATGTGACCTTGGGCAAGTCACTTAACCCCAATTGCCCTACCTTCCCCCCTCCAAAAAAAAAAAGCAAATATATATGTATATATATACACACACACATACAGACATCTGATATATTTGTGTTCATGTATATATATACACATATAATGTGTATATACATACACACACATGTCTGTGTGACAATTTATTCTTCAAGTTTCAGAAAAACAGGTTGTTTTTTTTTAACTGTTTCTAATATCTGACCACAATATTCAGAAACATTGTTTGAGTTTCACAAAATCCTACTTGGTAAGAGCAACACAGACTTTGAGGGCTCAAGTGTACATGAAAATAAGCCAGAACCTATAAAAAAAGAGTCTCATTAAAAACACTATGAAGAATATCATAAAAATACTTAATGAAAATATATATAACAAATATGAATATAATAGAATGATATCCACCTGAACTTCCAAAAGAATTTTTCAATTTTAAGTTGTTAATAGAATCCATTGAGAAAGTTAAGGAAACATGAAACCATTCCAGACCCAAGAAATGGAAAGAGTCACCCAGAGAAGTATTGTAAATCTCATGGGACATCATTAATAGTTCCCCCAGTATTCTTATCATGGCAGAATCTAATACAGCCAAGTGACAGTAGTACACTCATCATTTCAGAGACTTGGGATTTCAAAGTCTTAAAAATCACCCAATGAAAAAGTGAGTTTTCTGAGGTAATATAGAAAAGGGAAGAAATGGGGTTACAACCCAAGTCTCCTGGCTCTCTCATTCTGAATATTTGATGATATATTCCACTGAGGAATAATATGTATCTGCACTACTATCAAATAATTTAAATTCAAAGAGGGAGAACTATCTTCTCCCATTCAAAATTTAGATTATGGCATCCATTTTTTTAATGGAACTTTCACTTATGAAATTACATGTAGCATGGGAGAAAATACTCAGAAGATTTTAAGTGCTGTGCAGAATGGTGTTTTAGCTAAGTAGATGTCCTTCATTTTGGAATAGCTAAAGAAACTATGGTACATGAAATTAATCAGATGCTACTGTACTATGAAAAACAATGACTATTAAAAAATTAGAGAAGCTTAGGAAGGCTTATTTGAACTGATACAAAGTAAACAAAACCAGAAAAAAAGTATATACAATGACTACTACAATATAAATAGAAATAACAACAGTAAAAAAAAGAAAATGCAGTGTAATTATAATTATCAATCCTGACCCTAGATAATTAGATGAGAAAATTTGCCATCTTTCCATTTTTACAAGGGTCTATGGGCATAGAAGATTGTATATAAAGCAAGATTTGGTAGATATCTGGTCAGCTTTGCTCAAATGTTTTTTTCCCCTTTTTCACTTCATTTCATTTTATTTTTTATTTTTGGTATCAAGTAACAGCTTGATGACTAGATATGAGAGGGAAGCATACATGCAGAAATGAAAAAGATGTAAATATAAATTGTGTCAATAAACAATAATTTTAAAGGGGAAAATGAATTGTATTTTAGATATAAAAAGCACAGATTGCTTGCTCAGGAAGTGCATTGTTGGGTTCTGATTGTCCTGGATTATTCCTTGTCATTGATCACTTTGTTGTGTCAGCAGCTCAATTGAAAAATAGAGCAAATTCAGCATTACTGAGTCCAAAAGTTCATTCATCTGATTAGCACTCTCAGGTCAATTTCTAGTAGGCTCATCAAAAGGACTTTGCAGTTGCTAAATATGAAAGAGTCAGTTCTCGCTTCAGTGCCCATGTGAGATTCTTATCTCCATGAATGGGAGCTAAATGTAAGAAATAATAGCATTAGAGATCCCTTGGGACACATTAGAAATGCCAAGCTCTAACGGGCTGTAATGTCTCACTTTCCTTAATTACAACATCATTCACCCGCCAGGTCTTCATGGGCCATATGACACTTTCTTTTCTTCTGTGTTCTTTTAGCCCTAGTTTTTCATTTTAAGAAATCAAGTAAAAAGGTCAGGTCTTTTATTATTATTATTATTATTACAATGGCCTACAATTAACGTGTCCAGAGTAACTGAAGAATAACAGGAAGAGTGGATTTTTTAAGCTAAATATGACAAAAAAAAATCTGGGCTAGAGGAAACCAGAGTCTACCCTTCTATTGAAAACTTTATTTTGTAATGTATGCTATATAATAGTAGTGTCAAAGTCACATAGAAACTGGGGTCATGAAACTGCATAAGGATCCCTGAAGACTACATGTTGACTTTAAAATGTAATTGTATCTGTTTTATTGGATTTTGTTCACTATTTCCCTATGATGTTTTCATCTAGTTCAGGCAGTGTTTCAGGACTGTTGAGTGCTATACATCTGACAACTCTCCTGTCCAGGGAGATTATTTACAAACTCTGCCTAAGTATGAAACATGGATTGTTCAAAAACATTCCTTTTTGAAATGCTAGATGACGCAGAAGAAACACAAATATGTTCACAAGAATGGAGAAGCTTTATTGGACATTTCTTAGGTTTATCAAAACTTTATCCTAATAGCTAACATTGCTATAGCACTTGAAGTTTCCCAGAGTGCTTTACATGCATTATCTCATTTGATCCTGACAATGACTCTTTGAGGTAGGAGCAGCAGGTATTTTCATCCATCCTCTTCTTGCAGCTGAAGCAACTGGGGATCGGAGAGAGGTTAAGTGTCTTGCCCATGAGCATGCAGTTAAGAAGTGTAAGAGGCTCAGGATTCCAAGCTCAGCATTCTTTCTGCCACTCTAAGCTACTTCTCTAGTGCTAATTTTGAAATCACTAGGATCTTTGTATATACTTAACTCTAATCTCCAGGTGCTATGATGTAAGGAAGAATAGAAAAGAAAGTGAGCAGGCCCAACCTCTGCCTTATGATAACTTCTACTCTAAAAGAATAAAACGAGGCAGTTATTCATGCCCACCTGTGTCACTTTTTTGCATGAAAGATAATTTTGGAAAAAAAAATGAGTCATCGAGAATGTAATTTTTAGGGTGCAGTGAAGTGGTACGGTGACTAGAGCACCAGCCCTGGAGTCAGAAGGACCTGAGTTCAAATCTGACTTCAACACTTACCACTTAATAGCCATGTGACCTTGGGACATTCACTTTACTTTGCCCTTCCTTCCCCCCCCCCAGCAAAAATATGTGTGTGTATATAAATTTTATATCTGAAAATAAAATGAGAAATAATTTATGTTTTCATAGTGCCTTTCACCCAAGGCCCTGGAAGCACTTTCTAAAAGTCATTTCATTAATCTTCATAATACCCCTGTAAGGTAGTACTTATCCACAATTATATTTCCTATTGTACAGATGGAGAAACTGATGTCAAGTGATCCATAAAATGTCACACATATGGACATACTGGTGACATTAAAAATAGAATTCAAACTCCTTTCTCCCATTCTAATATTTTACCCATTAAATCATATAGCTTTGATCACTAAAATGCTTCCAAATAATTTTGAAAATGAAATTATATTCATCTGTAGGTATAATTCATTTGGTTGATTTTTCCCTCTAACTTTGCTTCAATCTTGAAAAATCTCTAATATAGCCTTAAACCGTGGAAATTACTTAACCTTTGTGACTCAAACAACTACTTATCTATCAAATCATAGACAGGGTACAACCAACCTCAGTCAAGGGAGTTTCCACATTGGAAGTTCCCCATCTTGACAAAATCATAGATCCTTCCAGAATTTTGATATTATGACCTGTAAGTAGTATAAAAGATTGAAGGAGGGGTGGCCAGGTGGCTCAGCGAGTAAGAGCACCAGCTCCAGTGTCGGGATGACCTAGATCAAATCCGGGCTCAGATACTCAGCACCACACCCAGAAATAACTGGCCGTGTAACCTTGAACAAGTTACTTAACCCCGATTGCTTTAAAAAAAAAATAAAAAAATAAAAGATTAAAGGAAAAACTAGGTACACTATAGTACTCATTCTGTCACTGACAACAGAGTTCAAAGCAAGTTCTTTACATTGGTTTCCTATCTGTGAAATAGAGAAGAAGCTTTCTATCTCACTGACATTAATGCGACTATATAAAACACTTTAAATCTTTGGAATAATAGTATACTTTGCTTAAAACAAACATGGCCAGACTGCTCTATGACCCAGTTTCATGTCACCTTGGACATTTATTAGTAATTATATTTTGTGTTCCAGTAGCACACAATGAAAAAGTTTTAATCATTTGAACCAGTGGAAAAATAGTATTAAGACACAGAAAGTGCAAGGTGTGAGTGGGGTGGAGAATCTCTGGAGAAAAGCTAAGAAATTATATTGACAGCAAGTTATGATTTCAATAAGATGTGTAGAAGATCAAATCATCAGATATAAGAGATGTCATTATATAATAAATTCTCTCCTAAGCATATCCCACTAATATAAACATATAAACATATCCCACTAATAATTGAAGAATCAAATCCAATAAATAAGAAATTAGACAGGTTAGATGACAATAATACAAATATCGGAAGACCCTATAACAAAAGGTGCTTGAGTGTTGGTTAAAGAAACATCATTGACATTTCAAAACAAATCCTACTCACCTTTTTCACTGGATTCTATAATTAACAGTTTTAATGAAGCAAACAAGCAAAAAAAAATCATGACTTTGTTAAGAACACTGGTAAACGTAGATTTAGACAAATAGATCAAAGGTAGAGAGATATGTTAAATTTCTTTGGCATAGGGTATAGGCCCAAAGTACACTGTATTAAAAAAAATCAAGATAGATTGCCCCAGTTGTGGGTGCCTTGAGAATTAACAAACATGCTAAGAGGAAAAAAAAAAAGAAATGTTGAGAAGAGGAATCATTAAGAGAGGTAAGAATGAAGCAGATCCTTTCTTTCACTCATAATCTTTAACATTTGAAAAGGTTCACAGTATTGTCTCCTGGCACAACTCACCAAAAACATCAGTATTTTACTCTTGTTGGTTTTTGCTTAGCCTTCACACTCTCTTGCCCGTAAGTCTTTTTTTCCGGCAGCAGACACATTCAGATAGCTGGCAAGGCTTAAGTTGTAACCTAAGGCCACCAACAGATGTTCTTTTGTCTACTTTCTGAAATGTTCTCAATTACCTGGAACCATAGAGTGGAAAATCTATATCTTTGTCATTCATCTAACAGCTGAAGCTTAGATTTGTGTGTATCAGGGAAAAATACAAGGACACATAGAAAAAAAAACAAAGAAAATGGGTAAGCAGAATGGAGAGGGTGTGGAGAAACAGTGATCCACAAGAAAGAGCATCTGAAAGAGAAAAGTTTAATGGAGAAACAGATGAGAATGATGAGGAAAATGAGGACTGAAATAAGGACCACAACAGAAAATGAACTGAACTTATCATATAATTCCTTTAAAACTCGAGTGCTATAACATTTTTCGTTTTTAAGAAAAGTTTAAGATAAAGATTAGAAAGTCTTTAGAATTTAATAAGGAATCATTGGAGAAGAAACATGATAACAATCATATAACTCAGCAAGATTTATGAGAAATAGCAGGTTGACTATAGTTCCATCTATGACAAAGTATCTCAAATATCTTTTTCCTCCACACAACTACGATAATCTGAAACATTTTTCTGCCTAATACTCCAATGTTGCCATCACCTTTCAAATTACAAAAAGTTAAAGGAAAATCACTTCTTTTTATCCTATATTATTTCAATTTTGATATAGGAGGAAATATCTTGAAAACTTACAGTCGCTTCAGTGAATCCAGATGAGAAAAGCTCCCAGCTGGGATTTTAGACAATTTGTTGTTGTGCAAAAATCTGAAAAATAGAAAATAATGCTTAAACAAAATAAAATAATAATAAATATTTAAAACAGATATTATTCCCCAAAGGATAACTTTTAAAAAATAAAATGATTCCCCAGAAATGTATAAGAATAATCAGTAAGTATTTGTTTAAGAAATATGTATCATCATCAGTATTATTCAATATTGCATTAGAAATATTACCGTGTTTCCCCGATAATAAGACCTATCCCGAAAATAAGCCCTCCCCTTACTGTGTAAAATTCCTCTAAAATAAGCCCTCCCCCGAAAATAAGCCCTATTGACATTGCTACTGTAGTGAAGGTGATCCCCTGTGCTACACGCTACATTAAGGTACCCTCTGTATGCATCGCCCCCCCTCCCCAGGTGAAACGCAAGCCGCGCTCCAAGCTGCATCCAATCAGAGCTGCAGCAGTGAGCGCGTCATCCTGTTCTTCCCCAGTGATTTGCTTGCTGGCGCCATTGAGAGCAGTGCCGTGGAGGAGAGCTGAGGCAGGACAACATAAAAACCCGGTATGTAAGCGGGAGTGAGGGGGCATGATGGAGGATAAAAAGGGCATGATGGAAGAAAAAAGAAGAACTCAGGGAGCATGATGGAGTGAAAAGAAGGACTGATGGTCATAATTTTATTATTCTGTCTGTTTTGACCCCCAGACATGAGTACAAAAAGGAAGAGCTATACTGTTGAGTATAAGAAAGCAATTGTAGAGGAGTCACATGGCAAGAATCTTGCAGTTTTCTGTAAAGAAAAATTTTGGATCTTCAAATGGTCAGAAAACGGAGAGCAGATTATAATAACCTCAATCAACAGGTGGATGAGGGAAAAGGGAAAAAGCGCAGGTCTGGATCAGGTCAGCAGCCCTTATATCCTGACTTGGAGATCCTCATTGGTGAATGGATTGCTGACAGGAGAGCAAAGGCCTTGGTTGTGCGCAGGGTTGATATTCAAGCATTTGCCCTTTCAATGGCACCAGAGTTTGAAATGGTCTCAGAAGGATTCAAAGCATCACAACACTGGTTGGACGGTTTCCATCAACGGTATGAACTGTCCCTAAGAAGATCAACAACACTGTTTAAGCTGGAAGATGCTGAAGTTATTAAACGTGCACTTGCATTCAAGTCCTTTATTGATAGGATCTACATTTCCAAGTACCAAACCTGCAATATGATTGCTATGGATGAAACTGCAGTGTTTATGGGACAAGGATCTCAAACAACAATTCATCACAGGGGTGCAATGTCAATCTACATTCCCACCACTGGCTATGAAAGTGCACGGATCACCTGTGTTTTGGCAATTCGTTTGGATGGAAGGAAAGCCACACCTCTAATCATCAGTAAGGGCAAGAAAGATAAGATTGAATGTGTATCTGGCATTTACGTTCTTGAAACCGAAAAAGCCTGGTGTACACAAGCCGTTATAAGAAAGTGGGTTGATTTAATGCTGCCACTTGTTATGCGAGGTAACCAAAGAGGTCTGATAGTCTGGGATTCAGCCAGCACTCACCGTGCTAAAGAAATGAAGAACTTCCTTGCAGAGAGAAGAATAGATCAAATAATGATTCCTGCAGGAATGACTGCCTATCTCCAGACCCTTGATATTGCAATAAACAAGCCATTCAAGGACCATTTGCGCATGGAAGTCAATGACTACATTGAAAATAGAATGGAAAGAAATCAGCGTGGAAACTTTGTGAAGCCCTGTCTGCAAGAAGTCGTGACTTGGGTGAAGAAGTCATGGGATAAAATTACTGACAGCTGTGTCGCCAAGGCACTACGAGCAGGTTACCTGGACAAGACATATTCATTTAAAGAGAGCTATATTGCTGGACATGACAGATTGGGTCCACTTCTTCTGAAGGAAATGGAGGCGCAAGACATCCAGGACAGAATTCAGGGTATGGACACTTATGACGATGTTGTTGAAGAAGATGACATGATCATTATTGAATAAAGGTACATTTTTTTGTTCACATTTACCTGTTTATTAAAATTGCTGTCAATGTTTATTAAAATAAGCCCTCCCCTGAAAATAAGCCCTCTGGTGTTTTTCTGTCCAAAAAATTAATAAGACAGTGTCTTATTATCGGGGAAACACGGTAACAGGGCAGCTAGGTGATGCAGTGAATAGAGCACCAGCCTGGGAGTCAGAAGTACCTGAGTTCAAATTCATCCTCAGACATTTGAAATACTTGTTAGCTGTGTGACCTTGAGCAAGTCACTTAACCCCAATTGCCTTGCCTTCCTCCCTTCCAAAAAATTTTTGAAAATTTAAGGAATGTTAGCAATAAGAGAAGAAAAAGAAATTAAAGGAATCAGAATAGGCAATGAGGTTATAAAACTATTTTGCAGACAAAATGATGACATACTTGGAAAATCCTAGAAATCTAACTAAAAAGCTGGTTGCAAAATTAATAATTTTAACAAAGTAGCAGGATATGAAATAAATTAACATAAATCATTGGCATTTCTATGTAGCACCAACAAAATCCTGCAAGAAGAGATAGTAAGAGATGCCCCATTTAAAATAACTGTAGACAGCATAAAATAGCTTGGAGTATACCTGCCCAGATAAACCCAAGGACTATATGAAAATAAATATAAAATAATTTTATATAAATAAAGTCAGATTTAAATAATTGGAGAAATATTAATTGTTTATGGGTGACAAGAGCCAATATAATATAAATGATAGTTCTACCCAATTTATTCAATGCCATCCCAATTAAATTTATATATGTGTGTGTATACATACATATGTGTGTATGTATAATTGAGGTAGAAAAAATAGCAAAATTCATTTAGAAGAATAAAAGTCAAGAATATCAAAGGAAACAATTTTTTAAAAATAAAGGTTTAGCAGTACCAAATCTTAACCTATATTATCTTGCCGTAATTATTGAAACTATCTGGTACTGGCTAAGAAACAGAAAGATGAGTAGAATAGAGTAGACATATGTACACATTAGGTGAATGATTGTGGTAACCTTGTGCTTGACAAATTGTAATGGGAATGGGAATTTGAAGATCTTCCCTGTCCCTTAATAAGTCTGAGGGAATTTGAAGACCTTCCCTGCTTTTAAGATAAACTCTGCCCCCTAATAGGCTGAATGTAGTCACATGGAGCCTGTGGTAGGAGGAGTTTGCTGAAGGGTAGAGCAGAGACACAGGAAGCTGGGAGTGATAGCTAGCAAGATGGTGGGAGAGAAAGGAGCTCAGGCAAGGAGATAGAGAGGTTTGTGAGTAAATATTAATCTTGTATTGCTTTGTGGGAAGGTTGAAGGATGGCATGGCTCTCTGTGTTGTTATGGCTTGTCAATTGCTTTACTATTATGATGGAATTGGTTTACTGGTTTTGGGATTCGGTTTTCTGGTGTCTAAATAAATGCTTCAGTTCTGTCCTCTATATGCAAATTTGATATATTTTGCAATCTAATGTCATGTGATATTTATAGTCACAGTCTTTATTGTGATCGTGGGTACTATAAATATTGCACTGGCACTACACAAATGTAAAGATTTAAGTTCTGGGATAAGAATTCACTATTTGGTAAAAAAAAAAAATTGTTGGGAAAACTAGAAAGCAATCTGGTAGAAATTGAGTGTAAACAAGTATCTTAGACCATTTACCAATAAGGACAAAATGAATACATGACCTAGATATAAAGAGAGATCTTGCACAGCCCTCCCTCACTCAAATCAAAGTCAACTGCAAGTCATGTCATCTCTCCCTGATGCCATGGTCCTCTTCCAATGAAGGGCAAACACAACAACAAGTAAACCAGAAGAACAAGGAACATATTAACTATCAGACTTATGGAAGGGAGAAGAATGTGTGAATAAACAAGAACTAGAAAACATTGTAAGATATAAAATGAATAACTTGGTTATATTAAATTTAAAGGACTTTGTACAAATAAAACTAATGAAGCCAAGATTAGAAGGAAAGCAGAAAATTAGGGGAAAAATTTTATAGACAATTTCTCGGATAAAGATCTCATACTTCAAATATATAGAGAACAATGTCAAATTTATAGTAAGATGAGTCATTCCCCAATTGACAAATGGTCAAATGATATGGACAGGCAGTTTTTCAATGAAGAAATCAAAACTATATATAGTCATATGAAAAATGCTCTAAATCATTACTGTTAGGCAAATGCAAATGAAAACAACTGTGATATTTCACACCTATCAGATTGGCTAAAATGATAAAGGGGGAAAATTACAAATGTTGGAGGCAGTGTGAAAAAACTGATACACCAATACACTGTTGGTGGAACTGTGAACTGATTCAACCATTTTGGAGAACAACCTGCAGTTATACCCAAAGAGTTATAAAACGGTGTATACCCTTTGATCCAGCAATACTACTATTGGTTCTGTTTCCCGAGGTGATCTAGAAAAAATGAAAAGAGTCTATATTTTCTAAAATACTTATAGTTCTTTTGGTAATGGCAAATAACTGGAAATTAAGGGGATGTGCATCAACTTGGAAATGGCTGAACAAGTTGTGGTATGATTGTGATGGAATACTACTGTGCTATAAGAAATGCTGAGCAGATTAGATTTAGAAAAAATACAGAGACTTACATAAAATAATGAAGAGTAAAATGAGCAGAACCAAGAGAAAGTTGTACATAGTAACAGTGGTATTGTTCAAAGAATAACTGTGAACAACTAAATTGTTCTGAGTACTATAAATATTCAAATTAACTCCAAAGGACCTATGAAGGAAGATGCTAGCCACCTCCAGAAAAGAACTGATAAATAGAAGTATGCATAGTACAGTTTTACAACAGATAGATAAATAGATAGACAGATAGATATAGCTATATACATATGTGTGTATCTGTATATCTGTGTCAAGTGGTGGTCTTCTCATGCAGGCTTGGGAAGGAGGGAGGGAGACAGGTTGGAATTTAAAATGTAATAAGAATTTTTTTTTAAAGAGGTATTTATCAAAGGCCTACTTTGTATCAAAGGTATACTTTGTATACAATACCTACAGAAGATAAGACCACTGGACTTGGAGGCAAGAAGACCTGAGTTTGAAAGCCACCTCACATACTTAATAGTTGTGTAATTCTGGGCAAATCAATTAACATTCTCTGTGCCTCAGCTTCTCCAATTGTAAAAAAAAAAGGGGGGGGGGAGGGAGTTTAATTTGGTTGACCTCTAAGGTATGTTCTAATTCTCAATCTATCAACCTATGCTTAGACATTGAGTTGAATCTTCGTCAGTTGTTCCTCTCCACAATGTTAGCACAGACTACTAAACAGCCAAATTCAGGATCCCACTTTGGGTTTCAATATCTGTCCAAATATTTGAATTACAGTCTTATTACTCTGAGTTTTACTGTCTTTTACTTAGTGAAAGATACTTCCTGGTAAGCAGTGATCCATAAAAATGAGATTTTGACCATATCCCAACAGGACATCATGGGAAACAGACAATGCTTTTGCTAAACAATATGCAACAATTGAAAACTAATGAGGTGTTAGAGGTTTACAGCTTTGGAGTCATTAGTGAATCCTGTTGGGTTGGTAGGTGATGATCTTTTAAGAAACCTCCTACTTTATTTTCAGTTGATTGAGCATTCTCAGCAGGGTTATTGAACTTACTGGCTGTGGCACAACTGATTCTAACTGTTTGTAGTTATTAAAAACCCTATGCTACTTTGCAACAGAATAAGGTTTTAAGTTCAGGGTATAATAGTCTCTGTTGGTTTAGTATTAGCAGATGCAGAATTTTTTTTGCATGTTAACTGTTTAATGTATATAATATTGGCAGTATAACAGAAATATGTAAAAATTATTAGCTACCCTATAGAATCTATTTAAGACATTTAAATTAAATACTCAGAAAATATTGCCTATGTGCATCAAATGTACTGACTCAAAGAAAGAAACAATGAAAATAGCAAACATTTATTTTAATAGACATGTCAAACAAAGGAATGATTTTCCTTTAGTCTACAAAAAATAACAAATCATATCATAAAGCAGTTTTACAATTTTCATGATATATCTCAATTTCCTTCAAATTCTGAGCTTGAGTTAGCATTATAAGATAAATATATACATATTTATACATGTATCTATTATATCATATGTGTGCACACATGTATTTATTATATAACACATATAAATAAAACATAAATATATGTTAATAAACTATTTGTATATAAATATATGTGCATGCATATATCATCATTCCTCACTGTGCATGACATCAGTACCTTTTTCCTATTTGTGAAGAAATTAATAAGGTTATGAAGAAGGGTTATTTTGGATTGGAATTACTTTTATGTAATTAAATTATCTTTTATTACATTTTAAATTATTAAATTACATTACTTATGTCCCAGGGTCAGCAAAGTATTTTTGAAAAATGTCAGGCCCTTCCTCCTGAACTGCTTTGGTAGGGGAAATAAAAGTCAAGACAGAATAATTAGAATAGGCATACATCCAGGTCATACTAGCAGGCTAGTATTCAATATATGGTCCCTGAAATCTGAAGTGAGGTTAAAGGATTAAAACAAGGTTTCAGAAAGTTTGGCTGATAGGCCAATGGCAATCCTACCCAAGGTAAGTGGAAAAGGGGATACAAAAATCCACTGGAAAAATTAACTCCTCAAAGTGATACAACTAGCCAAATGGAAAAGAAAGTACAAAAGCTAATTGAGGAAAACAACACTTTAAAAGTTAGAATTGGGTGAGTGGAAGCTAATGACTCTAGCCTTAATCACTGAATGAGTACTGCCTCAGTCAAACTGAGACCTGTTAAAAACCTTAGCTTAAAAAGGCCCAAAGTTTCCATTGCATCCAGGGCCATTTCCATTCCTCCTGATCTCTATCTCACCACTGGATCCAGATGGCTCTAGAGGTGAAAGTGAAGCTGGTGACTTTGCACAGCCCTGCCTCAGTTAAATCCCAGTTCACTTGCATGTCATGGCATCACCTCCATGGTGTCATGGCCTCTTCAAGAACAAAGGGCAAACAACAAGCTGAGATAGGGAAAAAATGATAAAGAAAGCTTCTTTATACCCTGAGACAGTATAAAACCAAAGAGAGGTAAAAGGCAGATCTAAGAAGTTCGTGGCTGTGCGAGATCACATCTACAGGCGTAAAAATTAACACTAAAAACTCAATGAGTCACGTTCCCAGGTGAGATTATTAAAAAAAAAAAAACCCACAAGAAATCAGAGGCAGTGAATGTAGATTTTACTTGACATGAAAGAGAAGACAAATATAGGATGGCAGATTGAACAGACGGAAAGGTAAAAGTTATTTTTTTAAGGATAGATGATTTGATCATGGTTATAGGCAGCAGGGAAGGAACCAACAGACAGGGAAATATTGAAGATAGGTGAGATTTTAGGAAATGATTGGGAGAATTCCCAAAAAGGAATGGGATAGAATATGCTCAAGAATACAAGTGGAAGAACTAACCTTGGCAAGGAAAAATGTCACTTTATCTGCTTATATGGGATGGAAGCAAAAGAGAATTCATGATAATGTTGAAAAGTCTTCTCAGTAAAGATATAGGGAAAGTCATCCATTCAGAAAGAGAGATGGGATGTTATTAAGGAATTAGGGAGAGTGGAGTAAGGGACATGTAGAAATTCAACAGGACAAAAAGGGTAAGGAGAATATTTCAGGCATAGGAAACAACTTAGTCCATCTCCTTTTATGAACCTAGCCTTTACTGGTGATATAATTTATACCTGCTACTTCTATGCAAATCATTCTAAGAAGGTGCAGCCAAACTTCGCCCACCCAGTATCTCTCTGTTGCTCTGTGGGTCTTTCTCAGTTTTGACTCTTTAGAACCGGTATAATAAATGGAGTACTGGTCTTTCAGACAGAACATGGAGAAATCGAAATGATAATCACAGAGATCATGCAAAGCTTTATCAAGAACAAGGTCACACAGACGAACTTCATTTCATTTTCTGACAGTTGTAAAACTGGATATCAGGGGCATGTTACAGATATAGTTAGTTCTAGATTTTAAGAATATGCTTACTAATTTTATTCCTATATAAAGATGTAGAAATGTGGCCTAGATGACAGTAGAGTCTAGTAGTCTGAAAATGAAAAGACACATAGAGTACCTCCCAAAATCTGGGCTTGGCCCTGTGCTGATTAACATGCTTAATTTATAACTTGGGTGAAGGCATACATGGCCTGCTTAATTAAATTTGCAAGTGACAGGTGGGAACTACAGCTAATATACTGGAAGATGAGAATCAGGGTCCAAAAGGAAATTGACAGACTGGAACATTTGGTTACAATGCAATACAATGCAATACAATACACATTTATTTAAAACTATGTGCATGTGCCAAGAACTGTGCTAAACTCTGGGGACACAAGGAAGGTTTTGCAAGTCCCTGCCCTAAAGGAATTTATTATCTAACAGGGGAAGACAAAACACAAATAGGAGCTGAAAAGTGAGGCTGGGGCATAATGATGGTGGAGTAGAAAGCAAGCAGAGCAGCTGGTGGAAAACAAAGTGTTGACTCTAATTCTGAGTTCTCTGTAAAGGGAGTCTCCAGGAGTTGTTTTGTTTTGTTCTGTTTTTTGTAACTATCCTCATTAAATAAGATGAAAATCAATAGGGATAAATGCACTTGGGGCGGAGCCAAGATGGCGGAGTAGAAGCACCACCCTCCCGCGGCTCCCGCTTCCACCCTCCCCAATCCATGTAAAAAGGGGACTCTAAACAAACTTCGGAGCTGCAGAACCCACAAAATGACACAGAGAAGCTAACCTCCCGCTGAGGACAGCCCGGCAGGCCGGCAGGAATCGGCCAGCGCAGCGCTCTGGGAGCAGAGCCCAGCACCGCACCGAGGCTTTAGCCCCAGGGCGGGCCTGACCAGCTGCCAGCCAGAGAGACTCCAGATCAGCAGCAGCTGTGGCCGTTTCCAGATTTATCAATACATAGATGGGAAGGACAAGGTGAGAGGCCAGTGCAGTCTGGACTTTGGGATCCAGTAAGTGGGAGTGCGTGGCTTTTACCCCCAGGGAGAGAAACTGCTGAGACTCCAGCACAGCCAGCCAGCACCACGTGGTGGCTTCAGCTCCTGGCCTGCATAGTGTAGGGGGACCAAGCACCAGTCTGAGGGGTAATCACTCTTGCTTTAACCTGCTTGGATCTGGATTGCAGTCTAGGGTGAAGGTCCTGGGGTGTGTGTCCAGCTTGCCAGAGTGAGTGGAGACCTCAGAGAGGGCACCCATCTAATACCTCTGGCAGCTGAGAAAACCCCAGCGTTTGGGACGAAAACTCCCCTGTCTGGTGGCAGAGTCCTACTGTGGCAAAAAGCACAAAACTCAAATCATTGAGTGGCAAAATGAGCAGGCAAAGGAAACAAAGCACACATAAGATTCCAACATTACACTCCTATTTTGGGGATAAGAAGGAGCAAGGCATGGAACAGGAGGAAAACAGTGAAGTCAGTACTCCTGCACCAAAAGCTTCAAAGGAAAATACAAGCTGGTTACAGGCCATAGAGGACCTTAAGAAGCAGATAAGAGAAGTGGAGGAAAAATTGGGAAGAGAAATGAGAACAATGCAAGAAAATTATGAAATGAGAGTCAACAGCCTGACTGAAGAAAATAATACCTTAAAAAACAGACTGACTCAAATGGCAAAGGAGGCTCAAAAAGGCAATGAGGAGAAGAATGCCTTAAAAAGTCGAATTTGCCAGATGGAAAAAGAATCTCAAAAGCTCACTGAGGAGAATCATTGCTTCAGAATTAGATTGGAGCAAATGGAAGCTAATGACTTTATGAGAAATCAAGATGCTGTTAAACAGATCCAAACAAATGAAAGAATAGAAGGCAATGTGAAATATCTCATGGGAAAAACCACTGACCTGGAAAATAGATCCAGGAGAGATAATTTAAAAATTATTGGACTGCCTGAGAGCCATGACCAAAGTAAGAGCCTGGAAAGCATCCTCCAGGAAGTTCTCAAAGAAAACTGCCCTGATGTTTTAGAACGAGAGGGCAAAATAGAGGTTGAAAGAATCCACCGATCACCTGGTGAAAAAGATCCCAAAAAGAAAACTCCTAGGAATATTATAGCCAGGTTCCGGAATTCCCAGATTAAGGAGAGAATATTACAAGCAGCCAGGAGGAAACAATTTGAATATTGTGGACACACAATCAGGATAACCCAGGATCTGGCAGCTTCTACACTGAGGGATCGAAGGGCCTGGAATGTGATATTCCGGAGGTCAAGGGAGCTGGGATTAAAACCAAGAGTCACCTACCCAGAAAAACTGAGTATCATGTTTCAGGGGAAAATATGGTCATTCAGTGGAATAGAGGACTTTCAAGCATTCTTGCTGAAAAAACCAGAGTTGAATAGAAAATTTGACATTCAGATACAAGAAGCAAGAGAAGCATGAGAAGGTAAACAGGGAAAATAAATCATAAGGAACTTATCAAAGTTGAACTATATTTTTATTTAAAGCAATCAGGGCTGAGTGGCTTGCTCGGGGTTATACGGCCAGTTGTTGTTTCTGGGTGCGGTGCTGAGTGTCTGGGACCGGATTTGATCCGGGTCATCCCGGCACTGGGGCCGGTGCTCTTGCTTGCTGAGCCACCTGGCCAAAGTTAAACTATTAACATTCCTACATGGAAAAAACAATAATTGTAACTTATGAAACTTTTCTCAGTAGTTGAAGGAATTAGAAATATATATATATATATATGTCTTTATATGAGGGTATGCGGGCATATGAATACATATGTGAATGTGTGTATATACGTTTACAGGTATACATAGATAGAGGGCACGGGACCAATTTAACAGGAAGGGATGATACTTAAAAGGTGAAATTAAGAGGTGAGAGGAATATAATGAGAGGAGATGGGGAGAGACAGAGTGGGGCAAACTATCTCATACAGAAGAGGCAAGGGAAAATGGTTACAATGGAGGGGAAGAATAGAAAGGCAAAAGGGAATGGGTCAACCTTATTCCTATTGAATCTGGCTTGAGGAGGGAGGGAAATACACACTAAATAGGGGATCTCACCCTCCAGGAGAATAGGGGGGGAAGGGGATGTGAGGGGGGATAATGGAAGGGAGGGCAGGCTGGGGGGGAGGGAATGAATCTGGAATTGAAAGTTTTAAAATCAAATATTCAAATATATATATATGTGTATATATATATATATATATATATTAATACCATCTTACATGTTATTAAGAAAAAAAAGATATACAGGCACTGAGGCATAGAGATCCACTGGAAAAGTTGAAACGGGTATGGGAGAAAATATGGGAGAGAGCAGATTGGAGGTAGGGATATCCTGTGGGACTTCTGTTTTGGGGGGATGGGTGGGGGAAAAACAGGGAGAAAATTTGTAACTCAAAATCTGGCGGAAACGAATGATGTAAATTAGAAGTTAATAAAGCATTAAAAAAATAGGGATAAATGCATATTTTTCACATTGGAACTCAAAACATTAATTTTGCAAGTATATGAATATGAAATGGCTAGGTGGTAGTTCTGAAAATCTTTGCAGGGCTTATTAGTGAAGTACAAGTTCTATGTGAGTAAAGAGTCTAATAGGGCAGGGGCAACTCAATGGCACAGTGAATAGAGTCAGGAGGACCTGAGTTCAAATCCAGCCTCAAACACTTAACACAAAAACTACCCTGTGACCTTGGGCAAGTGACTTAACCCCAATTGCCCTCCAAAAAAAAAAAAAGCAAAAAATAAAGTTTGATAGGGCAGCCCACAAAACTAATGTGATCTGAGCTACATTAAAATAAGCATAGCGTACTGAACAAGAGAGGCGATCACCTACATTAGTCAGTTGCTACATGACAGAGTGGATAGAATTCTGGACTAAGAGTCAGGAAGATCTGAGTTAAAACCTAGCTTCAGACATTTACTTACCCGTGTGAACCTGGGCAAGTCACTGAACCTCTCAGTCTCAATTTCTTCATCTGTAAAATGGGGATCATAATAGAACCAACCTCCAAGGATTGTTGCAAGGATAAAATTGGATATTTGTAAAGTGTTTTGCAGACTTTGCAAGCATATTGCCATCATTGTTGTTACACTGCTTTGAGAATTTTTCAACTCCAGAAACCCACACTGAGGAAACGTTTATGATCCAAAGACCACAGAGGACAATCAGAATGGTAAAGGACTTTGAGTTCCTTTCACAAAGGGATCAAGTAAAGCAACTGGAGATGTTCAATCTACAGTCAGAGAAGGCACTGGAGAAAATGACAGCCATCTTCAGATATCCAAAGCGCTGTCAGATGGAAGAGGGATTAGTTTAGAGCTGTCTGGCCCCAGATAGCAGAAACAAGAGAAATGGGCAGAAACTGCAGAGAGGAAAATTTAAGTTTAACATGAGGGAAATCTTTGTAATAATGAAAGCTATCCAATAGCAGAAGGAGCTGCCTTAGTAGACTTTGGGGTTTACATGTGCATTGTTACATGAGATCTAAATGAATATAGAAATAGATAGGTACACACAAAAATGTGTATATGTAACACACAATGTTTCATATGTACCCTTCCACATCACAATTTTCCCCATCATGTTTTTGATATATTGTGGGTCAGCACAAGAAATTAAATGGGAATTTTTTGCAAGTTTTGAAAAAGTTGCAGCCAACAAACAAAGGCCGGCAGAGAACACAGAACCAATGGCTAAATACTTAACCCAAGTTTTACAATACACTCCATAAAAGAAAAAGAAAAAAATTTCAGACTGGTATGAATGGAGGACCAAAATATTTTATGCGGATTTTCCAGATCGTAAGGGCAAAGTGATGGGAACCCCCTCAATGTGGAAGGATAACTATACATACAAAAACACTTATAACAGATAGATAGATAAACACACAAATACTCAAGAATACCATGCTTTTTTCATATGTATATGATAGCCAATTACATCAAGTTAGGGTAAACTGTATACTAAAAGGGGAAAGAGATTGATAATGAGCCCATTTGCACATCTATAAACTGTTGTAGGCAAAATAACATCCATGTGCTTTTGTCTTAAGCTATTTGAGTTCTGAATGCAGAAATTCATTCACATAGAACCCTTCAAAAGTCAGCTGTCTGAAGTAAATGGTTTGTTTTCTTCCTATACAGCTCAATTTTTGCTTTAAGGAAAAAAAATATTTAGCTAAGAGGCCACACAAGATATGAAATGTTACAATCAATCTGCTCAGCTCAAATCTCGAAGCATCTTTTAAAAGGTGAAATTAAAATAAGGGGCATTCTCCTCCTAGGGAAGAACAAGGGAAAGAAGTTTTTGGCTAATCAGAAAGGAATGAGTCCCCAAAGGCCCTCTGGTTTTTCAAGTATAAGTTGCCTGATTACAATTCTTTGTTTCCCTCACCCTAGACAATAAGTGAAATCTGTGTCTCTTAGACCTCCTGGAGTATACTCTGTGGTGGGCCAAAAGGTCAGCCAGTGGCGCTGAATCATCAAGGCAGGTCAAATAAAGGAAAAGAAAACAAGGTGCCATAGAAGACAGTACTCACAGTCGCTCCAATTTCTGAAGGTCTCCAAAGGTTTCTGGCTGAAGTGTTTCTATTTGGTTGAAGTGAATATACCTAGAAGGAATAAAACAAAGAGTTAGGAGTTCTTTGTGCTGGGAGAAGCAGTTATTAGCTTGTGAACAATCAGTACTAAAAGGGAAAATGCAGGCTTTCACTGACTCAAAGCATCGGCAACACTTGGAAATAGGAAACTGTGCAGGATCCTTGATAACTTATTTTTCTTCTGCTGTCTGTCAAACTCAGTCGAGGACTTTGCTAAGAAAGGTAAGTTTGATACCTGGATACTGGGGACTCAGTACTGGAAGGGAGCTGTCACTTATAGGAAGTAGAGAATTGGCTGGTAAAGTCATTATTTGATGTAATGATTCAATGCAAGTAAAATCAACTCCTATGATAGTTAGGTTTATGTCTTTGTAGATAGGTTATTGGCACTTAAGGGGGCTTGGCAGAAGAATCAATTAGGCCAGGCACTGCCTAAAGCTCCTTTTATTTGGTGGGGGGTGGGTGGGACTAAGGAAAGTGTTATAGGGCTTAACTAGAGATACATTAGCAAAGACAGAAAGGAAAGGAAAATAAAGGAAGCATAAAATGGCAGCCCACAAAAATACACACACACACACTCACACACACACACACACACACACCCATTAGATCTAATACTAATCAGAAATTTTGTATATCAGAAAGTTTCAAAGCACAATTGAGGAAAGGTAAATAAAAGAATACAATCAGGGGCATCACTAGCAAGCCCTTTGTAAAACCATACCACTCCTTTAAGCCATGTCAAAAAAGGAGAAATCCAGGATGTTCTTACAAGAAGGTGCTCCCTGGAACCTGAAACATAGCTTTATAACAGCTTCTTACTGAGACTCTCCTAAGCTATTGATAAGAGCTTCTCTAGGATCGGGGTAGCTCAGGAAATTTTTTAAAAAATTATTATGAAATTAATTGATTTATTTCTAGTTTTCAACATTCACTTCCATAATTTATGAGTTCCAAATTTTCTCCCCATCTCTCCCCACTCCCACACCAAAACGGCATGTAATCTGATATAGGCTCTACATATGCATTCATATTAAACCTATTTTTACATAGTCATGTTGTAAAGAAAAATTAGAACCAATGGGAGAAACCATGAGAAAGAAGAAATAAAAAAAGAGGGAGAGAGAGAACAAATAATATGCTTTGATGTACATTCAGACTCCATAGTTCTTTTTCTTGATGTGGATGGCATTTTCCATCATGAGTCTTTTAGAATTGTCTTACATCACTATATTGCAGAGAAGAACTAAGTATCAAAATTGGTCTTCACACAGTGTACAACATTCCCCTGGTTTTGCTCACTTCACTCAGCATCAGTTCATGCAGGTCTTTCTAGGTTTTTCCTGAAGTCTGCCTGCTCATCATTTCTAATGATGTATTCCAATAGTATTCCATTATATCCACATACCACCATTTGTTCAGCCATTGCCCAACTGATGGGTATCCCCTCAATTTCCAGTTCTTTGCCACCACAAAAAAAAAGAGCTGCTATAAATATTTTTGTACCTGTGGGTCCTTTTCCCATTTGTATTGATCTTTTTGGGGTAGTTGGGGCATTTTTTAAGGAAATGTAGGGGAGTCTCAGGCAAGTTAAGAGTGGTTTCCTATCCTATCTGGTCATAGACCAAAAATGTCAATCAGCTTGACCAACAGTCTCCTAAATAGTTTCTAGTGCTCCTTTGTAGGTTGTGGATTTACCAGGGGAGCTAAAGACTGATCAAAAGAGATGTGTACTTAACAAATTGGAGGGAGAAAGTTGTGTCACATTCCAAATGTCCCAATATATCTTGTCAGTATTGTTTTAATACAACCACACTTACCCTGAGTCCCCTACCATCCCCCAGTTGGCCTTCATGCTGCTGTGCCAGCCCTCTTCTGGACTGACGCCCCCTAAAGGCTTTAAGGTTCAAGTGCCACTGAGAAAATTTCATACCCACCCTCTGTCCCTAATTAACTTGTGGCTGTGACAGGTACCATGAAAAGGGCAGGCTATGCCCTAAAAACAGTGTCTCTAAGAGCCCCACCTCTCTTTTTTTTTCATTTTGGGTGGGACAGAGTGAGACACACAAGATGAGCAGGTGTGTATGCTCTGATTGTGATCTGCAACCTAGATATTAATACACTAACACCCCCCCAAAAAAATCACCATTCATGCAAACCTCCCCATTACTGTCTAGGTACTGTCTACTATTATCTTCTAATCACTTAAACTTTCATACTCTGTGCCACCTCCAAGATTTTTCTTTTCCTCACCCAATCAGTTGACAAATTCTGTCAGTCTCATCTTCACATCTATTCTCTCCACGCACACAGCTACCATCAAAATTCAAGCCTTTCTCGCTTGTGGACTCAACTTGCCCTAAACTTCTAGGTTGTCTCCCTGTCCCGTGTCTTCTACTCCGATCTATCCTCCATACTTTTGCCAAAGTGATTTTCCTAATACGCAAGGAGGACCATGTAGAAATTATATTATGTGCCTAATTATTGGTATAGGACTACATATATAAATCTACACATGGGCAAGTACCCAAAGTTTTTTAATTGATAAGGGTACATAATTTAAAAATGGAGACCATTGAGATGGAAAACAAAAATTTTCCAGACAGAAATAGAAGCTTGCAGTTGTGGAGGTTAACAAAGAAAGGGCAGAAACAGGAAAGAACCAAGTAGGAAGAAGAGTGTGAGTAGTACACAGACAACTTCTAGGATATAGAGGAAGATTAGACCAGAAAAATGTGAAGTTTTGTCAGACATAAAAGAACACTGCATTTAGAAAGAAGTATGTGGTTTTTTTTTTCCATTTCAGAAAAAGTACACCATAACATTTTAAAATGAAAGCTAAAAAGGACTGATGGAATCTGCACTCAATATAGCATATTTACACAATTTATCGTCTACCCTTTTTTGGAGGGAGAGTGAAAGTAACTATAATAAAGCCTATGGAATAATACACTTTTAGAATTCAATATTCACTTACTACAGGCATTTTTACATTCATCATATTTATAATATCATTTTGTGAAAAAGTTCTCTGCAGTAACCAGAAGCAGTACTGAAGGTGGAAAGTTTCCATACTCTACAGAAATCAAATGATAAAATATGAATAGACATGCTTTCAAAAGGAGAGTAGGGAAAAGGGAATGCACAGGTGTAGCAGCAAGCACCCCAAGCATCCTCAGGGTTTGCTACCACCACAGGTTTTTAGATCTGCTTTGTTAAAGGAAAGCAACTCAAAATGGGTTAACAAGCTTACTTTAATCAGTCAAACATATATCATTTACCTCGTTCAGGGGAAAAAGGTCAGCACCCTGAACTTCAAAGTATACAGGCAGAATTATCAAGACAGAAACAGATCAAGTAGACAGCTTTCCAACCTGTCCAACCATTACATCCATATCAAATCAACATCTGGGTTTCAACATCTGGGTTTTTCAAAGCCAGGGGACTCTGGACAACGGCTTCCCAGAATCCAGATCAAATCACAGAGCACTTCTCAAAGTGAGCCCCAAAACAAAGCTACAGATCAGGGCTTATATAGCCTTCTCCTGGCTCAGAGAATGTAACAACCTTCTGGACCCACTGGCCAATCAAGAAGTATCTACTGAAAAACAAGCCTCCCACCCCAGGCTCCAGGTACACTTCAGCCTAGGGGCAGGGGAGATCATAAAAATTTACATTGCCATTACAACAGGGAATCTCATCTATATACAGTAGGATCTCTGGTTTCTGACTGCACCCAACTGTAATGGCAAGCAAACAAGTACTTAGACCCTTGTTTCAGTTGAGCTATTAATTTGATTATATTAAGTCTTTGATAAGAAACAGAACTTGTGAAACCCACAGTGGGAGGAACTTGCTGATGCAACAGGAAGGGGTGGAACAGGGAGGATAAGTTGGAGCCCAAGCTGGAAGAGAGCAGAACTGAGAAGGGAAATTGTTGTGGAGGCCAGCACTGTTTGTCTGTTATGTCTGTATTGATTTTTGCTTGGGGTACTTTGTACAGAAGCCCTAGACCTTATTGGAAGCCCTGAAAGAGGATTTTCTTGTCTGTTTACAGAAGTCCTGGAGGAGGGTTTCAGAGGTCCTAGGACCATACTGATGATGTATGTTGAGTTCTCAGACCTTGTTGGTGGGTTTTTGTTGATTTCATAGGCAGATAATGAATTGATGATGGTGCCAGCAATGTGCATGAATGTGACTGTGTCTCTGTTAAACTTTGTCTTCCCAGAAACAGAAACTGCAAAGGACTTGAGGTGGACCGGACACTGTGAGCTTCAATATGGAATTGGAGGAGGAACTAGACGAGGAGCTGAGAGCTGCCTACCTGTGAATCCAGGTGACAGCTGGATAGATTCAGGCAGGAGTTCACCCATGGAATAAGAACCATGGAATCCAAGAGCCAGCCTTGAGTCAAGATGAAAAGCCCTCTCTTTGGGTACTTAGTGCTGACTGAGAAGATGATGATTTACTGTGGCCTAGGGGTGGGATAACTTTGCACTCTGTATCTTGTACCTCTTGAGGATGATTGAGTTAAGGATGATTGGAAACTAATCTCCTATCAAGAAGAAAGAAGACTTTTTGACTGAGAGATTAAGACAATGTGACCTAGGGGTGGAGAACTTTGACCTTTGCACTTTGTGTCCCTTAAGAAGGCTTGTTCCTTAAGGATGATTGAGTTAAGGACTTACTGAATGATATCTTTTTTTTAAAACTATGTGGCCACTTTGGTGAAAACTATGTGGCCACTTTAGTGATAAGGTGTTATGTTATAACATTGTGAATGCTGTACTTTGGTTTCTGTGAATATTTTGTCTTAGTTTATTACTGAATAAATAAAGAGTTTGCTATACTATGTGATCAGAACCTTAAAGCTGTTCACAGCTGCAGTCCTTTGGAAAGCTGCTCATGCTTGGCTTTACAGCAGCTCTTAGAAAATGTTAATATTGGGGTGACTAGGTGGCGCAGTGAGTAAGAGCGCCGGCCCTGGAGTCGGAAGGCAGGATTGCTTCCAGCCTTAGATACTTAACATCCACAGGAAAAAAAATGGCTATGTAACCCTGGGCAAGTTACTTAATCCCAACTGCTTAAAAAAAAAAAAAGAAAATGTAAATATCCACATATTCTACTCATTTCTTATTACAGCTACTTCAAAACATTGAAATGAAAACTCTGATTCATTGCAAGGTATAATAAATTGTTTCTGAAAAGTACCCAAATCATGAAAGTCACAAATAAATGGTACACAAATTGTTCCTCAAAACTTCTAAATTAAATCATGAGAAAGAAAAATGTGCATATGTGTATGAGAACCACTATAAAATTCTGAACTTTACAAAGTTACTAATTCAAGGTAAATGTGCCAAAAATAGAAAAGCCACACATTTCTTTAGGATTCAAAACCTGCATAAAATAATCCTTAAATTCTACCAGTTGTGATGAGTATTTGGTCTAAAGGAAATAGTTTAAAAGAAAAAGGGACAATTAAATTCACATAAACCTTGTTTTGCCCCTAGGAAATTGCCATTTTCAAGATACCTGATCAGGTATATTATAAACAAGAATAATGATGATAATGAAATGAAATGGATCCAACTAGAGACAGAAACACTTTGAACTATCACTATCCTCAGGTTGGATGTGAAAGTCATTTCCTACTGTCCCTTCCCTCTGTTTTTTTGTATCTTGCCCTTTAGTCACACGGGTCCCTCCACCAGTAATGACATGCCTTAGTCTATGACCAAAATATTCTTCACTGATAAATGATGGGCCCTTATGAGAAAACTGAGGTAATTCATTGAAAGTATATGATTTGCTGCATAGAATGGAGCAATACAAAGGCCAATGAGGACCAGAATTCATAAACCAAAATACATGGTTTAGCAAAGTGCTTGTTATTCAGTCATTTTATTTTAAATTGCATTTTAATTTATTTATAAACCACCTCCTTTCAAAAAGCAGTAAAGATATGTTACCCAAAAAATGAATGTTAAAAATTATTACATGTAATTGGAAAAAATAAAATATAAAAATTTCCACTTAAAATAAGACACATTACAAAATTAAGACACATAAACACAGGATAATTAGATACTAAAACAACCAAGAAAGGGTGTGTGACGCGGGACAGGGAGTTAAAAGGAGAAGACAAATTAATGTATGAAACACCTAGATATGAGTTAGTTACTATAGCTTAACACTGAATTTAGCTCTGACCATCCTAGCAGGCATTATAATAGTGGGTTATATAGTTCTCATTGTCTAATAAAAGGCAGTGTTCAAGTTCATCTGAAGAGATGAATATTATCCTGATACTAAGTTTTAGGAGAAATTAATCACATGCATCTTTCAGTAAGAGTTATCAAGCACCATAATGGACATTGCCTTCATCTATAATTTTACAAAAGATATAGACATTCTTCAAATGGACATTTCTTATATCAAGACTATATAAAAGCTGAAGGCATAACATTAAATCTGAGTGAGAGACTTTTTTTTCTGGCAGCTACCTTTCTAATGTCCTAACTTAATGTAGGTATAGATCTTACACAACCTGGGGGAATAGATGGTTAACACGTATATTTCAAGATATCTCTCAAATGTCAGCCATCACAAGCAAGCTTGTGGCAAGTCCTAGATCTCAACCAATTCATGATTGAGTTACTAGATAAGTGTTTGAAGTGTTGATTATGTTATGTGCTTTAGAGATTTCCAAGAGACAGAGTTAACATTCTATAGGAAACACTTAGTACTCTATGTTTCTCACCCAGAAAGATTAATACCTCATTTTCTCATGGTATGACCTGTAGGGACAGACAGCATAGCATAATGAATAGAAGACTTGTTGTGGAGACAGGAAGACTCCACAAGTCTTATTCTGGAATAACTAGTTCTGTGACGGTGGGCAAGTTACTTAATCCTATAGGTCCCTAGGCAACTCTCAAAGACTGTTGGAGAGAGTCACCCAACTGCCCAGAAGGAAATAGTTGCCTACATCAAAATAAAGCATAGGTCTTCCTCCTCCCTCCCTACCCTACTGTACACCAGAGAGAAAACAAAGTAAGGCTGCCACTCTTAATGGACAGGACCACATTTTCTCTCAAGAAATAACTTAAGTTTTAATCTACTAATGAATTTAGAAAAGTGCTGATTCAGATCCCAGAGTTCTTTGACATAAAGCATACAATAGAGTTTTAGCCTGAACAAATTGAAGGGCAGGTGTTACAAATCAGTTGCTTGGACCATAAATGTACGTCATTCAGTCCTTGTAGAATGTTTTATTTTGAATAATACTGCATACTAGTGGGTCCTACAGGATAAGTTGGACCTCTAAGTAGATGAATTCTTGAAGAATGACTGCCAAATATAATAACATATGTTTTGATATAATGGATGCTAAGCGGCTCCCTCTCACTATAATTAGCCAACAAGTTTAGCTGCTTAGGGTTGCTCTTGGTTTCAGATGATAAAACTATGCCATCAGTACAGAGGAGGTGCTTAGTTTGACAGAAAGAGATCCTATCTTGGGACCACTTTCAGCTTTACCTGATTGATCAGGTGATTTAAAGTAGACAAGCCCAGTTAGAGAAAGATAAAGAGAAAATGTGGAAAAACAGGGCTACGGGACTCAAAGAGAGTCACATAAGTCATACAGTCACCAACAGAGATTTTTGCTTTTTGTGAGCTTCCTGATGGTACAGCCTATATCAGCTTTCCTCCTTTGTATTCTCATGGACTGGCAAAATATCTGACACAATAGCAAACAGCTCTTTGGTGTTGTTTTGTTGTTTGTTTATTGTTTGTTTTTTTTAAAGGAATTTAAGTCATATCATTGTCGGCAATGTCCCCATATTGAACTTCATTCCTTGCACTGATGAGGAATCCTAAGCTTGATTTTCTAGTTTTGAATTTGTTTGTATGTTTAAAACATATTTAGAAGTAGTGTTCTACTTTGTAAGAGAGAGAATTACAAGAATTTTCAGTGTATGGACTAGTTATGTCCTTTAGCTGGTTTTCCCTCTTCTTTGAGTACTTCAGTCTTTTATTAGCATTTCTATCAAATAGGAAAGAGAACTTAAACCAATTGATCTTTACATTCTGCACTACTCATAAACATTCTGAATTGTTTACATATTTTTCTGAATTATCTGGAACATAAAGACAAGGGCATTCTGTCTGTGAATCTATAATAAGAAGGCGAGTTGACTAAATTCAGGGAAGAAAAAAGCATAAAGTTCAAAATAATGACCATTACCTGAAAATTTTTAAAAATTTTTCTAAGTTGCCAAAACATAAGCAATGTTCATATGTTGTTCAGACAATTATTTCTAGACTATGTTACAGTGAGTTCTTTCTTGGATTTGAAAAATATTTCTTTATATATATATTAAAATTGTCAATGTATTTTAACATTTTCATAAATATTATGCATCTGTCCATACTTTGCATGTTTCCTTTTTTTAAGGAGGAACCTAATTATTAAGTTCACTATAGATTGAAAGTCCCTATTGCTACTTGTTTGTACAATGCTTTCCCTTGAACACTTTCTGCCAATTCCAATATCACCCAAGAAAGTACAACCACTCTCACCTTTTCTGATAGGTTCCATTTAATACCCTGTGAGGAAAATAGTTGGTATTTGAGTGCCCTCTAATGAATGTGAAAAAGGTACAGAAGCAGACTTTGCCCCTGGCAAAGGAGCAAAGCAAATCATTGGGCTCTGCAAGTGGGACTGTGCTTCATTGGTTTAGGGAGTTCCAGTGACAAACTCCCTTTACCAGTGCAGATCTGCAACTTTTCTATAATTTATCAATTCTATCAGTGAGTGCCTCAAGCACTAAGTAACTCGTCCAGTATCAAAGAACCAGTGCACATAAGAGTCGGGACTACAATCAGAGTCAAGACTCCTCTGAGACTCCATTTATCTACTAAGTCAGCTGCTACTCTAGATTTTTTTTAAGACTTTAAAAGAAATTCCTTAAATATTTTCAAATTAACTCTACTTTGAAAATCTTATACTTTATACTCTCTTCTTTTATTTTTCCATGTTGCTTCTACACTTCTTTTTTACTCTAGATCATTTTTGGGTATCCAAAGACACCCAAAAGACCAATGGATAGATTTCAGGGGGTCTAATGAACTTGGATGAGAAAAAAATTACATTTTTACTTCAATATAATTTGTTTCCATTCTAATGATATTTATTTTCTTTTATTTATTTAAAAAAATACATTATTCTGAGAAGTGATTCATAGGTTTCACCAGACTGCCAAAGGAATGGAATTAAGTTCTGTCACTTACTACTGAATGATCTTAGGCCAATTAATTCTCTGGTCTCATTCTTGCCTAAGGGATCCATGATAGAAAAAAGGGTAAGAATTCCTGGTCTAGAGATTATATCCTTCTAAATACTAAATGGGATCTTAATATGTCTTCTATAAGTACTCAAATGAGTGACAAGTGCCAGCTGAGATATTTCCAAGTGCTTTTCTTCATGGGGGATGGGGGAGGAGAGGGTATCTTAACCTTATATAAATAAGTAGCAAATGTATATAATATATATTAAATATATATTTTATTATATATAGAAATAAATATATAAAATATAATATAGATGCATATATATTTGACTGAGTATTCTTATTTTCCTTTTTATATACTTCTTCCAAGTTAGGTTATATGAAATAAACTGGCATCTTCCTAGACTAGGCTATATATTCTGATTGCTATAGCTGAAGTGTTCCACATACCTTGAAATCCACAAATTGTTAAATCTGTGCACATAGTCTATAGAAAATTGATGTATAAACCTTAATAAAAAGTTTTCTGAACTTGTAATGGCTCAATATCCAGAAAGGATATCTGATTTCCTTGGGAAAACACCTCAATTTTCAAGACAGGGTTGAGTTACATTATCTCTTCAACCACATCTGTTTAATTACATTTCTCATGACAATCAGAATCATGGCCCATAAAGGGGTCATTTGACAAGTTCATCTTCCCCAGACTGAATGAAAAAGTCAGTCTCACTTCACGCAGGATGTTTTGTGAGAGCATGCCATTTTTGGAGCATTAACAATGTCATTCCTAATGTCTAGTGAGTGAATGTCCACCTACAACACTACCACCAAGTGCAATAGGACTAAGGACCCTATCCTCGACAAAACACTTGAAATAAGAATATGTGGCCCAAAGAAAGAAACAAAAAAATGAGATGGAGAATTACTTTCAGGAGGTATAAGTTACTGATCTTCATTTACCTTTCAGCATGTACTTGTTAAGTCAAATACAAACAAATGTACTGCATCTAGGAATTGCCTTGGCAACCCTGATCTAGCTTAAGAGCGGAATGCAAAAAAAGTCAACTGTACTTGTCTTAATCTAGCAGTAAAGCTGGGTGGGAAAATAGTTGAGTAATAGTTGGGAGTCTTTAGAGGAGCTACTTTCCATTTTCCTAATACCCTTGTTTTCTTGGGGGAGTGGGGATGGAGAGTCTCTGTGCATGGACAATGAAGACTCTGAAGGGAGAGGGAACTCTCTGTGTGTTGTATTTGTCTTTCTATCTCATAATGAAATGAAACCCTCAGTCAAGGGAAGAACATCCTACCGTAGCAGCAACCACCTTAAAGATTTACCAGTAAAGGTTTCAAGTTAGCAGCACTCTGGAGTCAAAGGGCTGGGGTTTAGATTCTGCTACTTAATACCTATGTGATCTGGGTACAAGTTACTTCTCTGGGTTTCAATTTCCTCAACTGTAAAAGAAAAGGGGGCCTAGATGACCTCAAATTTCCCTTCCATCTCTAAGTCTGTGATTCACCAGTAGGCTAACAACTAACAGTGACCTCTACTATTATTATGACTTGAAGATTCATTTTGACTCACCAACTATAAAATTTCTCTCTTTTTTCAGCAGGTCTAGGATTAGAAAGGGGTGGCATGGCTTATAGTCTTTAGGGATTTTCTATAAGACTGACAAATAATTCTTATAGTTTAGGAGTTAAACATCTGAATGAAAGGTTTTCATTTAGAAAAATAGCTATTTTGACACCATATTTTAAGGAAAATTTGATTAAATTATCATAATCAGTGAGTTATTAAAATTATCAGCAAGTGTCAAGAAATCCTTACTGTACTTAAATTATGTGAAAATGGTTTAGATTTAATTTATCTTTATCATAACAATTATTCTGATTATTATATATATTTTTTTCTTTTTGAATGACCTTAGGTATGGATAGAGTATAGGACTTGGAGTCAGGAAGAACTGAGTTTGAATCCTGCCTCAGACACTCACTACCTGTGTGATCTTGGGCAATTCACTTAATTGCTCTGTGCCTTAATTTTCTCACCTATCAAATGGGGATAATAATTTCATCTACCTCACAGGTCTCTTGTAAGGATCAAATAAGCTGGCACATGAAATTCTGAAAACTAAAATCCTATATAAATACCATCAATGTTTATAAATCACCTTTGAAGGAGCAAAAATATTTTAAAGATAAAAGTACTAAATCTGTATAATGTAAAACAATAGGGCTGGACTTTTGATTCCTTGTTTCTATTCAACATCATAAAATCACCTTTACTAAACAGACATCTACATATACCTGCATACCTACATCATCCTACAACTCCACTGAAGTCCTCTTCTGATGCTTCCTTTTGTCATGGAAGTAATCTTAGGTTCTCAAAGTCTAGACCAGCAAAACAAAGTCACTAATAGCTTTTCCTAAACGAAAAATCTTCATCTAATTTGAATATAATAATAATAATAATAATATAATAATAAGCCCATCTTTGTCGAACATTCTCTTGTTATAGCTAATTGAATATTGGCAATATATTGCCAATACTGGCAATCAATGATGTATCTGTTATTAGGGGTTTAGTCCTGGAACATTTCTTCATATTCTGCTCTTTCCTTCCTGGTGGACTCATCAGTTATCATGGGTTCAATTACTGTATCTATGCAGATGATTCCTAGATTTAGACCTTCTGACAACCAACCTCACACTACCTATTAAACATGGTGGGTGTAAAGGCAGGCAAAGTAGTATTTTGCTGCTTGTTTCAGCTATTCAAGTGCCTTTGAGTCTTCCTTTGATTATATTTGATATATCTTTGTTGGAAACAGTATACATTGTGCTACCCTTAATAGGCCTAAGGGAATTTGAAGACCTTCCCTGCCCTTAATAGGCCTGATGTCATCACATGGAGCCCAGAGTGGGAGGAACTTGCTGAAAGATCAGAACAGAAAGAGTGGAACAGGAAGGAGCAGAGCACAGAAAAGCTCAAGCAGAGCTGGGACCATGCAGAAATGAAAGGGAGAATGCTTGCAATTTTGGCACTCTGTTAATATGTGTTACTTTCTGAAAGCTAAGAGAGAGAATGCTTGTGATGTCAACACTTTGTCTCTTCTGTCTGTGTTGATGGTACTTTGTCAGAACAAAGCATGCTGTCTGTTGAAAGAGGACTTTACTGTTGTTACAGAAGTTCCGGGACTTTACTGTTGATTTGCATTTGTTTTCTCAGACAGAAGCCTTGTCTGTTGATTTGTATTACTTTATCAGACAGAAAGTGAATTGAGATGATAGTGCCAGGCAATGTGTGTAAATATTGTATTTCCATTAAGCTTAATTTGTGTAAATATTGTTGTAGACCTGTTAATTTTTTTTTTCTAGAAAGAGAAACTGTGGAGAGCTTGGAGTAGAGTTGTCCCCATTGGCTGAGAAACAGAACTGGAGTAGAGAGCTACATATGTATGAATCCAGGCAAGAGATGGGAGTGGTCAACCTCGAAGATGAAAGAAGACTTTATTTGGGTACTCTGCAATGACTAATGAGATTATTGTGGCTTACTGAATGATGTGTTTTGTTTAAGACTGTGTGGTCACCTTAGAAATAAGTAGCTATTTTATATTGTTGTGAATGTTGTGCTTTAGTTTCTTGAATGTTTTGCTTTAGTTTACTGGTGATAAAGAGAGTTCACTATACTATGGGATTAGATCCTTAAAGGTATTCACAGCTCATGAGAGCTGTTCGTGATTGGCTTTACAGGTGGCCAAATGGATTTTTCTTAAGTACCTCAAACTCACTATGTCCAAAACAACTCATTATCACTGTCCCTTTCTTCTAACTTCCTTATTTCAGGAAAGGTTAACATCATCTTCCCAGTAATGTAGATTTGCAATCTCAGTTATCCTTTATTTTTTACTTTCCCACCATCACCACTCTCATCTCCTTTTTGTCGCCAAATCTTGCTGACTTTGCCACCATATCCTTCACATTTGTCTCTCCTTTTTTACCCAATTATATGTCCGCCATACTAATTCAGAACTTCATAACTTCTTGCCGAGACTATTGCAACAAATTGATCTCCCCCTCCTCCATTCATTCTTCACACAATTGCCAAGTGATATTATTTTTAAGAATCCAACACTGTTTAGTCAAGAAATTTGTCTCATCAAAATGGAATGGATCAATTATCTGGTAACACCAAAGATATCAATTTCATTTGAAATAATAAATGCAAAGTTCAAATCCTATATAGCATTAAAGAACAAAATCTCTGCACAAAATAATCTTCATAACAAGTACTTCTCTGGGTCTATGTCTAAAAGCCATTTGTCAGAATGAGGCATTATAAATGGAGGTATGTCGATTTTTTAAAAATATGGTGCCAAAATATATTTTTATATAAAATAGATTACCAAGAATAAACAAATACACACTCTGAGAAAGTCAGCTTGCAAATAAAATATTGCTAACTTTTTGCACAGGGCAAATTATGTCAATCTCCTATTTGATAAACTTCAGTGACTTTTTATTGCAATATCTCCTGTTTGGCATTTTATTTCCTTCACAACATGACTTCACTTTTCCTTTCCAGCTAACTTTTCAAAACCTCTTCACCATGTGGATTGCAACTGATAAATTTTTGGCCATATCAACTGTTGAAGACCATCTATAAAGCATAGATTGATGTCGATATGAGTCATCGGAGGGAAAACACTCCACAACAACATCACACAACCTTAGAGTATTAAGAGGTAAATCTTTATATGGCTCTGGAAAAGATCCTAACACCACCCACCCTCTTCATATCCTTATACACATATAAGTAAGGCTAGTTTTTTTTTTTCATTAAAAGGTATTAAAACCATCTGAGAGACTTAATTTGCTCAGAGGACTAAGACTCAGGCAGTTTACATAATTTCCTGGTCCCTTTAGTACAAAACAGCTCCAAGATCTCCAGGTTTGCCCTCCAGGTATGCTCAAAGCCCATCTTTGTTGAACATTCTCTTGTTATAGCTAAGTAAAGTTCCTTTTGTTACCTGTTGAGTGTACTGAAGCAGTATTGAACATAAACTACCATGGGAATGGCTCAAGTCAAGCCTAGCCTAGAGCAGGTCCCTATCTAAATACCACTGTAACCACCTCCCCCCACCCTTTACACTCTACCACTAGCTTACCAAAGAGCAAGTGCAAATATTTTCTATTTGTCTTTGGAGGATATAATGGTAAGGAAATTTGAAAATCTTCCCTGGCCCTAATGGGCCTCAAGTAGAACCCAACAGGAGAAGCTTGCTTAGGGGAGACTTGTTTTTCAGGAAGGCACATACCTTTTGTTACTTTGTAATTAGTCACTGGATCACAAACGTTGTGATGTCCTCTAACCCTGAAGAAGGGTATGTATATATATATATATATATATATACTCTGAAGTAAGGTTTTTCTTCAGGGCTCACTTATGGGAAGAACTGTGTGGTTTGGCCAGATAAGACTCTGGGCAGCTGTTGAGACCCCCTGGCTTTGGAAATCCAGATATTGGTGCTTCTCTCTCTGGTAACTAACACAGTATATATGTGATGGTCAGACAGCTAGAAGCCCTGTCTGTTGGTCTGTGTGTTATTTTCTCCATCTGTATTTTTTTGTCTGCTTGCAATTTCTCTTTGTATTTTCTGAAGTTCAAGGTGCTGACTTTTTCCCTGAACTAAGTGAATGATACAAATGTTTGATTAAAGTAAGATTGTCAGCCCCTTTTGAGTTGCTTTCCTTTAGAAAAATAAATCAAAGAACTTGTGCTAGCAGCCATCCTGGGTATTCTGGGATGCTTGCTGTTACAGAGGACTGAGTAGAAACTTCAGCAAGTACAGATATTCTCTGTGGGCTTTTAGCCATGTATAGATAGATCATTGCTGGGCTGAATATTCCCAGTTAGCTGCTGAGTCAGAAAAACTGATGATACCAGGTTACACACTTGGTAGAAGAGCTGACCTCTAGCTGGAAGACTTCTTGGAGGCAGCTTTTGAGAAGACAGTATGTGACTACAAAGGAGGGTCTATCCCTATCCCTATTCCTTGCCATCACATGGCAAGTTGAGGCAACTGCTTCACACATGGAAGGTAGACTTGACTAACCAGGTGTGTGCCTAAGGTCCCTGTCTGCCTTGTCTCTCCTACTTTCCTTCCCTCTAGAAACAACCTTATGAACATCAAAAGGTCCTTGGAGGTTTTCAAGTAACAGTAACAAGCGCAGCATCAACCAAAGGTTTGAAGTTGCAGCTGTAGTAGAAGGATTGGGTTTTCAAAAAAGAAAAAGGTCAGCACTAAAAAGCAAAGTGCCCAGGGAAATGATTCTATTTGATGTTTCATTGGACTGTACTTAGTGGAGGTCAAAAGTAAACTGCCTAATCAATAGTCTACAAACCTAGTTTCTCAACTAGACCTGAATATTAGCATTACAACTGACTACACTAGTAACGATAAGTTATTGGATTATATTCTAATCATTGTATGATTCTATAATATTTATTATTTTTCAGGGTGAGGGGAATACTACTATTTTATACCTAATTTATGTTTATATAATGTGCACTTTTAAAAAAATTCCCCTTTCTGGGGAGAGCTTTTTAAGGACTTTAAACCCACATTCATTTCTATAATTAGAACTCTTTTTAAATAGCACCTTTCTTTAGAATAACTGAGGTGATAGTGAAGAGCCAATGAATATAAGAACCTGCTACCTTACTTCCCCTGAGAAGTCAGACAACCCCAGAGCAATTAATCAGATTAAACACAAATGGCTGGTAAAAAAGCAGGGGTGGCACAGGTTGCCAGCCCCTGTGGCCTCTGTCAAGTAGTGCCTAGATAGCCATTGTACTGGATTACTAAATATACCTATTTGTATCTAATGGTGGCTATATCTAGGGCAGGGGGAGGAGGGAAGAGCAAGGGAAAAAATTGTATGACAATTTTGTTGTATATTTGAAAGGAATAGCAAGTTGTGCATAGCAGATTTTCAGTTTCATGTGCAATCATTTTTTATGTTATGGAAATGCTTGTTTTAGTCCATAGATTAAAAATAAAATTAAATTTAAGCAATAATAATAAACAGTGTCACTTACATGGAATACTTACAAAGACACATATCTAACTCTCCTAGAAACTATACACCTTATGAAAAAAGCAAAATGATGGCGTTATGCACTTATCTAGGAATAGATTAAAATGCTTAAAAGAAAATGGCAAAGGAGATAATCTGTGATTTCCTTTCTGCTTTAGGATTCCACAATACATATTATATACATTTAAAATGAAACAAAAGGTAAAGCAGCATGTTCTGAGATGTCATATATACACATATATGTATTTATATGTGCATGGATATATTTCTAATATGTGCATGGATATGTATATCTACACATATATGTATATATTGAAGAGAAATGCTCATTGGTACTGCAATTTCATGTAACTGGGGAAAAGAAAACTTTTGAGCTTTCCTTTAATTTTTTCAAAAAATAAAAGAGAAAAAAATTCCTATGAATTCAAACTTTCCGCAAATGGAACTGTTGCCTTTTCAGATATTGAGCCCTGAATTAATTAAGATTAACGTGTCTGAATGATACAGGGGATGATGTAGAGGGGATTCATCTTTTGAATGTGGGCTAGACTGAAGGACTTTGGGGTGTCCTTTGACCAACATTGAGATTTAATGAGTGTGTCTAGAAGTTTTAAAGTGTGAGGAGTACGTCAGAAAAGCCCCAGAGTTCATAGTGAGAAGAAGAGAAAAGCAGTCAGGAGAACAGATGCAGTCGAAGGGAAAAAAGTAACTCGGAGATGTAAGAAAAGCAGAGAAGTGAGTAGTGAATTGATCTTGAAACCAAGAGTAAGGAACCTAGCTTTGATGATACAACCCCTACAACTTCTAAGAAGGAAGATAATGTTGGGAAAGGAGCAAGCATAAAAGGCCTCTAGTAGAAGTGTTTTCTATGGACTGCTAGGGAATCCAGTGAAGGAAAGACAAAAATAATCCTGGATGGATATGGATGTTTGGGACTTTGATTTTGCTTAGAGATCAAAATTAAAGGGAGAATATACAGGGTTGCATCTAGTGGCTAAGGATATTTGTGTGGGGAGTGAATAGAGATGTAATAATTATAATGCACACTTACACAGTGCTTAAAGGTTTGCAGAGTATTTTTCTAACCATACATACTATGAAACATATTGTGCGTATTTTTTATGAGAAAACTAAGGCTTAAGGAAGCTAAGTGTCTTGTGTCTTGTCCATAGTCCTACAATGTTGTAGCCAGGATTCAAACACAGGCTCTCTCTCATACTCACACACACACACACACACAAATCCCCCACACTCCCTCCACATACAATATACTGACAACATAGGGAAGGTTATATTTAAAGCAAATTAGATTATACAAATCCATTCCCAGTATTTCTAAAATGAACCTGAAGGGCAGCCAGGCATATGTGTAGAAGCAAGGAAGAATGATCCTTCTTCCTTGTTTTGGTAACAGTGGGTTGGGTGTTATGGGATGATTATATGTACAAGAACTCTGGGTCTTCTTTAGGACTAGCTCATCCATGCTCTCCCTCTTCAATAGCTGAGATGCCAACCTGAATTACTACCCAGATGCCAATAGGACAGGAGGGTTAGAGCAATTGCCGCCATTCTCCATGGAGAATGATTCATGAGATATGATGAAATGGTACAACAGTATTAGACTACTTCCTAAAGGGAAGGGAGAGAATGTGGCATCTGTCAGCTATCAGTAAATTGAGTTGTATGACCTTAAGTAAAGATACATAGCTTTGTGTCCTCCAAGTTCACCCTAAACTAATAATCTATCCGAAATACCCTACATACGAGATGAGTCTAATTGCAATGAGGTGTAGTAGAGTGCAAGCTGTCCTCACATACAGGAAGACCTAGGTCCAAGATTCCAAGATTCTTCTGGCACTGTGGCCCTGGACAAATCAGTCTCTCAGTGCCATTGTTGTTATTGTTGTTTTCTCAATTACATTCTTTGTGACCCCATTTGGATTGTTTTTTTATTTTATTTTTTGTTTGTTTTTTCAAAAATATTAGAGTCATTTGCCATTTCCTTCTCTGGCTCATTTTACAGATGAGGAAACCAAGGCAAACAGGGTTAAGTGACTTCTCCAAGGTCACATAGTTAGGCTGGATTTGAACTCAGAATCTCCTGATTCCAGGGCTGGCACTCTATAACCACTGTACCATATAGCCCCCCCCCCCTCCCGTGTCCTCAGGTGATTCTCAAAGATTATACATTTATAAAGAATAGTTTCCAGTCTGCATTGTCACCACTGAAATCATAGGTTCAGAGGAGAGGACAGGAGAGGAGAGGAGAGGAGAGGAGAGGAGAGGAGAGGAGAGGAGAG
>NW_027186304.1:59411570-59428823 GCF_028583685.1 Petaurus breviceps papuanus
GAGGAGAGGAGAGGAGAGGAGAGGGAAGGAAGAAACAGAAAAAAAACAGAGACAAAGAGAAAAGAGATAGTAAGAGGTAGGGAGAGAGGCAAAAAAAGAAGGGGAGGGAGAGGCAGAGACAGTGAGAAAATAATAGAGTCTCAATAGAGTTAGAAAATAATAGACACTCAATAGAGTCTCTGTCCCAAGAAAATTTCTTCTATCTTCCAAGGCATCACATTCCATTTGGGGACATTTCTAATTTCCTTACATCAAGCTGAAATCTGAAATCTGTCTTCTCCCACAGAGGATGCCTTCAAGTACTTTACAACTACCATGTCTCCAATTAATATAATTTCTCCAAGAAAAATGTTCATTTTTTTCTAGTATGGTCTGGTCTCAATTACTTCACCATACTAGTCATTCCTTCATATACTCCAGATTATTAATATCCTTCCTAAAACTAAACATAATACTCTACATGTGGTCTGACCAGGTCAGGGAACAAAAGAATTATAATCTCTCCTCTTTTAAATCGCAATAAGAACACCTTAGACTTTTTGTACTTTATGTCACATTTTCTGACTCATACTGGACTTGTTCTTTACTCAACTTCCTCAATCTTTATCAGCTAAAAAGCTGAGCTAGCAATTTCTCTCCTGTCTTATACTTTGGGAGTGAACCTAAGTGAAAGACTTCACACTTGTTCCCATTTTAAATTCCAGCTCAATGGATTCAATCTAACATTTTATTTTGTCAAGAAATTTTGGATCATGACTGTCATTTAGTATGTCTGTTATCCATCCTAGCTTTGTCTACAAATTAGGTAAGCATGCTAACTGTGGCTTTAAAAACTCCTTGATAAAAATGCTGAAGAATACAGAAGGGTGCTCCACTGGAGACCTTCTTTCAAGATGTCATAAAATAAAACCATCCATGACTACTTTGGGGGTCTAGATCTTCAACCAATCATGTTATCTTGCATTTGGTAATGGGAAAGGAAAGGAATGCTACACTTTATGAAAAGAGATTTCAAAACTGTCAGTGAAAATAGAGGTATAATCACATAGCCAGGGGTGCTAGAAGGAAAAATGACTCAAGAAATGGGAAACTCTAAAAATGTCACTTAATTCTCATTTTATTTATTAATTTATCATTAATTTTCCAAATGAGGAAGAAAAAGTGACATAGAAAGAAACACTGGGAATTCTTTGATGAACTCAGATTTTAAAAGGACTTAAACCAAAGAAAACTGGAAAGAGGGTTGACATAATCAAGAATAAATACAAAAGAGTGAGACATAAATTTGAATCCCATCTCACTCACTAACTAGATATTTAATTGTCTTCACCCCTCATCTTTAAAATGGGTATCACACACCTGTAGTACTTGCTTCATAGGGCTGTTCTGAGATCAAATGACATAATGTATGTGAAATACTTACAATATGTGTCTGTTACTACTCTATTTCAATTCCCAAATAGGAACTTCAGTTAATGCAAAAAATGGCATGCTTATCAAATTTTAAGTTAGCATAAATTCATGAGAGATAACTGATACATCATTATATGACAGAGTGAAAATTTTTTTTAAAGATATCTTGTCAGGCTGGAATATTGGCTTGGCTTGAATAAGTAAAAACATAAGCTCTTTGAAGGGAGATATGATTTTGGTTTTTGTTTTTGTATTGCCAGAACCTAAGCACAGCTTCTTGGCACTTAGAAAAAGACATCTAATAAATCCCTTTTGTTATCACTGTTAAGATGAAATTTAATAGGGATGAATGTAAAGGCTTATACTTGATTTCAAAAAATTGATGTATGAAGTACAAGATTGGGAAGGCATGATTAGATAGTTGTTTGTAAAATATATTATAAACTCAGTAAAGCAACTGCAATTTTACCTTCCGCATTGTGACTTTCTCCATTGCAGTTTCCATATATCGTGGGTCAGCATAAAAAATTAGAAGGGAATTTTTAGGAGTTTTCCACATAAAAGCCAGCAGATGATAGAGAAAAAGTATTTTTACTTAACATTGACCTACATATGTGTGTGTGTGTATATATATATGTATATATGCATATATATACATCCACAACACATATATGTATATTATGTATGTATATAATCTATGCCCAAATACTTAACCCAAATTTTACAATAAAGTATTGTTAACATTTCATTAAAGAAATAGAAAAAGTCAGACTTCTCTGGTGTGAAAAGAGGGTCAAAAATTTTAGGTGATTTTCCAGATCTTGAAAGATCTGCACCCCTAATCCCTGCAATGTAGAAGGGATAATTGTATTGTAATATAGAAATAAAATAGGAACATCAAAGGAAAAAAGACTAAGATATTCCTAATCAGGACATTTATAGGTAGATTCTAGAAAATGTTCAGAGCCCAAATGGTACCTCATAGGACACAAATTAATCTTAAAATCTGTGAAAACACTCAAACTTCTTTAATAAAAATTTAGTACTAATTGGGACAGGTGAGTGACACAGTGCACACTTTTGTGAAGGAAAGAACAAGAAAATGAAACTGAAATTTTGCATAATTATACTGCATAATAATAAAATTTGACCCTGGAGGAGAATTGAGAAATGAGAAAATACATCTCTCTCCTTTCTACAGGAAAGGTAAGGGCATGAGGAAGTGGTATGCTGAAAGTACTGTCAGACAGTTATTTTTAGACAGTTTTGGTGAACTGTTATTTTTCTCTTTTTAAGTATCTGATCCCAGGGATGACTGACTGGGTAAAGAATTGGAAAATGATATACATTCAGGCATTGGATGCTTCCTCAGTGGAGGTTTTCAACAAAACTGAATGACGACTTTGGAATTCATTATAGTAGATTCTTGTTCAAATGTGGCTTAGTCTTTGAGGTCCTTTCCAATTCTGTGATATTGTGAATGCAAGGTTATCTATAATGGAGAACTTATAAGCTTAAGAGAAGCAAGGGAGTGGAAGCAGGTTGGAAAATAATACAGAAAATTAGTGTTTGATCAATTGCAATTATACAAAATTTTCATGGCAACAAAAAGAGTGGGGAAAACTGAGCTATTTGAAATTCTATTGAAAATCCACACAATTTTATTTCCCTTCTAATTCCATATTGATATAAGGAAAATCTCATATTCCATTTTTCTATCCTACCAAGAGAAATCTTATTGCTTGGTAAAAAGTAATCAATTGTGAGTACTTTTAGCAAGTGATTAAATTTTAAATAGATCTTCCATGAAACCACTGATTTAATTCAATCTTCTTTGTGATATATATGCCTTTATTTTTATTTTTATATTTTATTTGATTTAATATATTTTTATTGGCTAGCTATTTGAACCTGGCCAAATTACAAAGTGACAAGCTCTTATCATTCAGAAGTATGATTTAAATATTCTCATGTACAATGCCCTGATCAAAGTATATATCAATTCAGGCGAGAGGAGGGAAGGTTATATATCAATTCAGAGAATCTCTAGTACTGAAGTGCCCTGAGAAGGTAACTCCACCAGAATTTTGTAGTTGAAAGATCGTTGGATTTGAAATCAGATCAGCATCTGAATTGTATTATTTACTCATCTTTAGCTACATGAGCCTCGGTTTCCTCAATTCTAAAACAAGGCTGTTGGATTAGTCCCTTCCCCAGTTCTTGAAAGCTAATGATTCTATGCTCTGCAAAACCTCAGTCTGATTAGAAAATCCTTCAATGATATCTACAAGTTGTCATTCGACCTTTGCTTAAAAGATGGCTAGTGAAAGAAATCCACTCATTGCCTCCTGAGACGGACAATCTACCCTACATTTGGATACATCTAATTGTTATGAAGGTTTTCTTTATGTTTCAACTAAAACCCGCTCTATGTTGGCAATGTGTATCAACTATCCTAACAGAGAAGTCCAAGGAACTTTTGTCTGTATGATTTTTCCTTTGCCTAGAAGAAAGCTGAGTGAGTATCTAAGTGGAGAGATCTTGTTTGGTTAGTTCTTGTGTAGTCATATGGAACAACTACCCTTCTGACAAGAATTTCTCTGTTTTCAGAAATAGTCCTTCCTTCACACTCATCTAATGTTGCTGTTGTTTCATCTGACTCTTCATGACCCCATTTGGGCTTTCCTTGCCAAAGATATTGCAGTGGTTTGCCATTTTCTTCTCTGGATCAATTTAACAGATAAGGAGACTGAAGCAGACAGGATTAAGTGACTTGTCCAGGGTCACACAGCTTGAACTCAGAGAGATAGGTCTTCCTGACTCCTCCAGGCCTGACACTCTCTCCAATGTGCTACCTAGCAGCTCTAGTGACTTGCTCCTTCCCTGGTAACTTGGATGGAGCAAAATAACCTCAGAAAAACAAAGAAAGGATTTAACCTGTCTCTGGTCCCTGGGGAAACCAAAATGCCTGTTACTTACTATACTTCATTGTGCTGCACTCTCACTTTGAGATAATATTTATCTAAAACCTTCCAACCATAATTACAAGTATGAAAAAAAAAAACAGTATAATCACACAAATGATAAAAAGTTTACTTCTAAAAATCATATGATAGATTACCAAAACTAACTTGTACATGCTCAGCTTAACCAGATTTCCTTATCTTTCTTCATTTTAAGTTATATTCCCAGGGTATTTCTAGCATTTAAATAATCATACTGTAAAAGGTACATAATAGCTTTTATAATTTCTGAAGGAGTTTTTCAATTACTTGGCTTTAAAGCTAGAATTTTAGCATTATAATTTAAGTGCTTCATGCCACTTTTATTTTTTTTTTTCAATTATAAAACAAGAGAAAAATGTGTGGCTTCGCTTTTCAATGGGATTTCTTATCTTTGTTTCTAACTGTGAAATAATGTATTACAAGTTTCTGGAGGAGAATGAATTATACAGTTTTTTAAAGTAAATTCTAGATTTGTGAGAATCCCCCTGAGAGGTACATGGAATATAAAGAAAATGGATAACCAGCTTCCCCTAATATGAGTCAAAGAGTTATGTTATATTCCAGTTTAATTCAATTTATGCAAAATATCTGATAGTTAAGGTGTTAAGCAGAGCTTTGATTTTTTTAAGACTACAGAACTCCTTTGGATTAGAAACGTAAGTCCAAATCATTTGTCCTAATAAGGTTAATTTTCATTTGGTTATACAGCAGATAAACTGGCATTTTAAGTAAGCTTTTACTTTTGTATGTTGTCACTGACAGAGATAAATTGTATTCTTTCTAGAATATGCTTTCATTTCTATTTCTTCTACAAAGTAAAAGTCTTAATATTCAAAAAGCCTACCTGAAAAGTAATTTAATATTTTTTTCATTACTGTCACTAATACTTTCTATTGGTAATGTGTTCCTCACCAAGATCACAAATTAGTTAAAATATATTAAGATGTCTGAAGCAGTAGTACTGTACTCATTTGTCTGAAATTAATAAACAACCACAGAAATAATTTCTCTTGTCCAAGTTTACTCAATGATCTGCAATGTTCCTATGGTTGCCATAAAGTTTATTTGCTTGTTTTTGTTTTTAGCTGTCAAGGTTCTTACAGAAATGAATTAACTCTTCCAAACTCTGAAGATCTATTATGTAGGCAATCTGGTATTAAATGGTGTCTTGGTTATAGGAAAGAACTAAAATGCTTCTAAGTACTCTGCTTACTGAAAAAAGACAACAGAACAGTGTCTTTAAACTTAAAAAAAAATACTTTGACAACTATGCCAATATGATTGGCTTTCTTTGTAATCTTACATATTTTACTTTGTGCATTAAAATACATTTTTTCTTAAAGAAAAAATTTTCTCATAGATTTTTACTGGACTTTCAACATGGTCTATGACACAAAAAGCTAAGAACCCTTACACTAGAGGGAGTCTGCTTACAGTTTGATACAGTAAGCAGTGCAGCTAGGTGGCACAGTGGATAGAGTGCTGGGTTTGGAGCCAGGAAAACTATCTTCCTGAGTTTAAATGTGGCCTCAGACACTTACTGGTTGTGTGACCCTAAGTAAGTCACTTAACCCTGTTTGCCTCAGCTTCCTCATCTGTAAAATGAGCTGGAGAAGGACATGCCAAACCACTCTACTATCTTTGCCAAGAAAACCCCAAATAGGATCATGAAGAGTCAGATGTGACTGAAAAATAATGGCAATAAGCACTTAATAAATGCTTGTTGACTTATTAAATGACTAAACACTGAAATGGCTTTCCAACAACCAAAATACTGAATCATATAGATTTAATTTAGGGGCATATTCTACTCATTTTTAAGTGAAAAAGACACCAAAAAATGTAGATAGGGTAATTTTTTTTTGAGGCAATGGAAGGAAGTTGAGACCAGTGAAATTAACTGGCTTCATTTTTTTTTTCTAATACAGAAAGTCCCAAGGGGGCGGCTAGGTGATGCAGTGAATAGAGCACTGGCCCTGGAGTCAGGAGGACCTGAGTTCAAATCTGGCCTCTGACACTTAATAAAAAAAAAAAAACCTAGCCGTGTGACCTTGGGCAAGTCACTTAACCCCAATTGCCCGGCCTTCCCTTTTCCAAAAAAAAAAGAAAGAAAGAAAAATGAGGGTAATGGGTTAAATGTCTTCTAAGGTTCTTTCCAGCTCTAAGATTCTATAGTAGCCCTAAATAATTATTATGCTAACATGCAATGGAACAGAGATGAGGGATAACCCTATTACTTATAGAGCTGCATACTATATATTTCACAGATGAGTGGTTTTGCATAGACTTGTGATTTTCCCTAAATGGTCACAGGCAGTATATATCTGCGTTAGCAATAGTGAAGACTTTTAGATTAATTACAGTCTCATTTATTATAGCTCTTTTCCCAGTCAGTGGAGATCAAGAGCTTGTCAATAATACAGTAATGGTTGCATTTTCAAGTCTTTTTGAATTAACAGTTAATTGGGAAGAGTTGTTGTCTTTTCTCCTCTTTTTAATAGTTGGGTCCAGATGGATGAAAAATCAAAGGGAATGCAATTTGGCCTTTGATTAATGTTGACTTTAACAGATTGTTTCTGGTTACTGTAGCTGTATTCTTAATTTATCGCCATATAATGGCATGGCAATATCTTCAATTAAACTCTTAAAGTTACAGAAGTGTTTCTCAATGTTATCTTTCCATAATTTCATACTTACTATATCCTATTGAAACTAGGCGATCCTAGATCCAAAGCTCACTCTCTGTCAATGTCTGTGTCATGCTGTCCCTTTAATCAATCAAGTGATTAATCAATCAATATGTATTTATTAAACGATTACTATGTGCCAGGCACTGTGTTAGGTTCTAGGGATACAAGTACAAAAAAATGAATTAATCTTCTTTTAAGCAGGATAATGATAACTATCTTTAAAAAAAAGAAGACATGCTGGAAGCAAGAATCAGAGAATGCCATAATTGTAATGGACCTCAGTGGTATTCTAATTCAACCTATACCTGAATACCCCTCTACAATGATAAATGTAGCAGAATGAATCTGTAAGAATGGTGTGGGGAGAAACCTTTGTTTATATATATATATATATATATATATATATATATATATATATATATATATCCTTCTTCTGCCATTAATAGTTTATTTGGGGCAAAAGTATATACAAGCATAGGAGATTCCTGACAATTTACTTTAGTCACTTTAGTCATGGCAGCAGCTGTAAAGCAAATGGCAGAAACAGAAATGGACCTGCTAACAGCCTAAGAGGAGACTTCATGGACAACATTCCAATATTTCTCCTCTAAGGAAGAAAGGATACCTCGATGTCCTAGGTATCATGATCCTGGACTCTAGTCCTATAGCCAAAGAAAAAAAGATTTATTGGGCAGAACCTGCCTTGGAGGTTTCACTGTGAATAATCCTAAGCTTGAATGTTCTGTGAGTAAACCTTCTATATATAGAATAGGATTTCCTGAGAAGCACATCACTTGGAGAAAAACAAAACTGTCCATGCAGCTAGGGTAGCAGTAAGGGTCAAAAAAGGTCATAGTGAGAGGTGGGCTAAAAGATCATGGTCTATCAACCCTATTAGTTATTTCACAGTTTGGTTCTGATGGGAAAGAGCTTAGATATCAGCAGCCCAATGAATATTTGCCTTCTAGAGAGAATACAAAACAAAGAGGGTATTATGAGTCAGCGGAAATTTTGTGGAACTTTGTGTAGACAAAGAGGTTTCACCAGAATATCAAAGCAACTCCATGTTCAGTTCCCTTATGATAGAAGTGAATGGGTCCCTGTGAGTATTTTTATGTGTTTTTAGTATTTATTTATGGACTCCTGTGAGTCTTTTGCCTCTCCTGTATTACCTATAACATGAAATAAAGGGTAATTTGTTCTCACTAATATGTTTTCTTTTGAGTGCTTATACAAGTGCTAGGGTTACTGTTTACTTACATTTGTGGAAATCTTTACACGTGTTATATTTAAAGATTTTCCTACAGTAAAACCAATGAGTCTAAAAGAAAAAAAGTGGGGCGGCTAGGTGGTGTAGTGAATAGAGCACCGGCCCTGGAGTAAGGAGGACCTGAGTTCAAATCCGGCCTCAGACATTTAACACAAAAACTAGCCGAGTGACCTTGGGCAAGTCACTTAACTCAAATTGCCCTCCAAAAAGCAAAACAACGTAAAAATAAAAGAAAGAAAGAAAGAGAGAGAGAGAGAGAGAGAGAGAGAGAGAGAGAGAGAGAGAGAGAAAATGTCCCTTTTTGTTTACCTATATGGATCTAACATAGTTCTCATAAGTCCAGAATTTGTGCAGGGTGGAAGGATAGCCCACAGGTCACATTTTAGGGGCAATAGGAAGCCAATGAAGATTATCTTTCCCCCACAACATTTGGTCTTCTAGACTTCATTATTCTGCCATTGGCACTAACATTCATCCAGTTTCCATATTTAAAACTTTGGTATTGTCTCTCATTCCCTCACCTCTCCCAGTCACCAAGACCTACAAATTCTATCCCCTCAACTCTTGCATGTTCCTCCTTCATCTCTCTTCACATTGCCACCACCCATATATAGTCTGTCATTTCCACTTTTTCTATAATATTGCAACAGCTTCCAACTAGATCTTCCTGGTGATATTATATTCTTTTCAAAGCATTCTTCATTACTCAACTAGGCTAATTTTATGATAACACAACTTTCAGCTCATAATTCCATTTTCTACCATGCAAAGTTAAAATTCATCATTCTGGGACATCACAGGTTCTCCAGGCTATCTTATCAGACTTTGTCTCATTCTATTACTGTTGCAGAAAGCACCCTGACATACCCAGGGTAGCTACCAACACAGGTTCTTACACCTGCTTTTCTAAAGGAAAGCAACTTAAAATGGGTTAACAATCCTGCTTTAATCAATTGAACATATGATTTACCTAGTTCAGGGGGAAAAGTCAGCACCCCGAACTTCAGAGTATACAGACAGAAGTCACAAGTAGAAGTTACAAGAAGACAGAGAAACATTTCAGCAGACAGGCCTCCAACTGTCTGACCATTACATCCATACCTAGTCACAGTTACCAGAGAAGCATCAACATCTGGGTTTTTCAATGCTGGGGGCTCAATGGCTACCCAGAGTCTCATCTGGTCAAATCACACAACACTTCTCAAAGTGATCCCCAAAACAAAGCCTCACATCAGGGTTTATATAGCCTTCTCCTGGCTCAGAGAATGTAACAACCCTCTTGACTCACTGCCCAATCAAAAAGCATTCCCAAAAAGCAAGCCTCCCACCATAGGCTCCAGGTGCACTTAAGCCTATCAAAGGGCCTAGGGGCAGGGAAGATCTTAAATTCACATTCCCATAACAATTACCTACCACATCACTGAAGCTTCATCTAAGCTGGACTACATGTAGTATTAATTGTTTAAAACCAAATTCAAATGCTACCTCCTCCATGAAACTATCTCGATTCTTTCAGTTGGTAGTGGTCTTCCCACAGCAGGCATCAATTATAACTGCAATTACAACTGTATGTATCACTTATATTTTGTATTCAAATTTTCATACCCATACAATACTGTGACCTATATGATGATAAGGGGCATGCCTTATCCACACTTTTTATCTCTAATACTGCCTGGTGCCCATTGCAGAGAGTTAATAACAAATAAATGGTTGTTGAACTGAATTGTCCCATTTTACAAATTAAAAAAAAGGCTCAGAAAAGTTCAATAATGCACCAAGTACCCAAGAGATAATATATGTCAGAAGGAACACTTGTAATAGTATTCTGATTGCAAGCAGAACATTGAACTTAAGGATGAGGGGTAAGTGGAGAAGTAATGAGTTTCATTTTGGAGATGATGAATTTGAGGTAAAAGTGGAATATCTACATGAAAATGCCCTGAAAGAAGCTGGAAATTCAGTACTGAAGAATGACTGAATGAATCATGAGAGGGTCGACATTGGATATACAAATTAACACAGATTAATTAATTAATGCAGAGTAGATACAATGTGGCATGTGTGCAGGCTTTCATGGGGCTCATAAGAAAGGCTTCATGCAGAATGTGTCCTTTGAGCCCAAGACTTGTGTAGAACTGAGGGTATTTAGAGGCAGGAAGAAGGACGTAGACTCAGTCATCTCATTTTCTACCCCACTGCACTCATTTTGGACTTCTTTCACTTTTCCAGCATACCACAGAATTAACACAGAAATGGTTCCGGAAAACTGAGAAGAAATTATTTCTTTGAGAGAATTCATATAAAAAGAATCAATTCAAGATCTAAAGTCTAGGAATAATCCAGAAGAAAGGAAGAAACTTAAATCAAGATTTCTTGGAAGCAAAGGAGAATTAAGAATTTGTTGAGGGTCATTTTATACAAAAAAGACATAATTAGGCATAAAGGAAAGATAGATTTAGCAAGTCAATGAAAAATTCTTTATATTTGCAAATGTTAAGACGCTGTATAACTCTCAACCCTTTTTAAAACCATTTCTTCTTCTAAATTTCCGACTTTGATAATACCACACCACACATTCTCTGGTTAAGGGTTTAGATACTTCCTTGTTCTCTATTCTAAACATACTTAAGCTTAATCTAAAATTAAAGTTATTAAGCCTTTGAACTAAACTAGTACACATATAAATGTGTGTATACATACATATATGTGTATGTATATATATATATATATATATATATATATTAATGGAGATAGATTACCTGTGCTTCCCTATCTAAAAGTTAGCTAATATGAGTTACCACAAAAAAGAGGGTACAGGAATATGCTACTATATTATTTTCTTAAAATGCAGTTGGAAGCATATGAAATGGAAAAAGAGAGATTTCTTCTTGTTTTTGAAAACAATCTTTTTTGGCAAAAGTATTTATATTTATTAAGTGTATCTAATAATATCCTAAAAACATGGGGAGAGTCTAGTTGAAAAGATGAGGTTTTTCATGAGAGTGCAATCTTTTTATGAGACAGAATTACCATGGGAAAAATATAAATACCACTTAAATGCTCATATATGATTATGGATATTAAGAGAAAGCCAAAACATCAGCATTTAGACTTAGGTGGAAAATGGGTAGAGAATAGCATGATTAAATATTTATGAAGTGTCGATTACAATGAATTTATAAATTCAAATAATTATGGGTGAAATTATTCATTATTTATGAATCACGTGTTTAAAATAAAGTGCCACAGGAAGGAAAACCTACAACACAGATAAGATTTCTCAATTTCAATTGTTTTAATATGTGTTTTTAGAATATTACAATTGTTTTTATTTAATATTTGAAATGAATTTAACTTTATATTCAGTCTGTTCATTATTCACAGTGACCTTGAATAGGTGCAGTTTTGTAAAATGGGAAGAACAATGGAGTCAGATTTAAGAATTGTGGGAGGAGGGCTGTGCTTGAGGCGGTTCATACCAACAAGCAAGAGCTGGTTGTTCAGTTTTCAGTGTAAGCATCTGCACCGCAGAAATCTGCACACGTCAAATAGACTGTTCTGTTGATCCTCTAGACTGAAGAAAATGATGAAGGAAATGTGTAAAATGAAGATTAAACTTAAAAGATATACCCACCACCACCAAAGAGAGTTGCTTGTTAACCATTTACCAGCACACCCCTGTGTGGATGGCATGTGACAGATTACTGAAGAAAGTTTCTAAGAACAGAATTCAAGAGGGTAAGCTGCTATCTACTGACTGGACAGCAAGCACTTCCTGGAGCAAGGGCAGGCAGAGGGGGCACTCAACGGCTCACTGATTTATTCCTTACCTCTGAAAAAATGTAAACTACATAACGATCTACCAAGCGAAAGTCCGTATATTCTATAAGATAATTCAGTGAGAAAAGCAATGCGCTATAGAGGAAAGTGGACTGGATTTGAATAGAGAAGATCTACATTTAAGTCCCATTTCTGTCACCTATCAGGTTAGCAGTGTGTTCTTGGGGACTTCATCTCTAAAATAAGAAGGCTGTGCCATCGAACCTCACACAGCTTTTCCAGCTCTGTGTTTCTATGATATGCTAAACCAGTGAATCTCATGCTGAAAGAGCATCAGCAGAGCTCAAATAGACTCCCTATTGCATCTCATATGAAATCCAAATGTTTCTCTCTGGCATTTAAAGCCCTTCACATACTTGTTACAACCTTTCTTTTCAGAGTGATTTCATATAACCAACCCTTGTACGTTTCACATTTCGGTCAAACTGATTTACTTGTGTTTTCCTATGCACAGAATAATCTATCTCCTGCTTCTGTAATTTCTCACAAATTCCCCCCCCCGTGCCTAAAATAATCAATAAACATTTATTAATTGCCTACTGTGTGCCAGACAGCTGGGAACACAAGGATAAAAAAAGACAGTCTTTGCTCTCAAGGAATTTAACAATCTAATAAGGTGAGATGAAACAGACATGAAAAGAATGACAGTAGGGGAAGGGATGGAGGAAGGTACCCAGGTATGGTGGTATGGTGTCCAAAATGAGTGAAGTGGGGTAAAAAATGAGATGACTGAGTCTACATCCTTCTTCTTGCCTCTAAATACCCCCAAGTTCTATACAAGTCTTGGGCTCAAAGGACACATTCTACATGAAGCCTTTCTTATGAGCCCCATGAAAGCTGCCCACATGCCACATTGTATCTACTCTGCATATATTTTACCTTTACTTCTCTCAAGAAAAATGTATCATCAATCAATAAGTTTTTATGGATCACCTACTGTATGGCAGGTAACACACTTAAGCACTGAGGATACAAAGAATTCAAAGCAAAAATTCCGTCTGCCCTCATTTCTAATGAGGAAAGTGACATGGCAGTTAAGTGGTGCAGTAAATAGAATGTTGGGCCTGGAATGGGACAGACCTGAGTTCAAATCCAGCCTCAGACACTCAATAGCTGGGTAAGTCACTTAACCTCTAAGTTTCTGTTTTCTCACCTGTAAAATGGGAATTAAAATAGCACTTACCTCCCATGATTGTTGCAAGGATCAGATAAGATAATAATTATAAAATACTTAGCAGACTGCCTGGCACATAGTAGGTGCTATATAAATATTTGCTATTATTGTTATGTACATAAGTGGATTTACATAAGAACAGATTCAAGGTAACTTTAGAAGAACAGCAAAGTTTGTATTTGATGATATAGGTACAGGAGTCATTGGAGCTTATTAAGCAGGAAAGTTGTATCATCCTATTTAGGCTTTAAGAAAATCTCTTTGGCAACTGTGTGAAGGCTGGATTGGACTGGGGAGAGACTTGAGGCAGGAATTCAATTTGGACAATAGCTAAATGAGTAGAGAGAGACAACAAATATGAGAGGAACTGTGGGGAGAGAAAAGATAAGACTTGGCAACTGACTGGGTACGTGTGGCGAGTAATACATCAGGGATGGAACAGAGGTTGTGTACATGGGTGACTGAAGTATGGCACCCTTGACAGTAATATGGAAGTTCAGCAAATGGGTGGACTTGGGGAAGAGGGGAAAGGAGATAAAGAGAAAGCTGTTTCAGACATGTTGAATCTGAGATACCTACAAGACATCTACAAAAGTCCACTAGGCACTTCTAGGTACAGAACTAGACTTCAGAAAAGGGACTAGTGTTGGAGATAGACAGACAGACAGATAGGTAGACAGAGAGAGAGAGAGAGAGAGAGAGAGAGAGAGAGAGAGAGAGAGAGAGAGAGAGAGAGAGAGAGAGAGATGAAGGATATCTAGATAAAAGGTAGATAATAAATAGATGGTACAGAATGCAGAACACAGAATGTACACTGCAGCTAGGTGGTGCAGTGAATAGAGCATCGGCCCTGGAGTCAGGAGAACCTGAGTGTTCAAATGCGGCCTCAGAAACTTAACATAAAAGCAGCTGTGTGACCTTGGTCAAGTCACTTAACCCCAATTGCCCTCCAAAAAGCCAAAAAAAAAAAAGAATAGTGTAAATAGATCAATAGATCTGGGGAATTATCTGAAGAAAGGTGAGAACCTATAGGATTTGATGAGATCAAGTGAGAAATCACAGATAGAAAATAGAGCCCAGGACAAAGATTTGTAAGGGAAGTTAGTGGGAATGATACAGATACAGGTAAAGTGCCAGCAAAGGAAACTGAGGCTGATCAGTGATATTAACAACAGGTAAGAAGAGAGAACCAAGAGACAGCAGTACCACAAAAAAAAAGAGAGAAAACGGGGGGTGGTATCCAGGAAAAAGAGGTAGTTAACAAAGTCAAACACTGCAGAGAGGTCAAAAAGAATCAGTAATGGAAAAGGGCCATTAGATTTGGCAATTAAGAGATCTTTTGTAACTTTAGAAGGGCAGTTTCAATTGACTGTTGAGGTCCTACTGCAGGCTCAGAAATTTTCTATACCTGATCCTAGGTCTAAGGCTTATGTTATGGGTCTTGTGGCACAAAAACTGGCAAGAAAAAAACTCAGGCCAATATACGTACATTTATCTCTCGAACTACAGATTTTCCTTGTTTTAATATCTTCCTTTTGGTAGAAGCACAACCTTCCCGCAGCTCCGGCTTCCACCCTCCCCAATCCATGTAAAAAGGGGACTCTAAACAAACTTTGGAGCTGCAGAACCCACAAAATGACACAGAGAAGCTAACCTCCCACTGAGGACAGCCCAGCAGGCCGGCAGGAATCCAGCACAGCCTTCTGGGAGCCGAGCCCAGCCCTGTGCCAAGGCTTTAGCCCCAGGGCGGGCCTGACCAGCCGCCGGCCAAAGGGACTCCAGATCAGCAGCTGTGGCCATTTCCAGATTTATCAACACATAGACACAAAGGACAAAGTCAAAGGTCAGTACAGTCTGGACTTTGGGACCAGTAAGTGGTAATGCTTGGCTTTTACCCCCAGGGCAAAAAGCCACTGAGACACCAGCACAGCCAGCCAGTGCCAAGTGGCGGCTTCAGCTCCTGGCCTGCAGAGTGTAGGGGGACCAAGCACCAGTCTGAGGGGTAATCGCTCTTGTTTTAACCTTCTTGGATCTGGATTGCAGTCTAGGGTGGAGGTCCTGTGGTGTGTGTCCAGCTTGCCAGAGCATGTGGAGACCTCAGAGAAGGCACCCATCTAATACCTCTGGCAGCTGAGAAAACCCCAGCTTTTGGGACGAAAGCTCCCCTGTCTGGTGGCAGAGTCCTACTATGGCAAAAAGCCCAAAAGTCAAATAATTGAGTGGCAAAATGAGCAGGCAGGGGAAGCAAAGCAGACAGAAGATTCCAACATTACATTCCTATTTTGGGGACAAAGGGGAGCAAAGCATGGAACAGGAGGAAAATGGTGAGGTCAGAACACCTGCACCAAAAGCTTCAAAGGAAAATACAAGCTGGTTACAGGCCATAGAGGACCTTAAGAAAGATTTTGAAAACCAAATAAGAGAAGTGGAGGAAATATTAGGAAGAGAAATGAGAACAATGCAAGAAAATTATGAAATGAGAGTCAACAGCCTGAGGAAAATAACACCTTAAAAAACAGACTGACTCAAGTGGCAAGGGAGGCCCAGGAGGGCAATGAGGAGAAGAATGCCTTAAAAAGCCGAATTTGCCAGATGGAAAAAGAGTCTCGAAGACTCAATGAGGAGAATCATTGCTTCAGAGTTGGATTGGAACAAATGGAAGCTAATGACTTTGTGAGAAATCAAGATGCTGTTAAGCGGATCCAAACAAATGAGGGAGTGGGGGGCAATGTGAAATATCTCATGGGAAAAGCCACTGACCTGGAGAATAGATCCAGGAGAGATAATTTAAAAATTATTGGACTGCCTGAAAGCCATGACCAAAGTAAGAACCTAGAAATCATCCTCCAGGAAGTTCTCAAAGAAAATTGCCCTGATGTTTTAGTACCAGAAGGCAGAATAGAGGTTGAAAGAATCCACTGATCACCTCCTGAAAAAGATCCCAAAAAGAAAACTCCTAGGAATATTATAGCCAGGTTCTGGAATTCCCAGATTAAGGAGAGAATATTACAAGCAGCCAGGAAGAAACAATTTGAATATTGTGGAAACACAATCAGGATAACCCAGGATCTGGCAGCTTCTACACTGAGGGATCGAAGAACTTGCAATATGATATTCCAGAGGGCAAAGGAGCTGGGATTAAAACCAAGAGTTACCTACCCAGCAAATCTGAGTATCATGTTTCAGGGGAAAATATGGACATTTAGTGGAATAGAGGACTTTCAAGCATTCTTGCTGAAAAAAACAGAGTTGAATAGAAAATTTGACATTCAGATACAAGAAGCAAGAGAAGCATGAGAAGATAAACAGGGAAAAGGAATCATAAGGAACTTATTAAAGTTGAACTATTAACGTTCCTACATGGAAAAAACAATAATTGTAACTTATGAAACTTTTCTCAGTAGTTGAAGGGATTAGAAATATATATATTTGTCTATATATGAGGGTATATGGGCATATGAATACAAATGTGAATGTGTGTATATATGTTTACAGGTATACATAGATAGAGAGCACAGGTCCAATTTAACAGGAAGAAATGATACTTCAAAGGTGAAATTAAGAGGTGAGAGGAATATAATGCGAGATGGGGAGAGACAAGATTGGGGTAAACTATCTCATACAGAAGAGGCAAGGGAAAATGGTTACAATGGAGGGGAAGAATAGGAAGGCAAAAGGGAATGGGTCAACCTTATTCCCATTGAATTTGGCTTGAGGAGGGAGTGAAATACACACTAAATAGGGTATCTCATCCTCCAGGAGAACAGGGCGGGAAGGGGATGAGAGGGGGGATGATAGAAGGGAGCGTAGGCTGGGGGGGAGGGAGGTTGGAAGCACTCACTTTTGAAAATAGACGGG
>NW_027186304.1:59433823-59513315 GCF_028583685.1 Petaurus breviceps papuanus
AACTACAGATTTTCCTTGTTTTAATATCTTCCTTTTGGTAGAAGCACAACCTTCCCGCAGCTCCGGCTTCCACCCTCCCCAATCCATGTAAAAAGGGGACTCTAAACAAACTTTGGAGCTGCAGAACCCACAAAATGACACAGAGAAGCTAACCTCCCACTGAGGACAGCCCAGCAGGCCGGCAGGAATCCAGCACAGCCTTCTGGGAGCCGAGCCCAGCCCTGTGCCAAGGCTTTAGCCCCAGGGCGGGCCTGACCAGCCGCCGGCCAAAGGGACTCCAGATCAGCAGCTGTGGCCATTTCCAGATTTATCAACACATAGACACAAAGGACAAAGTCAAAGGTCAGTACAGTCTGGACTTTGGGACCAGTAAGTGGTAATGCTTGGCTTTTACCCCCAGGGCAAAAAGCCACTGAGACACCAGCACAGCCAGCCAGTGCCAAGTGGCGGCTTCAGCTCCTGGCCTGCAGAGTGTAGGGGGACCAAGCACCAGTCTGAGGGGTAATCGCTCTTGTTTTAACCTTCTTGGATCTGGATTGCAGTCTAGGGTGGAGGTCCTGGGGTGTGTGTCCAGCTTGCCAGAGCATGTGGAGACCTCAGAGAAGGCACCCATCTAATACCTCTGGCAGCTGAGAAAACCCCAGCTTTTGGGACGAAAGCTCCCCTGTCTGGTGGCAGAGTCCTACTATGGCAAAAAGCCCAAAAGTCAAATAATTGAGTGGCAAAATGAGCAGGCAGGGGAAGCAAAGCAGACAGAAGATTCCAACATTACATTCCTATTTTGGGGACAAAGGGGAGCAAAGCATGGAACAGGAGGAAAATGGTGAGGTCAGAACACCTGCACCAAAAGCTTCAAAGGAAAATACAAGCTGGTTACAGGCCATAGAGGACCTTAAGAAAGATTTTGAAAACCAAATAAGAGAAGTGGAGGAAATATTAGGAAGAGAAATGAGAACAATGCAAGAAAATTATGAAATGAGAGTCAACAGCCTGAGGAAAATAACACCTTAAAAAACAGACTGACTCAAGTGGCAAGGGAGGCCCAGGAGGGCAATGAGGAGAAGAATGCCTTAAAAAGCCGAATTTGCCAGATGGAAAAAGAGTCTCGAAGACTCAATGAGGAGAATCATTGCTTCAGAGTTGGATTGGAACAAATGGAAGCTAATGACTTTGTGAGAAATCAAGATGCTGTTAAGCGGATCCAAACAAATGAGGGAGTGGGGGGCAATGTGAAATATCTCATGGGAAAAGCCACTGACCTGGAGAATAGATCCAGGAGAGATAATTTAAAAATTATTGGACTGCCTGAAAGCCATGACCAAAGTAAGAACCTAGAAATCATCCTCCAGGAAGTTCTCAAAGAAAATTGCCCTGATGTTTTAGTACCAGAAGGCAGAATAGAGGTTGAAAGAATCCACTGATCACCTCCTGAAAAAGATCCCAAAAAGAAAACTCCTAGGAATATTATAGCCAGGTTCTGGAATTCCCAGATTAAGGAGAGAATATTACAAGCAGCCAGGAAGAAACAATTTGAATATTGTGGAAACACAATCAGGATAACCCAGGATCTGGCAGCTTCTACACTGAGGGATCGAAGAACTTGCAATATGATATTCCAGAGGGCAAAGGAGCTGGGATTAAAACCAAGAGTTACCTACCCAGCAAATCTGAGTATCATGTTTCAGGGGAAAATATGGACATTTAGTGGAATAGAGGACTTTCAAGCATTCTTGCTGAAAAAAACAGAGTTGAATAGAAAATTTGACATTCAGATACAAGAAGCAAGAGAAGCATGAGAAGATAAACAGGGAAAAGGAATCATAAGGAACTTATTAAAGTTGAACTATTAACGTTCCTACATGGAAAAAACAATAATTGTAACTTATGAAACTTTTCTCAGTAGTTGAAGGGATTAGAAATATATATATTTGTCTATATATGAGGGTATATGGGCATATGAATACAAATGTGAATGTGTGTATATATGTTTACAGGTATACATAGATAGAGAGCACAGGTCCAATTTAACAGGAAGAAATGATACTTCAAAGGTGAAATTAAGAGGTGAGAGGAATATAATGCGAGATGGGGAGAGACAAGATTGGGGTAAACTATCTCATACAGAAGAGGCAAGGGAAAATGGTTACAATGGAGGGGAAGAATAGGAAGGCAAAAGGGAATGGGTCAACCTTATTCCCATTGAATTTGGCTTGAGGAGGGAGTGAAATACACACTAAATAGGGTATCTCATCCTCCAGGAGAACAGGGCGGGAAGGGGATGAGAGGGGGGATGATAGAAGGGAGCGTAGGCTGGGGGGGAGGGAGGTTGGAAGCACTCACTTTTGAAAATAGACGGGATCAAAGTGGAGAGTAGAGCGGGTGGGAGGTGGGATGGGAGGGAGGGAAGTGTAGTCAGTCTTTTACAATGTATTTACTATGTTATTGTTTTGCATTAGCAACACATGTGCAACCTATACTGAACTTCATATCTTCCCAGTAGGGGTGGGTGACTAGGAAGGAGGGGAATCTGGAATTGAAAGTTTTGAAATCAAATATTCAAATGTGTGTATATATATACTATTATTAATACCATCTTACATGTAATTGGGAAATGGGATGTGCAAGCACTGAGGCATAGAGATCCACTGGAAAAGTGAAAAAGGGTATGGGGGAGAATGTGGGAGAGAGCAGATTGGAGGAGGGGATATCCTGTGGGACTGCTATTTTGGGGTGGTGGGTCGGGGAGAAATGGGGAGAAAATTTGTAACTCAAAATCTGGCGGAAACGGATGATGTAAATCAGAAGTTAATAAAGCATTAAAAAATATATATCTTCCTTTTCCCCCTACCCAAATAGGATATAAACTTCCTGACAGCAAGGATTGTTTTGTATAGTTTAGCATGTCTTGCACAGAGTAGGCAATTAATATGTTTAACTGAATTCATGTGAACTGTAGGATTTGAATTAGAATTCAGGAATAATTCAATTAAGCCTAAGGATTAAAGGGGCAGTCATGTTTGCTATTTGATGACCTTGCCAAAATGCAACTGTTTTTAGGATCACAACACAACTAATTTCAAACCTGTCCTAAATCTCCTATACTGTATATTTTATATATTTTGAGAGGTCATTAAATCTCTCATCTTTTGGGTAGGTAGATGTTCTTTACCCTGAATAGCATATAATGAAGCCCATAATTCTTAGGGAGCTCAAATGACAGCAAACCTCTTTCACAAGTGATTTGGATTTCATCCTGATGCTATTGTTAACTTCCTAAAATTAATCCGTTAAGCATAAAATAAAACTTAGAAAAACAACTTCCCTCTTCTGGACAATTCTCTTAAAAGGAGCTATAAGAAAAGTGTGGAAGCTTTGATCAAATACTTCTCTACTTGCAGTTTATGGAGAGTCACAGAGTGGGAAATGATCAAGTTTGATATTATCTGCAATGTTTTTCTCTGGAAATAGAAATGGTGCATGTTTCGTAAGAAATAGGTTCCCAGAAACACTCTAGCCCAGTGCTGTAACCTTGAGATTTTTTAGAATTTTTGCACAAGATTTAGGCTAGAAATTCAGAAGTTGTAAGGCAACATGTGAAAAAATGTCTAACCTCATTATTCTACACATAGGTCAATCCTGAAGTACTGAAACTAGACGGACGAGACTTTTTTTCTTCCTAAAAATTTTTTATTCCATAATGCTATAAATCAATATTTATATTGGTGACAACTCCATCTTAAGAATTCAAAAAAGTTCACCAACATTATCATTGTAGCATGATTCGTCACCTTCTACTTACAGCCTTATGGTAGCTTCGTGGCCCAGTGGATAGAGTGCTGGGCCTAGAGTCAGGAAGACATCTCTCTCTGTTCAAATCTGGCCTCAGACACTTACTAGCTGTGTGTCCCTGGGTAGGTCACTTAACCCTGTTTCTTTCTGTTTCCTCATCTATGAAATGAGCTAGAGAAGGAGATGGCAAACCACTCCAAAATCTTTGCCAAGAAAACCTTAAGTGGGATCACAAGGAATCAGACGTGACTGAAATGACTGAACAACAGCAAAACTTGAAGTCTTTCCTGATTCCCACCCACAGATGGCTATGCTTAAATCACCCTGTATCTATCTTACATATAACTCGTGTGTGTGTATGTGTGTGTACATACATATATACACACATACATATATATACATACACACATATACATATATTGTCTCTTCTTATAGAATGTAAGCTTCTGAAGGGCAACAATGGCCTCATTTTTGTCTTTCTACTCCCAGCATTTGGCAAAATGACTGGCACACAGAAGACACTTAAATGTGGTTTATTAATTAGTAGAGTGCTGTCAGGTATTATTTTTACCATATAGATAGAGAAACAGATATATTATCTAGGTGGTTATCTGAGACCACATTCTTAGGAAGCAAGCCAAGTCTGTAGTGTAATTCACATTTGGCTCAGTATTCTTGCCATCATCCCACATTTTCCAATAGATATGAGTTCAAGTCTAACAAAAAGCCATATTGGCATCAATGAGCATTAATTCAATCTGAAAGAGTAATAAACTCAGCCCTGTAGATCTCCTTGGACAGTATGCATACTTGACCCTGGGGCTAGGGTCCAATTGCACAAAAACATGCAACAGAAAACCACATTGAACGTTAACTAAAGGTTATTCACCATTAAAGACAAGCATAGTTCTAAAAGTTCATTCTTTAACATTGGTGAGCTATATTGTCCCTTTCTGTGACTTTGAATCAATCTTATATCAGATTTGACTTTATTTTGGAATTTTTATATGCATTTTAAAAGTGTTTTTGCTTCCTCAAAATCAAAAATTTTCTATTAATGTACTTATCACCCTGGTCTTGACTATATCAGTCATCTGAGTCCAGTTATGGAAAGGTAATGACAGACAACAGTGTTCTCAGCTTCATATACCAGCACGCTTGACATTAGATCCTCTTGTGAGGTAACAATGACACCTACAGGGACTGCCAGGCATAACTGAATGGGTCAGCAATATGGGCTTTTATTTAGGAAAAAAGCACTTGGGTAGATGACTCAACAGCTGGATCCCCATTTTTCATTCGTGTTTTGGGACCCTGCCAATTTCTCAGTATGACAATATGCAGACAGTGTGCTGTGGGAATTGAAAAATCTTTTCAACCCATGGGCATTTTTATCTTGCAAGCTGATGTTTTCTAAAGGTCCTTGCTGGGATACTTGCATGTGTGTGTGTGTGTGTGTGTGTGTGTGTGTGTGTGTGTGTGTGAGTGTGAGTGTGGTGTGTGTGTTTGTGTATTTTCCTGACAAATAAAACTGTAGATTTAGAACTAAAATAAACTTCACACAACATAGAGTCCAACTACTTCGTTTAATAAATGAGAAGCCTGAGGTCCAGAGAAGGCAAATGACTTTCACAAGGTCATAATATAGGTAGTTAGTGATAGAGGCAGAATTCAAACTGAGTTTGCAAAAATTGGTCCTGCATTCAATAAGAAAGGGAGGTTTGGGGAGGCTAGGTGGTACAGTGAATAGAGCACTGACCCTGGAGTCAGGAAGACCTGAGTTCAAATCCTACCTCAGACACTTAACACTTACTAGCCATGTTATCTTGGGCAAGTCACTTAAGCCCAATTGCCCTGCCCTCCCACCTCAAAAAAAAAAAAGACAAAAAAACAACAAAGGAGGCTATAAAGGGTAGAGGGACTGGGAAGAAAATGGAGAGAGTTGAAAGGGTTAGTCTGTTGAAGGGAAAACAGTTCTAACTCTCAGTTGTGATAAATATTAATTTATATCCTCATGTCCCTTGTTAATATTTTCTAGCTAAAAAACAAAATTTTGAACTAGAGGGGATCTTAATGGGAACTAAGGGATGCAGCAAATAGAGCCATGGTCTTGGAATCAGGAAGACTAAGGTCATATCTGGTCTGAGACACTTAGTAGTTGTGTAACTGAGGAAGTCACTTATGCTGTTCGCTCCAGTTTCCTCTTCTGTGATATGGGGATAAAAAATAGTGTATACAACCAGGATTATTATGAGGATGAAATGAGATAAAATTTATAATGTATTTAACACAATGCTTGGCACATAGTAGGTCCTTAAAAATGTTTGTTAATTTTAAAAATTCAAATAAAATCGCTCATTTTATCAATGAGGAAGCTGAGAACCAGCAAGTTTGTGATTTTTCCAACATCACATAGCTAGTCAGTAGTAGAAATAAGAATGGAATCTGGGTCTCCTCACTCAAAGGGTGCAAAAAGTGCCCTTTCTAATACACTATACTTCTTCATACACTCTCAGCACATACCTAACAGTAATAATAATAATAATGGAACCATCTTCCTTATTTCTTTATTTCTGTTAGAAGTATCACCATTCTATGTCTTGAATATTTGAAGATGTCTTTGATTCCTCCTCCCTATCCCTCAATGCCCACCTTACTATCCCTGTTACTTCCATGGATATTAGGTACTTAATAAATGTTTATTACTACCAGTCAGTCACCAAGTCCTGTAGGTTATTCTTTTGAAACATATTAGACAGACATGTTAACAAATATTTGTTATATGTGAATCTCTAAGAATATAAAAATTAAAGCCTGGTCATAATATTTAAGCTGCAAAAGCAGAAGGCATTTCTCTATCCCTAGTGTTTAGTACAGTTCCTCACACATACTAACCACTTGATTGCATGATTGCTGATTAATTGATAATACGGATAGAGCTTACTCCATGCACGGGAATGTGAAAGAGTCAGACCACCAACTTGTTAGAGCAAAGATCAAATGAAATACAAAACCAGAAGACTAAAAGTGAGAAAAAAGGTACAGCATGGCATTAGAAGAGCTTCATTCTACTTAAAAGTTACTGACATTGAGAAATGAGATAGATGGAGGAAAGGAAATCAACACCAGTGATAATTTCATATAAAATGTAACCCATGTAAATCAATTTCCATAATGAAAAGATCACAAAACCTTAAAACTCTCTTTAGTTGGGGAATCCTTGATCGCCTTGCCAAGAAGAGAAATGTAGCAGCCAAGGGCAATACCAGTTTAGAATATAAACTCATTTATAAAATGCTAGAGGATAATAAATTATGAGCAGTACTGAAGAACAACGGATGAACAAATATTTATTAAGACTACTATCTAAAAGCCAATGTGTTAAGTATTATGGGAGGCTGAAAGCAGATATGGCCTCTATTACAACTTTACAATATGGAGATGAGACAAGTAAACATTAAAAGATAACTTACAACATGTATGCTGTAAGTAAATGAGTAATACAAAAATAAATGTTAAAATTCAAGGGAAGCAGAGATCGAACAGGAAAGACTTTATTATATAAACAGGATTTGGACTGGGCCTTGAAGGATAAGTAGAATATTTATAGGCAGAAAGGAGTACTTAAGATATCCCAAATAATGATATGATATATGCTGAGACAAGGAAGCAGGAATAAAAAGGTATTTAAAGCAAATAGTTGTGTAAATCAGCCAGGATGACATGGAGGGTTTATGTAAGTAAATACTAAATATATATGTATATAGAATACATTGTTATAAAATATCATAGTATAAATTATAATCTATTATGCAAAAATATTGTAAAACACATAAAATTAGCATTAGTAATTTATATAATTTTATGGGGAATTTATTAATTTGATCATTTATTATGAAATTGCTATAAAATATATTCAAAACAAACTTATATGTAAATATTGTATTATAAATTAAAACATGTTAATATATTAAAGCTTGCAAAGCACTTTGCATACATTATTGTTATTATTAAAAGGAACTATTTTTTAACTCACATATTAAGTCACCCAGCTGACAGCTTCCTCAGGTTCAAAGTATTCTATGTGTCTATAAAATCAGAGCTCATAAGGCACCACTAATTTATTTTCCTTTCATAAGTCACTGTGCATGAGGACACAATTAAAAGCATTTAATGAAGTACTATAGTAAAAAAAAAAAAAGTAATCACAACTCTTCCCCCCCAAAATTCAGGGCATGGTCTTACATAAATACATATATACCCCGTCATTGGGAAGAGTGTACACACATATGGTTCACACATGAAGAAACATTCAGATAGGGAATGTGCATGATCCAGATCAATACATGTAAGGAAACACATGCAGGGCCCCTGTGTACCACTGGAATGGAGGCAGCGACTCGTTTGTCCAAGCCTGTAAAGCCATGGATGTCAGTGAGGACGCTCCTACCAACAGTGGTCTCCTATTATCTGCCAGATGGGCCTATCCCCCACTGCTCGTGTGGTCTGCACTGGGCACGCTTAGAAGCCTAACGCTGATGCCATTGGATCCCTAGTCTCTGGAGGATGTTTCCAGACATTTCTCTGCTCATCTCCACAGGATGCTATTCTGCTGTACTTTTAGTCTCTACCAGATATTGCTCCACTGTTGTCTCTACCACCCCCAGATTTTGGCTCAGCTGAAATCCTTGCCTATGTCTCTCTTCTTCGTGAAGTCCAATTGCTGTCCTGTTCTTTCAGCTTAAAACCTTAATATAAGTTTTTCCCAGTTCTTTTTAGAAAAGGCAGAGAGAGGTGGCTAGGTGGCATAGTGAATAGAACACCAGCCCTGGAGTCAGGAGGACCTGAGTTCAAATCCTGCCTCAGACACTTAACACAAAAAAAACTTAGTTGTGTGACTGGGCAAGTCACTTAACCCCAATTACCCTCTAAAAAGCAAAAAAAAAAAAAAAGGCATAAAAAACTACCTGAAATCCAGTAAAAAGTTTCCACTATCTGATTTCATCAGAGTCTTAGCCATGGAGGACTTCCATCTTTCTCGGAAGAGCTATTCAGTGCCAGATAGCAAATTCTTTAGAGCAAACAGCAGGGTCATCCCAACTATCTGGTATTTTTTAAATTTGCTCTTTTACTAAGATTCCTCTTCCTGGTCTTTGAGTCTCTTGCAAAGAGAGCTTAACCTAGTTGTAGTGATCATTTCACATACTTTCCATTTTAATTCTCTGAAAACTGGACTATAAACCAGATGTTTATTTGCCTATAAATCGTCAATGTGATACCCACAGCAGCTGCTCTGAATATACAAGCATATTCTCAAGTTTGAACTCAAGATATAACAGACTCTCTTCCTTGATGATGAAACTAAGCATTTATTCAACACCAGTGAGCCAAATTCATCATAAAAACAAAGTCTATACACATTGCCAATGTAAGATGTGTATAGATGTTTGCAAGATGCAAACATCCCAAGCCTTCCCTCTGTTAGGCCTGCCCACGAAACAAATTCCCTTAGTCAAAATCACTCCCTCTCTTCCTCACACTAGCAGTACTGCTCTGCCCTGCCTGCTCTCTCTCTCCCAGGTCTGTCTCACCCACACCTCCTGCTCCACCCATTTGGCAAGCTCTTCTCACCATGGGCTCCACATGATCACATAGGTCTATTAAGGGACAGGGAAGATCTTCAAATTCCCTTAACATTACAGCCTAATAATTATCAAACAGTTTTAGGGTTAGGGGGTGGGGAACTACGAATTCAGATGAATTCTAGGCTCCTTTAAATGATATTTAAGATTTATATATTATCTTATTTGAAATGATAATTATGCCCTGCACAAATACAAGATATAAGAGATGCAACTATATTGCAAGTCTTTCTTTTTTTTCTTTTTGGAGAGGGGAAGGCAGGGAAATTGGGGTTAAGTGACTTGCCCAACTTCACATGGCTAGTTAAGTGTTAAGTGTCTGAGGCCAGATTTGAACTTAGGTCCTCCTTACTCCAGGGCCAGTGCTCTATTCACTGCACCATCTAGCCACCCCTATATTGCAAGTCTTCACAGAGAGAGACATTGAAATATGATATGAATAAGTCAAAGAAAACAACATAGTAATAAAAAAAAAAAAACAAATGAAATCTTGGGCTACCTTAAGAGAAGAACATGTCCAGGACTGTGGAGGTCAAAATAACAATGTGGTATGATCTGATAAGAGTGAGTTAGGAGTATTGTATTCAATTTTGGGATCCACATTCTAGGAAAGACATGGATAGCTTGATCACATCCACAGAAATGAGACCAAGATAGTGAGGGGATTCAAAAGAATTTTGCCTAAGGAGCAAATGAAGGAACTAGAGATATTAGCTTCAAGAAGGAAAGAGAAGTTTTGAAGCTGTCCAAGTATTTGAAAAGTGGAATCCAGATTATTTTGATTGATTTTAGAGGGCAGAACTCAATAGTAGTAGTTGTAGATAGGCAGATTTTGAATGAAGGAAGGAAAAACATCTTCCTAACAATTAATTTCCCAAAATTAGAATGGGTTCTGTCCTGAGCCCTCTAATTCTCTCTGTTGCACTTTAAATGCAGGGATGCCAAAAAACTGTTGAAGTGGGGGCTTTGCCCACCCCAAAACTGTTGCGATTTCATTATGTATTTTGGTGGGACTGTCTCAAAGAATTCAGAGTCAGACCACCTCTAATCCAAGTATAGGCATTTATTGAGATTGATGACTCTCATGAAGTGGGCTAAGTTCCAAGAGGAACCAGCAGCTTTAGAGAAAGCAAGATGGACTTTTATAGGGTAAAGATGCAATTACACAACAGAAATTTACATAGAATGGAGGAAAATCATTAATATTAAAAAGGCAGGAGGAGTTTAAGGGATTAGGTGGTGGAGGAAGGGTTTGTTAGGGGATTAGGTAATGGAGGAGGGGGCCCCATCTGTGGTTCATTGGTTAAACATTCTGATCAGTCTGCCCTCCAACTGACTAGCTATTGTGGTCCTTTCTTGGGCCAGATAGATGAGGCGATTGTGATTGAATATAACACACCTGTTTCTGTAGGAATGGGTCTGGGGGCAGTGACCAGGTAGAGACAGTAGCTAGGTTCCCAGCATATGGACACACCTGCTGTTTCTGTGGGAACTGAGTTCGGGGACACACCTGTTGTTCTAGTGAGTAGTGAGGCATATACAAGGAAGTTAGGACATTGTGGGGGTTGGGGGGGGAGCTGGGGCTAGGTAGGTGCAGTGGGCCTTCCGTTCAGTAGGGCCAGGCCTAGAATGAAGTTAGAAAATTGGGGTTGGGGGCAGCTTTATTAAGCTTCCATCACCTCTATACTATTTGACTTTGTGATCTCACCATCTTCCATGGATCAATTACCATCTCCATGATTATGATTCCCAAATCAACCTATCCTGCCCTAATTTCTCTGCTGATATTTAATCTCACATCTCCAATGTCCTTTCAGACATCTCAAGCTGACATCCAGTAAACATCTTAAAATCCACATAAGAACTCATTTTCCCCAAAAAATTCCCACCACCTCCTATCTTCCTTATTATTGTTGCTACAAATGAAATTCAATAAATGAAGACTAAGTCACATATTCATCAAGCAAGATGACATCTGATAACAGGGCATGGACTTGATAATAGAATGGCTCAATGGCTGCCTCAGCTCAAGCCAAAGACCCTTAGGTGAAGATGAAACTCTTTTTTATAATCATAGAAAAAAGAACATAACAGGGTAAGTGAAGAAATAATACAATTGGTTACAAGGTTGGCAGAATCAAGGGGATGAGGACAACATGATTGGCTACACAGCTGAGGCATGGGCAAAAATATGATTAGTTGGAAGTTAGGAATGAGGAGCTAGAAAAACCTCCTCCATCCCTCCTGTGACTAAGAAAAATTCATTGTGTGAGTCCACCTGCAAGGTTAGAGATGGTGGACCAGATTTCTTTGAATAGCAAATCAGACATCTCTGAAGGACAGCTCAGTAGTGTAAAGATACTAAATCAGATTCCCTGGTGTCCAACAGCTGTCCTCAAGGATAGCAGATTTGCTTGAGGCAAGAATAGAACAGTAATTAGCAAGAGAACTGGACTTCTAAACTTAACTCATTACAGGCCAGCTGAATTTCTGAACTAAGTTTGGAGACAAAGAACCATGACTTAGGCAGTTACAGGACAAATGCAGTTCATTGTAAATAGGATCAATAAAAAATGATACAGAATCGATTTAATTTTCTCACTGTAGAGGGCAACATCATCCTCAGTCCCTCAGGCTCACCATCTAGGAGTCATTCTGGGTTTCTGACTATCTCTTACACCAAGTTGTAGCCAAGGCTGGTTGATTTCACTTTCAAAACATCACTTGAATACTCTCCCTTCTCTCCTCTGACACCACCACCTCTCTAATAATAAAGGCCCTCATCACCACACGCCCAGAGTACCGCAACAGCATGCTGATGGGCATGCCTTTTTCAAGTCTCTCCCCATTCCAATTCATATTCTATTCAGCCACCAAAGTGATTTTCCTAAACCACAGGTCTGACTACCTCACTTTCTTTTTCAATAAACTTTAATGGCTCCCTATTGTCTCCAGAATCAAACATAAAATCCTTCATTTGGTGTTCAAGGCCTTCCATAACCTATTGCCCTCCAACCATTATAGTCTTTCTTCTTATACCTGATTCCCCACAAACTCTTTAATCCAATGATATTGGTCTCTTCACTGGTCCCCCAACAAGATGCTCCATCTCTCTGGCTATCTTCCATGCTTGGGGTGGTCTCCCCTCTTCATCTCTGCCTACTAGTTTCCTTTAAGTCCCAACTAAAATCTCATTTTCTACAGAAATTCTTTCCCAAGCCTTCTTAATTCTAGTGCCTTCCCTCCATTAATTATTTCTATTTTATCCTGTATATAGTATTTTTATACATAGTTGTTTGCTTATTATTTCCACCATTAGACTGAAAGCTTCTTGAGGGCAGGGACTGCCTTTTGCCTCTTTTTGTATTCTGAGCACTTAGAACAGTGCTTGACACATGGTAGGTGCTTAATAAATGTTTATTGGCTATTAACTATTGGGATGCTTCAGAAGACACCAAGTGCTCCATCATTTGAGATTTTCTGAGAAAGGTTAGATGATCATTAGTCACAGATGTGACAAATAAGAAGGGATTCTTATCTAAGTACTGATTAGATTTCAGTCAATCCTTTTTCAGCTGTGTCTAACTCTTCATGACCCCATTTGGGGTTTTCTTGGCAAAGAAGTAGTTTGCCACTCTCTTCCTCCCATTCATTTTGCAGATAAAGAAATTAAGGCAATCAGGGTTAAATGACTTGCCCAGGATCACACAGCTAGTAAGTGTCTGAGGCCAGATCTGAACACACAAAAATAAATCCTCTTGTCTCCAGGCCTGGCACTCTATCCATCACACAGATTAGACGTCTTCTAAGCCCTTTTCCATCTCTGAGTTTTTTTATTCTATGATTCTTTAGAAAGATTATTCTGGTGGCTATTGGTAGGAAGAATTAGAACATTGAGAGTCTAAATTGGGGAGGCTGAAGGTGAAGTTGTTGAAATGATACTGGTATGACATTTAAACACACACACACACACACATACACACACAAACTAAAACAACCTTGAGGTTTCACCCCACCCTATGCAAGGTTGTAGAGATGACAAAAGATAAAAGTAGTCAACGCTGGAAAAAATGTGGGGGGAAGAGATTCTAATGTACTACTGGTGAAGCTATGAAATGGTCTATTTCTTTCAAATGTCAATTTGGATGTATGCCAAAAATGACTTAAATTGTCTTTGACTCAGCAATCTTACTACCGATCTTATTCACCACCCCAATAAAATCAAAGACACAAGGTCCAATATGTCTCAAAACATTCATAACAGTACTCTTTTTAGCAGCAAAGTACATGAAAAAGAGCAGGTGTTCGTCAACTGGAGCATAGCTAAAAAATACCAGTGAAGTATGAAAATAATGGAATACTGTTTGTGCAACTGGAAATGATAATGGCAGCAATTCAGAGAAACATGGAAAGATGGGTATAAACTCATGGAAGGTGAAATAAGCAAAAGCAAATTTTATAGATATATACATGGCTTCAACAATGAAAGTAGGGGGAAAAACACTAAAAGAAAATCAAACTCCTGAGTTACTTAAAAAAATTAAAGGTTCCAGAGTATGGAAAATGAAATATGCCTTCCCCTCACAGAATAAAGGTTCAGAATTACTGTACAGAATATCAGGTCCATTGGCAGAAGCAGTCACTGTATCATGTATCAAGTGTTTTTGCTTAATTATTTTTGTCGCAACAATAGTTCAGTGGTGGGGGGGGGAGGGGATTGAAATGACTGAGGTAGAGATGAAAAGCATCAATCAAAATATTAAAAATAATAATACAAGCAAAAAGCAATAAGGGATTACACCGGGGTTCTAACTAAACTGTTCCTAAAGAACAGCACCATTATTTTGAACTTGGATATTCCATTTTCTGATCAAAAATAACTATTCTTTCCTACACCCTTGTTTCTCTCAAACTTGCTATTTAATCATCATGACCTAAATCCTTGAGAAAAGAGTCTTTTCTTTTGGCTTTGTGTCCAGGCCTAAGTTGTGCCTAGTTTATAACAGCCACTTAAAAAATGTTTGTTGAATTTAATTGAGTCCCAACCTGCTTTGCTAGACCATGAGGACAGTTCTAGCCTCCCTTTCCATACTTTTCCATCATGAATCTGTGAATAGCCATTTCAACAATGCTCCATCTTCTATTATCAGATTCTTTGATCCACTGGCCAGAATGCCCAACTCCTGAAAACAGCTCCCATCTGCCTTACTTTGCTCTTATTTCCAAAGATTAGCAAGGTGAGGAAGAAAGTCATAAAACTATAATGACTATATCTACTATAAATTCATATCATTTAACTCTAATTGGCCCTTCATTGATGCACGGAAGTATATTTATTCCTCTCATGTAATCACTGTGGTATATTCTCTACAGTAACTGTTCCAAAACTTCTGTTCTATGATTTTACGAACTAACTCTACCCACATTCCATTCTCTCAGTAGATAACTTTGCTTCCTAATTTACTTTAAAAATAAAACAACCATATCTTAGAAAAAAGACTACTCATCTTAGCTTCTTTGATTCCCTTCCCCCCAAACTCAGATTGTTTTGTGTCTTCTCTCATAGGTCTTGCCTCTGGTTGCCAAGTATAGCGTGCCTCCCCTTTCTGCCAAGACTAGTTCCCCCACTTCTGTCATGCCCAAGACTTTTGGAACTCCTCTCTCCACAATTAATAATGATCTCCTTTGTTACCAAACCCAAGGTTCTCTTCTCAGTTCTCCTTCTCCTTGGTCTTTCTATAATCATGAGTCAATCTAAGTTAGAGAAAAGAGCCTATTATTACTATAAGTATGAAGACTTTTTTCTGGTTGTGATCTAGAAATCTAGTAAATTATCACCTACCCTAGGAAGGAAGGCATGGACTATAACTTAAAATCAATCCATCAACAACAATTATTTATCACTTGCAGTATTCTAAGTGTCTGGGGATACAAAGGAAAGCAAAAATGCAATAACAAAAAATATCTCTGCAAAAAAAAGTCTTATTTGGTTGGAAGTTTAAAAACTTTGATATGGGGCGGCCAGGTAGCACAGCGAGTAAGAGCACCGGCTCCAGTGTTGAGAAGACCTGGAGGATCGAATCCCGGGCTCAGACACTTAGCACCCACCCAGAAACACCTGGCCGTGTAACCTTGAGCAAGTTACTTAACCCCAATTGCTTAATAAAAAAAACAACTTTGATATATAATTATATATACAATATATACAAGCAAATACAAAGTTGAGGGGTACAGTGTGGGGGAGAACACAAATAGCTATGAAATTAGGAAAGGTTTCATGTAAAAGATTGTATTTAAGAGGAGTTTTGAAGGAAATAAATGATTCTGAGGGAGCAGGGGTGCATTCCAGGACAACCATTATAATTATAATATAATATAACATAACATAACATAACATTATATAATGTGACATGACATGACGTGACGTAACGTAACATAGCATAACATCATATTCCAGGACAGCCATTACAAAGATGGAAAAAGAAGAATTTGTGAAAAAATAAAGTCCATTTGTGCATACATATTTTATTCACATTGTATATACATGGAAAAATAGATTAATTTTTTTAACTAGAGTATCTTTTTGTTATGTCACCCTCATATATTCTATTTTCTAATGAAGTCTAATACCAATAGCTCATCGTGTTAAAAAAAAGTGACTCTAGGTTTTCAAAGACTCTGCCAGTTGGCACAAGCAAAATTTCCATGAGGTGAGTCCTACAAAGCTAAAAAGGTTTTAGTCCCTTCTCAGAGATGATCCAAACTAAGTTAAGCACAGAAACTCATCACCAGAAGACGAGTGACAGATTTTTTTAGCCACAACTTATTAAAGTATGGACAAGATTGAGACATTCTTAGTAAAGAAAGTAGACATGTTACAAAAATAAGACATCTTTGAAATATGGAAGCATATTTTCCACAAGGTTTAATACTAAAATCCATAAAAAAAAATTGTCCTAAAGAAGGCATGTAGACATGCATGTTGAATAAATCAAGGAAGAAGGAAAAAGTCTCTCTCTTCCCAAAGGCAAAGTATTTGAGGATGGGGGAGGGAGATAAAGAGAGGGAGATTCATCTAGGTCTAGGAAGTGGGAGAAGGGAAGGGGAATAAGCCTATTATATAGCACCAAGTACATGCCAAGCACTGAGCTAAACACTTTCTTACAAATATTATATCATTTTATCCTCATAACCCTGTGAAGTAGGCGCCACTATTAACCTCATTTTATAGTTAAAGAAACTGCGGCTAACAGAGGTTAAGTGACTTTCCCAGGGTCACAGAGCTAGTAAATATGTGAGGGTAGATCCCAAATCAGACTCTAAAACTAGTGCTCTATACCCTGCACCACTACACTGAAGGAAGCACCAGCATATCAAGCCCTGGGGTCAAACTGAAAGGTAGAGGGCCTTTGATGTCTGAATATCAGTATATCTGACAAGAACAGTCAAAGTTAAGGCGAATATCTTTTGTAATTTTATCACGCACAATATAGAAAACATTATAATTTTTAAAATTCTACAAAAGAAGACTCTGGTCAGTTTTGAGGCAGTGTGGTACACTGGAAAGAGGATTGAATTCAAAGAACAGATGACTTGAATTCAAATCCTGATCCCAGTTACCTGCTACTCAGATAACATGGGGGGAGGGAGGCGTTGGAGGGGAACTGCTTCATATCTCTGAGCCACAGATCTGAAAAAAGAAGAGGTTTGATTAGATGGCTTTTGTGGTCCCTACCAGTTCTAATCTATGATCCTTTGATTCGTTATTAACAAAACCATATTCATTATCACCTTCCACTCAGTAGCTGCTTTTTAAAAAGGTAGTTTCTGGGGTGGCCAGGTAGCACAGAGAGTAAGAGCACTGGCTCCAATGTCAGGATGACCTGGAGATCGAATCCCAGGCTCAGACACTTAGCACCCACCCAGAAACACCTGGCCGTGTAACCTTGAGCAAGTTACTTAACCCCGATTGCTTAAAAAAAAAAAAGGTAGTTTCTATCTACATTTTTTCAGGCTTTTCTTCTTACCTCCATGAACTCTTAAAAACAATATTATTTTTGAGAAAAACAAAGTCTACCAATTTCCAATCATGAATTAGTATCCAAAACATGACATGGCATTTCCACGATGCCACACAATTATACTATGAATTGAATATTTATATATTAAGAAAAATGATTTCAGGAGCACAGGTGGTTGGGGATATGGGGAAATATGCAAGATAAGGAGATAGCATTTCTATTATATGCATTCCTTTGTATGCATACCAGAACCCAGATGTTTATAATGATTCATTTGATATCCCAATTTGCTTATTTGGCTCTGGCAGCTGGCATAGCTTTCATTCGAGAAGAGAGTAAACCATTGATGATATGAACTGTGATCATAAAATGTACATGATGGTGGTAAATAAACAGGAAAAAGGGGAAAAAAGTTATTTCCAGGAAGGCATCTTATTAACTTCTTACATCATGGTATTGAGCAAAGCACTGAAGGTATGGGGCAGCTAGATGGCACAGTGGAGAGAGTGCTGGTCCTGGAGTCGGGAAGATACATCTTTCTGAGTTCAAATCTGGCCTCACTAACTAGCCATATGACCCTGGGCAAGTCACTTAACCCTGTTTGCCTCAGTTTCCTCATCTGTAAGCTAGAGAAGGAAATGACAAACCACTCCAACATCTTTGCCAAGAAACCCCAAATAGGCTCACAGTCAGACATGACTAAAAAAATGACTGAACAACAGTATCGAAGGAATGAAGGCAATGTGTGACTGTCAAATTTAGGGCAGATAATAAATCAAAACGATCACAATACTCAGTAACAATCTTTCCCCAATGATTTTAAAATGTCATTTGACCTCTATAAGTATAAATTCTTAATTTCAGTTAAGGAAAAACTACGACCCAGCTTGAATGGGGAGGTCACATTCAATGAACCAATAAATGAAGGTAACAAGTACAAGTAACCTGATCCTCTTCCAGGCAAGATAAACCAAGCAAAAAGCTAAAATGGATACTGTGGCTAAATACATTAAGAAATGTATTGGCATCCTGAAATTAAAGCTGGATAGGAAAAACACAATTAAGGGAATGAATGCCTACAAAATATCGGTCTTAATGTGCATTTTCAGAATTGCTGAAGAGAACATAACATCTGAAAGATACCCTCACAAAAATCCATAAAATAATTGCAAAACTTAGGACCTGTCACAATAAGGCAGCTATAGGAAGATTAACATTCTTTCATGAAAATAGAGAAAGAACATTGATAAATGTTCTTCAAGTATATGATAAAGAACTCAAAACCCTATAAAAATACTTTGGGAAAAGAATTTTCATTTAAACAAGCAATAGTCAAGTCTGACAACAGGCACTTCCCATTGGATTTGTTGAATATAACTTACAGTGGATTTTATACAGATGGATCCCCATTCCGGAATCAGACTATTATAGCAGACTAAAATGTTGTCTACGATCACTTGGACATGACATTGATGAATAAAATCTTATGAATGTTTTTCAATAGTTGTCATTATAGCAAATACTCATAATTTTCAAGCTACCTGGAAATCAACCACTTTCAAATTATAAAGTTCTAGCAGAGATCAAAATCATGTTGAAATATAATGAGAAAAAAAAAGAAATATAATGAGATGTTTTCCTGTACACTACTAGAATTATACCATTGATACTTTCAGTGAACCTAGAACAGGGGTTCTTAACCTGGGATCCAATCCACAGGCCTCCTAAAAGGATCTATGAACTTGGACAGGAAAAAAAAAATACATCATTACTTTCACTAACATTTAACTGAAATTTAACATTTCCTTCAGTTAATTATTAAAAAAAAAACCACATTCATAGCCCATAGGTTTCACCAGACTGCCAGACAGAAAAAAAGTGGGTGACTGTGCCATAGACTAGCACAATCTCTCTGTTCTTCATTTTATTTTCAAAAACTCAATGTGGAGGGGCAGCTATGTGGTACAGTGAATAGAGCACCGGCCCTGAAGTCAGAAGAACCTGAGTTAAAATTTGACTTCAGACACTTGACACATTTACTAGCTGTGTGACCTTGGGCAAGTCACTTAACCCCAATTGCCCTGCCTTCCCCCCTCCAATAAGGCAAAAAAAAAAACCCTTCAATATGGACAAAACTGAATTAATCTTTTATCCCTCAAAGTCCACCTCATTTCTGAACTTCCTTATTTTTGTGAATAGTAACAACATCCTTCTAATCTCTCAAAAGGAACTTGGCATTATTCTTGACTCTTACACTCCATCCCACATAACCAATAATAAGTTGCCAAATATTTTCTTTTTTTTTTTTAAAGCAATAGGGGTTAAGTAACTTGCTCAAGGTTACACAGCCAGTTATTTCTGGGTGTGGTGCTAAGTGTCTGAGCCCGGGATTCGATCTCCAGGTCATCCCGACACTGGAGCCGGTGCCAAATATTTTCAATTCAACCTCCAAAGCATCTGTCAAATTCTTTATCTCCTCTCTACTCACATGGACACATCCTAGTTTAGAATCTCCTCACTTCTTTTCTGGACTGTTGCAATAGTCTCCTAATTGGGTGACCTTGACTCAAGTCTCCCTTCTCCAATCTATCTCACTAGGATGAAGAATGTAGAAATAACCAGGATTTGTCAGGAGTCTCTCTCTACCCTAACCCGAACTCTGCTCAGATTCCACTGGGATACCTCTTTTCCAATCATCACGGATCTAGCTTTGGGATCAACTTGGCTCCTCATACTTCCTTGACAGGAAGTCACCAAATACAATTCTTTGGGTAAAACAGTAGGTCAACAGGCCTTACTACCTTCCTTGCCACTGTGTCCTAAGGACCACTAGGCTTTAACTTATGCCTTGTCACTGTGCCTTCTATACTTCCAGTTCAAGTCATCTGCCCTGTGACTGAACCCTGGCTTTTCTGAACTCTCCTCAATGAGAAATATGTGCCCTTTGAGTACAGAGACTGTTTCAACCTTGAATTTGTATCCCCAGTACTTAGTACATTTTAGAGGTTGAATACATTCTTTCTTTCATTCATTCATTCATTCATTCATTCATTCATTCATTTATCTCCACGAAGCTGCCAAAATTATTTTTGTGAAATTAAATCTGACCATGCTACTCCCCTAATTAATAAACTCCTATGGCTCCTAATTGACTCGCAGATCAAATATAACTGACATTTCTAGAATCATTAGAGATTTTTCCCTCCATTAGACATTTCTCCCCTTTCTGAACTCTACATTCCAGCCAAATTGGCTTTAAAAGAACTTAGAGATTAAATCACCAAATCTTGCTTCTTAGAGGCTACTGAGAACTCTGGGAAGAACTTCCATCTCCCATCTTCACCACTCATCACTGACTGTCTCCCATGTCTGGAATGCCTTTCTTTTTTTTCTTGTCCTCCATCTCTTAGAATCCCTTATTTGCTTCAAAATAATGTTCAAATGTGTTAAAGTTATAAAGGGCTTAACTCTTAATTAAGCAGTAAACTTTGTCTTGTGGAGAAAGCAGATGGCATCAGGAATCCAAAATGTTATTTTGAGCTAAAAAAAGCTCGTTGTCCTATCTCTGTAAGGCCTTACTGATAATAAGAATACAAAATAGTTCCAGGAAGTAAAGACAGCTGTACCTGCTTTGATGTTCATCTCCTTAGAAGATATCCTGTGCCTGGCTTCTCTGTAAGCTGGAAATAATTTTCACTGATAACACTTAGCCATTTTTATGAATGTATAAAAATTCTACTGTCTGAAAATTACTCTTTGGGGGAATAATTTTCAATTTTGGCTTTCCAGTCTCTCCTGCAAGCACTATAAAGTGGCTTGTTCCTAAGCATAATTCTCTGTTACTGGATTATTTCCTTATCAAGTAAGAACTTCTCCATGAAGCCTCTCCTTGTCCTTCCAAATGCTAGTGTCCCTTCCCACTAAAATTTATATATGTATATGCATATACGTACATTTGAATATACTTATTTATGCATCTGTCTTCTCCCCTTTTAGAATGCAGGCTCCTTGTTTCGTTTTTATCTTTGTATTTCTAGACCATTCCTAACACATAATACCTACTTATTGTTATCATCACCATCATCATTAATGATAGCTAGCATTTATGTAATATTTAAAGTTTACACAGCAATTTACAAATATTATCTCATCTGATCCTTACAACCACAGGAAGTAAGTGCTATTATTATTTCCTTTTTACAAGTGAGGAAACATTGGAGGTGTTGATTGTCCTTTGTTTTGAAGAAGACCAATGACATCATGAGATTGGATTTAAGTGAGACAGAATTGCACAAAGTCATTAGCCTCACTCTCCCTTCCAGTCATCAAAGTCCAGTAGAAAGACACAAGTCAGGACTACTGGCAATGGCCCAGGATGCTGTGGATGACTGGCATCTCTGATGTCTAACCAAGCTCTAAGCCCTCCATGGTACCTGCTTCGGCTGCCTTCATGGCCATCAGAACAAACTGTTCTCATCTGCCCATTCCATCAGGCAAAGTCTTCAGATGCTTGGGGTTAGACATCTCCCTAACTCACCAACAGGTTTGAGGCCTGTCTATTACTCTCAATCTAATTTAGCCCATGTGCCAAGACAGTTTTACCAAGGTGTGGCCACTGTGTATGCTACAGATTCCTGGAGCCACAGGTGAGAGGTGGGTGAAGGTGAAGATCAAAGGTGAATGAGTAGCTTTGAAAAGGATTTGGCAAGCCCTCACACCAGAGGTGCCAGTCCTCCCTGAACATCTCATACACCTCATGATTACACAGATAGTAAGTGTCTGAGGATGGATTTGAGCTCAAGACTTACTCAACCCTAGGCCCAGCATTCTAGTCAATGCATAAGTTATATCTAGGTAAATTCTCTGTGAGCCTGGTTTTTGACTCTTTTTCACACATCAAAAATGGATCATTACATTTCTCACCCACTGATCTTCCCACTAAAACACGTAGTGGTCACTTGTTTCAATAATTTAATGGATCTAAATTTCTACACACAGTTACTCTCTGCAGCTCTAAAGTTGCCACTTCTGTGTGCCTTAATATTATAGTTTCCATGAGTTACAGTAGCTTAAATTGCATCACCCTGTGGCCAGCCTGGGGATGAATCTCATTGAACTGACCTTGGTTGGTCCTTGGATAACAGTCATATGTGATCACACCCATGCTCAAACTTCCCCAGCTTAGTAAAATCAGCAAGAGCTTGCTGACTTGCTTGACTAACATAGCCTTCTAGAACCCAGGGTTGCTTCCACAGCACACTAAAGAATTAGAGTCAGATTTCAGCAGGGGTGTCAGCTCTAACCAAAAAAAAATACTGGGTGACTCAAATAGAAAACCTGAAGAAAGTCCAAATACTAATAAAACTACTACCTACCACTAATTACTATGTACCTTTCAGCAGACTCAAACTATATCAACTAAATTTCATTTTGGATATGACTGCTTGGTCTAAATTCATTTATTTCTTTGGTTTTTAATTTTGATTTTCAATAAGTGTATCCTTAAAAATATGAAGTTTTACTTATGTTTATTTTTTAAATAGATTTAATGATTGTTTTTATAAAATCATTTATTTTTATATTTTAAAATAAAATTAATGATTATTCTGCATAAAAAATGATCCCTAGACATAAACCTACCACAGGCAGAACCGAATGCTCTTTAAAAGAATTAAACAAAAATAACCTTAATAATAGGGGTTCTCGGGGCAGCTAGGTAGCACAGTGATTAGAGCACCAGCCCTGGTGTCAGGAGGACCTGAGTTCAAATCTGGCCTCAGACACTTAACACTTACGAGCCATGTGACCAAGTCACTTAACCCTAGCTGCCCTACATTCCCCTCTCCAAAAAGAAAAAAAAGAATAAGGGTTCTTAAACTTCTTTATGTCATGAGACAATTTGGCATTCTGGTGAAGCCTATGAACACCTTCTCAGAAGAATGTTTGTTTTTGTTTTAATTCATAAAATTACAAAGGAAATCAATTGTATTTAAAAGATAAAAGCAAATTAACAGACCTCAGATTAAGAATTCTACAGTGACTTCATCTGATAATGTATGCAACATTCTGTTCCCATACTCTTTGTATGGTAGGTTAGCTATTCTACATGATGAACAATTTGAGCTGTTTAGCAAATAAAAGACTCTACAGTTCCTCTCTGTATAGGACAACTGAAAGCTACTGATACATGTAGAACTATCTGAAAACATTCCTTGAGGATCCTGCTCTGAAAAATACTCTGATGCTGATGCTAATCCCCCTCTCAAGTCACTATCACTTTCAGCACTGATTCAAATCAGATAACAGGTTTGTACTCACTCAGCCTCCTTATCCTGACCCAGTGAAAACCTCTCTAAAAACCGATAGAGCAGCAGAGGAGATAAAATAGATCTTGTTTATTTTTGCTGTGACCTGTTTCTCTATTTGAGTGTTTGTGGACATTAACACTAAAACCCTTGGGAATGATGCAAAGGCAAGAAAAGATCTGTGTATCTGTTTCTAATATCCAAACACTAGAAAAGTAAATGGATTTCCAAAGACCAGATTCTCCCCAATTTAATCTAGCATGGAAATTTTATCTTGAAAAGCAGGAGCACTTGATAACCCTACTCAGGGAGCCCATGCAGTGCCCCTTGCACAGACCCATGTGACTAAAAAACACAGCTGGTGTACATCACTGTAGGTAAAGATTCCCTTGATGAAATGTTCCAGAGAAGCAGAAGTACTGGGAGGGCCCTGGTTCTCCAATGCCATCTCATTTGTTGCCAAAACTGCTTTCGGGATTTTGAGGCACTTAATTCTGCCAACACTATCTCTCTTTCCTGACAATGGAGATAACCAGACAGTACTTGGAAAGAATATTTTTTTTCAGAACATAATAAGTAAATTAAAGCTTCTCTCCCAACACAATTAATTCTCTGAAATACACTTTACTTCATTAAAGACAATGTGTATAAAGAGCTGGCCTCAGTATTATTAAGACCTAGCCTCATGCTCTGTCTTTTACATCACTGACCCTAAACAAATGACCTAACCCAGGAGTTTTCCAAGTAAAGATGGCATCCTGTGGGTGTCAGAAACCCTTTCAGTGGGTCTGAACAATTTCATAATAATATGAGGATGTTATTTATCTATTAAAATATTCTTCCCTTTTCCAACTGCACATCTGTGGGAGACCAAGTTTTCTTCATGTACTCCAACTAAAACAACATATCACAAATGAGTAAAAGCAGAAGCATAGATGAGAGAATCCAGTTGTCTTTAATTAAACCAGATATTAAAGACATTTGCAAAAATATATAGAAGAGTGGCACTTTTCCCATTAAATTTTTTTATACTGGAAAAATTGTTATTTCTCATAAAACTATGATCTTTATCTTAACATGGAACAGGTTTAGTATAGTTATTAAATAACTTCATAAATTTATATTAAACATGTATCAGTTTTCTTTTCTTTTATGGCAAATATCAAAGCTATTCCACATAAAAGCTCCTGGAGATCCTCAATGGCTTTTAGTAGTGTAAACAAAAGATTTGAGAATCACTAATATGTCCAAACAGAGCCTCAGGTAACTCTCTAACACCATAAATTGAAGAAAGGGTGCTGACATTCACTGATAAAGGGAATTTTCTCACAGGGACTTTCCTAAGTCAGTGTAATAGCAGGTCCAGTCAAAAAGAAAAATGGCAGTTTTGTAGTTGCTCCGTCATTTTCTGTTATGTCTGACTCTTCATGACCCCCTTTGTGGTTTCTTGGCAAAGATACTCGAGCAGCTTGCCATTTCCTTTTCTAGCTCATTTTACAGTTTAGGAAACTGAGTTAAGTGACTTGCCCAGGGTCACATAGCTAGTTTCCAAGGCCAGATTTGAACTCAGGAAGATGAGTCTTATTGACTCCTGGCCCAAGCACTCTATCCACTGTACCACCTAGCTTCCCTAAAATAAAATTTATAAAAGGCAATATCCATAGAATATTGAAAAGCATGATGATATTAATTTTAAAAGCTTCATCCATGTCTTTTCCACCTTCTTTGTACTACTCTCCCGACTCCCCATTCCAAAATCTGAAGTAGAATTATAAGCAAGAAGAAACATTTGAAATAATTTCCTCCTTCATTTTGCATACAAGGATACAGAACCAGAACATATAAATAACTTGTCCAGTGTCAGAGAGATACTATGTCCCTGGGTCAAAATTAAAATCCAGGTTCTCTGGACTTAGTACCATGGTTATTGACTGTACGCCATTTCTAGATCTATCATACCTAACTGCTCAATGTTTTACTTTATTAGTGACTGTAACATTAATGGGATATAAGATCTCCTGTGTCCCCCCCCCCCATTAATAAGCCTCACATGGAGCCCATTAAGGGAAGATTGCTTAGGGGAGGTTTTTTTTTTGTTTTTTTTTTTTCCTCCAGGAAGGCCCATACCTTTTGTTACTTTGTAATTAGGCAGTACTTAATGAGGGTTGCAATGCCCTCTGACCCTGAATATATATCCTGTTTATATACTCTGAGGTTAGCATTTTGCTTTGGGGTTCACTCATTAGAAAAGAGTTCTTATGATTTGAGCAGATGAGACTGAGTAGTCATCAAGGAGTCCCCTGGCTTTGAAAACCCCAGATGTTGGTGCTTTTCTCTCTGGTAACTATGTATGTATTGACGTGGTCAGACAGTTGAATCAGTGTGTTAATCTGTGCTAATTTCTCAGACAGTTAGAGGCCCTGTCTGTTGGTCTTTATTTCTCTGCTTGTATTTTCTCTATTTTCTTTGTTTGGATTTTCTCTGAAGTTCAGGGTGTTAACTTTTTCCCTGAACTAATTAATGTAATTTCAAAAGATTGCTGACCCCTTGAACAGCTATCTTTCCTAGTAAAGCAGAACTAAGAATTTGTGTTAGCAGTCATCCTGGGTATGCCAGTGTGGTTGCCACTACAGTGACCCAATAAATGTTTGCTGAATATAGAATTTCTCCATCCAGGACTACATAATAAAAATGATAGTTATCATAATTAAATAATGGTTGGATCCCTCATGAGAGCTCTATTTTATGGAATTATTTCACTAATTAATCAAAAGACATTTAGTTCCTACAAAGGAGTTGAGGCAATTAAAATAATAAATAACAAAAAAGGTTTTTTGTGTTATGATAATAGCTAACATTTGTAGAGTACTTTAAAGTTTGCAAAGTACTTTATATATGTGTGTGTGTGTGTGTGTGCATACATATATTCATTTGATTCACAAAACAACCCTGTGATGGAGGTGCTATGATTAAACCCATTTTTAAGGATAAGGAAACAAAAGCACATCAAGGTTAAGTGACTTGCCCAGGGTCATAAAGCTAATAAGTGTCTGAATCAGAATTTGAAATCAGGTCTTCCTGACTCCAAGTATTATTTTTTATCCTATGTGTCACCTAGATGTCTTAAATGCTTTGGGGAAAGAAGATAACAGAAGGAATAGAAATGCATCTCAGGATGGAAGGGAGGATAATGGATAAAAGTAAGAAGGATGATATACTCCATTGTTATTTTATCCTGATATTTTTTTAAAGGAGAATGAACTTTAGTCAGGTAAGAAAAGAATGAAAATAATTTACCAACGGTTAAATATAGTGAACAGGACATTAAAAACTTCTTTGCAACCTCAGTGAATTCCAGTTACCAGGGCTAGACAAGCTTCATCTCAAACTACTGCAGTAACTGTTAAATGTGATTTCTAAGCCTCTGTCAGTGTCCTTCCAATAACCATGAACAATGATAGAACTGGCAAAAAAAATGTGAATGTATAAATACTAATTCAATTCAACAAATTAGACAGCCAACTCGAGGCCAGCAAACTTGACTAGAAAGTTGGGAGGCTTCAAGACAAGGTCAAATGAGGAGAAGTTGAAAGAACTAGGATATAGACTAGCGAAGAAAAGATCTAGGGGGAAGAGAATTACTGTCTTCAAACATGAGTGTTAATTATGTGAAAGAGCATTAGGCTTGTTTTCCATGGCCCTGCAAGAGGCATGCTTGACCTGGGACTCAAAAGCTTTTTTGTATTTTAATATTTTGATCACTTTATTAAATATAATTGGTTTCCTTGGTAATTCTACATGTTTTATGAATTTAAAAAATATTATTCTGAGACAGGGTCCATAGGCTTCACTGGGCTTGCTTAACAGTTCTACAACTGCTAAAAAAAAAAAAACTCTACAAGGAAGAACTAAGAATAACTAGAGGAAGGTGCAAAGGCAAATTTCAGTCAGATATAAGTGAAAAAAATTTCTAACAATTAAAGTTAACTAAAGGTAGAATGGGATGCCTCAGAAGACAGTATATTCCCACCACATGAGAGGTATCCAAGAGAAGTCTAGATGTCCATTTGTTATATTGAAGAAAGGATACCTATATAAGTATTTTTTCAGTTGGTTTAGTCAAGTGTGACATTTTGTGACCCCATATAGGATTTTCTTGGCACAGATACTTAGAGTCAAAAGAATAGTACTTGGAGTCAGGAAGACCCTGAGTTCAAATTCTGCCTCAGACACATACTAGCAGTATGACCCTGGGGAAATCACTTAATCTTGCTATGCTTCAGTTCCTTATCCCTAAGGAATAAGGAATCCCCTCCCCCCCCTTATCCTGGAGTGGTTTGTCATGTCCTTCTCCAGTAGATTAAGTTAAACAGATTTAACGATTATCTCTTTTTCCAATATTTAGCAGCAAATGCTCTCTAAAAGTATAGTTATATGGTAACCATTACTTCCATGCAACCAAAAGATGAGAGTTAAACTAACACTTGACTCAAATATATTGAAGAATATTAGTTGTTATAGGAAATTACTTAGGATCGGCTGGATCCCAGATTACTAGTGACTGCAGAGAGCATAAAAACTTGTCAAGGCTTCCTTGTGGGTAAGGCCAGATAAGTATCCTGTACCTTTGCACCTACGACTTTCTTCTTCCTCTAGCTTTCTCTGTTCTGATACAAAAATTTTAATTCACATGCGGTTTGGAGGACAAGTTTTCAGAAATAATGCATTTGCAAGCTGGATTACTGTTGCATATATACAGAAAAAAAATCTGCTTTTGATATTACTTCCCCCCCAAAAAAACTCATTCTTCAAGTGTTCTTAAGAATTAAAAAGATTTCATTGATAATGTTGCAGGTATCTGAGCCCAGGCAGAGTAGTCAGTACTTAGCTGCTGGACAATCTTTAGGATTCTGTTTTAAGGTTATTTGAATGCCACACATGTTTAAGATTTTCAGCATCCCCAGATGTAAGTACATATTGTCCAGTGGAGACCAATGCTGGGCTGGTTCTCTTAAATCAAGGATGATAAAGTCATCAATGTTGAGAGGCTATAATTATCTCAACATGGAGAGTCTGCTCAGCTTATGTACTAATAAATATTCTGAGAAAGACTTTGACAGCTTGATAGAAGCTACATAGAATGGAGAAAAGAAGTCTTTCTGTAAAAGAAACCACACACCAACCTGTTTAACTTTTGAGGCTACAAGTGGCTATGTTTCAAACTGCTCACTCAACAGGTGATGGCAAAGGATCATAATAAACCATACTTGATACAGATATTTCTTTTGTTTAAGAAAAGGTCACCTGTACTTGCAGTTTTGTTGTGAGTTGTAATAAAGAAGAGGAGGAAAGGGAAAGGGACAGAAAAGCTCTCAAAATATACAAACTTAGCAAAAGAAATCAAAACCATGCTGGCAAAGGATTAGGTACATACCATTATCATCATTCTGTGTTACTACAGTTGTCCCAAAGATGCTTTCCACAAGGTTATAGCTTACATCTCCTTGCTCCTATTCAATTACAAAAGGCTGTTATTTTATCCAGCTGTGCAAGAATACATTGAATATCAAATTAAAGTGAATGTTGTTGTTCAGTCTCCATTTGGGATTATCTTGGCAAAAATACTGAAGTGGTTTGCTTTTCCTTCTCCACCTCAGTTTACAGATGAGTAAAGTGAGGCAAACAGGTTTATGTGACTTGGCCAGGGTCACACAGGTCATAACTGTCTGAGGCTAGATGAACATGAGTCTTCCTGATTCCAAAGCCAGTCATCTGAGCCACCTAACTGCCCCAGGAAGTGAATAATGACAGGGTGTCGATTTGGCTTTCTTCCAGTTACAGATAAAATCCCACCCTCTAGAGCAGATGGACTTCATAATAACCTGGAGAGACATATATAAACTGATGCTGAGAGAGAAGAGCAGAACCAGGAGACATCTGTACACAATCACAGACACAACGTATAGTAACAACTAACTTCGATTGACTGGGCTCCTCTCAGCAATGTAAGGTTATAAGAGAACTCTAAAAGACTCATGATGGAAAGAGACATCCACATCCAGGGAAAGAGATGCAGAGTCTGAATGCAGAGTGAAATAAACTACTTGCTCTGTTTCTTTTTCTTGTTTTGTTGTTTCCTCTTTCCCACTGATCATTCGATCAGTTATAATCCTTTACAACCTGACTAATGATTAATGGGAAGATATCTGTAGATCCTACATTTGAGTGCATGCCGCCATGACTGGGGGGGGGGGGGGGGCGAGGGAAGAGGGAGGGGGAGAAAATTTGAAACTCAAGGGACTGAGAAACTGAATGTTGTAAACTAAAAGTAAATAAATAAATCAATTAATTTAAAAAAATTCCACCTGCTACAAGAAGCCTTTTTTGATCCCCTTAATGCTAATCCCTTCCCTCGGTTGATTATCTCGGATTTACATCCTGTATTATTTATCTTGTTTCTTGTTTGTACACAGTTATTTGCTGTGGTATATTCCCCATTAGACTGAACTCTTTTTGCCTTTCTTATTACCCCTAGCACAGCTCTTGAAACATTATAGGTGCCTGATAAATACTTATTGACTGACTGTTTCTATCTGGTCTCCAACAAAATAGAATGAAAAGATAAATAATAATAATTATTATTATGAGAATAATAATGCAAGTAATACAGGACTGATGCATTACTAAGACTCAACTCTATAGGTAGAAATTCATAAACTGGTCCTACATTGAACTATAAGATAGGTCACAGCAGTCAAAATAAGGCACTTTCTGATGGAAAATATTACCTGGGACAACTGGACAACTCTACTCAGGAGTGATACTTTAAAAGACTATCTCAAAAACAAAGTTCATTTCCCTCCCCCCAAACCTGGTTTCTTGATGATATCTGCTTCAGTAATAGTACTACCTTGCATTAAAATCTTGATATTATCTTTAAATATTGTCTATTACCTTTCATATATAATTATTGGCAAATTTTGTGAAGCCTTATGATAACTCCAAATTATCTACTCTGTCTTCTCCTTTCTATTACCCTAAAATAGCCAATCATTACCCTTCACTGAGACAAATGCAAAAGTATTCTGACTGATCTTCCTACTTCTAGCCTCTCTCCCATTTTAATTCATGCTTCCTGATTAATCTTTCTCATATCCAGATCTGATCATTTCATGCCTCTAATTAAAACCCTTGAATGGCTACTTTTTGACAATTTAATAAAGTCCAAAAGACTTAGTCTGGAATTCTAACACTTGCACAATCTGGTGTCGTGTTATCTTTCTAACCGTATCTCACACAATTTCTCTTGCCATTACTCTTAACTCCAAAAAAACCTGAATCTGCCCCTGGTTCACAAGTGGTGCTTTTCTTGCTTCCATGTCTTTTGCTCAAACCATTCTCTTAATCTGAAATTCCCTCTCAATTATCTCTACCTATCCCTTTTTTCTATACCCAAACTAAACTCAGTTTCCTCCATGTAGGGTTATGTTCCCAGAAAGAAATTCAGTCTGCTTCTTTAGATCTTACACTGTGTTTTCTTTATGCGATTATCATATTCAACTTTGTAGTATAACTACTTATTTATGTGTGATTGCTTAATGCTAGACTGTTAGATCCATGAGAGCAAAAATTATGTTTTCTCTATCTGCATTTCTCATAGTATTCCATACACAAAGAGTGACAGATATAGATATATGTATGTATATATGTGTGTATGTGTGCATGTATATATGTGTGTGTATATATATATATGGAATTTTACTTATCTTGGTGTATGTAAAACACACAGACATAAAAAGTGACTTTCATTATCTCTCATATTACAGTTATATGGCTTTTTCCTTAACTTAAAAGACTTGAACAGAAAGAAAATATAGGCATACGCTTATAGTGGTCTGTGAAGTGTGAAATAATCATCAAAGATAGCAGTTCATCACATTTTAGCATATAATCATTACACCACAATCCTTTAAGATGTGAGTTTACCATTGCTTCATAAAGACAGCATAGTAGAAAGAAGAGTGGACTAAAAGATAAAGGGATCAAGTCCTAATATTGGCTCTGAAACCAACTATTTCTATAGCCAAATAATTTATTCTCTCTAATCCTTGGTTTTCTCCTCTGTAAAATGAGCAAATTGGACTAGGTGATCTCTAACTTTAAAATTCTAGGAGTCTAGGTTTAAGAAAGAACAAAAAGGCAGAGAAAGAAGTAAGTGGTAAGGCTTTTCCCAGTACAACGTAGGAGAATATTTTTAGGAGAGCTAGATATTAGAAATCAGAGTCAGAAATATAGTGTCATTCATAGTAGAAGTGTTAATCACAAAGTAGGGGCTAAGTACTGGAGTTAATATTCTTTCTCTATACTCATGCAAGGACAATGATTACAATAGAAGATCATTCTTATGAATAAGACTTGTAGCAACTGGCAAAGAGAAGGAGGATAGTCACCTCAATGATTAAGTCAATAGGTGATCAGAGGGAGAAAAAAACATCAATTTTTATATAAATCAGTTTTTATATAAATCTGGATTTATGGAAGAGTCAAAGAAATGAGAATTAAATGTCATCTACAAGGGGCACCAATTCAATTAATTTAATTTCAACAAGTATTTACTAAACACCTACTCTGTGTAAAGTACTTTGCTAGGTAGTGGGGATATAGAAACAAAATTAAAGTCTAATTCTAGAATAAGAAGCTGATATTTTGCAGTGCTGGCTTCTCACCCTGATTTTTCTACCCAACCCCAGGTTAAAGCAGTACAGATAACCCTACTCATACAAATCTATTCCTACTACTTTTCTAGTTTCCTCAATTCCATGGATGACTGAATTAACCAATCAGTTCCAGGAATGTAAGTGAATGGCAAAAGTGTGCATATCAGAAGGATTGGTAACATAAATGATCTGTCCATATCCCTTAAGATACAAGCCTCCTGCATGAGAATGATTTTCACATGTTTCAGAAACTCAGATATAATACTGTTATTCATGGCCTTCATATAACACAGAGTTTGCTCTGAAGTCACTATCTTATTTAACTCATTAGGGTATCTCTGTTTACATAACATAGAACCCCAGCTGCTGATATTCAAACTCTATTTCCCATCTTCAATTTACCAATATGTCAGAACCATCCACCTCAACCCTACACCACAATGTCTTACTCCAGATTTATTAAACACTTTCACTGTGCCCTCTGGAATACCTGTTCCATGATTAATAAACTTTCTTTTATCTTTAATCTCTTTGTTTCATACTCATTCTATCTTGTGGTCTTCATTGAAACATGTCACTCCTAATAATGCCACTTCCCTTAACACCCCCTTTAAGTACTAGCTATATTTTCATATTCTCAGACTTAAAGGTCATGATGGAAGACTCAGAATCATAGGGATCCATTATAAGATGCAGAGGAGAATGTGTCTAGAATGCATGGAACAACACCCCCCCCAATGGGGTCACAAAGAGTCAGACATGACTAAAAAACAACTGAACAACAGGTATGGGAGACAATGAGTGCAATTACCATTTGTTAAGAAATATTGGGAAAACTTGAATATGATATGTCAAGTAACAGGTTGAACTGGAATCTGCCACTACATACCATAATAAGCTTCAAATGGACATGAAGTCTTACTATAAATATTCATTAACATCATAAAAAAAATAAAGAATGAATTATTGAAATGTATGACTGCAGGGAAATTTATAACTAAACAAAGGATAAAGATTTAAAAATAAACGATCATATTTACTTTATAAAATTTAAAAGGATTTGTACAAACAAAATCAATTCAGCTAGAATAACAAGAAAAGTGGTTTAGTGGAGAAAAGTATTATATTAAATAGGGCAAAAATAAAAATCAATACCCAACTTACATAGAGAATTGATGCAAATATATAAAACCATACTCTAATTAGATTAATAGCAAAAGGATATGAAGTTTTCAAATGAAGAATTGAAAACTATCATCAATCATATGATAATATATTACAGATCACTAATAAGAGAAAAAAAACAAATTAAAATACTTCTGTGGTTTCCTCTCACATTCCCAAAGTGACAAAAATGAGAAAAAGGTATAAATATAAATATTGTAAATAATGTGGAAAAACAAGTTTGCTAATATACTATTAAGAGAGCTATCTATGCATTGGACCAATCTTTCTCAAAAACAATATGGAATAATACAAAAAGAGTGACTAACATCATTTCTTTTTGCCTAATGTAATTTCATTGCTTAGCTCCTAACAAAATAAGGTCAAAGATAAAATGAAAAGTTCCACATACACCAAGATATTTATACCAGCATTTGGGAAAGTAGCAAGGAATGGGATAAAGTGAACACCTATAGATTGGAAGATGAATAACCAAAATGTGCCATACAAACATAATGAAATATATGTAATAAGAAAAAAATTCTGATTAATTTGTATGTACATCAAGATGAGGGTATATTTCTTTGGTGGATAATTCATAGCTTATTATACAATATTTCTCTTTCTAATAGGGGGTCAAGAACTCTGTTTCTTATTTTGGTAATTTAAGCATTTTATATTTTTCTGAATGATCATTCTTTTCTTTTGAGTTCTCAGTTTTGCTGGCATTTAATTGTACATCATAGGTTCTGATAATTATTTGCATTTCCTCTCTATTATTTTACTTTATTCTCTTAAAAATTTTGTTGATTTAGTTTTCTTCTCCCCTTTTTTCTGTATCTCCCCTCCCTTTCATTCCCCCTTTTTAGTCTTCCCTCTTTCTCTCTCTCCTTTCATATTCCCTCTTCTCTTTATTCCATTTCTCCTTTCCCTCCCCCCTTAAATATGAGAAATTCAGATACTTGGGAAGATTTGTATGAATGAGTACAGAATAAAGTAAACTAAGCCAGGAAAACAACATGCATAGGAATCATAATAACACTAGTTAAAATGACACTCAAAGGTAATTGAACTCAGATAAATTACAATGACCAATTTTGATCCTAGAGAATTTATAATGAAATACACTTCTTGATTCTCCATAAAGAAGTGGAAGACTATGCTTGTGGAATTAGGTATGCATTGCCAGAGCTCATTGCTATGTCAGCCAGTTTTGTTTAAATCTGTTTTCTTTCTTACAAAGGAAAATCCAAATGTGGGAGGGAGGGGGTGATTGTGGGGAAATGACTATGGTCTAGAGACAAAAGGCAATAATGATTTTTTTAATTAATCGTAATTTCCTTTTTCATGGCCAACATAAGGAAAACAGTCCTATTGAACAATGTAACTAACACATGTCCTTGAAAGAGGCTCCAGTTATAGAACTTTTACTGTTAAAAATAAACCAAATGTCTGAGACATTGCACTAAAAATGCCATCTTCAAAACATGTCTTAAGTTACTGTCAAAGGCTGATTTTGGATCAGTGAGGCAGAATCAGGGCAATTTGACACAGCATCTTTAACAATTCTGCAAATGACAACAATGTTATTTCTAAGCCTTGTCACTTAGGGCTCTAGGGAGGGTTCAAGGGGAATTGAACTATCCAAATGTTTGTGTTGCCAATATCTGGTGAGTTGTGTAGATATAGTCCAAAACAAACTTGGCTTTCAGAGCTAGGATTAACATAACCAATTATATCCTAAATAGGAAATTAAATATAAAATTGTTAGCTAACAACAAACCTCTTTCTTTACATTGTAGGCCAACATAAGTATGAGTGTTACTACTATGCTTTAAAAATACAAATTAGAAATTCATGTTTCCACAGCATCTAAAAAATGAGTATAGCATTACTCATTGCCAATAAAAAGGAGCCAATTAAATTATTTTTAGAATTTAAAATATTTAATGATGGGAATTATTTGCATCTTAAATAGAAATTAGGTCTTTTACTATGCTAAATGTTTATAAAACATTTACAAATATATTTAAATGATAAACATCAGTATAGATTTAATGAAAAAGGCACTAGACCCATCGAAGAGGCCAGAAAAAGCTGTTACAATGGAGGGAAGAGCAGGAAGGTTAAAGGGAATGAGTCAACCTTACTCTCAATGGATTTGGCATCAGGAGGGAATAACACACACACTTAACTGGGTATCTTACTCTACAGGAAAATAGGGGGGAGGATAACAGGAGGGATAATAGAATGGAGGGCAGCTTGGGGAAGAGGATAGTTAGAAACAAACACTTTTGAAAAGGGGCAGGTTCAAAGGAGAAAGCAGAATAAATGGGGGGTGGGATAGGATGGAGGGAAAGATAGTTAGTCTTTCACAATATAACTACTATGGAAATGTTTTGCATAACTACACATGTATAACCTATATGGAATTGCTTATCTTCCAGGAGAGAGGGGGGTGGTGAGGAGGGAAGAAGGGAGAGAATCTGGAACTCAAGTTTTAAAAACAAATGTAAAAAGTTGTTTTTACATCCAACTGGGAAATAAGATATACAGGCAATGGGGTAGAGAAATCCACCTTGCCCTCCAAGAAAATAAGGAGGGGGGGCATGAGGGGATATAAGAGAGGGTAAATTGGGGGAGCATATTCAGTATGTTTCTCATTTTGGGGGTGGGGGTAGAGGAGAGACAGGGAGAAATTTTGTAACTCAAAATCTTGTGGAAATGAATGTTGAGAACTAATAAATAAATAAATATTAAAAAAAAAAAAAAGAAAAAGGCACTAGATAGGGAGTACAAAAACCTGGTTTTCTAACCCTGGCACTGGTAAAAACAGTCAACTTCTCTGAGCCTAAGTTGCTTTAAAAAAGGATAGCAAATAATTACCTTGTCACCTCCCTTGCTGGATTGTTATGGAAAGTCATTCTTAACTGTAGAGTATAATCACCAAATGTTATGTTAAATAAATAGGTTTTTCATATTTGAGTGGATCATTAGCGGTTTTTTAATCAGAATGTGACCCAAAATCAAAACAATGGAGACAAAGTATATAGATGTGGGACAAGAATGAATAATGTATGTAAAAACAATCTAAATGTTTTTTTAGTTCCACTGAGTAAGTGTAAATTAAGCACCTGCCATGTATAATATATCTAGGTATAGGGCATATAAAGTCAAAACTTAGTGCTAGGGATAAAAAGAAATACAGAAGATAATCCCTGACCTCAAGGAGCTCATGATCTGATGTGGCGGAGAGAAGGGGGAACGATACTTAAGCAACTATGTACAAGCAAGATGGATAGGGGACAACTAAGCAATAATCAAGAGAGGCACTAGAATTAAGTGGAGTTGGGATGCGCTTCCTGTTGAAGATGAAGTTTTTGCTGGGATTTGAAAAAAGATAAGAAAGCAAAGAGACAGGGATGAAGAGAGAGAACATTCCAGGCATTCCAGCCAGTGAAAATGGCAGACTATCTTGTTCAAAGAACAACTGGGAAGCTTTTGTAACTGAATCAAAGAATAAGTGGAGGAGTTTAAGGTAGAAGACTGCAAAGAGGATGGGTGGTATGTTTGTTCTTTGTTCTCAAAGAGGACTGTGACATTAGGAAGATGATGGCATGACATGCATGGGTGGTTAGGTAGGGGTTTGAATGTCAGAGGATTTTGTATTTGATCCTTGAAGGGATAGGGAGCCACTGGAGTTTATTGAATTGGGGAAGGGGGACAAAGATGACAAGGTCAGACCTGTGCTTTAGAAGAATCACTTAGGAGGCTGAGTGGAAGACAGATGGGAGCAAGAGGGTGCAGCAGACAGACCCAACAGCAGCTACTGAAATAATCTAGGCATGAGGAGATTAGGACCTGCAGTCACAGATAAGAGAATGAGAGTATTCAAGAAATACTACAAAAGTGAAATCAATAGGCCTTGGTAACAGATTAAATGTGAGGGGGGCAGGATGCAAGAAAGTGAAGAATCAAGGATCACAACTAGGTTGTGAACCTGTGGAACAGGGAGGGTGGTGTTGCCTTTGACAGAGATAGAGAAACTGGAAGGGAAAAGTTCATCCATTTCATTTTACAGATGAGGAAACTGAGGTCCCAAGGGAGATAAGTGAATTGCCCAAAGTCAGATATATAGTGAGTACCAAAGTGGGGTTTGAACTTAAGTCCTTTTACTCCAAAGCCGGTGTTTTTTCCACTGTATAACACTTTTCACTTGGCTATTGGTATAACCTAATGTGGCATAAATAAAAATCATTTTTAATTAAATCATAGTTAATAAATAACATAAATTAAATAAATGATTGGATAGTAATTATAATATTATATTACTGACATTTATATAGTGCTTTCCTATGTGCCAGGCACTGAGGCTTACATGCTTTGCAATTATTATCTCACTTGAGTTTCATAACAACCTTGGAAGGTAGGTTCTATTTTTATCCTCATTTTACAGATGAAAAAAAAAAAGATTAGCTTTTTTGGATTGCTGCCCCACAGAACTGACATATTAAACTTTCAGTCCACTAAAATTCCCAGGTCTTTTCTTATGTAGTGCTATTAAACTAGGTCTCCCTCAAGCCGGTAATCACAGATTTCTGCTATTAAAGTCCTATTAAGAACTGTACATAAATAACAAATAATGTCTTAAAGCTTTTCTCATGCAAATACCATAAACAAGGATATTTGCTACTCAGTGGAAGCATCTCTCTAAAACTGCTGGTCAGCATGGACAATGCTTTCGAATACAGCAGAAGGATTTGTCTCACAAATACTCAGGCATTATGGAAAAATCCAGAATAAAGTATCCAATTTTGTTTCAGTGGCTTTATTCACTTAATTTGATTTTTCTCATGGTGAGATTTATATTTCATCCTGAGGTTCTGATAGTGATTTTCCAGTTTGTAAGGGCATCAGGCATAGTTTTCACATTATCAGTTTTATGTAGCAAAAAGAAAATTGGACTGGGAATTTAGCTAGGAGCCCTCACTGGCAGCACCACTGTGTGAGCCTCATTTTCCTTCTTTGTAAAATGAAGGAGACTAGCAAGCTATAGTGGGACTGGCAGTGACTGACATCGAAGGACTTGAGTTTGAATTCTAGATCATAAATTCAGTATCCATGGTGATGATGGACAAGTGATATAAACTCTCTGAGCCTTATTTCCTTATATGTAAAATGAGTGGGTAGGCCAACATGATTTTCAAGATTCCTACCAGCTCTAAATCCTATAAGGACTGGAGGCTCTTTAAGGGCCTTTTTAACTTACAATACCTACAACTTTTTATTTAAAAGAAAATACTAAAGTTGTTACATGCATAAGAATTTTTATAGAGTTATTCACAGAATGTGACATAATTTGAACGTAAAGCTTAAAAGGCATGTTATATATACATATATATGTAAATATGTAGGCTCACAATTGAACTTTGTAGGAAAAAAACACTTAAGTTGTTTGACTTCTCAATGAACTCAATCAGTGTTTCATTAAGTTAACATTACTTACAGCTGCTCCAAGGATATAAGCCCTTTAAATGCTTGGGCATCTATTATGTGGATTTCATTCTTGTACAAGTACCTAAAAAAAAATAGATAACATTACAGTTAGAATAGTAAGGTAGTAGAAATATTTTAAGACAGTATGGAATAATAATATTCTAGGGTTCAATTCTAGAAGGCCTGAGTTCAAATGCTTTCTCTGGCACTTGCAAGCTAGTAACAGTAGTAATAATAATACTAATTTATTATATAGCCCCTAAGGTTTTCAAAGTACTTTACCTATCTTAATTAATTTTATCTTCAAAGCAAGCCTGTGAAGAGGTTAAGTGACCTGCCCAGGATAAGATACATAGTAAGAGTTTTGACAGAGAAATTAAACTCAAGTCCTCCTGAGACACCAAGTCCTCAACTCTCAGTCTTTTAAACTCTATATGCCTCAGTCTCTGGGATTGCTATTGTTGTCTCTTCCTCCTCCTCTTCTTCCTCCTATTTCCATGATATTATCTATCCACATCGCCCTCTACCATCCCTTCTTTTTTTTTTTAAAGCAATTGAGTTTAAGTAACTTGCTCAAGTTTACACTGCCAGGTGTTTCTGGGTGGGTGCTAAGTGTCTGAGCCCGGGATTCTATCCCCAGGTCATCCCAACACTGGAGCCGGTGCTCTTACTCGCTGTGCCTCCTCTTACAGCTGCCCCTCCACCATTCTTTCTTTCTTTTGCCTTCAATCTTTCCCAACATCACAGTCTTTTTCAGTGAGTCCCATCTTTATATTATGTGGTCAAAGTATTGAAACTTGAGCTTCAGTATTTGACCTTCCCATGAATAATCTGAATTAATTTCTTTAAGCATTGACTGATTTGATCATCTACAAAGTCACACATAGGCTGTGATCTGCATTTGTAAAGGAAATTTTCACACTAGCATATCCACACACTGACTGAAGCTCAATTAGAGTGAAAATAAAGTGAAAATTAAGATGTATTTTTTTTCCTCATCCAGGTTCAATGACCCCTTGAAGTCTAGCCACGAATGTCTAAGGGGTCTTCCATGGACCTCAGGTTCAGAGCCCCTCATCTAAAAAGTAGCTGAATTCAGCACTATACTTCAAGAAAACCCAGATCTTTTTTATGCCACTCTGTTTTTTTCTGTCTTCATGGAGCTTATATTTTTTTAAAAGAATATTTTATTTTTCCCAATTACATATTAAAATAATTTTTAACATTTTTTAAAAAGTTCCGAGTTCCAAATTCTATCCCTCTCTCCTTTTCCTCCCTCCCTGAAGGGGTAAGCAATCTAATATATATTATACATGTGCAATCATATAAAACATTTCCACATTATTGATGCCACTCTTACACAATCTCTCTTAAATCAATTAGATAAGCAGATCTACTAAACATTCTCTAAAGTCATTGAAAATGTGACAAAAAGAAAAAAACGGTTAGCGTGCCAAATGTAACTAGTGTTTTAAAAGCTGTGAAGGATGACTTACATACATACTCTACCCATATTAGGTAAAGGTGACCTTTTTTTCACCAAAAAGAAACAGATTCATATGAAGGGAGCTGATCTTTCCCCATGCTTTTAGTGTCCTCTTTAATTAGTACCTCACAAACAATTTTGACCAGAGAATATTTCTGGGCTTAAAACACATTAAAGGAACCCATAAATGCTGTTTCCAGGAGACTTGGATGTGAAGAATACCCTTAGGATAAAGAGGGGAAGACAGGGTAGAAAATTTTTGGAGCAAAATAAAGGAAATTAAGCCTTTTTTAATTCTCTCCAAATGGTTGTGTCCAACTATGCGTACAGTTTTTGTTTCTGTGGGGAGGAGATCTGGACCTATAATTTCATTGTTATGGAGAACTTCTAGTGAGGAAATGCAGATCAGCAAAGCCTGTACAACTGTAATATTGAGAGGTATTTGGCAGGACTTAGAGGTTAAGTGAATTGCCCAGGGTCACATAGCCAGTACGGATGAGAAGCCCAAGTTGACTATACTCAGGATTATACATATGAGAATTTACTGCTGAAATTATCATCTTTGATTGCAAACTCAGTATGTGCAAAACAGAACCCAAATTAATTCCCAAAATCCAATCCTTCCTCTCAACTTTTCCACTTCTATTAATGATACCATCTTTGTACTGACCCAGTTTCACAAACTTTTCCACTTTGGGCTGCCTATTCCACTTTTAGATACCTTATTTGTTAGGATATTATTATCTATATCAAGTCTAAATTTTCTTGTTGGCAATTTTCATTTGTTTTTCTTGATTCTTTCTTTTGGGGAGAAAGAGAACAAATGGAATCCATCTTGTACATGACAGCCTTTCAAATAGCTATAATTTCCCTTATGAGCCTTGTTTTCTCTAGCCTAAAAATCCCCAGTTCCTTCAAATGATCTTTATATGGCACTGATGAAAGGTCCTTCACTATCCTTGCTTTCTAACTTAACAATGGCTCTCCTAAACTGTGGTGCCCCAAGTACTCACATAATACTTCAGACGTTAGTATCCCAGGCCAGAGCAGGGCTATCATATACAAATTCCTTGGATGAGGCATTAAATCCTCAGTCAGGCATTTTAAGTATGCTATAATATGGTTTCCACTTCTCTTTCTAGTCGTACTCTGTATTACTCTGCTTAAAATACTCTTCATTTCAGTCAAACCTAGCTGCTTCCCATTGACAAGATGCACCAATCCAGGTTATGGTCATGAACTGCAGGTGTGCTGGACCCTCTTCTCTTCTCCCTGTCACCTAGTGATCTCATCAGTTCCCATGGGTTCAAATATTATTGACTTCCAGACCTACATATCCAGCCATAACCTCTCTATTCTCATCTTATCAACTGTCTTTTGGAGATCTCAAAATACATATCACGTAGGAATTTCAAACTCAATACGTTCAAAACAGAACTTACAGTCCTTCTTCCCAAATTCTCCCCTCTTCTGAACTTCCCTATTTTTGAGGGCTATACATATGTCCCAGGAAACCAGGTTTTCAAACTAGGTTTCATTCCCAGCTCCTCATTAACATTCCCCCTACATATACAGTCTGCTGCCATCCTGTCACTTCGACCTTCACAACATCCCTTGTATACATTCTCTCCTTTCTACACACAACCACCACCCTGGTACAAGATCTCATCCCCTCATGTGTTGACTATTGCTGCACCTCTGTGGTTGACCTCAAATTTCTCTTCACTCCCATTCATCCTTCACTCAGTGGCCAAAGTGATTTTTCTAAAGGACTGGATTTATCATGTCACACACATGAGTGTACATGCATGCCTGCACACACACACAGTCAAACACACACACACCCTTTCTCAATAAGCTCTGGGAGCTCTGCATTACCTCCAAAAATCAAACACAAAATCCTGGCTGTCATTTAAAGCCCCTCACAACCTAGCCCCTTCTTTTTATACTTTACTACCCTCTACGTCCTCTATGACTCAGATATACTGGCATACTTATAATTCCTCCAACATAACCTTCCAGTTCCTACCATGAGACTTTGCACTGACGGTAACCCACACCGATAATGCCCTCTCTTCTCACCTTTATCTTCTGCTTCCCTGGTTTTCTTCAAGACTCCGAGTAAATCTCATTATCTACAAAAGGACTTTTCTTTCCTTCCCCCACCTCCACTTGGGCTTTCTCTTTGATATTTCCTTCCATTTATGCTAGATGTATACTCTGTGTGTACAACATTTTAGTGGTTTTTTATTCCATTTACTCAATAGAATATGAAATCTGAGTGCAGGGGCACTTAGCCTTTTCTGTAACCCCAAGTAAGTACAGGGTCATTTGTTCACTGTTTGAATGACTCCATCTCCCACCTCTGCATCTTTACACAAGTACATCCCTGTACCCTAAACACAGGCCTTTGTTGTCTCTATTTAAAAGACTCTCTATCTTCATTTAAAGCACAGTTTAGGTGCTAAATGAATAAATAAGGTGTAAAATGAGGGGATTTGACAAGACTGACCTTCAAAATCCTGCCCACCCGTAGATCTATGATCCTATAAAGATGTACACAGACTCTGTTCTGAAGGACCTTAAAAGAAAACAGTCAGTGTTGTTAAGATTTCTAGCAGGTACCAATTTAGTCTACCTACATTTGTTTACTTATGTAATGGTTAAAAAAAATTAAGACAGACTGAGGCACAAAGTCCCAAGCATGATCAATTGAATAGGTAAGTAAAAATTTTTTTTAATTTTTTTTTTTTAAGCAATCGGGGTTAAGTAATTTGCTCAAGGTTACACGGCCAGTTATTTCTGGGTGTGGTGCTGAGTGTCTGAGCCCGGGATTAGATCTCCAGGTCGTCCCAACACTGGAGCTGGTACTCTTACTCGCTGAGCTGGTAAGTAAAAATTTAACAATAAAAAGGATCTCAGCTTCCCCAGGAAAGCAAATACCCCAAACCAGGGAAATATCTCATTCATAGTTTTGGCGAGCACAGAAAATACAAAGACTAGTATCATAGATGGAATAAAATATTAGTGAATGAAAATTGGGAATGAGGACTAGCAGCAATGCCTTCCTTCTCTTCTGTGATGAAGAAATGTTCATTGTTTGAGTCCAGCTGCATCTATCTGCAAGGACAGAGATAGCAAACCACCAGACCTCTTTGAATAATTAACCAGACATCCTTGAAGGATAAATTGAGGGTTTAAAGATACCAGGCCAGACTCCCTGGTGTCCACCTGCATCCTTCAAGGGTAACAGATTTCCTTTACACAAGAATAGAACAGTGATTAGCAGAACTGGATTTCTAAACTTAACTCATTACAGGTCAACTAAATTTCTGAATTAAGTTCAAAGACAAAGGATCATGACTTAGGCAATTATAGGATAAAATCAAATAACTGTATTTAGGATCATTTTTAAAAGATACAAAATCAATCAGATTATTTCACTTATTAGTAATCTTCAGTTTCAGTCCTTGTGTTGCTTTGTTTTATTAATGTCTGAATTCATTTTCGTTTGACCCTCAGTGGTACATATGCATAACATTCAGTATTTACTCTCAGCAAGTATCAAAGGGAATAGTTCCCTTGTTTTCTTAAATGAGAAAATTAGCCTCATTTGACTACTCTTAAATGTACATAATATAGTTATGGTAATGATATATTTCTTAACCAAATATATTTCCTGTTTTAAATTTTTCCATCTATTAGTATGTACTAATATGATTAATTCCTCCTTCTTTCCTCAAATCCATTAAGTGTGGGTCCTCAGGCTACATAATAAACAGAGAAAGCTGACTTTACCAATCTATAAACTTAAAATTCAATTATAACTAAGGGTATCTACACTTCAGTTAAGGAATATAAACCTTTCCAGAAGGCAAAAAGGTTACAGAAGCTCATCTCTCTCTTTTTAAAAATTTCCATTTGGTGTCAGGCTAAACTAAAGTCCTTCTAAATCCAAGTATATCTTTCCAAAGCAGTTCCCAGTATTAATAATCTCCCCTTCAACAATGATTTTGAAAAGGATTCACAAAATATTGGTTAGAAGTTACATTTCATTAGTTTCTCTACTCCTATTTGGAAAAGTCTCCATATGACTTAACCCAATAGAAGTTTAATGTTACATATGAACAAATATTGAATGTTCTATACTCTATTTTCATTAGAGATTACCTTCTAACCTTCCTATACTATAGTATAGGAAGTTATTTCGACTTTATGGTACTAGGAGCCATGAACCTGACATGTTTTCCTTTAATTCTTTATTCATCTTGGACATAAGGTGAAAAGTGACTGCCAGAGATGTCAACTCCAAGAATACAACAACCATGAGAGATATTTCCTCAAAATAGCCAAGAAGTATCTTTTCCATTACAAAAATATTTATGTACTTTTGACGAAGATTAAATTTATTTTAATCCAATCAAATCACTTTAGTGCATTAAGTATTGAGACATCAGTCAAGCTATGCTGATAGTCATGTTCCATAGAAATACTTTCCCATTGTAGAGATAAGAGTCAACCCCCAAAAGATTTTAAAGAATCTTAGACACAAAATCTTGGAGTTAGAAAATTAGATGTGATATATTACAACAAGGAAACAAGTACTCATATTTTCCTAGAGAGAAATATTTATTAAATTACAGCTTCAAAATTCCTTCCCTGGTGAACTGAATTTTGAAAAGTATATTTTGTTTGTGCCAAAGACAATTCTTATTTTAGTTCTTTTTGATAAGGCCTTGAGAAAAGGACTTTCAGTATGTCAAACACATAGCATCTGTTTTCCCTCATGAGTCTTCATCATTCCTCATCAACTGTAAAGATTAACAGCGTAAACATTAAGAGGAACATGGCCATCAATTTGTTGTCTTCCATTGACATATGCAGGTGAGCCATCCCTTGGAGAATTTTTATAAAATCTCTGGATTTTCCAGTCAAATGTAATGTATCACATAGTAGAAATGGAATTTGTTTTAAAAAAAATCATAGAGACACAGAAATTAAAGTTGGACACAAAAGGGAAGAAAAACAAAGAATGGTCACCCACCAACTATTTTTATAGGATGCAGATGCATTTTGCTTTTTTTTTTTTTTTTGCAATATTATTTTGTGGTGACCAGGACTAAAGCCAGTAAGGACTCACTTGTTGGCTCCTAATATCACTGGCTTAAGGAACATATTTGTGGGCCTCCAAGGGAATAAAGGTTGAGTGGTCATTCAAGTCCTGTTTATGATTTATTTTATTGGAGACATTACCCTCCACGGTATTTATATTTACATAACCCCAGATTATTCCTACTTTGATATCCTCTAATCTCAGTTGAGAACCTAAACTCTCAATCATTTTGTAGGCCAGGTTCTTTTTCTCAAGCTCTTTATGTACCTTTATTTAAACCAAGTACCAGAGTTATTAGTATACTTATCCATTTCCCCTGCCAGAGAGTAAGCATTTGGGGGGCAGGGACATCGTCTGAAACATTTATCTATCCCTCAAAGGGTCTATCACAATGCCATTCACACAAGACTTTTTTTATCCGTAAAATTAAGTTGAGTTTCTTTAATTCTCTTTCTACTAGCACCTCTAGTCATCCAACTTCTCCGGTTATTTTTATATCTCTATATAAAACTAACTCAGAATAGGATTTGGTATTTCTCCAGCCACAGTGCCATAATGCTAGAAAAAGAATCTGGAGATAGCAAGAATAATACAATTTTTAGATCATCTAAAAACATTAGTTTAGCTGCTGGTATTCTGAATTTGATGTTCTTATATAATACATAATGAATGGATATATACCTTGAAGAATTGAATGGTTTCTGATCTTAATATTCTTACCACAAACAAAGCCAGGGGAAGAAGAAATTGCAGTTCAGTGGAACCATGCCTTACAGGTTCTACCAGGCATAGAGGCAAAGAAAGTAGTTATTGGGATGATAGGATCACAGATTTTGAGCTAGAAAAGAATTTAAAGGTCATTTAGTTCACTGTTGTTGTTCAGTCCACATCCAGCACTCCATGAACTCATTTGGCATTTTCTTGGCAAAGATACTGGAATGGTTTGCCATTTCCTTCTTTGGCTCATTTTACAGATGAGGAAACTGAGGCAAATGGGTTTAAGTGACTTCCCCAGGGTCAAACAGCTAGTAAGTATCTGAGGCCAGATTTGAACTCTGGAAGATGAGTCTTCTTCCTGACTCCAGAGCTAGCACTCTATTCACTGTGCCATCTGACTGCCTCATCTATAAAATGGAAAATATGCTGAACTAGAAACTCCTGGTCAATGCTGTGGTCATATGATAGAAAGTAGAAGACTCTTCGTAGCTTAGTCACTGATCATCTTTTGTCTTTCCCTGACCTCTTTCCAATCACAGAGATTAAATGAACTATCAGGAGCCTCTGATCACACATTCCCTTCAGCAAGAGTCCAAAGCACAAGCACCTCCCTTCAGTCCAAGGGAACTGCTTCAAATCAACCCCCAGCTATACAAATATATTTAAAAATTGTTCACGAGAAAATCTCCTCCCATGATTTAATCTCCCAAAGAAGCAGGGAGATGTAATGGAAAGAACACTGAATTTAGTTAGAATCAAGAACCTTGGTTTTGAGTCCCAGGCTCTGCCATTTACAATTGTATGACCTTAGAAACATTTCTCCTTCTAGGCCTCCATTTCCTTACCTATGAAATGAAAAGTTTGGATCAGATGATCTCTATGATCCCTTTCATATATAAAGTTCTATTTTTTGTTGCTTCAGTTTAAATATCAAATTTTTAAAAATCTTTCAATACCAAATATCTTCTACACATATGGATACCTATGAAATATTAAATGAAGAAGAACATTCTTGTCCTCCCCCCTCCCAAGACCTAAAAAGTTAGACAAAGAAAAAAATATATTTTTTAATTCATTTGGGGAAATTATTTTTCACTTGCTCTGAAAAAAGTCAGAAGTTTCCCAAGGAAGAGGAACTTTACAGCTCAGGAAGCTCAAATTTAAATAGCTTCATACCACATGTTCTTCATTTTTCTAATACCGAAAGCCAGAAAAGCCAGAAAAGAGAAACACAAGGAGCATCACACCTTCACTAACAACACGATTTATCTGCATCATGTGCAACTAAAGCACAATAACCATAAGGAGATTTTATTCAAGGACATAACAAACTATCACAATATTTAAAAAGCAAATTTTTTACAAATGAAATAATTAAAGGAAAAAAGATAAAATACCCAAATGGTGACATTTTCCAAGCCAATTTGCACATTGTGTACCTTCTACAAGTTCTTCCTTCTTGCTGGATGGCATTCAAGGAATGGAATCTTAGCTGCAAATGTTTTCCTCTCATTCCCTTCTGCCCTTCCCCTAATTCTGGGACTGATGCCAAACATGTGTACCACTCATAAGTTATTTAATGCAGATAGTGATTAGAATAAATTTTCCCTTTTTCAAAAATAGATCATGAAGACAGAAGGGGGAAAATACCAGTAGAACAATGATAGGCCATTCAAACTTATAAGGACAAAAAAATCTGAGAGTTGTTAAGACCCTCCAGAGGTTTCCTAGTCCCAGCCCTCCTTCCAGGCAGAACTTTGCAAAGCCCTTCCGGACCACACACTAACCACTATCACCCTTCACATAGGAAGAATTCGTCATGGTGCCATCATTACTGCAAGTTCTTGCCTGCCTTCCTAACTTGACTCAGGTCAATGGCCCTTCTTTGTACTTTCTACCTCTCCAAAGCTGAGGACCATTACACCTGAATGGGTCCTTCTTTCAGAAAGCCTTCCCCATGTATTCCCAACCTCAAGCTTTCTCCAAACTATGAAAGCACATGAGCCCATATTCTGTATGTATTATATAATCCTGTCCTTAAATTTTCTGATACTATCTAGGTGACCCTGATAAAGTCAACAAGCATTTATGGTCAAGTCACTCACCCCATCTTAGGCTATTTTCTGATCTGTAAAACTGGGTTGATAACAGCACTAACCACATAGGTTGTCGTGAGGACCAAATCAGGTAACATGTAAGGCACTTTACAAACATTATACAAATTTTATATATAACAAACTATGTATATGTTAGCCATTATTACGGTTGTTGTTGCTATTGTTAGTATTAGCATTTAATCTGCCTCATCCTCTCTGTTGCTTCATGTGTCTTATTTTCCCAAATAGATTATAGTTCCTTTGAGGGGAGGGGTAATGTCTTGTCTTTCTGGAACTCAATGGTGTTTACCTAGCACAAGCTTAAGCATCAGAATCAAAAGTAGTCATGTTTACAACTGGAAGCAGATCTACAAACTGTGTGCCACACAAACAGCACAAAGAATGTCCTCAGGAGAGCCTAGGAGTAGGCAGAGATAAGGACTTTAGAAGTCTTGGCATAAAGTCACTGGTACTTAGGGATAGGGAGCATCCCCAGCCCACCAGCTAGTAACTTCTAATTTTAACTAATTGTTCTTAAATCATAACCCAGAGATGATATGATCTATGGCTTGGGTGAAGCATGTGCCCATTCTGCACTGCTCTTACTGGGCACAAAGCTTAGCTGTTGTCTCAATAATGCTGAAGGACTGCAAATGCCATCAATATGCTCCTAATTCAATGCCTACCTTGATTCAGAGCTTTGGGACAGAGCCTGTATCACCCTACCCTCTTCGTAGCTCCTCTAGTCCTGGAACTGTTGTAGGAAACTCTCATATGAGGAAACTCCCTCTACCAGTTCTGATTTCCACTTTCTCTGAAATTTATAGTCTTATTGCCCAGAGTACAGAAAGATTAAGAGATTTGCCATGGGTTGCATACCCAGTATGTCATATGTGGGACTTGACCCCAGATCTTCCTGGCTTGAGTCAGCCCTCGTAATAGGATATATAGATACAGATAGATATAGATATGATATATAGATATATGATAGAGATATATAGATAGATAGATGAGAATCACCTCACCTTCACCATCACCTGAGGAAAAAAAGGCCATAAAGCCAGGACCTGAACGGTATGGGGATGGGGAAAAGTTCAAGCTGTGCCTCCCTTGACAGCGGCTTTTTGGTGATCTCGATCTGTGTTGACACATAGGGCCACAAAAGGTCTCATCTGAATAGGACCTCTGGGTCCTACTGATCAATTAAGTTTCCATCTGGAGATGAGGACTGGGGACAGAAAGGACATGTCTATATAAACTAAGTACTACTGCATCCTTGCTACATATCCTTGTTATATTGTGGCTAATTAAACTTCCTTTTATTAAATGTTAAATGGCTTGGAAGTGCTTCTGTTCATTCCACTATTGAGACTGAACTAAATGGCCACAACATCAGGTCAGCCTCAGCTGCTTTTTATTCACTATGCTAGAGCCACTCAGTAAATATGTAATCAACAATTGATTAATACTCTCTTACTTATGTAGGACTGATTTTTTTTTAATACAGAGGTACAAAAAGCTATTAAATGCCTCTGAGTTTTCTATGCCTTGCACATTTTAATTATAGGATATGCATCTTCCAAAGGCTAATTTTCACCAGACCAAAAACACCACTGAATTGTAGTTGTATGCTGCCAAGTATACAATAAAGCCCATCTTTTCTTAACACAAATGCATTCCTTAGTGCCCCTGCACTGCCCCCACCAAATACTAAATATCTTCTGATCCAAAACATATAATTTATTTTCCCTTAGGCAAAAGCAAATGAAAAAAATATCTTAGCATAAAGTGTGCTTGCAGCATCACAGGGAAAAGTACAATTGTTAGGAGGGTGTACTCTGGAATTTTGGTTCACTTAAGGTTAGCTGAATTTTAAAACTGAAGTAACACTGGAGAACTAAAAAGTGGAATTATTCCTTTCGTGTGTTCAATAGGCCAGAGACTAACTATAAAAGTACTTCTGCCAGTATACATTTTGATTTCTGCCCAAGGTTTTATTGACTTCTGTCAAATGTTGTATGATACACTTTAGTTCCACAATCAAACATGTTCTTTTAGAAATATTACGGCATTTTTCCTATGATTTTTATCTTGTCGCTCATGAACTACTGCCATTTTTAAGAAAGTAAAGTTGAATAACTTTCTCGAAGATGAAATGAACAACATTAGATGAAACCACATAAGCCAACTTCCCAAATGAAAAACAGCTCACACCAGTCAAGGATGTTCCATAATTTGAGAAAGGGACTAGGCAGAAGGATCTCAGTAGCCTCCCCTCTCCACTTATCTAAAAAGCCACTGGGGAGTGTGAGATCCCTTGCTTCACCTCACCAAAGGAAGGCCAGCAGCAACAGCTGGATGCCTCTTTGCCCACTTAGAGAGTTCCCAGATCCCCAGGCATTTAATTAGCATGAATAAGCACCAGTTCCCAAACCTTGATCTGCACTGTAGGGTCAGATTCCCTACTGCCTCTCTATTGGTTTTGGAGTACCTTCCACCAGGTCTCCAGCAGACCTAATCTGTTTCCATCATGCCCTGCTGCCCTTTGTATTGTGAATATTTCCTTCCAATAGAGAAGACTCGTTTTATTTTGTCTCTGCTGACTCCTACCTTGTGGTGCCCCATCATTCCTTGGACTGAACTTTGCTTTGGAATTCCAGACTTTACCTCAGCCTGCATTAAGTCAACTGCTAGCCATATGCAGTTCAGTTACTAAGAGATCAACAGAATTTGTCACAAGGTTGATCCAATTTGGTTGTTGACAGAAATACCCAGACTTCAAAATGCCCATTCCTATTATCTAGTTCATCTTGACAATCAAATCAGATTGCTTTACTGGAGCAATCTGCCTTTATTGACAAAAATAAAACTTTTTTGTTGGGTCTGATAGAATCATGTAGACATAACGTAAATCTCTCTAACCAACAAACACTTCAATTTGATAGAATTTAAGCACCTACTGTGAACAATGTTAGGTGCTTCATAACGAGATGAATAAGGTGAGGGGGGAGGGAGAGCTGGTGAAGGAAAACTGGAGGAGAAAAATCAGGCGGATAGTGGAAAGAGAAAAGAAAGGTTGGCTGGGAAGGCATGATGAATGGAAAATAAAGAGTACCTAATAAATCTTTATTCATCAAAATACTTGATGAAATAATGACAAAGGGAGAGAAGAGATAAGGGAAAAGAAAGATCATTGAGAGGGTTAAATCTCAAGGAATTAGAGAGGAGAGGTCAGTATAGAGTTGAATTGGTTCACCAAGGGGTCATTGTGTGGAAGGGAGAAGAATTTAACCAGTGCAGGGGTGATGGCCTGGGAAAGAAATGAAGGGTAAAGAGACTGAAAGTTATGATGATGAAGATCAGGTTTTGTGTTTGCAAGGCAGAGGAAAAGATTGAATGACAACAAATTCTGACCAAATAAAGGAGTTTCAGAATTAATGCACATGGAAATGATACATTTGTGGGTGATGATGAGATCAAGAGTATGACTTTTTATATTTGGCTGAGTAGACTGAGGAGTTGGTAACAAATAAGTAAATCCAGGAACTATTAGATTAGGGTGTTTACATCAAAATCTCTTCCTAAAAGAACAGCATTTGGGGAGGAGAGAGAATGTGAACAAGTCACGGAACTGAGGAGGAAAAAAGTATGTTTTGCAAGTAGGTAAACAAAGGCCACCAAAATTACAACTAGTTGATAAATATGGTTGAATGAACGTTGGAGGGAGAAAGGTTACTGAATATTCAAACTTTGATCATAATATTCATATGTAAGTCTTATTGCCTCCATCAGACCATAAATACCTTGAGGGTGGGGACTATGTGTTTTTCATGTTTATGGTCCTAGAATTTAGCCTAATGCCTTGCACCCCTGAACTCATTAAATTCTCCTCCCTTCTGCATATTTACACCTTGATAAACCAAATCAATTCTACACTGTCCTCCTCTCTCTAATTCCTTGACATTTTATCCCTATCCAAGATATTTTCTTAAAAAACTTCATTAGGGGTCAGCCAGGTGGCACAGTGAGTAACAGCGACAGCCCTGGCATCGGGAGACCTAGGATCAGTTCTGGCCTCGGATACTTGGCACCCACACAAAAAATAACTGGCCGTGTAACCTTGAGCAAGTTACTTAACCCCAATTGCTTTAAACAAACAAACAAAAAAAGCTTCATTAGTTTGCTCCCACAAACCCCTCCCTTCATTCCTACACATGGCCTACTGAATGAAGTTGGGGAAAATTATGAAACTATATTAATAATTATATAAATTTATGGTACACAATCTCAACTTGGCCCCCAGGAAGGCAAGGCAATCCCTTTTACACTTCCCTAATTGGCTTATAACACTCACCACAGTGCCTGTCCTAAACCTTTTCATCCTTCCTCAAATCACCCATGGCTTCTACTCACCCCACCTTCCAAGCTGAAAACCTTACGTCACATTTCATTGAAAAAAAAAAAAAGAGAGCATTTGCCAAGAGTTCCCTCTCATCCAAAATGGTATGGTGAGAAGAGGTTTCCTTCTATTTTCTCCTCCTTCACCCCTCTCATATAAAAAGATAGCCCCTTTGCTTAAGAAGTCAGAATGTTGGCCCCTCTATCATCCCCTCTCTTTCACTTATCCTCATTCTTTCCTTGTCTATTGACTGTTTTCCTGCTGCCTACAAACATATCCACGTCCTCCCAGTCCTCAAAAACCTTCCCTTGATTCATCCCCCATATCAACTATCATCCCGTGCCTCTCCTCCCTTTTGTGGCTAAACTCCTTGGGAAAGCCATGCACAAGGGTTCCTCCACTTCCTTTCTTCTTACTATTCTTAACTCTCAACTTTCTGCAGTCTGGCTTCTGACCTCATCATTCAATCGAAACTGCTTTCTCCAAAGTTATTAGTGATCTCTTAATTGCCACATCTAATGGTCTTCTCTCACTCCTCATCCTTTGATATTGCCCATAAAAATCTTATCCTGGATACTCTCTTTTCCCTGGGTTTTCATGACAGTGTTCTCTCCTAGTTCTCTTTCTGCCTGACTGACCACTCTCTTTCAGTCTCCTTTATTGGAACTTCAGGGGAGTCATGCCCGTTAACCATAGGTGTTGCCAGAGCTCTCAGGGTTGGGCTTTCTTCTCTTCTACTTCTATGCTATTTCACTTGATGTTCTCATCAGCTACCATGGATTCAACTATTACCTATATGCTGAGTTTTCTTAGATTTATCTAGTCCTAAGCTCTCTCTTTACCTAACATCTCAAACTGGATATCTCACAGACATCTTTAACTCTATATGTCCAAAAGTGAACTCTGAGATCACCTATTTACCCTGTATATATCTTATAAGTACATAGTTATTTGCATGTTGTTCCCCACATCACACATACACACACATGCACGTGCACACACATACACACATGTGTGCATGTACACACACACAGAATTAGAATGTGCGCCCTTCAGGGCTTGCAGTTTGTGCCTTCTTTATAACCTCAGAACTTACTTTGACTTAAGAAGTCAAATCCCTTTACACGCACAAGTGATCCCATTCTAGCCTGTCTTTGCAGAATTTTGCCCCCTCTAGCATCCCCACTCTTTCACTTATCCTCATTCTTTCCTTATGTATTGACTGTTTTCCTATAAACATTGACTGTTGCCTACAAACATATCCACGTCTTCCCAGTCCTCAAAAAACCTTTTCTTGATTCATCCACAAAGTAAATGTGGTGCCTCTCACAAAATAAACACTTAATAAATGCTTGCTGACTGACTGGTTGAACATATACCACAATATTTATAGCATCACTTTTTGTGGTAACAAAAAAAAACTATAAATGAAACAGATGCCCATTAATTGGGGAATTGCTCAATAAACCATGGTCCATGAATGTAATGGAAACAATCAATATGAAGAACATGAAGAAGGATGGGAAGATTTATATGAACTGATTAAGAGTGAAGCAAGCAGAAGCAAGAAAACAGTATACATAGTGACTACAACATAAAGGTAAACAACAACAAAATGAAACCGAATGCTGTGCAATTATAATAAACAAGTGTGGCCCTAGGAGAATAGATGAGAAAATACACATTCTTCTTTTTATTAGGCTGGGAAGGAGGATGATATATGCATGTGGAATATTAAATATATTCTCAGATTCTGTTAATATGTTAACTGGTTTTGCTGAACTGCTTTTTTAAGTTTAAAAAACTGTCTTTTTTCTTTTTTATTATAAAGGATAGCCTCCCAAATCAGTGTAGGAAAAGGTATACATTAAGAAATTAAGGTAATATAAAACAAAAGATCGATTGTTTTTAATCAAACCAATACTTGCCTCTTCTGGAATATAAGATGACTGACATGTTAATGGTCTAGCTTATTTATTTTCCAAAGCTTTTAATACTAGTCCTATGTATTCTTTAAGTTAATGAGAGCAGATTTTGTGGAGATGTTGTTTAAGTCTGGAGGCTGAAGAGTGGTTGTTTCAGTTTCAACAAAACTAAAGTTAGATATTTTTCATTATTTTCCTTGACAAAATTCACACAAAGGTAAGATAAATCCTTCTCTTTCTGGTTCCATACTCTTACAATCTATTTAGAAACAATCCCTTAGGAAATACTACTACAAGACTATTAATACTTAATATTAATACTCTGTTTTCCCAGTATTGTGCCTAATTTTCCTCTTCACACTGTCCTTAACCTTTTTTTCTTTTTAAAGTAGGGATTTTTTAAATGGGAGAATAAAATATAAAGAAGATACAAGACAGTCTATATTTCAGATATTAGTGATGCTGGTATTAAGATTAATGGAAAGGGTTTTTTTTAATTGAATTGATTAGTTGAATTAATTTCCTTAGTTAATTCATCTGGAAAAATGAGATGAGATAAAAATTAAATGAAAATCACAACAGAGGCTAATCACTGTTTTTCTTGCAACTGACAGAAAATGTCAAAACATACTATAAAGGAAAAAAAAAACAAAAAAATACAAAAACTAGGGTCTAGTCCTGGCCATACCATTAATTATTGCATTAATTAGGGAGATGTTCCCTGAGAATCAACTTTTGACCTTCTCTTTTCTCTAGATTTTTACTTTCATTAATTTCATTCATTCTCACATGAGTTTCAACAACATGGCAATGACTCTTAAACTTATATCTCTAAACTATCCTTCCTTCTTTCCCTTTCTGGCTCTGCTTCTGGCTCTCCAGGATGAGAAGGTAGCTGAGGAGTGCTGGGAAAGTCTGGAGAGTCAGAAGCAGAACCAGAAAGGGAATGAAGGATGGCCAGACCTTTGCATCATGCTGGCCCTCTTCTCACATTGGCAATTTCCTCCAGAGGTCTGCATTTTGGTGAAATGCCCCAGCCATCCCTTGTTTCCCTTCTCTTCTCTGCTTCTGATTCTCTAGACTTTAACACCAACAGCCCCCTTCCTCTTCCCTTTCACCTTCCTTTTTGTGTGTTGTCTTCTTCTTTGGATTGTAATTTCCTTGAGGACAGAGTCTCTCTCTAGCCTCTTTTTGTGTCTTCAGCATTCAGCACAGTGCCTGGCACAAAGTAAGTGCTTATTAAATGCTTATTGCCTTGCCTCTCTTCTGAGCTCCAGACTCAGCTCTCCATCTGCCTAAAGGGAAATTCCACTGAAATGACCTTTAAACTCCACATGTCCAAAACTGAGTTTTTCATCTCAACCAGTTCCTCTCTCTGATTTCCCTATTCCAATTTGTGGCATCACTATTGATACAATTTTCCATATTGAATCCTATAGCTATTTTTGACTCTTTGCTCTCCTTGATCCCTCATATTATGAAGTACCATGTCTTGTAAATTCTCCTGAAACGTTTCACACATTCATTCCCTCCTCTCTATTCCCTCTGCCACCACCTTAATACAGACTTGCATCCCTTAGCCTGTTACAACAGCTTCTTGACTAGTCTCTCCACTTCTACTCTCTTTCTTCCAACAGAATAATCTTTACTATGCATAGATCTGGTCATGTAATGCTTCTGCTCAAAAATCTTTCAGGTATCCCTATTGCCAAATTAGTAAAGCGGAAGTTCCTTGGCCTGGTATCAAGGATCATCCTCCATCTGGAGTTGCTCTGCCTTTTCCCCCTTATCTCACATTACTCCCCTCCATGTACACCATGCTCCAGGATACCTTTCTCTTCACCAGACCTGTTCTGCATTGTCCCACCTGTGTATCTTTAGTCTTACTGTAAATTATGCCACAAATGTCCTCTTTTGCTTTCCATCTGGTGAATTCCTACCCAAACTGGGAAACTTACCAAAAATATCATCTCCACCAACAAACTGCCAGTGATGACTTTCCCTCTCAGAGACTTTACATAAAGCTTTGTTTTGTCTTTATGCTAAATATTTATAGTAACATAAAGAAGTATCTTGGGGTGTCTAGGTGGCACAGTGAATAGAGCACCAGCCCTGGAGTCAGGAGGACCTGAGTTCAAATATGACCTCAGATACTTAACACTTACTAGCTGTGGGACCTTGGGCAAGTCACTTACCCCCAATTGCCCTGCCTTCCTCCCTCAAAAAAAAAAAAGAAGTATCTCACATGATATCGTTCTTATGGAATATATAATCTGATAAGAAAGATAAGACATGCTCATTAATACAAATAACAATTTCCAAATAATCATAATTTCAGGTACATTCTACAGCAAAAATGAGAAGAAAATATATAAATTTCTATTTTACTCCAGAGTGTAGAAAAATTATTTCTGGTTTGGGAGAGAAGGAAGTTAGAAAAGAAGTCAAGAAAGGTTTGATGACACAGAAGATCGTGAACTGGATTTGAAGTCAGAAAAGCCTGAGTCTAAATCCTGCCTCAGATACTTATTAACTGTAGCACCCTGGAGAAGTCATGTTACTTCTGTTTATCTCACTTTCCTCCTGTGTGAATTGGAGATGATAATAACATCTACCTGACAGGGCTGTAGAGAAGATCAAATGAAATTAAAAAAAAACATAAAGTACTCTGCAAATCTTTAAGCTAAATAATATATGCTAAATGATATTATAAATAATTTAATATATAATTAACACAATATATTAATATAATATATAATAAATAATATAATCTAAATAATAAATACTAAATAGGTTGATGATGTTATTGATGGCATTAGAGGAGACATTTAAGTTGGACCTTGAATTCATTTCCACTCAATTAATCAAACATTTATTAAGTACCTACAATATATAAGACCTAGCGCTAGGCACTGGCAACACAAAGACAAAAATAAAATCTGTCCTTGAGCTCAAGGAGCTTACATTCTAGTGCGATTTTATTTTAGACATGTTTGAGATAATACATATCAGCAGAAATATACAGAAGATAGTTGGAAATGCTGATCTGGAGTCCAAGACAGACTAACTATGAATACCTTAAAGGTATGACAATAGAAGTCATAGAAGATAGATCCCATCCATCCACCCATACATATGGAGACTCTCTTCTAGAAAAGGCAAATATAGAGAAAAATAAAAAGAGGGCCAATGAAATGTGAGGATCATCAACACTTGGAGGAAGAAGAAAGATGCAATAAGTGAGAAGTAAAAAAAGCTAGACTAAAAGAGATCTGTATCCCCCAAAGGAGGAGTTTTAAGGATTAAACCGTGTTTGCCACAAAATCAAGGAAAATTAAGCATAACTCAAAAGAAGAAATATGAAAAGACACTCCTCTCTCACTCCTTTGTGGAGTTGAGAGGTTCATAGGTGTTACATATTGCATGTTTTTGGAATTTTTTAATGCATTTATCATTTATACTTTTTTCCATTTATTTTTCTTTGATTTGTTGTTGATGTTCTTATTGTTTTTGTCTTTAAAAAATACTATTATTTGTTATATGAGGTAGTTCTCTGGGAGGAAGAGTGGAAGGAATACTGGAGAAAACTATGGTGATGTAAAAAACAAAAGATCAATAAAAACTTTTAAAAAAGAATTAACAGTGTCAGATACTGTAGTTAAGACACAATATTTGGACTAAGAAGAGGCCTTTGGGACTGCAGATTAAGGATTTATTAATGACCTTTTTAAGAGTAGGTGCATTCAAAGGCTAGGGACAGAAATAAACCTTAGTAGGTTGAAAAGTGAGTAAAAAATGAGTGTTATGAGATGACAATGTTGACTACTCTTTCATGAAGTTTGTAGCATCAGCAAAGGAGAAACAAGTTGGTAGTTTGAGATTGCAACAAGTTTAAGGGAAAGATTGTTGGTTTTGGGGGAGAAGGATAATAGAGACTTGCACATATTTGTAAGAAGAGGAGAAAGACCTCTTTCTTACAGTAATGTCCAGGAGTGAAGGACTAGGTTACTCAATGAGCGGTATCACGCAATAATTAGGGAGAAATGTAAAGACACCTTACTCCCTCCTTAGGCTCTGTGGACCCAAGAAATGGGCTTGAGATGTTGGTCTTGTTTTGTTCATCCATTTCAGTTCTAGGTTCAGGGAGAGGAGCCCAAGAATCAGGAGCTAGAACCATGGAGACCTCAGAATCCAGGCTGGGTGTTACACCAGCCCAATAGGGAACCCCAAAGAAAGCCAGGATCCCAGGGGGCAAGGAGGAGGGGGAGTAGATGGAGACCTCTTGTGAACTTAGAATTTCATGGGGCTAATGCTATACAGTAACCGAGTTAGACTGTGAACCTAATCACCCTCCCCTGCACAGATACTAAAGGGTATAGTGGGGGATCCTACCACAGATGTTGAGGGAATATTGGTACATTGTTTACTTAAAGTAAATATTCCTTTATAAAAGTTTTTTAAAGAAAAAGAATTAAAAAGAGAAAGAGAACAAGGAAGAGAAAAAGAAGCCAATGTAGTGGAAAAGATGGAAAAGGCAAGAAAAAAAAAAGGATAACTGATAGAGGAAGGCACTGGAGGAAATGAAAGGAGAAGCAGTAAAAATGATACACACATTGTTAATACTGTCAATAGCAACAGTTTTGAGTAAAAGGTAGTAAACCTTGTAGAATCAACATAAAAGTTTTTAACTTTCTATGTATTTTAGAGTGTCTAATAAAATTCTGAATTTTTGTACTGATAAATACTCATATATCTCTGTGAATGTGAGAAAGTGGAAAAAAGGAATTAGTGAGGAAAAGGAACAAAAAGCAAAGATAATGTAGTAAGTTATGAACTATAGAGTCATCCCAGGGGTTGCAGAAAGCTTTAAGACTTAAAACATTAAATTATCTTTGCTGCGATTCACAACAATTAAAGGGCAAAATATCATTAAATGAATGTTGAGCTGTTGCAATGGTACTTAGCAATGAGGATGTTTTCAGATCAGATGTTCAGTTGTAACAGAGGGACTGGTACATGCACAAAGATACCTCAGTGTACTGAGCTGATGCCAATTCCCAGTGCAGAGAGGCTAGAGAGCTGGCTTCCAGGAGAATCATGATGATTCATAATAAGTGTCTTGGAGAGATTGAGAAGCATGCATATACATTTTGTAATTGGTTCTCTTTGACTAACCACATGATTAAGAGAAGCCATTTATACAGACTGTGTAGCTAGAACTGGGAACATCTTCAGAAAAGATCTCTTAGCCTCAGTCATTTATTTGGTTGGCTGCTGGTTTGCACTAATGGTATCTGAAAAGAAGCAATGCTATAAGCAGAAAGGTCCTGGGCTTTCTGCCAAGGCCAGTATGTGGCCCTATGTAAAAGAGACCACAGCCTTTGTACTCTGCATTACTTTTTGTCAGTTAGTCAGGCAAGAACCATTTATTAAGTACCTACTATGTGTCAGGCACTGGGGATACAAAAAAAGGTCAAAGACAGTCCCCGATGTCAAGGAGCTCACAATCTAATGGGGGAGAAAGCATGTGAACAGCTATGTACAAAGAAGCTACATACAGGATAAATTCTAAATAAACAACAGGTGGAAAGCATTAGAATTAAAGGGAATCATAAAAGTCTTCCTGTAGAAGACAAGATTTTAGCTGGGATTTGAAGGAAACCAGAGAAGCTGGGAGGTAAAGATGAGAATGGAAAGCACTCTGAGTCTTTCAGTTTTGGACATATATACACAAAGATATGTGCTTATCTTTCACCTTGCCATCATCCACCAATGTACCACCTCCATGTTTAAGAATTCCAAAATCCCCTCATCTGGCTCTCTACCTCTACCTTCCTTTACCAGACCCTTGCTCTTCATTCACTGAACAAAGGTGTAGAAAATCCCACACCGCACAAGTGGGTCCACTACAGATTTATGGCACACAATCTCAATCTGCAGGTATGGTAGGTAATCCTCAGATGCCTTGTGCCTATGGTAGGTAATCTCAGATGATGAAATGACCTTACTCTTTTCCAAGGCCCTCTAGTGATCTCGCTAAATTGCGTCTCTTCCAACAAATTGGTCCCTCTGTCATCCCCACTCTTCCACTTATTTTCAGTCTCTACTTGTCTATTTTCTCATTACCTACTGCCTACTGACATGCCCAGACCTCCCTCATCCTAAAAAATCCTTATTTGATCTTTCTATCCCTGATAACTATCATCTTATGCCTCTTCTATCCTTTGTAACTAAACTTCTCCAAAAGGTCATCTGCAAGAGGTGACTTCACTTTCTCTTCTCTCACTTTTTAACCCTGTAAAATCCCGCTTCCAACTTCATCATTCTGCCAAAACTGCTTTCTCCATACCACTAATCTCCAACCACCAAACCCAATGGCTTTTTCTCAATTCTTATTCTCCTATACCTGGCTGTAGCCTTTAGTTCTGTTGATCATCTTATTTTCCATGATGTTCTCTTCTCTCTAGATTTTTGGGACACCAATCTCTCCTGGCTCCCCTGCCTATCAAACTAGTCCTTCTCAATCTTTTCATCCAGACCATACTCTCTAACCATAGGTGTCCAACACAGTTCTGTCCCGAGTCCACTTCTCTTCTCTCTACATGCTACTTCACTTGGTGATTTTATCAGCTCCCATGGATTTAATTACCATCTCATTACCATTATTCTCAAATCTATCCTTCCCTGACTTCTCAGCCGACCTCCAATCCTACATCTCCAACTGCCTTTCAGACCTCAAACTGACTTGTAGTTGTTCAGTTCAGTTGTTTTTCATTCGTGTCCAACTCTTTGTGACCCCATTTGGGGTTTTCTTGATGGAGATACTGAAGTAGTTCACCATTCCCTTCTCCAGTTCATTTTAAAAATTAGAAAACTGAAGCAAACAGGGTTAAGTGACCTGTTTGGGATCACACAAGTGTCTGAGGCAGGATCTGAACTTAGGAAAATGAGTCTTCCTGACTCCAGGCCAGCCACTCTACCCACTGTGCCACTTCCCTGACTAAAGTACTGTGTCCCGTGTGAGGATGTCCAGCAAATATCTTAGACTCAGTAGGACCAAAACAAAACTCATTCCCTTTCCCCCTAAATGCTCCTGTCATCTTAACTTCCCTATTACCGTTGAAGATAATACCTTCCTCCAGTCCCTCAGGTTTCCAACTGAGGTGTCACTCTCAACTTCTCACTATCCCTCACCTCCTATATACAATTTTCTTTCAAGTTCTGTTTATTTCACCTTTGTAATATCTCTTAATATACCCCCCTCTCTCCTCTTTTCATTACCTCACACATGAATTCCTGTAGTGGCCAGCTGGTGGATTTGACATCCATCCTCTATTCAGCCACCAAAGTGACAGGTCTGATCAAGGCCTCCAACTCACTCAATAAACTTTAATGGTTCCCTATCACCTCCAGGAACAAATACAAAATGCTTTGTTTGGCATTCAAAGCTCTTTATAACCTAGCCCCCTCCTACCTTTCCAGTCTTCTTCAAACGATACTCCCTTCCAGGCACTCAGTCCATCCTCCACTCCAGCTGTGAATGTAACCTTCCACATCGTGACACTGGCTTTTCTGCTGTTCCATGAACAAGACATAGGAGTTTTCTCTGGCTGTCCCCTATTCCTGGAACAGTCCTCAACTCCCCCTACCAGCTTCCCTTACTTCTTTTAAGTCCTGACTAAAATCCCAATTTCTATAGGAAGTCTTTCCCAAATCCTCTTAAATCTGGAGTCTTCCCTCCTTTAGTTATTCTTCTATTTATCCTGAACATAGCTCATCTGAATATTTTTGTCTGCATGTTGTCTCCCTCTTTAGACTGGGTGCTTTTCCAAGGCAAAAACTGTCTTTTGCTTCTTTTTTGTACCTCCAGTACTTAGCTCATTGCCTGACACATAGTAGGTACTTTATAAATGGTTACTGACTGATATACTGAGTTAAAGATGTCTACAGGTTCAAGATTACAATAGGCACCTGATGGTGGGAGAATAACATTCTGCTCTACAGTGAACTTTGTGATGACTCTCCAGCAAAAGAATGGGCAATGAGACTTTGCTATTACCTTGATCATATCACATGCTTTGCCATCAGTGTATTTTAAATTCATGCCCACTTTCTGCCATCTCTACCCTATACTCCATGTGTCTTTATGGGAAGTGTGCCCCTTGTTTCTGGGTTTGGGGGGGTGGTGGTAGATAACTTCTGTTCTTGACCTGTCAGATGAGTAAATAAATGCCTTTTGTAAAAGTTTATTGTGTTTTCTGACTGATTGGTAAGAGGAAGCATATCAGTTAAAGCTTAGGAGCTACCATGTTTGGAGCAGTCAACCATAAGGTTATCCCTAGAACCTCAAATAATCAACCACCCTCTGTACTCCAAATGAGAGAGTGAAGCCAGAGTGGGTATTATAACTAAGCTGGAAAATTTCTATATTTATACCTACTGAAATCTTTCTTTTATTTCAGGGGCCTTCTCAGGGGCAACTTCCCCCATGATAGCAAGTGATCCATACCTCCCTTCTTAACATCACAACCTCCCAATAAGCAATTCGTGATAAGAAAATAAAACTAGAACTTTACCTTATATCAAACATGTGATCACTATCCACTATCATAAGTATATAAGACTACACTAGCAATCATTTTGAGTTCTTTTTTTTCCCTTTTTCAAGGAAGTTCCAGATGGGAAATACAATTGTCTGTAGTCAAATTTTTAAGTTAATTGATCCCAAACTTGGTTCATATCTAGGCTCATCAAACTTGTTTCTTCTATTATGATCCCCAGGTTTAGAAAGGCTTGTAAGGATGACTGTGTTTTTATGCCACTCTTTCTTTTTGATAGCAATTGATCCATCCCTTCCTTCTTACAACTTTCAAATCTTTGGGGGGCAGCTAGGTGGCCCAGTGAATAGAGCACCTGCCCTGAAGTCAGGAGGACCTGAGTTCAAATCCAGCCTCAGACACTTAATACTAGCCATGTGACCTTGGGCAAGTCACTTAACCCCAAGTGCCCTGCACTTTTTTTTGCCCCTCCAAAAATAAAAACAAAAACAAAACTTTCAAAGCATTTTATTTGACCTCTCCTATCATAGCTTATAGCATAAATCTTGCATCATTATACCTTTTTATTTTATTTCTTTTCATACAACCTCACTTCCCCTATTAGATTATAAATTCCTTGAAAGCAGTAGCTGTACCTTTGTTCACCTTTTTGTCCCAAGTGTCTACCAGAGGCCTCATCCTTAGTGGATGCCCCAAAAATATTTGCTAAATTGCACTGAAGTGAAACATTGTACAAAGGGAATACATTTAAGTCCTGAGGCATCCTAAACATGACTTGAAGAAAGAACAGAGCAATCTGGACTGCTCAATTGTAAAAGGCTTTCTGGAGATTAGTTTTGAGTTAGATTTTAAAAGAAATAAAAGATATGGTTTGGTAAAGAGGGGAAGCATCTGAGATACATGCAATGCAGTATAAAAAGCCTCTGAGCTAACCACGAGTAAAAATACATGTATGGTTCAACAAGCATCACTTCAACTGTATCACAGCGCCTGGGGGAAGGATAAGGAATAAAAATAGTGTGGTGCTTGTGTGAGGTATTGTATATCAGTCTGAGGAGTTGGGATTTGACACAGCAGGCTGGAAAATGATATAAATACCAAGTGTTTAAGGAAAATTCTAACATAATGAAGTGGAGCAAGGGAAAACCAGAACAGGAAACACCTTTTTTAAAAGTTGTATTTTTATTTGCCTTCAAATAATTCTATTCTAATAATGAAAACCCATTATATCTCTCGCTTCAACAGAATCACATCATTTTGATTTCCTTTTGATAATTCTTCCATTTTTTTCCCTAGCCCTTCTATGGAATAATATTCTATCACAACCTCCCAACAAGCAATTTGTGATAAGAAAATGAAACTAGAACTTTACATTATATCAAACATGTGATCACTATCCACTATCAGAAGCATATAAGACTACAGTAGTAATCATTTTGAGTTCTTTTTTTTTCCTTTTTCAAGGAAGTTCCAGATGGGAAATATGATTGTCTGTAGTCAAATTTTTAAGTTAATTAATCCTAAATTTGGTTCATATCTAGGCTCATCAAAGTTGTTTCTTCTATTATGATTCCCAGGTTTAGAAAGCTTGTAAGGATGGCTGTGTTTTTATGCCACTCTTTCTTTTTGATGTGTGTGATTTTGAAGTAGGTTTGTCTAGTGAGTTATAAATGTGAAACATCTGACAATTTCTCTTCTGGTTTCTTTTCCTTTAATTTAAGGTTTGGGAAACCAAGACAAGGTTCAAAAGAAATGGACCTAAAGGTTTTCAGATAGGGATCTGGGGACCATACTTGTATCTAAGATTGTTTTGGATATGTTAGAGATAAAGAAAATGTAAATTAGCAATTTATTTTCCCAGATAGATTATTCATTACTTTTCAAAGGAGGAGAGAAGAAAAAGAAGAGGAAGATGAGGAGGAAGACAAGAAGAAGAGGAGGAGGAGGAGGAAAAGGCAATCAATCAGAACCATATGTAGAATTATTGATTTTTCTTGTGACTTACAGATATAGCAAGTTTTCAAGCCCTTCAAAAGCATTTCTGGAAATCTTCCTGATTTGGTTGTTGTTCAGAAGCCTGTGGAAAACAGAACATGTTTGAGTGAGAACCATATTCCATCAACATAATGGTAGCTTTATTCAACAGACCAGATGGTAATCAAACATATAAACTTAGTCATGCTGCCGGCAAATGTTATCCAATGGCATTCTATTAGTTCCCTTTGGGATCTACAGAAAGTATTTCACTGAAAAAGTTAATTAAGCTTAGAAATTCCCTATTTTTGTGTTCTATGTGACCACACTAAAATGTTAAACACAAAGGACTCCAACATAAAGAGCTTCATAAAAGCATGTTCATAATCTATTAGTAATAGCTCCAATTGGTAAGGTACTTGATAATTACCAAGCATTTTTACATACATTGTTGACTCTAAAGCTCACAATAGCTTTTTGAGGCAACTAGTACAAGAATCATTGTCCTCATTTTGCAGATAAGAAAATTTTAACTATGACAAATGAAAATCTCAGAGAGGGTAAGTGATACTCAAGATCTCATCTCAGTTTTCCAATCCTAAGTCTAATGTTCTTTCCTCATTATCACACTGCCTTCTCAAAGTATTCATTAAACATTCACCTGACAAAAAACATCATGAGTAATCTATGAACACAGAGAGCATGATCGTTGTACTTTCAGAAATTTTCAAGAGAAAATAGACATCAATAAAGCATGTAGAATTGGAATAGATTCCAGAGTTCAGAGATCTTAGGGGACCAACTGAACCATTTTACAGATGAGGAAACTGAGGCCCAGAGAGACAAAGTGACTTCCACAAGGGCAAAGTTGGGATTCAAACCCAAATCTAAAGCTTTTTTCTATTGTGTAAGCTTAAAGAGACACAGATAGGCAAAGGAAAAAGTCTAGAGAACCTATTAGCATTAAATTTCTAGACAGACAGTGGATAGATAGAACAGGACAGAACAGACCAGAAATGGGCCTTGTAAGAAAAAGTTGGCTGACAGTGGCTGACAGTCTGATCAGAGATAAGGAAACATTAGTTTGTTGTTTTTTTTTAATCCAATAATTATAAAACAATTAGCAGGCCAAGAAGCAAAAGGATGACTGGCAGAGATAAGTGAAATATGAATAGGAGAACAAGTCATAGTTAAATCACACTATAGCTGTGACTGGGCAAGCTTTGCTAATGGTTAAATGAAAAATACAATCATCTGTCTGATCATCAAACTTTATAAAATTACACACTGTGTTTCTGGGAAAGATGGTACCAACCAAACTGAAAAATCACTGTAAAAATCATTTAGCAGGAGATTTTGAGTCAAGAAAGGATTCCTTATGTAGTTATACTACTCATTCATGAAAGACATATGAAGAACTTACAAATTCATTTGATTGTGGTATGTGCTTCTAAATGTATAGGGTCCACTTAATTGAACTGGCATACACATTTCTGATGTCCTAGACTTCTCTAACATCCCACAGACTCTTGCCAGATTCAAATGCTTGCAGGTTTATTTTTAACTCAATGTAAAGTGTTTATTTTGTTTTTGTTGTATGACTGATTAGGAAAACAGAAGAAATGTTTTGGCTTATGGAGCATGTGATTACTTTAGTCATTATATGTAATTATATAAGACAGCCTAGAGATCCACAATTCCATCCTTTCCTAAACTACCAACCTCATGGCTCACTGATAATGGCTAAATTCTATATTTCCCTAAACAGCATTTGAAACTGCTGTCTCACACCTCAAGCTGTATTGCCAAGTTCATTTCTCATCATTTATGATGTTATTTTGTGGTTTTGATCATAACAAACCCCTGGTGTATTTTATGATTAAAATTCCAACCACTGCCAATATCCATCTTAACAGAGAAGTATCAGCATAAGTCGATGTCTTAATAATATTAGGTGTGTATTATATGTTCAGAAAATCAAAATGCCTGTGCTTAGCTGATTCGTATCAATATCAGTCATTTGGCTAAAACAAAAAATGATCCAATTAATGCTGGGAATAGGAATTTCCCAGACATAATTTTTCACTTTATATACTGTTAGTGACTTGTGAATAAATAACCTAATTCCAACATTCAAAAACTATATATGTATGATTGTGTTAATATATTATTTGAATTGAGTTATTCACCTATATTGTTGGAGAATATAGCACTTAGGCATAGTTTTGTTTTGATTTTTTATCATAAATGTTAATAAGGCAATCATTCTTATCTTCTCAGCTTTGGAAAACTAAGAGATTCATTCCTCTGATAATATCTTGAAAGTGGGAATGTGCTCAAAAGGGAACTCAAAAGGGAGGACTTGCTCTTGGGATTAACATTATACATGTTGAATGTTTTGAAGAACATATGTGAGACTAGTTGGATAACCTTGGAGAACTGATGTTTTTAAAGACTAAAAAAAGCTAATAGGAGTTTAGACATCAAGAAGAGATTTATTCAGCCACTCATTAAACATTTTTAAAGGACTGTTGTGTGTAGAGCCCAGTGCTGGGTATTGAGGAGAGATACTATGTTAAATGAAGCATAGCTCCTGCCCTCACAAAGCTTACAATCTAAAGAAAGAGAATTTATAAACATAAATCATTATCATACAACATAACAGAGAGAAGTGGAACAAAACACTACATGAGGCTCAATGAAAAAGATGATTTGCAGAGAACCCTGAATGCCAGGAAAAGAAGTCTGAATGTTGTTCATTGGGCAATAGTGACCAACCAGCTTTAGCTTTGGGGGAAAAGGGGTAACATGACTACATCTATTCATAACAAAACCATAAAAAGTTTTTGCCCAGGTTGTTAGAGAAGTGAATTGATACATATCTTATTTTTGCATAAGGGAGGAGATTCAATGAGACTAGAAATCCCTTCCTAGGTTGGGGTTATGATGGAAGAGAGATAGTATTGATGCCAGTGCTGCTATGTAGCCAGACTTATCCCCAAACCCAAGTCCTAGCCTTTCCCAGGGACTGGGATAGAATGCCTCTATCCCATGCTGTCCTTCCATTTGTCACTAATATCTCTGGAAACAACAACTAAAACAATACAACAGGAAAAAAAAATAGGTAAGCAAGAGCTGCTGTGCATGGCCACCACCTAATACCCTCATTTGAGATTGTGGCGGAGGATAACTGAATGACCTTTTCTATATGGGTTTTAGTGCCCTTGACTACAGCCCTTCCCAACAATGATCATCAGCAAACTTTAGGTCCCCAGATCCAATCTAGGGAATACACTGATCAATCAACAAGTATTTATCAAGCACCAGTACATACTCTGAAGCACTATGCTAGGCTCTAGGGATTAAAAGGCCAAAGAAAGAAATACATCCAACTCTCAACTAGTTTACCTTCTAACAGGAGAGACATGTCCATATAAAAAATATGTACCATATATATATATATAGCTAAATACAAATGCACTTATGTATTCATACATATATGTGTGTGTATGCATTAATGTATGTATTAGTTAAATAAAAGGTATTTGGGGAGTAATGGCAGGGCAATGAAGGAGTCAAGAAAGGCTTCACAAAGAAGATGCCTGAGCTCCATCTTAAAAGAAAAGGAGCAAGAACATTCCAGACATGAGGGACTGTTAGTGCAAAGGCACAGAAAAAAGAAACCATGTCATAGGTGGGAGGCTGAGAGAAGGCCAGTCTGACTAGACCACAAAGTATGGGAAGGGGAACAATGTCCAATGAAGCTAGAAAGAGAAGTCAAGGCTGGTTTATGAAGGCTGCAGAGGTTATGAAGGCTGTTTAGCTATCAAATATAAACAGAAAGGTTTAAATTTTTATCTGAGAGGCAATAGGAAGCCACTGGAATTGGTATTTTCATGTAGTATTTTCCATGGTCTATGGCTAGCCAGCTCTCATTCCTATTTTTTTAATCCTAATTCCGTCACTCCTTGAGGAAGTCAAATCACTTAACTTTGGTACTCCCAATTTGCAGTAGTCATCTTGATTGGTAACTGAGCAAAACATAAACTTAATTAGCCTACTATATTTGGCCAACCCCAGATCAAATCAACTCCACATCCCAGAAAGATGGTCACCTGGACCATCTGGTCATCTGCTTTAGTGCTGTGCCTGTAACAATCTCTTTCCTCCTCCTCCTACCATATAACCATCCCTGCTTTCTACCTTTTTTGCTCTGAACTCAAAAATCAAATGAAAACTACAATTACTCCTGGAAAGGGCATGTTCTATGGATCAATTCATCATACTACTTCCTTTTCTACCCCTCCCTCCATGTGTTGTTTTATGAACTCCCTGAAGTCAAGGACTATCTCACTTTTTGTATTTGTATCCCTGGCACTTAGCATGATGTCTAGAACAAATACCTCTAAGTGATTAATAAATGATGTTTCATGCATTCATGCATCATCCAAAACTATTGCATTTCCATGATCATGAATTCTGAAATTTCTCTGATTACAACAGCCTATATTTCCATCTCTCTTTCTGCCTTAGTCCTTCCATGGCTTCTTCTCATTCGGTATCTCCTGTGAATGCATCCAATCTTGTCTTCCTAGTTCTACAGACTATTGAAGGTTAACTCACATTCTGACTTAAAGTTACTCTCTTGACAATCTTAACCCTAGACCTACTGCAACTATAATCAACCATTGTCCTCTTGCCATGTATACCTAGATGATCCACAGCTATGGGCCACCACTATCATCTATTACCTAATTTCCACCAAAGCTTCACTATTGCAGGTCAATCCTTTTATTAACTCCTGATTAACTCCCCATGGCAGCTGTTACAAACCTTTTATTATCACTTCAAGTTGCCAAGACATTCCTATCCACACACTCCCCTCCCAGCAAATGACTTATCTCCTAATCTTCTAAGAAAAAATGAGAAAAAAAAAAGAAAAAAAGCCATTTGTCATTAGTTCCCTTATTTCTTCAACCCCATACTTTAGAAACTCTCTGTATTTTTACCTGTCCTTTTCTTTGTTCTAGTCTCAAAAGATGAGATGGTCCTTCTCCTTTCTAGGTTAAACTCTATATCTGTGCTCCTGATACATTCGTTCCAGTCTACTTTGGAAGCTTAACTCACCAATTAACTATTCCTACTCTCTCTTATTTACAATTTCTCTTTACCTAATGATGTCTACCTCTTTGACTATAAATATACTAAAGACTCCTCATCCTTTAAGAACAAAACAAACAACAACAAAAAAAGCCTTTTACCTTCCCCTATCATCCCATATACATACATATATATATATATAATCTTTCCCCTTTGCTGACAAACTCCTAAAACAGTAGTAGTTCCTAAGATTTATTTGTGTCATAAACACCTTTGGCATTCCGGTGAAGCTTATGGAATATTGTCTTTAAATTCATTAAATAAAATACATGAAATTACAAAGTAAACCAATTATAGTGAAATGGTTAACAACAAAAAAAATTAGGTTGGTAAACTCCCAATTAGGAACTTCTGGCCTACACTGAGTTGTTTACAATGGCTGCCTTTACTACCTTATCACTGACTCACTTTTTTAATCCCTTGCAACATCTCATCTAATCCTAAAGCCCAGAAACTGCTCTCTCCAACAATAATCTCCTTAACTGCTAAATTCAATGGCTCACTCCTCAACCCACATTACCTTTCTAGAGTTGCTCCATTGTCATTTTCCACAGGGACTTGCAAAATTTGTTGTGATTCCTTCCCCTTCCTCAGGGGATTTCCTTTGTCATGAAATATGTTTCTGTTGATATGACTTTTCCCCCCTAAAGATTTTTTACTTTTCCTCTTAAGTCTGTTTGCCTCTGTCTTCTATTGACTATCTCTTCCTTCTGAAACAGGATAAAGGAAACCAGGAGTCACAAGATTTTAAAGTTTGAATCCCTATCACCTGACTATTAATTAGCATTAATCATGCTAATATTTGAGTCTTCACCTATGATCAAAATTACAGGGTTTTATTTTAAGATAGTGTGATTTAGGGGAAGGGATGTTAGACTTGAAGTCAAGAAGATATGGATTCAAATCTCTCCTCAGACACTGATTAGCTATGTGACCCTCAGCAAGTCATTAATTCCTCTGGGCTTTAACTTCTTCATCTACAAAATGTAGGGGTTGGACTCAATTTCTAAGTTGTCTTCTAGCTCTAAATCTATGATTTTATACCAGCTTGTACAGAATAAATGTTTGTTGAATTAAATTGAATCTAGTCCAGTGCCAATTCAATCCAATAAACCTTTATTTAGGCACTGTGTACTGGGGATACAATAAAAAAAAGATAGTCTTTGCCCTCAGGGAGTTTACAGTCTAATGGAGGGAGACAATATACAAAGAGAGGTCAGAAAAAAAAATAAAAGCTCTTCAACTGGCAGGGATTTTTAATGCACAGGATCTCTTCTAAAACTCTCCTATATATTGATACTACCACCATTCTCCTCGACACTCAAGCTGAAAACCTGCCCTCATCTTTGACTCCTTCTGCTTTGCTCTCCTATGAATAATCAGTCAACAATTCTCATAGAATTGACCTATCTGATGTCTTTTAAAGACATCTTCTCTTTTCCTTTCCCACAATTACTTCCCAGATTCAGACCCTCATCATCTCTCACCTTGGGGAGACAATTACAATTGCCTCCTAACTGGTCTCTTTGCTTCTAGATTGTTCTCTCTCCAATCCAATTCATTCTTCATCAATCATCCTTGAAGAAGAGTTTTGTGTCAATATCTAGATAAAAAATTCAGTGGCACCCCATTGTTTTGGATTTAAGGCCCCCAATAATATGGATCCAAATTGTGTTTTTAGTGTTTTCTCCCACAGCATGTGGACATGCATTCAGGTTCCAATGCTTGCTATAATGCTGTGCTCCATATCTAGGACCATATTAAAACTACTTATTGTTCCCTGAAATGGTTCAAAGTTCTCCTAAACTCTGTATCTCTCTGTTCGTTCTATTACCTGTATCTAGAATGTTCTCCTCCAAAATCTCTATACCTATTAAAATTCTATCCATTCCTTCAAATGCTACTTCCTCTATGAAGCCTTCCCTGACCTCTCCAGCTGGCTGCGATCTCTTCCCCTGAATCTATGAATTTTATATATGTCATTTATATTTCTGCCTTGAAGTACAGTCATGTCTTCTCACATGTCTCTTACTAAATTATAAACTCTTTGAGGATGGTGATTATATTTAACTGATCAGTGTATCCCCTGAAGTACATACCACAGCATCTTTGATTAGAATAGGCTTGGATTAGGCAGGGTAGTGTTTCTCTGCAGCTCTATGATAGGCATAGATGACAGCAAGGCTAGGCAGCATCTTGACCGAGAGCTTATGGAATATTACCAAACTTGTTCTGTTCAGCTAAGGCAAGGCAGCAATCATACTAAGGAACTGGACAGAAGCAACATCTCAAAAAAGGGAGGCTGAGATATACCATTGAGTCATGATGTGAATTTATAGAACAGAAACTCCCATTAGCCCAGGTTAGCTAAGTTTACTAGTAATTTTTTTTAAGCAATAGGGGTTAAGTAACTTGCTCAAGGTTACATGGCCAATTATTTCTGGGTATGGTGCTAAGTATCTGAGCCCAGATTTGATCCCCAGGTCATCCCAACACTGGAGCTGGTGCTCTTACTCACTGAGCCACCTGGCCGCCCCTAAGCAATTGGGGTTAAGTAACTTGCTCAAGGTTACACTACCAGGTGTTTCTGGGTGGGTGCTAAGTGTCTGAACCAGGGATTCGATCCCCAGGTCATCCCGACACTGGAGCCAGTGCTCTAACTCTCTGTGCTACCTGGCTGCCCCAGTTTCTAGTAATTTCAAAATGCAAAAGTACAAATTGGTCAAGAACAGAGAGAGTCAAGATGCCAGGGAGTAGATAAGGCAGAAAACAAATCCAATTATGTCAGACATCTGTAAAAGAGAAAACGTTCTCTGCTAGGTCCTACTCCATAGAGCTGAAATCAGGTAGGGCAACAGATGTAAAGTGAAGTACCACTGTTTTATTGATGAGAATATATTGAGCCAGAGTGGCTGCAAGATTATTGAAAGATTACATTCTTTTTATATACTATTTTGTAGCACCTGATAAAAGAAGCAGGCTTAACTGAGAACTGTGATTTGGGGAAAATATATTCTCCTCTCGAAGATCAAGGAAACAGAGATAAAGAGTTTGCATTTTACTTCCCTCTCTACTGGTGACAACAGAATGAACAAAAATGATTCTATTTTAAAAGAGGCTTCCACAACTTAGAAATTTCCTGCCATAGAAGGACTTCTAATAAGACTAACCAACCAGAAATGTATTTTCCCACAGAAAAACCTGACCTTTAAGCACCCCTGTGCCTTCAAGGCTTGCACATTTCCCCATTCCCTTTTCTGTTCAAGAATGCCCCTGACTGACTGTGTACTCTAAGCAGCCTAAAAACCTAATCTGTACCCTAAGAAGTTGAAACTGCGCTAGTCCAAGCCTTAGTACACTAATAAATGTCTTTTTATTGTCTATGTCTTCTTGCTTTGTGATTCCTCAGTCTTACAGTCTTACAAACATGATGATGGGTAAGATTCTCAAGGAGCCCAGGCTGGAAAACCACAATAACTGTTTCACCATTTAAGGCTCTCATGCATTTGAAAGACTATGTCCAAAGAAGGTGTATGGGGGGGGGGGGAGGAGGAGGGGGGAGCCGGGAACAAAGGAAGAGGGGGAGGAAAAAAACATATAACAGTGTGCTTTATTACAAATAGCATGGTATAGTAAATAAAGCAATGGATTTAGAGTCAGGAAGCCAGGGTTCAACTCCTATCTGAGATATTTATAAGCTGGTGATCATAGACAAGTCATTTAACCACCCAGACTCATTTTTTCTTTGTAAAGTGGAAGTAATTAACACCTACCTCACAGAATTATTATGAGAAGAGTGTTTTGCAAACTATAAAGCACCATATAAGTGAGTTTCTTATTATATCTCCCAATTTCAAGGATTTCAATTTTGAATGCTTGCTGAATTCTTTTACATGTAGTATTGTTTTTGCAGTGGTAACAATGCTTCTCATTCATATATCACTTTGCAGATATGTTTTGAGCACATTTATTTGCTTGCATGTATACATATTTAACTTTTCTTTAGTTTGGCAAATGTCATGATTTGGGTCAGTACATTCCATAAACAGTGATAAAGATATGGGTACAGGTATAGGTATGGGTATAGATATTAACTCATTAAATGTAGGTTTGAAAAGTTTTAATTTCTCCACCATTTTTTCCCTTTCTACACAAAATCAACCCAAAGATATGAAAGCAAACAACTTAACTTTATAAGGATTTTTGGAAATGCCATAGTGGCTGTCAAGAAACAAATCCATTAAAGTGATGCACAGCTGAATGTATTTTTCAATCACACAAATATTACTTGTCAAGACATTTTTTAATCACAAAATGCTATCTATCAAAAACATCAATGATATAATATTAAAGGATGGGATCTATTACTAGCAATGTTTTGGTTAAACACAGTCTAGTAACTCACTCATTTGTATTCTTTTGTTGAGTTTTTCATAAAGAGGTTTTTCATAAATTTTCACAAAGAATTTTTTCATAAATTTCCAACTGATTCTTCTGTGGAGAAGGTTGGAAAATCAGAAGGAAAAGCTGTCCTACAAATCATAACCAACTTGAGTCTGGCAGTCTTGGGGAAAAGTTATAAGGATGTGTTTAAAGTGAGAAGCATTAAAATCTAGAGAGACCCAACAGAAGATTCAAAGGGGGATGGGGGGGAGGTTCTGGTTGATTATACTGGCAGAGCAAATAAGAGTCTGATTGTTGATAGAAGTGATGTTTAGCCCTTGAATCACTGCCTGGTGCCAAACCCTGGAGGGGAAAAGTAAGAATGTGATGGGCAATTTAATCTAAAATGAAATTTTAAATGTGCAAAAATCATTCTAATATACAAAGAAACCTTCTATGTACTTATTTAATGAGTCTTAATTTTTATTATTTGATGTGATACTTAGATTCCTTCATTAATTTTTCCCCAAAGATCAACAATTTATTTTCAAATTTGCATAATGGGGAATTAATGTCCTCTCCCCCAAAATGTGAAATAATATCCATTCAGACTTCACAGAGTCTCACAAAGCAGTTTCATGTATAAGCTTGAAACATGAAAGGAAATTCAATAAAGAGTTGTCCCTATTTCTGAAGGAATAATGTAAAACTAGCTGACATATTTGAAGGAATCCCACAAGGAAGAGGCAAATCAGTTTGCCAGGGTTAGACACCTATGTAGTCCACTAGAAGGTTTAATGGGAAACTAGATGATGGGAGGAATGAAAAAACAAGATCAAAAGAGGTACACATATAAATGACCAAAAGAATCTACTCTTGCCAAGTATGAGCCTGATAGAAAGAAAGGATATGTAACAGAAGGCTGACAGTGATTTCTGTGGATGCAAAAGAGAAAAGGTACAGGTCTTTGTACCAAGACTGAACTGATAACAAAAAGGAAAAGGGTTCAGGGCAAAGAATCCTTTGCTACTGTCAATTAGCACTTTTTTTTTCTTCTTTTTTGTAAGTGGGAGAGGAGATGGAGGAAGTAAGAAGAGGGGTCAGTTCAAGGAAGAAAGATAGAAGGAGAGGAAATGGGGATATGTGTGCGTAAGTCTTTAAGCACCTTCCTCACATCAATTAGCACTTGGCGGTGGGGAGTGGGGAGAGATGGGAAGCAGAGGAAGAGATGATGGGTACATCTATAAGACACTTGTTTATCACCTTTCCCTCTTCATAGGATTTCCTGCAAGAACTATGTCTTGTAAAGGTTTTTTTGAATTTAGACCAAAGCTGCTCAGATCAGTTTAGCCCATTTAAAACCAGAACCCATATTCAAATCAATTCAGAAAATTTTTATTAACTACCTACTATGTGCCCAACACTGTATTAGATGCTGAAGACACAAAGACAAAAAATTAAATCATCCATATCCTCAAGGAGCTGACATTCTATAAATGGGTTGTGGGAGAGAGGGGAGGGAAGATAACATATAAATAGAAAAGCAAATAAAAATATTCAAAATCAATATGAAGCAATTGGTGGGGTCAGAGGGCAAATAAAACTTAAGTTCCTCTTTTCCAGGTCCTATGTGCTTTACAAATACTATCCTATTTGATCCTCCTAACAACCTTGCAAGGTAGGTGCTATTATTATCTCCCTTTTACAGTTGAGGAAACTGAGGCAAACAAAGGTTAAGTGATTTGCCCAAGCACAGCTAGCATCTGTAGCAACAACCACACTGGCATACTGAGGATGGCTGCTAGCACCGGTTCTTAGATCTGCTTTACTAGGAAACAAGGAATCAACAATCTTTTTTAATTACATTCATTAGTTCAGGGGAAATGTCAGCACCCTGAACTTCAAAGAAAATACAAACAGAAAATAAAAGCAGATAAATAAAGACCAACAGACAGGGCCTCTAACTGTCTGAGAAATTAAGCACAGATCAACAGATAGATTCAACTGCTTGATCAAGGCAATACATACATAGTTACCAGAGAGAGAAGCACCAACATCTGGGTTTTTCAAAGTGGGAGGGGGGGTGGTGAGAGGTGAGATTCCTTAACAGCTATCCACAGTCTCATCTGGCCAAATCACTGGAACACTCTTCCAATGAGCGAGCACCAAAACAAAATGCTAACCTCAAAGTGTGTGTGTGTGTGTGTATGAATACACACTTTTTAGAGCCGGAGGGCATCATAACACTCCTGACTCAGTACCTAATTAGAAATTAGCAAAAGGTGTGAAAGCCTTCCTATAAGCATGCCTCCCCTAAGCAAGCTTCTCTTACTGGGCTTCAGGTGAGGTCTAGTAATGGGCCAGAAAATCTTATATCCCATTAACATTACAGCATCTGAGGCTATATTTGAACTGACTCCTGGCCAAGAGCTCTATACACTGTGCGACCTAGCTGGGATAATATTAGTAACTTGGGGAATCAGGAAGAAGTTCCTGAAAAGCTGAATTTTGAAGGGAGAAAGGCATAAGGAGCAGGTGTGTTGGTTCCCATATTATTTCAACTTTCTTTGTACTTATGCTTTACTACACTCCCTTCCACATTCTGAAAACAATTAATCAACAAGCATTTCTTAAATACTTGTTCTTTGCTAACAGTCCACAGCCCCCAGTCATCTCATCTTCTAATGGAGGATATATATATACAAAGTAAACACAAGGCATTTTGGGGAGAGAGGACAATAGCAACTGGAGGTGAGGTGGATCAGGAAAGGCTTCAAGGAGAAGGTGGTGTTTGAAATGAATCTTGAAAGTAGTAATGGAGTCCATGGGGCAGATATGAGGAGGGAGAGTTTTCCGGGTAGAGGGGAGAGAGAGTGCAAAGACATGGAGACTGGAGTTGGAGGATCATGAATAAATAGCAATAAAATCAGTCTGACTGGATTGTAAAAAATAGAAGGGGAATAATATATAACAAGCCTGGAAAGGTAGAATGGCCCTGGGTTGTGAAGGACTTTAACTGTTAAATACAGGAGTTAATATTTGATCTTATAGGCAATAAGAAATCGTTTGTTCAGTAGTTTTTTTTTGGGGGGGTTGTTTTTTATTCATGTCCAATTCTGTAACCCCATTTGGGGTTTTCTTGGAAAAAATGTGGGAATAATTTGCTATTCCTTCTGCAGCTCATTTTATAAATGAGGAAACTGAGGCAAAAAGGGTTAAGTGACTTGCCCAGGTAGTAAGTGTTTGAGGCTAGATTTTAATTCAGGAAGATGAGTCTTCCTGACTCCAGGTCCAACACTCTATCCTCTCTGCCACCTAGTTTAATAATAAGAGAGATGACAAGATCAGACCTATGCTTTAGGAAAACCACTTTGGTACTGAGCAGAGAATGGATTGGAGATGGGAAACACTTGAGACAAAAACCAATTAAGAAGCTTTTGAAATAGTTCAAAAGATAGGTGATGGGAGCCTGAAAAAAAAAAGGTGCTCCTGTATGAGTCTTGAGAAATAGTCAAATCTGAGACATGTTTAGAAGGTAAAAATGACCAAATTTAACAACTGATTGATTGGGTGTGTAAGAGAAAGTAAAGGGTTGAGGATAACACAAGATTTCATCAAAATATTCTTAGTTTGTTTTAATCAGGACAGGCTTATTGTTTTATCTAATAGCTTGGTGGAAGCAGCTATTATTCAGCTGCTAATTTTGAAGGTGACACTTCTTGATAATGAATGAGTAAAAATCTGGCTGAAGTGATCATTTCTAAGCCAACTACTCCTTCCATGTAGATTACAAAGAATTTTACATCTAATTAGCCTTTGCAACTACTATCTTTGGTATCTGTTAAGGACTAAGCCTTTTTTCCCCTTTAGCCATAACCAAAGTGATCTGTCTTCCAGACAACCAATAGATCTCCTTATCACAAGATAAATAGTCAAACCTTGGAGATCATCTAATGCAGGAATTTTTAAACTGGGATCCACAAACCCCCAAGAGGGTCATAGAGACATTTCTGGGAGTCAGTAAACTTTAGTGGGGAAAAAATACATCTTTATTTCAATTTAGTTAGTTTCCTTTGTAATCTATGTAGTTGATGAATTTAAAAACATTGCTCTGAGAAAGGGTCTATAGGCTTCAACAGATGTCCAAAGAGGTCTGTGACTCAAAAAGGGTTAAGAACCTCTAACCTAATCCACCCTTGTTATTTATTCAGATGAAAAAATTGAGGCCCAAAGGGTAAAGGGATTGGGTCTGGGCCACACAAGAATTAAGTAACAGAACTGGAGGTCTTTAAAGTCCAACTCTAGCACTACATCATGCCCTGAATAAATTGTTCAATTTAAAAAAAAATGAACTTCACAAGAACAGCTTGGCAACAATAATTTAATGTGACTTAGATTCTTCCAGACCTGAGGTGTCAAACTCATCACAAAACTCCCAAGTGCAGCTGAACTAGATTAAAATGTATTTGGGAAATGTTTAGATAGATAGATAGATAGATAGATAGATAGATAGATAGATAGATAGATAGATAGATAGATAGATAGAT
>NW_027186304.1:59513325-59545048 GCF_028583685.1 Petaurus breviceps papuanus
GATAGATAGATAGATAGATAGATAGATAGATAGATAGATAGATAGATGATAGAAAGATAGACAGACAAACATATAAATACATATACCACATACATACATATGTGTGTATACATATATACATCTACATGTATGTATATAGGGGTATATATATATATATACATACAATAAAACATAGATAATGCTAATATGTGACTTTCTAAGTCAGTATGCAGCCTGCTGGAATCTGTTTCTATCTGAGTTTGGCACCACTGTTCCAGACTATCCAAACATGTTGCCATCAACTGAGTTTTCATTGACAAACAAACAAACCCTGCATTAGAGGAGATGGCGTGGAGTTCTAAGCACAGGAGAGGGCCATAAAGCAGAGCATCCATTATATGAGGTCTTTGTAAAGTAGGATTTCTAGATTCTAGAAAATGGAAATACAGATTAGTAGAGATGATAGAACTGCCAAAAATAATTTAGACAACATAATGGAGATGAGAAATCTCTCTCTCTCATTTCAAATTGCCTTTAGGGCTATAAAAGAATAATAACAATAGTTCACCTTTACTTAGCATTTGACAATTTACAAGGGTTTTCTTCAATTCTAGCCCTGCTACAATGCTTGGACATGATTCGGAGGTGACCCTGAGCTCTCCCAAACTAAACCAGCAGAGCAAAAGCTGTGATAGACCCTTCAGACATGGGTCAGTCCTCCAGGACCCACCTACTAAAGTTTGGAAAGGTCCATCCCCACATGGTTGTCCTCAGATGGCAGGATCATAGATTTAGAGCTAAAAGAAGACTTAAGTATCAAGTCCAACCCCCTATTTTCATAGATGAGGAAATGAATAAGTGATTCACCCAGGATCATACAACTAGTTAGAGTTTGAGGTGGGTGGTATTCAACTTCAAGACCAAAACTCTCCTCACTGTATCACAACACCAGAGCACAAGGGAATGATTCTTTTTTGGCTACAGTAAATCAACCTACTTCCTGAGGTGAGCTTCATTAATGAAAGGAATACTGTGTGATCATGGATCCTTGAAGGATCTCCATGTAAAATTATTTACCCAAGGTCACATGGATAGTAAGTGGCTGTCAGGACTCACTTCTTCTCCTCTAATCTTTGCAATAGTCTCCTCCATAATCTTCCTAACTATAGTCTAACCCTTCTCTGAGGCATCCTTCACACTATGAACAAAGAAATTTTCCAACCGTACCATTCTGCTAATCACATGTGTTCATTTAAAGATCCTCAGGAAAACCTGGTATAAAAAACAAGTATTAATAAAAGGCATTTTTAAAATCTGAGATATTTCTATGTGTGGTAAATAAATTCAAGGAAAGTAATGGAAGTTAAATGATTTAAGGAAGATTTAAAAAAAATAAATCTCATTTACATTCCATGTAGGTGTCAAGGGTGATTGTTTCAAATAAAAGGTTTCCAAAAATAAATAAATAAATAAATGCACAAGTCAATACTAAAAAGCAATAGGCCTTTTGACTGACAGATTGTCTTTAGAATTCCCTCTGGCTTCATCTCCTTCTCTTGGCTTTCCTAGCTTCTCTCAGGTTCTACCTAAAATCCTGTTTTCTACAAAAAGCCTTTTCCAATCACCCTCAATGCTAATGTCTTCCCATTTAGATACCTCCAATTTATGTTGTATCTATCTTGTCTCTATGTAGGTTGTTGCTGTCTTTCCAATTAGACCATGCACTCCTTCTGAGCAGAGATTGGGTATTTTGGTTTTGTTGCTTTGTTTTGTTTATCTTTTTATGTCTTGCACTTAACACAGGACCTGACATATTCTTGATGCTTACTAAATGCTTACTGAATGACTTGTTTAAGACAAGGACACATAGTTTAACCGGAGATGCTCAATTGAGAGCCAAAGGGGAGACAAGGACCTCAAAGAAAAGGCATTAGAGCAGCCCACTCACTCCCTTACACTGGAACTGGATCCAACGTGGATCTGCGAAAGGCAGGGAAAAGGGTTATCAGCAAGAAGCCTTGAGTATAATAGTCTGCAGGCTATGGCTAAAAAAGATAATCCATGACAGTCTTAAAGAAGGATCTCATTAGGACTCCTGGCTTCGCCTTTACTCTATACATTCAAGGTAGCTCAGATGGCAATAGAGAAAGGAAAGATCCTGCTCAGGTGGGCGCAATTGTCTTCCCATACTTGAAGTCACAGGTGAGAAGGCACCAGTTATCTAGGAAACAACATTTTTTTTTATTTTGAAAGCTTCCAAACATAGATGATTCAGTTATAGGGGTTAGAGAAAAGAGGTCTGGCAGACGGAGAGGCAGTATCTGGCAAAAGGAGGAAGTATGTCAGTTTGCTGGACAGATAAAAACTAATCATAAAACACAGATTTTCCAGACTAAAATAGCATGTAATTGTGTGTGTTTTTGGGGTAGGGGAATGATGATGATGATGATGATGATGATGATGATGATGATAACATGTCCTAGGGACTCCCTGTTGCCTAAATAACAGAGGGAGAGACTGAAGTTTTTTCAGCTGGCCAAAATACAGCCCTAAGGAGGTGGGTAGGAAGGAAAGAAACAAGCATTTGTAAGTGCCTGGTCCATGCCAGCCAGTCCATGTTAAGCATTTTAAAAACATAATCTCATCTTATTCGCACAACAACATTGGAATATAGATATGTTACATTTGGGGAGTCACATAACTAGTGTGTGATTAGTAAATATCTTAGGCTGCATTTGAACTCAGGTCCTCCCTATTCCAACCTCATTTTTCTCTCCACCTAGTTGCCTCTGAGGAGCAATGGACTTGGAGTTAGAGGAACCTGAGTTCAAATCTTATTACCTGTGTGTCTTAAATACTCTCAGCCTAAGTTTCTTCATATGCAAAATAAGAAGGCTATGGTCTCTGAAGGTTCCTTTTCAGGTCTAAATCTACAGGGATCTTGGGGGCGGCCAGGTAGCTCAGCGAGTAAGAGCACCGGCTCCAGTGTCAGAACTACCTGGAGATCGAATCCCGGGCTCAGACACTCAGCACCACACCCAGAAATAACTGGCCGTGTAACCTTGAGCAAGTTACTTAACCCTGATTGCTTAAAAAAAAATAAAAAAATAAAAATAAAAAAAAAATAAATCTACAGGGATCTTGAGCAGACTAGAGCTGACATGGCTTCAGTAACCCTAAAGAGAGAAGCCCAGAAGATAACATCAGGAAGTAACACTCACTGGGCATGACTTACCCAGTGAATACCGAAACATTCAGCATAGCAACCTAACTCTAAGTTATGACACACAACCAGCATGGCAGCAGGGCAATGAGATCAGCAGAACCTGTCGGAAGAGGTTACTATGGGATCAGTGCAGCAGAGACTACAGGATCAGTCACCAACATAAAACCAACAAGAACCAGTGAAACAACCAATAAGGAAGGGGCCCAATCAGAGCTCTATGATGCAGAAGGCATCTGTGACATGAGGGTGAACTGATCTTCCACACTGATTTCCCACATGTGCATCATATATGTTATTCCTATATGTTCTCACTTTCCCCCTTGATGGTGTATGTGTATACACACATATGCACATATGTGTATATGTACATATATATATATATTTGTGAGAGAGTATGCCATAGATATGTGAGAGAAAATATCCTGCTGCAAATCTTTTTCATTCAGTCAATAAACATTTATCAACATCTACTATTCACAAGGTACTGTGATAATCACTCTGTTCTCAAGTAGTTCAGAGTCTAATGCGGGAAACAACACAGCTTATGTACAAACAAGATATGTACAAAATAAATGGTAAATAGTCAAGAGGGAAGGGACTGTTGTTAAGAGGAATTGGGAAGCTTTCCTGTAAAAAGTGAGATATTAGCTAGGACTTGAAGGAAGGCAAGAGGCAGGGATGAAGAAGAGCATTCCAGGCTTTAGGGGACAAAAAGTGAAAAATGCATGAAACAGGGAGAGGGAACATCTTGTACAGGAACAAGGAACCCCCACCCCTGGCTTTGAAAACCCAGATGTTGGTGCTTCCCTCTCTGGTGACTAACTAGGTATGGATGTAATTGTCTGATAGCTGGAAGCCCTGTCTGTTGGTCTGTTTCTCCGTCTGTATTTTTGTCTGCCTGTAACTTCTGTTTGTATTCTCTGAAGTTCAGGGTGCTGACTTTTTCCCCTGAACTTGGAAAATGATATATGTCTGGTTGATTAAAGTAAGACTGTTAACCCACTTTGAGCTGCTTTCTTTTGGAGAAGCAGATCAAGGAACCTGTGCTAGCAGCCATGCTAGGTATGCTAGGGTGCTTGCTGCTACAGACACCTACCTTTAACAAAAAAATGGCACTGAGGAAAATCCATTGGAGGAGAGTGAGAATGAATAGTCAGATAGATAGAAAGTGAACCAAAAGAGAGTAGAGTCCTAAAAACCTAGAGAAACAAGAATTATTGAGGCAAAAGGGGTTATCGACTGTATCAAATGTTGCAGGGGTCAATAAGGATAAGGATTGAGAAAAGGCCATTAATCTGACTATTAATAATTCATTGGTGAATCCAATTTCTATTGAATAATGAGGTCAGAAGCCAGAATGAAGAGAATTAAGATGAGAATGAGAAGAGAAGAAAGGAAGTAGAAGCACTAATTGCAAATAGCCTTCTAAAGGAGTTTAGCCATAAAAAAAGAAGAGAGATATAGCATGAAAGCTAGTGGATGTAGATGGATCAACTGAGGGTTTTTTAAGGATAGGGGAGACAGTCATAATTGTAGGCAATAGGGAAGTAGAGAGTAAACAAGGAGAAAATAAAGATTCTTGAGAGAGAAAGGATGATAGAGGATCAATCTGCTGAAGGTGGGATAGACTAGAATTAGTTTTCCATGGAGAGGGTTTGCCTTGGCAAGGAGAAGGGACCTCATTATGTAAGAAGAGTGAGGGTGGAAGATGATAACAGAACGCATCTGGGTGAGGTGAGATAAGAAGGAGGGATGAAGGCAGCTCTTGGTGAATAGCTTCAATTTTTTCAGTAAAATATGGGCAAGATTCTCAGTGTAGAGAGTGGAGGAAGGGAAAGCCATGAGGAGGTTTGAGAAGGGATGAAAAGATTTGGAAGAGCTGCTATGGAGAGTGGGAGAGTGAGTTAATTAGGGAGGTATAAAAGGACTGCTTTGCAGTAGTGAATATTCAATTGAGGTTATATAACATAAATTTGTAGTGGATCTGATCAGCATGATTTCAATATTTTCTCCAGTTCTGTTCAATAGCAAAGTGTGTAGGAGCCAACGCAATGGAATGCTGGGAGTGATCCAAGTCTGAGGCTTGGTAACACAAGACTGGTGATATGAAAAGAGGGTGCAAGGGACTCAAGATAAGAAGACAGTATTGAGTAGAACTAGTTCATCAAGGGGGCTGCTTGGAGAAGGAGGGCATAAAACTAGTGAAGGAGTAATGGTCTGGGACAGAATTTTGTGGATGAAGAACAGGGTTTGGGGCTGCAAGGCAGAAGGAGAGGGGAAATGACAAGAGATTGTGATCAGATAATGGAAATTCAGGGCTCACAAACACAGAAGAGGTATATGTATGGTTGATGGTAAGATCAAAAGTATGACCATCTTTGTTTGCGCTCAAGTTGGGTAGAAGAGAAAGTCAAACGAAATGGGCAAACCAAGGAACTAGGAAGTTCATATGTTTGAGGGAGCATTAATATGATGTTTAGGTCCTCTCATATGAGGGCAGGAGTTGTGGAGGAAAGAAAGACTGTGAACCAGGAACTGAGCTCTCATGGAGGAAAGAATGGGAATATCTTGGAGGGTGAGACAATGGTTACTAGACTCTTGATTACGTGGTAGATATCGATTGAGAGAACCTCAAAGGAGGAAAGCTTACTGAATGATGGTGGCAGAGAGAAAACCTGGAAGTGACAATGATTGATTATTTTTTAATGATGACCAAGGAGTATTCCAACTTCCCCCAACCTTCACCAGTGAGTCAGAAGGAATGAGTAAAAGTAGAGTTAGTGATAGAAAGGGAGGGCAGGGAGTCTTGTTATCAGGAGAAAACTAACTGTCATTGAGAGCCAAAAGAAACAAGGTGTTGGAAAGGAAAAGATTTAAAATGACAGCAAGTTTGTTGCCTATGGAGTAGACATTCAAATTCTGTAGAAAGGGAAGATAGCTTTAGAGTGGGAGTTGGGAGTGTTGGAATGAAAGGAATAGCAATAAGAAATGGATAATGGGAAACAGGGTTTGCATGACTACCCTTGTATTCAGAATGAGAAGGTTAGGATGAGGAAGGGTTTGTAAATCATCGAAAAATTAATTTGGCAATAATATTGTAAGACTCAGAAACTCTGATCAAACCAATATCCACTAAAGGATTTATGATGAAACATGCTATCTGCCTCCAAATGGAGAGCAGATAGACTTGGAGTGCAAATTGGAGAATTTTTCCTTTCTTTTTTTTCTCTTTCCCTTTTTCTTTTTGTGTGCAAAAGGAAGATGGCTAATATAGAAATTTGTTTTTTTTTATAACACACATTTGCAATTCACACACCCCCAGCAATGGGTGGGGGAGGAGAAGAAAAGAAGAGAATTCACAATTGCAAATAAAATTTATTTTTTTAAATGGGTTTAAGTGGGTTTTCATTGTCCTTAGGGGTTTGGCAGTTAGGGTCTTAGGCAGTTCCAACACGAGGACAAGTACTTAGAGTTGAAAGTTTGGTTTTACTCCCCTTCACCCAAGGGTGAATCTCTAGATCAGTCTGGAGAACTAATGGAATGGCCTTTCTCTTCTTCCCTGGAAGGAAGGAGCCTGGTGCTCAGTGGAATATTGTTTCTCCTTTTCTGGAGGGAGGCTGGAGACCAGGCAGAAGACCCAGTGGTGGAATGATGATGCTGTATTATTAAATGTCTTAGCTTTGAACTAAGTATGTCTTTCAATTTGCTGGTTACAGAAAAAATAATCCTGTCAGTAGGGGCTTGCGAGTCATTATTTTGAGCAGATATGGACTTAGAGTATCCTGAACCTGGGGTAGATCTTTTGGCAACCCCAAATGTAACAGAAGTTTGCCTGAGATAATACATAAAAATTTGTGACTTCCTGAGTCTTCCAACAAAGGTGGATGCCACCTAGCTTTCCAGCCTTATCCACATCTTACTTCTACCCATGTACTCTATATTTTATCCAAAATGGAATCAGTCCCTGGTCTCATCCTTCCCTCTACCATTTACCATTCCGGTGCCTTCATTCATGACAACTCCATGCCTGTAATGAACTCCCCTACCATTATCAATTATTAAACTCCTGCCTTATTTTCAAATGCCAACTTACAAAATGCCTCCTCTATAAAGCCTTCCCTGCCCACCAACTCTCTCCCCTGAAAGGTCTCATTGCACCCTTCCTGGACCTTCATTTTGCACTTATCACACTCATCCTTGAATCAGTTATTTGTGTTCATGCCTTTCGACCCCATTACACTGTAAGATCTTTAAAGCAAAGCTTTTGTTATTCATATCATTGTCTCCCTGACACAGTAGCACTGTGTCTTCTAACCAAAAAATGTTATATAAATAAATAAACAAAAGAACTGGGCCTTTTGACTTTTTGTCCAATATTCCTTCAACTATACCATGCTGCTTCTCCATATAATATCCTCAGTATCATGTGGATTCTGAATCATCTTTACATGTGACCATGTGCCTACCTAGGGCAATTCATGTTAAGCAAAACTCTGAAAGGCTACGTGTCATTTATTTTACCACTAACAGTGACTCATCAATTGTCATATAGGCTACCAGATGCCAGAGTTGGTATCTTCTAAATTCAAGGACTTCTAAATTCAAGTCCAGAGCGCTTCTCATTAAACTACTACCCTTTCTTAAAATCAGGATTTCAGGAGAAAAGTAGGTTTAATGTGGAACCTAGGGTAAAAACTACACAGAAATGTAATAATAGCTAGAATTTATATAGTGCTTTAGTGAGTTTTATATAGTGCCATAGTGAGTTCAAATCTGGCCTCAGACACTTACTAGCTGTGTGACCTTGAGCAAGCCACTTAACCTTGTTCATTTCAGTTTCCTCATCTGGAAAATAACCTGGAGAAGGAAATGGGAAACCACTCCAATATCTTTGCCATGAAGTCCCCAAATGGGTCACAGAGTCAGACACAACTGAAAAACAACTCAACAATAACTGAAATATAGTGCTTTAAGGTTTGTAAAGTATTTTACTAAAATTATCTTATTTTAGCCTCACAACAATTCTGAGATATAGGTGCAATGACTATCTCCATATTACAGATTTAAAAAAAAAAAACAAAGCTGAGGCACACAAGTTAAGTATCTTTCCCAGAGTCAAAAAGCTGATAAGTGTCTAAGATTGGACTTGAACTCAAGTCTTCCCAGCTCTGGGCTCAGTGGTCTACCCAGGCTATCACCTCTCTGCCTTGCATTTATATTCAGGCATATTCTCTGCATTTATTCACCATAGAATCTAATATAATCTTACTTCCTGTTGCCTGATGAAATTATAAGTCAGGTTGTAAAGGCCAGATCATAGAGGGAAATTAAGGAACATATTTCTATTCTGGACCGGACATAGTCACAAAGGAGATTGTTCTTTCTGACTATAATTATTAATTATACATAATGAACACAAAATGATCCATTGCTAATATGTATATACCATAGACCGATAGCTTTAGAGCTGGAAAGGGCAGTAGAAAGCCTTGTATTCAAAACCCTCTCATTTTACAGGTAAACAAACTGAAGCCAAGAAACTAGTCACATAAATGGTAAATGGCAGAGCTCTCCAAATCTGGAGAAGGTTCTTTCACTGATATTCAATAAATGTTATTTGATTTGATATCCATGTTGCTTAGTTTTGTACATTTTTGATAAAAGTATTTGGAAGGAAAGGCAGATGTCTTCACATTGTTCTGTCTTTATTAAAGGGAGACAGGCTAAAATACAGTATTCTTATTGCCACATGAAATCTCCATTGAAGTTAATGATGTGAGGTCAAGATGTGGCTCCTAAGTGAATCCCTGCATGACCTTTACACTTAAATACAAATAAATTATTTGTTCTCTCTTCCACAAACATCATTGGCAATACTGTGAGTCTGGTTCAACTTACTTCAGTTCTGTTTACTTTCACTCTGGACATTTTCCAGAAATGTGGCTCAGGCATCTCTTTCCATGAAGGTTTGTGTATTTCATCCCCATGCTGACAGAAGTAAACAGAGTTTAAAGCTTTTTATAAACATAAACCAGGGTAGTTTGGCTATTTCTATGGTTACTGAGGGAAGCATTCACAAGGAGAGTAAGAAAGGATTTATCTCTTGATAATTTCCCATAGCTAGACTTCTAAAGAATCATTAAAATTTTAAAGCATCTTATGAATCATTTTCAGCTGACAAAAGGACAAGTAACAAGCTGATTTATATGAAAATATACTCATTATCAGTTTGGGGTGCCAGATTTTTCTTCAATGTCTGCTTCTCAGAGGGCAAAAAATAGATTTTGTTAGGCAGAGAATTCTTTCTAGTAAAGAATTTGATAAACCCTTTAACAAGTTAAGCAAACTCCCTAGAAGACTACTCTAAGGTACCTTCTATCTCTAAAATATTAAAAAGGTTTCTTAACTTTGATTTTTTGAGATGGTGCTTGGCAGGGGAAAAAATCAAGTACTGAAGGAAGGTGCTTAAAGAGGCAGCAGGAAGACTGGATCATCAGATCTTCTGGCTCTTCTCCTTTTCTACTTTGGACCTGGTTCAGCCTATATACCTCCTCATGGTTCATGGCCTACAATTTTCCATCTATGAATATGCCTTTTTTCCTTTTGTTCTTGTATTTGCTCACACGTGTGCATGCACATACACTCACAGAGCATGTAGAGAGAGGTGAGCTTTCAGTCCTCAGATTTCTCATGCCATTTTATTTCATTCTATTCTATCTTACACTGTATCTCTTTGCAGATAATCCCTTGTCCCCTTCAATAAACTCTAAACTACATGAAGGTAGGGACTCATATCTGATTTTATCTTTGTGTTCCCAATATCTAACACAGTTCCTTGTACATGTTGCTGTTTTTCAGACATTTCATCATGCCTAATCCAGCTTTTTGTGACCCATTTGGAAGCCAAGAACCCAAATGAAGCCAAGAAAGACTAAGTAACTTGCCACATGAATGGTAAATGGCAGAACTGGGCTTTAATCTAGTTTTCTAATCTCCAAATCTAGAGAGGGTTCTTTCACCGACATTCAATAAATGTTATTTGATTTGATATCCATGTTGCTTAATTTTGTACATTTTTGTTAAAAGTATTTGGAAGTGAAGATAGGTGGAGAGGGAAGAAGGGAGAGTACTTGAAACTCAAATTTTAAAAACAAATGTTAAAAATTGTTTTTTACATCCAGCTAGGAAATAAAATGTACAGGCAATGGGGTATAGAAACCTATCTTGCTCTACAAGTGAGGGGGAAGGGGATGGGGGGAAGTCATAGAGGGGAGGACAGATTGGAGCAAGGGATAATCAAAATGCATGCCATCTTGGAGGAGGGGAGAAAACTTGGAACTCAAAATCTTGTGGAAATGAAGGTTGAACACTAACATAAATAAAAACAAATTTTTTAAAGTATTTGGAAGGAAAGGCAAAGACATTGGAGTGGTTTGCCATTTCCTTCTCCAGCTCATTTTACAGATGAAAAACTGAGGGAACATAACAAATGTTTAATCTTTTTTTAATTACATTTTATTCAAATGTTGATTTAAGACCTTAAAGTATTTCCTAAGAAAGAAAAACTGGGAGTTACTTTAATTACTGTACAGCTATGTATTTTTAACATCTTTAGAACATGATTGTTCTAATAATTTAAATATTTCATCATCACCATCATTATTATAGATAACATAAAGCTTACTATGTGTCAGGTACTGTGCTAAGCCCTTTACAATGATTATCTCATTTGGTCCTCACAACAACCTTGGCAGGCAGGTGCTATTATCCCTATTTTACAGATGAAGAAACTGAGGCAAAGAGAGGTTAAGTGCCTTACCCAGGATCACACAGCTAGCAAATGTCTGAGACTGGAATTTAACTCAGGTCTTCAGGCCTGGCACTCTATCCACTGTACCATCTAGCTAATTTAAATCTTCAATAAGATATAAATCTTATTTATATCCTCATTCTATTTAGCAAACCATTTTCTCCTTCCATTAATAGCACAATGGTAAACTCAAGCCTAGCCCCGGTTATAAGTGTAATTGCACTGTAATTTCCCAAGTTCCAAATTAGTGTGTTCTGAATCATCAATTCATCAATGAGGTCCTATTAGCTACATCAAACCAGTTAAGCCAGGACAATAATTGAAAAAGGAGTGAAGGGCTGAGAGGGAAGAAGCGAAGTCAGTATAGGCTTGAATTAAGCCCAAGTGGGAGAGGCCAGTGGAGATAAAGGGTGCCTTTCTGGGTGACGGGAAGAGGACTGAATCCTAAAATCTCAACGGTGAAATGTGCTGGAGCCTTTCAAATCCTCCAGTTCAACGTTCCATACGCCGAAGGAACCTCCTCTACTATAACAATTCTTGCATTTCTTACAATGTGTGCCTCTTTCCTGTCTAAACATTCCTAGTGATAAGAGGCTCCTTACTTCCTGAAGCAACTCATTCCACTTTTGAACAGATCCATTGTGAGGAAGCTCTTCCTTAAATTAAATTAAATTCTGTCTGTTGTAACTTTCATACATTTCTCCCAGTTTGCCACTGAGAGCTAACACAGACTAGGTTTAATCTCTCCTCCGCATGACAAAAGCATGATGTAATGGGAACAAACACTGGTCGGGGATTCGGGCTCTGCTCCTTTGGATTTATGTGCTCCCTTGACCTTAACGGGGTCATTTTCTCAATGTATGATGGGGATAATGCTTGCTGTGCCAGCCTCATAGAGTTGTTATAAAGCTCAAATGAGAATTGTAACAATGGTTTTGTAAATTCTAAAATGCTACAAAATCAAAGGTATTATTTTTACAGTTCATCGAATATTCAGTCATCTTTTCATCTCTAAGTCTTCTCTCTTCCAGGCTAAACATCCTCCGTTCTTTCAACCATTGTTTTTGAGGAATTCTTTTCAGAAGCTTCACTACTCTAGCACCCTAGCTGTCCTCCTGACACATTACAGTGGTCAATGTCCTTTTTTCAAATATTATACCCCCAAATGAGCATGATACTCAAAGTGTGTTTTTTATTTTATTTTTATTCTGAATTTTGTGGTGGTGGTTCAATCATTTCAGTCATGTTCAACTCTTTGTGACCCTGTTTAGTATTTTCTTGGCAAAGATCATAGACTGGTTTCCCACTTCTTTCTCCAGTTCATTCTACACATGAGGAAACTGTGGCAAAAAAGTTAAGCGATTTGTCTAGTCCCAGAGCTAGTATCTGAGGTCATATTTGAACTCATCTTCCTGACTCTATGACACCTAGCTGCCCTTATGCTGAATTTAAAGACACCAAATTAAATATGCATTTCCATATACATTGTGAAAGAATCACATATGGAATTGCAAATCCCTATTATGTAAAGCTTGCTTTTCTTTTTCAACATTTAATAATGAAGAAAACTTTCGAAAACTATAAAGAATAATGGAATGATTACTATCCTTTGCTTAGATTTTTAAATTCAATTCAACAAACACTATTAAGCTCTTACCATGTGGAAGGCATTCTACTGGAAGAAGAGGAAGGTCCTAGGGGATACAAAGACAATGAAACAGTCCCAGCCCTCAAAGGGTTTACGTTCTACCGGAACTGGTACATGAACATAGACCATTATGGTTTGAGGTAAAATAATTTAAGAATGGTTTGAGAAAACTATAAGTGGTGAAAGAAATTTGGGGAGGAGGAGAGAGGCAGCGAGGCTTCTCACAGAATGTAGCGCTTGAGAACTGAGCTCTGAATAGTGATAGAACTGGACCAATCATTTCATTACAGCGAATTCCTGATAAAGAAACTCCCTCTACCAATGCAAGTGGACCCCTTTCTCTGCCAAAACACTGGAGAAGTTAAGACTGGGATGGGGAGGAGGGAGAAGAGAACCTGTGGCCTCGAGGCCACATGTGACCCTCTAGGTCCTCAAGTGCAACCCTTTGACTGAATCCAAACTTCACAAAACAAATACCCTTAATAAAAGGATTTGTTCTGTAAAACTTGGACTCAGTCAAAAGGCTGCACCCAAAGACATGTGACTAGGGGCCACAAGTTCCTCACCCCTGATTAAATACTCAGGACCACACAGCTAGTATGTGTCTGAGGAGGAATTTGAATCTGGCTCTGAAACCAGCTTTTTATCTACTACAGGGATGGAATGCATTCCAGGCACAGGGAACAACATCTATGAAGACACAGAGATCAGAGGATTGTGAATTCAGAGCTGGAAGGGATCTGAGCAGTCACCTAGATCAACCCTCTCATTTTAAAGGAAAGGAAACTGAGAGCCATAGAGGTTAAGTGAGCAGCGACACATAGATACCAGAGACAGGATTTGAATCCAAGCCCTTTGACTTCAAATCTAACACTTTTCCCCACTACATGGGGAAGGGATGGCAAGTTTGGGAAACAGTCCTACTAGTCTGCAAAACAGAGAATGTGAAGTAGAGTAATAATAATTAATCCTGGAAAGATTGGAGCCAGACTGCAGAGTGCTTTGCATGCCAGAGGGAGGAGATTTTATTTTGTCATAGAGTCAGTACGAATCTACTGAAGGTATCCAAGCAAGGTGAAACCTATGCCTTAGGAAAGTGATTTTGGTACCTGTGCAAAGACAGAGAAAACAGTTTGTATAATACAAAGTAATAGGCACTGATGTGATGTCGGAAACCTGAGTTCAAATACCACCTCAGATGGCTAGGCCTCAGTTTCCTTATCTGTAAAATGAAAAGGATGGATTAGATGAACTTTACAATCTCCTCTAGCTCTCAGAATTGTAATCCTGTGATCTGAAATGTTAAATTAAGAAAATTAAGACAAATTAAGAAGCTGTTATAACAGTCTAAGCAAAAGGTGATATGAGCCTAAATAAGGGTAGCTTTGTTGTCATATAGTCATTTTTCAGTTGTTTCCAATTCTTCATGGCCCCTTTGGGCATTTCTGGGCAAGGATACTGGAGTGATTTACCATTTCTTTCTCCAGCTAATTTTGTAGATGAGGAAACTGAGGCAATAAGGGTTAAGTGACTTGCTCAGGATCACACAGCTAAGTTTGTCTGAAGCTGGATTTGAACTCAGGTTTTCTTGACCCTAGGCCTAGTGTTCTATCCATTATTGCACCCACAGTGAGGGCAGTAGCTGTGTATTAATGCCTACTAAGTGCCAAGCACTATACAGAGTGCAAGGACCACAAATACAAAAACAGGACAATTCTTGACCAAAAGAAGTTTTCGTTCTAATGAGGGAAGATGAGGACTGTTGTTGCTGTTGTTCATTCTTCCTCTGCAAAGAGGACCAATAACATCACGAGGCGATGCCTTGACTTGTGTGTGAACTGGATTTAAGTGAGGCAGAGTCGTACAAAGCTGTCAGCCTCACTCTTGCTTCCAGAGCCAGTGAAGTCCAACTGCAAGACAAAAGTCAAGATTGCTGGCAATGGCCTGGGATGACCTTGGCACCTCGGATGTCTGAACAAACTTGAAGTACTCCACAGAGCCTGCTTCAGCCACCTCCATGTGCCCATTATGCCAGAGGAAGTCTTCACATGCTCAGGGTAGATGCCCCCCCAACTCACCAACAGGTGTGAGGCCTGTCAGTTGTGCTCAACTTGGTTTAGCTTGTCTGCCTAGATGGCTTTACTAGGGTGTGACCACTGCATATGCTATAGCTTCTTGGAGCCACAGACTGATGACAGAGAAGGAAATTTTGATCTGAGGAGTCATAGGAACAGGGAATTGATTCACAGGGAAAGTAAACTGGCATATCTTTTTTCGAAAGGGTTGTGGTACTGATTTAATTTCTGTGTCTACAAGCAAGATGTGGAATGTGGCCTGGAACACATACACAGCGGCAGGGCAGATAGTATGATGGGATATGAAATATGGGCTGGTATGGGGACAGCTAGATATATTGGGCTGAGTGAAGCTGAAATCATCACTCACCAATCAAGACAACTAAGCCCCAGAGGGGGAAGTTCCAAAATTGAGTAGAGAGAAACAGAGGAATGTAGCAGAGGATAAATCAATAAGACAATAATAATCACAAAATCAACTAACATTTATATAGTACTTACTATTGGCCAGCCACTTTACAGTTATTGTCTCACTTGATTCTCACAACAACCCTGGGGATGGTTATTATAATCCCCTTTTTAGAAATGGGGAAACTGAGGAAAACAGAGGTGGGAGTGACTTGCCAAAGGTCACAAAGCTTGTAAGTGTCTGGGGCTGGATTTGAACTCAGGTCTTCCTGACTCCAGGCCCAATGCTCTACTCACTGGGCCACCTAGTTCAGTGAAGTCAAGAAGATGAAAGGATTAAGGATGACTACAAGGTTAACTATGTAAAGGACGGGAAGGATAGCAATGATGATCTCATCAAAAATAAGAAATTATGTATGTTAATAAAGGTAATAAAGGGTAGAAAGGCAACAAATCTTGTTTTAGATATGTTGAGTTTAAGAAATCAATTGATATCATGATAATAGCCAGCATTTATATAGAGCTTTAAAGTTTGAAAAGAGTTTTACCCGCATTGACTCATTTGAGCTTCATAACAACCCTCTTAGGTAGATGATATTCTCATGCCCATTTTACAGATGAGGAGACTGAGGTTAGGAAAGGATATGACTTGCCCAGGGTCACCTATCTCACAAATGTCTTCGGCAGCATTTGAATTCATATCTCCATGATTTTAAGTCCAAGATTCTATCCACTCTACCTCTCTAGCCATTTGGACATTCCTAATAGACTGCTGGTAGTGAGGGACTAGAACTAAAGAAAAAAATGTAAGATGTTTATACTTTGATAGGTCCATAAATTCATCCTCCCCCCCAAAGAAGACAATAACACCTCTATCCCTTCTCATCCTAAGGAAAGTACTCTTGGTGCTGTTTATTTGTTGTTTCCCATTTTCCCTACCCTATGTATCATACTTGTTATTATTACAAAGTAAGATTACATCAGCTTGATTTTTTTTGGCAGATACAACATACTACTATGTAGTTTGTGGTCAAACATAATCCCCAGCTCTTTTACATAGAAACCACTTGGAAGCTAGGTCTCCCCAGGCTGCTCATACACAATTGATTTTTTTTTTAATCTCAGTAAAGGATTTAACATTTATCCCTATTAAATTTCACTTAACAAACTTCAGCCCATCATTCTAGTACATTGAGATCTTTTGGAATCCTGACTTTATCATTCAATTTTAGTAACTAGCTTTTCCAGCTTTGTGTCATACATATACAGATTTTAATAAGCAGGCTTTCTGTGCCTTCATCCAAACCACTGATAAAAAACAGTGAATAGAAAAGGGGCCAAGTTCTATCTGGATTAGTATAATTCAGCCTGTGCTTAAATAGATTAACTCAGTCCTTAGAATCTGAGTCAGATAAAACATAACTAATAAACAAATAAACTCTCATTCAGTTGATAGGAAACATTTTGAGGTTAGTAACCTTGATAAAAATATTAATGTATTCTGTTATCTAGCAATGCCAGAAGGAATAGGACTTGTAGAAATAGGACCTAGAAGACTAAAAGGCATTCCAACTACAATTATTCATAAAAGAAGCTTAGCTATCCCTGCCAAAATCTTCATTATCAACACCTTGCTATGTTTCAAATGTGGCCTCTGACATTTACTAGCTGTATGACCCTGGGCAACTCACTTAACCTGGTTGGCCTCCATTTCCTCATCTGTAAAATGAGCTGGGGAAGGCAATGGTAAATCTTTGCTAAGAAAACTCCAAATGGGGTCATGAAGAGTCAGACACAACTGGAAAAAACTGAACATTTCCAGCTCTTTGGAATGGGATATAGAACTTGCTCCTCCTTGACTCAGCTACAATTAGTGGCCGATAGGTGGTGCAGCAGATAAAGCCCCAGACCTGGAATCAGTACAGACCTTGAGTTCAAATGTGGCCTCAGATTCTTACTAGCTGTATGACTCTAGGCAAGTCACTTAACCTCACCTCGGTTTCCTCATCTGAAAAAATGGGATAATAATGGCACCTACTCTCTGGGTTGTTGGGAGGATCAAATTAAATACTAATTGCAAAGCACTTCGTACAGACCATGGCAAAGGTGTCATGTACACATTAGCTATTATTATTCAGTGCTTATCATAGTGTGGTCTTGAGGTCGCAGGTTCCCCACCCCTGGCATAGTGCCTGGAACCTAGTAAGTGCTTAACAAATGCTAACTGATTAATTGATTCACCAGATAGCCATGACATGGAAAAGGTTAAGGTCTCTGACTTAAAAGATCTAAAATAATTACCTAGAAAGAGGGGAGAGGTCATCTGGGTTCCCCTCCCTTCCTATAAAAAAGCTTTAATATTAGGAAATGTAACACATTTCCCAACTTTCTCCTTGTTACTTTTATAAACTCTATAGTATCAAATATAGTCAATCTTCTTCCATGATATATAAAGATTGCCAAAGATACATTAATTAAGCTGAATGAACTTCATCAAGGAAAATGGCCTTGTCATATAAATTGCAATAAAGTTAACAATGATGAAATATGACTATGAAAATCTGATTAAAGATAAAAGTAACTAACCACAAACTCTTGAGGGCAGCCCCATGTCTTTCATCATCTTTGCAATTTCCCAATTGGTCAACAATAAACAACACTGACCGGATCATGATTTTTTTGGTTCAGACTTGTGTAGGGAGTGGGACAGAAACTCACCCCTCTAATATAGATCAGCAACTATTCAATCAATCAATCAGTCATTCAACAAACATTTATTAAGTTCCCACTTTGTACCAGGCACTATGCTAGGAACTGGAGACAAAAAGTGAAAGATGTCTATCCTCAAGGAACAGGGTTTTGAAATAGTATGGAAATATATAAGTATATATTTGTAATGGGAATGGGAATTTGAAGATCTTTCCTGCCCTTTAATAGACCTAGAGGGGAGTTTGAAGACTTCCCCTACTTTGAAAGTACACTCTGCCCCCAATAGGCTGAATGTGGTCACATGGAGCCCGTGATGGGAGGAGCTTTGCTGAAGGGAAGTAGAGCCCACAGGAAGCTGGTTCAGAGCTAGCCAGATCGTGGTGGGGAGAGAGGATGCTCATTAAGGAGACAGAGAGGTTTGTGAGTAAACACTGATCTTGTATTGGTTTATGGGACGGCTGAAGGATGCTGTGGCTCTCCGTGTTAGTATGGCTTTGGAATGTCTTTGGTACTATGTTGGAATAGGCTTGCTGGTTTGGGGATTTGTTTTTCTGGTGTCTAAATAAATCCTTCAGTTCTATCCTCTATCTGGAGAGTTTGGCATATTTTGTGATTGAATGTCATGGGCTACTGATAGTCACAGTCTTTATCATGATTGTGAGGGCTGTAAATATTGCATTGGTGCTACATTCCAAATCATACATAGAATACATAAGAAAGTCAGTTTGACTGGATTGTAAAGGGTATGGAAGGAAGTAAAGTATAAGAAAGGTTGGTCAGGCTGTGAAGAGCTTTTAGTGACAGCTGGAGTTTACTGAATGGGGGAAGGAAGGAGGTAGACACAGCTGGATTTGTATTTACAAAAACAAGACTGGAATGGGGAAAGGTTAAGACAAGAAGATCTAACAGGAGCCTATTATAATAATCCAAGAAAGAGGCAATAAAGGCCTGAAGTAGTGGGTGGCTATGTTAAGAGGAGAAGGATGTACATGAAAGATGTTGTGGAGCTAGAAATGGCAAGATCTGGCCACTGTAATTATTAAGTGTAATCTCTTTATTAAAATGTAAACTTTTGGAGGCTTACTTTTGTTTTTGTGTCGCCAGCACTTAGCACCATGCCTGGCCCACTGCAATTTCCTAAGAGATGTTTGTTGATTGTTTGAAGGAGGAGGGAAAAGTTAAGGATGACACAAAGATTGTAACCTGGTGACTAAAAGGGTGATGGTGCCAGCAACAGAAAGAGAGTAGTTCAAAAAGGGGGTTGGTTTGGAGGGAAAAATAATATATATCATTTTGGCTATGTTCCGTTTGAGGTGCTTATGCTTTAAAAAGGCTCTGGCCTTGGAGTCAGAGGAACTGGTTTCAAGTCCTTTCTGTCACTTAGCCTCAGTTTCCTCATCTGTAAAATAAGAAGATTGAATTATATGGGCTCTGTAGAAATGTCAAGTAGCTGGTGATGCAGGATCAAGCTCAGGAGAAGGGCTGGAACCCAATGTAGAGATCTGGAGGTCATGTGCATAGCAATGAGGTCGCCAAGCAAGGGAATGTACACTGAGAATGTACATCAATCAATCGATATTTATTAAATGCCTGATATGTGCCAGGCATTGTGCTAAACGCTGGGGATACAAAAAAGGTAAAAGTCCAAGCCCTGCCCTCAAGGAGCACACAATCTAATTGGGGAGAAAACATGTAAACAAATATACATAAAGTTAGCTATATGCCAGATAAATAGGAAATAATCAACAGAAGAAAGGCACTGGAATTAAGAGGGGTTGGGGAAGGTGTTGCATGAACATAATGGAATATTATTACACTAGAAGTGATGAATATGGCAGATGTTGACAAATATGGAAACACTTTCATAAACTGACGCTTGGTGAAGTAAGTACAACTGGGTAAACAAGTCAATGCACATTTATTAGGCACTTACTATATGCCAGGCACTGTGCTGGCAAAGAGTGAGAGAAATCTGAATTTGAATAGTGCCTTATTCGATTACAAGCTATGTGACCCTGGACAAGTTACTCTCAGCTTCAGTTTACTCATTTGTAAAATGGTGATAAAAATAGCACCTGATTAATAGAGTTGTTCTGTGGATCAAATGTCATACATATGAAAAGCATTTTAAATCTTAAAGTGATATTGTAAATGCTAGTTCTTATGTTATTAATTATAACAATATCACATTATTACTGATATTAACACTTCATTAGGGTTAATCCATTCTGTCCAAAAAGAGTCCTTTAGAATATTGAAAAGTAACATAAGTAAAAATCCTATGTACTTCAGCACATTTGTTTATTATATAAATATCTTTACTCTGGAAAGTAAACATCAAAACACTGAGGCAAGATTAGGAGACCCATTAGGAGACTACAAGTGAGAGAAACAGGGTTCTAGTGAGTTAAAAAAAAATCTAAAATAAAACATGTTCAAGCACACACATATTTGGTTCCTAAGCAAATCTAGCCAAAACAACAAAAAGCAAAATAAAACCTTGAGCCATCTTACTTGGGGAAAACATTGAAATACTATAAATGAGGAATTTTTAACTTGTTTTTCAGAATAATGCTTTTAAATGCATAAAACCAAATAAATAGGATTACAGAGGACACCAATTATATCTACAGCTTTCTAAATATTTTTTAAAAACAAATTCCCAGGTCCCATTAATAAACCCTGCTATAAACCAACTCAAGGGTTCAAACTATGCCCTGTTTTCTCAGCTGTACTTATCAAAGGCCACTAATATACCACTCCAAAAAGCAGAATACTGTGAAATGTCCTGATGAGGAGACAGAACGTTCAAGCAATCCTCCAAACCTGCCACTAGTTACTAGCCAGTGATAGTCATAGTTTTCCAAAACATGTAAAAATCCACCAAAACCTAAACATGACTTAATAACTTGGCTTCAGCCTGACTGATCTTATCATTCCAATATAATATTTAGTGAGTGTTTAGCATGTCCTAGGTACTCAAGAAAACTGTGTAGTTCTTGTAAACAGTGAGAAACTCAATGTAATTCAGCAAACATTTACTAAGAGCTATGTTAGCAATTGGAGATACACAGACAAAATCAAAACAACCCCTGACCTCAAGGAATTTACATTCTATTGGAGGAAAGTGAGGAGGCACAACATGCACCCAGATAAATAAATGTAAAATGTATACAAAACAATATGAAATAGTTTAAGAGGGAGACAGTGTTAATAATGTAACAGGTTGGGAAACAGGTTGGGAAACAGGAGGAACGTGTACTACTAGGTCCTGAAAGAAACAAGGGAATCCTATAACTTGAGTCAAAAGTATAGATTTTCCTCACTAATTGTATCCTATTAATAATTAATGCTAACTTCAATTTTCCTTACTAAATCACTTCTAATTTTTAAAAAAGACATTGATATTACACTTTGACATTTGTGAAGATACATGTGTGTATATGCATTTAGACTGACAGATAAATCTGTGTGTGTATACACATACATTCATGCAAACATAGGCAGCTAGGTGGAAAAGTGGATAAAGTGTTATCTCTGGAAAGAGGAAGATGTGAGTTAAAACCCAGCCTCAGACACTTACTAGCTATGTGTCCCTGGGCAAGTCACTTAACCCTGTTTACTTCAGTTTCCTCATCTGTAAAGTGAGCTGGAGAAGGAAATGGCAAACTACCCTAGTATCTCTGCCAAGAAAACCCCAAATGGGACCAGTAAGAGTTGGACCAAACACACACACACACACACACACACACACACACACACACACATGTATATAGTCTCATTTGATCCTCACAGTAATACTGTGAGGTAGATATATCCATTATACAAATAAGGATACTGTGCCAGAAAGAAGCTAAATGACTTTACCCAGTAACATACATCTAATAAGTATCTGAGGCAGGATTCAAACCTATTTCTTCTTGATTCCAAGTCTAGTATTCTACCCACTGAGCCAAACTGCCTCATGACTCTTAATACCCATTAATAAATCAAATTAGCTGAATCAAGTTCTTAGCATTTTTTAAAAATATTCATTGATGGGTGGCTATGTGGCACAGTGAATAGAGCACCGGCCCTGGAGTCAGTCAGGAGGACCTGAGTTCAAATCTGGCCTCAGACACTTAACACAAAACTAGCCTTGTAACCTTGGGCAAGTCACTTAACCCAAATTGCCCTACCTTCCCCCCTCCAAAAAGAAAAAAAAAGAAAAAAAATATATATATATATATATATATATTCATTGACAAGTTATGCTTTTTAATTTTAGGAAAATGTGGCACATTAGCAACTTGTCTACAATTTATAGTCTTGGCAAATTACCTGGGAACACTAAGGATTAAGCGTCTTTTCCAGGGTCACACAACCCAGTATGAATCAAAGGTAAGACTTAAGTCAGGTCCTGACTTCAAGGTTGGCCCTTTATCCCCTATGCCTTGATAGTTCACATAAACTCTTTCTTAGGCATCCTCATCCCAATTCCTACTCTCACAGATGAGTTGGGTGCCCACAGATTTGCCTGCTTTAACTCTCCCTCAGGGTTTTACAGGCATCCCTGTGGTTCAAGGCTAAGTCTGAGGCCATCAACTTATGTCCCCAACAGCTGTAGTTAACCCTAATACTACCAGCTGAGAATCATTTGGTCAACCAGTCTTAAATGGCTTTTACAATGATGTATTTACTAAAGTGGTCTAGGGATAACAATTGGTATAAAACATCTCCCGAAAGTCTATGAACACTCTCCCACAAGTACATATAGATTCTAAGGCAAAGTCCTAATGCACTGTGACTTATTACCATCTAGTTATGAAACAAAGTTTCCAAATGTAGATTTTAATCTATTTAAAACCACTAATGGAGAATGAAAGGGAGGGGGGAGGAAACAAGCATTATTAAGCACCTACTATGTTCTAGACACTACAAACATTATCTCATTTGATCCTCACAATAACCTTGTAAAACAGGTGCTATTAGTATCCCTATTTTTTTTACAGTTGAGAAAACTGAGATAGTCAGAGATTTAGTGACTTGCCCAGAATCACACAGCTAGGAGGCGTCCAAGACTGGCTTTGAACTCATGTTTTGCTAACTCCAGGGCCAGCATTTTATCCATTGTTCCATCTAGCTGCTTATAATAAGACATGCTTTGACATTGTTAATGGTTTGTTTCTGATATAACTGATTATGACTAAAAGAAGATACACTGTGTTCATTTTTAATTCTGTAAAAAATTAAATAAAGCATAGCTAGATCTCGATAAAGTATCATCCAGCTCTAAAATTTTACTGTGTCAGGAAGGCTTTTGGACTATTTCTTTTAACTTTTTTCTTGGCAATGTAAAGCTTGCAGAGAGACACTAATTTGGCAACTAAAGGTTTCCTTTTGGCTAGGACAGTTTCCCCAATTTAAAATCTGAATCACTTAAAGTACGGTATTTTCCATGTCTGTCTGTCTGTTTCTCTCTCTCCCCTTCCCTCCTTCCCTCCCTCCTATCTCTCTCTGATTATGTGAGAAGCACAAAATGTAAACAGTTAGTCTTAAAATCAAGAACTGGTTTCTTGTCCTGCCTCTAACACACTGACTGTATGACCCTGGCCAACTTAACTTCTGAATGCCCAGGAAACTTTTATGTCTATAAATTACAGAAGAGTTATTGATCTGTATTAGTAGAGGGAATTTTTTTCATTACTATTTCCCTAGATCAAGGAAATCACAGGTGGGGAGAGGAAAGTGGGAACAGCTCAAGTTTATACAGTATTTTATGCTTATAAATCGCTATGTCTTGATCAGGCAATTACACCAATGCATTGAAAGGTCAGAGACTCAGAATTTATGTCATAGCAGAACATTAGCTTGGGCTTTATCAGAATAGCATTATTATCCCATGCTTGATCCTTTTCAAAAATAAATAAGGAATCAGACATCAAGGAATCTTCCCTGGTTTAATGGAGAGGACACTCTGCAGGCAATTGTCTGAATTTATTCAGCAATAAAAGCCCAACTTTTGTTATGTGTTACACCCAACATTGGAGGGGACTCTCAAGAAATGCTAAACTCCCTAAGGTTCTCAGAAAGCTGGATTTTTATAATTTAATTCCATTCCTTTCACTGTGGCAATACTCAAATTTTCAATCTAGAGCTGTGGCCAATGTGGATCGACTCCATTAGTCTCCTGGTTTAATATCCTAGACCTGCTGGGATATTCTGCCCTTTTCCTTTACATGCTTCATTTGTTGTTTGTTGTCACTCTTCATGATCCTATTTGGGATTTTCTTGGCAAAGATACTGAAGTAGTTTACCATTTCCTTCTCCAGATAATTTTACAGATGAGGAAACTGAGGCAAAACGAGATTAAGTGACTTTCCCACAGTCACACAGCTAGTGAGTGTCTGAGGTCACATTTGAACTCAATTCTTCTTGACTCTGGAACTGGCATTCTATGCACAGTGCCACCTAGCTGCCCTGAGCATAGCAAAAGGAGTCAACCAAATCAAGCAAGTTCTAACATTTTTATAGATGATTTACTCATTAACAATGAAACAAAAGAATTGAAATCAAACAAATGAAAACAATTACCAAGGAGGCTACCTGCCCATCTCTCTATAAGGGATCCAGTAGCCTCCTAGGTCTGCTTAACAAAGAAAACCTAGAGAAGCTCAAAAAAGAACTGACAGGAAAGCAGAGTCACTCTGTCACGGTAAGACCAGCAGTAACAGCTTTAAAGCCCCCTTTCCCCACTGGCAGGGAGTCTGAATATTAAGCCACCAAATAAATCCTCCAGAGTTTCCTTCCCCACTCCACTCCACCTCTAGCAAGAATCATCTTCAGGCCCCAGACCCAGATTCCATGCTCCCTCTCTTCAATCAGTATCAATGCTCAGGTCCAAGCTCCCTCTCCACACCCCATACCCCCAAAGCCTGGTCCTGTTATATACCTAGTTAAGAACTCTATAAAAACCCAGCAGATTTTGCTAGTTTGAGGGGGAAAGTTCTTTATTCTCTCTGGGGTCCCATTAGAGTACACAATTTTCCTTGGGGGCCCAGCAGACCTAACTGTTTTGCATCAGGCACCTAACTGCCCATTGGTTTATGAGTATTGCCCCTATCAAAAAAGCTTACTTCATTGTCTAATTAGCTCCATTCTTTCTTATACTGGCCTTTTGGCATTCTGAAGCTCCCAGTCTGTGCAAAGACACTTTTAGCAAACCCAAGAAGTCCCAAACCAGTGTATAAACATGTCTCAAACTAGGACATTAAGAAAAGACACATTTTTGATGCTTGGACTCAAACTTCATCCTTGTAAGACTGCAGGAAAGAAGTCTTAATCTTTCTTACTCTCCCAGTTGTCATCTTAACTGCTTTAGAAAGATGCTGCCTCGAAATGGAATGCTACTGTTCTATAAGAAATGATGAGCAGGTGGATTTCAGAAAACCTTGAAAAGACTTACATGAACTGATGCTGAGTGAAGCGAGAGAAGTGGGAGAAAAGTGAGTTACCAGTCTTAAAGTACTATAGGTATCACCATTATAGTTGTTTTTGTTACTGGATTGCTAAAGTTTGTTTTTTGAACATGCCCACATATCAAAAGGTAACAGATATCAAATTATCTACCCATAACAGATAATCCTTTCCCCCCCCCCACATCACACATCTGGCTTGGCATAGTGCCCAACACTAAATCAATATTTTTTGATCCAGCTCACCATGTTTCATCTGCTTCCCCACTCTCCATAGAGGTCTTCTAGCTAAAAAGATAACACAGTTTTACCTGCACTTTTTCTTTTATTTCATTGATCTCATCCATTCTGAAATCCCAACTCCTTCCCCAACTGAACAATATGAGCCTTTACTATGTAATGTAATGCCAAAAGAAAGGCAACTTCCCAGGTTCAAAATACCAGCATAGGTGCTCTCTATTTTATTCAGTGACAAACCAAGAACAGAGAAGATCAAAACATGACATCATTCCAAATACAGCATTTACTAAGCTGATTAAATAATCTCCAAGTACTACCCCACCCCAGGACCTTCCAATCATTCAATCAATTACAAAGTCCCTGTTCCAAATACTTCTCCACCCCAGGCTATACCTTAATTAAGTCCACCACAAAGCCCCTCTTCTCAAATGGAGATTAGTTTCCAAACATAAGTAAACTACATTCATTTGTTCAACCACAGAACACAAAAAGGTCAAAAGTTCCCCACCCCTGGATCACAATTGAATCTACCCCAGAGTTACATCAAGTTTAAACACAGCACTTAATACCCAAATGGAGGTCTTTTCTTCATCTTGACATGAGGCAAGTTCTCAGCAATCTTAGTTCCTGGGGAGACAAGGCTTAGCAAGGCCATAAGATACATTGCCAGTCCCTTCATGAATTCATCCTCTGTCTGTAGAACAGTCCTAGAACCCCTGAACACATTAGCAAAGCCCTCTCTCAGGATTTCTGTAAACATACAACAAGAAAATCCTTCTTCAGGGCTTCTGAACCAACAGAAAGGCTCCCAGACCCCTGCAACAACAGCACTGTCCTTCACCAGTGGACAGTATTCACTCTGTCTGCAGGACAGTCTCCAGACCCCTGCAACAACAGTACTGTCCCTCACCAGTGGACAGTATTCACTCTCTGTCTGCAGGACAGTCTCAGGGCTTCTTAGCGAACAGCCAGGTTCCAGGACTTCTTCAACAAAAGGACAGTCTTTCACCAGTGGACAAATCTGGCAAAATAACATCAAAACAGACAGACAAAGTACCAGCAAAACAGCCATGTCTCCTCAGTCCTTGGCAGCTCAGGGGGCAGGTCTCAAAAGTCCAGGGCAATTCAAAGCGGCCACCAGCAATCCTCTTAGTCTCTCTCCCTCCATGAGGTGCTGCTTCCAAAAAGAACTTCCGCCTCTCTCTTGTCTCTCCAAATCTACATCACCAGCTCCTCCCACTTCAGGACTTTCTTTTCACATCAACAAGCCCATCCCACAGGTGGGATTAACAAACTCTGGGTTTTAATACAATCAATTTGAAAACCAAGCCAATACAGGGGAATCTTTAATTGCCATTACTATCACATACTATTAAATTAATTTATTATTAACTAAATTAGTAGCTATTCATTACTCCTGGAATTCTGATGATACTCTTCATTTTCCAGGTATCCAATATTATTTTTTGACCTCTGAAATAACCCTAAATTGGGGTCTGCAGGAGTATAACTAGTCAGTCAACAACTTACTATGTGCCATGTACTGTGCTGAGCTCTGGGGATGAAAAAAGAGGTAAAAGACCATCAATCCCAGCCCTCAAGGAGCTCACAATCTAATGGGGACGACAACATGCAAACCACTATCTACAGGATAAAATAGGAAATAATTAACAGGGGGAATTAAAAGGTATTGGGAAAGGTTTCCTGTGGAAGGTGGGATTTTAGTTAGTTCACCAATGAGGAAACTGTAGTTCAAATAAATTCAACAACTCATCTGGGATCACACAGCTAATCAAAAAGGTCTTCCCAAGTCATTGCTCCTTCTACTATGCCATACTGTCACACAAAATATGAGTACACACTGGGGTAACAGGTTTTGTGGGTGTACACATGTATTGTGTAATCATGTATGTATTTGTGGAATTATGTGTGAATGTAGAAGGGGCCTTTCAAGAATCCCTAAAAATCACACTATGTAAATAGCTGTTATTCCTTCTAACCTGTTCAGCCCTGTGATCCCATACCACACTGTCATCTGTAAAAGCTGCAGCTTATCTTAAATTAATTTGGGGAAATAAAGACCAACTATGTGACTTCACCTTCTGGACAAGTGTTATGACTCGTCTCCAGGGTGGGCATCTGCTGGCACCAGGGCCAGAGGAACTGAAGCTGGCAGTTGCTGACATGTTCTCTCCTAAAGAGTATTAGTACAGGAGGTTGGCAGGTACAAGAATTTGTGCAAAGCAGTTAAGCCATTAACAAGTCCTTCTCACTTAGAAAGTTCAGCCTCTTTGAGCATAGCAAAGTGAATTCTGAAATAAAGGCTATCTAGGTAGATATATGCCTCAGTTACACTGAGCACCTTGGTATCCTTTTAAGGATATTGCTGTAGGACAAGAAGTCAGTGACTCTGAAAAAACAAAGAAAGGGAGGAGAAGGCATGAACTCCATTGATGAAGCTGCTACTATAGGCCAGAAAGTCGAGTTCCCTCTCTGTTTGACCACATTTTGTATATGTCTCAAATACTAGAATGTTGAAACACAATGGGCTGGTCCAGAGAATCATTGGACTCCTTTAAAAAAAAAAAGCCTGTCATTCCATAACCATGCCTCAAGAAATCATGAATGAAAACTGCACAGGACAAAAGTAGCTTTAAAAAAAATCTTGCTCCCAAACCATGACCCTTGTGATATCATCGTTGTTCTTCAAGAACAAAGGATGAACAATGAGAAGAATGTTGAAAATGAATGTGTGTCCCACTAAATCATTTAAATCACTTCATCAGGAAGCTTCCTAAATTCCACCAGGATTCATGTGAAGGCTCAAGGGCACTGGTGGACAGTTTGATTTAGTTCTTGTTCTCCTTGAGACTCCCCTCAAGTTGTCATGGTCCTGCTACCATCAAGAAGTCAGCTCTTGCAGGATATATCTTCCCCCCTGCCCCATTTTCATGTCAGGACATTATTAGCAGGATCCTTACTTCTAATATGATAGTGACTAATATAAGCAAGGTAAAGTCCTATCAGGCAGCAGTTGGGACAGGTCACTTGGTTGGGGTTCCCACCTGGGCCCTATAGCCACCAGGTACAGTGGAGGACAGATGAGGGCAGGTATTGTGCTTAATAGTACCAGAGAAGATGCTGAGCATGCAATTTGGCCAGTGTTTATAATACAAAAGCTCTAAAGCCCACTCCAAGTGACTCTATTGGGTTTAACATTTCACAGGTCCTAGTTTTCCACTCTCTGGATTCTTATATTGGATGACTCCAACAGAGGTTCCTTGATTTCTACTGAGATTATTTTTTCAGCTTCTAGATCCCCTCGTAACTAGTTTCTGATCTACATTCTCCATCCTTTCTCCTCATGAGACGGCTCCCCAAGTCTTTCTCCCTTGGGTTCCCTTGGTATTATACCAATTTGTCACAACATTATTCTCACTAACTCATAGGATCAAATATTTAGAGCCAAAATAACCTCTAAAAGGCATCTAGTCTAATCCTGTCATTTTATAGGAAAAGATTCTTAAGCCTAGAGAAATTGTGACTTAACCTAAGGTCACTTGGATAGTAAATGGCAGAGCTAGCATTTGAACCCAGGTCCTCAGACTACAAATTCAGTGCCTTTTGCACTATACTATGCTTCTTTTCATTTGAATCTTCCCGAGTCAGATTAGCTGGGCCTCCACCTCAACAAGAGTGGCAACATCAACCTCATCTTGATGCAATTCAATGATTTTAGATAATGACTAATGGCATAAGACCTCCAGGATTCTGATGGTAATCTTCATTTTCCAGCATTTATTAAGGGCCTACTATGTAACAAGGCACTATGCTTGCTAAGTGCTAGAGATAAATCAACAACCCTTGACCCCCAAAGATCTTTTATTCTATTGGGGAAATACAACATATACACAGATAAATAAATGCAAGGTGTGACCCTGGGCAAGTCACTTATCCCTGTTTGCTTCAGTTCCTCACCTATAAAATGAACTGGAGAAGAAAATGGCAAAGCACTCCAGTATCACTGCCAAGACAACTCCAAAAATGGGATCACAAAAAGTCAGACACAACTGAAACAGCTAAACAACAAAAATGTGCAAAATAGAGGATAAGAGCTGATCTGTGATTTTGACTAATATAGGAAATTCTCTGAGCAGCATTTTCTCAGCAACTTATACTCTTAGAGAGAATGTGACTTAGAGGTTAAATGACCTGCCCAAGGTCACAATCCAGTATGCATCAGAGTCAGGTCTTCCTGGTTCAAAGTACCACTCTATATCCAGTAGGACACATACACACCCCCCCCCAAAAAAAATATGGGTTTGTATATACATATATAATATTATATATACAAAATTATGCAAAGCAATTTGAAGAGGGAGAGGACAATCAGAACTGAGATCAATTCAAGAAAAACCTCTCATAGAACGCGGCCCCTGAGCTGTGTAAAAAGGGCTAGATAGTCTTAGGCAACATGAAACATTTCAATCAAACTGCAGTTAGACAGGCTGTTTCTCTGACCCATTCTGGAATTCCCAACTTTTAAACCAATTGGATCATGTAAGCCTTGACCATTAAATTACTGATGTCTACACAACTGGTGTAGAATCCATCCCATTTTTTGCTGTCATATAACAAATGAAATTTGCAGACTACTTATGGGAATGGGTGGCTGAATGGATGTGTACTGAGTCCTCTAGGCAATGAAGCACATATTAGAAATGGCTTCTGACTTACAGGTGCTTAAATGTTAAGAGAAAAGTTCGAAAACCATAGATCAACTACCATCTTCTTATTTGGTTTTTATTTCTCCTTCTTTTCTCACTGAAATGCTAAGTCATTATACCAGCAAAATCAATTGACAAGCATTCCTCCAGATTATTTTTTTAAATAAATTTAGTGTGGAGAGTGTTTTCTCCCCTGGTTTTCATTTTGTTTAGTGTTCATGGTAATAAAGACTGTCTGATTGTTCCAAGAAAATAATCGTGCACTGCAAATATTTAAAGAAAAATCTAACCCTTTCTCTGGAAAAATATGATATATGGTGATTTAAAGGAGTGTAGAAGAAAGCCAGGAAGATTTAAGGATGTAGTGAAAAGAGTACTGGATTTGGACCCATAGGACCCAAGCTACAATCCTGGCTCTACTTACTACCTATGTGAATTTCAGCAAGTCACATAACTTTTATAAGCATCAATTCCATGACCAAATATTTATTAAAGTCCTACTTCAGCTGCAGAACACTCTACTAGAGATAAAGAAAGACAAGAGTAAAAATAGCCTCTGTGGTCTCAAGGAATTTAGATTTTTCTGGGGATATAGCATTTTCTTAAAGTGTTTTAATTAATGTCAAATCTCATTAAAATGGGCACTCCTTCCAATGGTGCATATCGCAACCCAACTTCTCTTCATACTGGTCAACTTGACCTAAGTCAATTGACTGGAAGATATGGATTGAATGAATTTCAAATAAGTAAGAGGTTACTGAGAGATGATTTTAAACAGAGGTTAGAAATGGCAATGGGGAGTAAGGAGCATTCCAACAGCTCCAATTCAAGAGGTGAGTTGAGGAATGAATGAAAGTGCAACCCGTGTAGGAAAATGAGGCCAGGGAATCTGTCATCAGGAGGGAGCAAGGTCTCAATGAGAGCCAGAAGGAGGACAAAGCCAGGAAAGGAAAAGATTTTAAGGTGAAAGCAAGTTTGTTACCTAAGTAACAGGCATTCCTGAAGGCACCGTGGAAGGGGTGGGTAGCCTTGCTGTGGGACCTTGGGGTGGAGTGGAAGGGGAGGGTGGGGAAGGTTTGAGTGGAATAGTAATAAGGAATCAGGCACAGAGGGACAGAGCAGGCAGGAGATGGAACAGGTGACCTAAAGAGATGAGAAAGCATTTTTCCCCTCAAGTTTTCTGAAGTCTTATGTAGCTATAGTGTAAAGAAGATGGTTCTGTATTAAAAATCATAAGAAAGGGGGTGGCTAGGTGGTGCAGTGAATAGAGCACTGGCCCTGAAGTCAGGAGGACCTGAGTTCAAATCCAGCCTCAGACACTTAACACTTACTAGCTGTGTGACCTTGGGCAAGTCACTTAACCCCAACTGCCCTGCTCTCTGAAGAAGAAGAAGAAGAAGAAGAAGAAGAAGAAGAAGAAGAAGAAGAAGAAGAAGAAGAAGAAGAA
>NW_027186304.1:59545058-59550716 GCF_028583685.1 Petaurus breviceps papuanus
AAGAAGAAGAAGAAGAAGAAGAAGAAGAAGAAGAAGAAGAAGAAGAAATCAAAGATACATGACCAAATAAAACCTAAGCCAGATATAAAAGTACAATTTGTTGCTCTAAAAATTGAACCACCATCATTTTACACTATACTTTACACTAACTACAGGTCCAATTATAGTTCCAGGTCTGGGCCTTTTCCTTCCCTCTTGTCCTAGAAAACTACAAAGCTCTGTTAGTTCCTCAAAGATTTTTAATATCTGTTCTACTCTCTCAGATTGGTTCAGTGACAAAAGTCTTAAAAAAATAAAATTGCTAAATTCAACATTTAAAATATAAGTATCAGATTACCTACATGAGTAATAATAGGAAGAAGCTGTCTCACCCATTTTAAAAGGATGTCACTTTAAATAATTGATATATAGATGTTGATAATAAAGGCTAAGCATAGTTGCATCTATGTTGTCAACAGATTAAGGAAAGAAAATCTTTAAAACAGCAATAGCAATTTTGGGAGGAATATTTTAGAGACCAATAAGTGTGAAAACACTAACAGCTTATACATAGTTTTTTGTTTTGTTTTGTTTCAGTTCTGGGTTTTGTGAGTTTTGGTGTTTTTTGCTAATGGAAATTCCCTATTTTTGGCAGCTGTACATCAGTGATCCTCATTTTATACTTAGGGAAACTGAGTCTCAGAAAAATTTAAGGAAGTTCATATAAGAATTAGAGGTATGGAGGGAGATTTGAATCTGAATCATCAGATCATTAATACAGTGATATGTCCTCTAGTATTATTATTACCCAAAATTATTCTCTTTTTTGGTGGGGCTCAGATAGAAATGTTCTAAAGACAAATTGCTATCCTGCTATTTTTTTTTTATATTTGATGTTCTATGGACAGATAGACAAAATAAGCTCCTGGCTATAATTCTAGCCACCTGACTGTGCCTCTTGAGTTAGTTAGTAAATGCTCATCATTTTAACCTGAGTAATATGTTGCATATTTTCTATCACTTTGTTGCATAATATCAAATCCAGTCTCATTAAGGATAAACATTTATGTTATTTCTGGTGATAATTACCTGATACTGAATCACTATTAAAAACTTCTTCATGGAGCCAAGATGGTGAAGTAAAGGCAAGGGACTTGCCTAAGCTCTCCCAAATTTCCTCCAAACAGCTTAAATATAGTGCCTCAAAACAAATTCCAGAGCAGCAGGAACAACAAAAACCTATGGTGAAACAATTTTCCAGCCCAAGAAAACTTAGGAAAGGTCATCAGGAAAGGTCTCACTCACTGGGGTAAGAGTGGAACTCAGTCCAGCGCAGGTCATACCCCCGAAAGCCAGCAGCAGGCCTTGGAGGTGACTCAATTAGTAGCAAGAGCTTCTGGAGTTCTCAGCCCACAGATGACAAAGGCTTGGACAACTATTCAGGAGATCACAGGGGATCCTTTGCTGACACTGGTGCAGGACTGTGTTACATTGTCCATATATGGTTCCAAGTTAGGGTCCCAGGGTGAACAAAAGCAATGGCACATTAAAGCATGTTGCTGCAAGGGATCACAGAACCTGGTCACCATTCCAGGGTGGAAAAGAGTCCTTGTGGCTGCTAAAAGACCAGAGCACAGTCCAGAAGAACAGTAAAGGCACCTCTCTTTATATTAGACTACCCCCAAAGAACTGAAAACTTATAGACCCCACCCCCACCCTAGAACTATCTCTGAAAACAGCAGCACAAAAAACTTGAAGCTTGGGACAATGTTTCCTCTACCCCAAAAGCAGAGCCCTACATTAACATAAAATTACAAGTCAGGAAATAGACTGGAAAAATAAACAAACAAACAAACAAAACTTGAGCATAAAAAGTTACCATGATGACAAAGAAGAGCAAAAAACAAACTCAGAATAAGAAAACAAAATTAAAGTAGCCACATCCAAAGCTTTACAGGAAAATGTGAATTGGTCTCAGGCCCCAAAAAGAACTCCTGGAAGAGGTAAAAAAGGATTTTTAAAATCAAGTAAGAGAGGTAAAAGGAAAAACAGAGAGAACAATGAGAGTGGTGCAAGATGAATATCACACCTTAAAAAACAATAGGTCAAATGGTAAAAGGGGCACAAAAATCTACTAAAGAGAAGAATTCTTCAAAGAGCATAACTGGCCAAATGGAAAAAGATATACAAAAATTACAAAAATCCACTGAAGAAAACAACTCCTCAAAAAAGAAGAATTGGACAAATGGAAAAGAAGGTAAAAAAGATAAATTAAGAAAGCAATTCTTAAAAATTAGAATTGGGTAACTGGAAGCTAATGACTCCATGACACATCAAGAAACAATAAAACAAAATTGAAAGAATAAAAAAATAATAGAAAAGAAAGAAATTTAAGGAATTAGAATAGTCGAGGAAACAAAGCTATTATTCTTTGTAGATGATATGATGTTATACTTGAAGAATTCCATGGAATCAACTGAAACACTAGTTTAAATAATTAACATTAGCAAAGTTGTAGGATATAAAATAAACCCACATAAATCATCAGCATTTCTATATATCAGGCCTGCACAACTTGCAGCACACCAAAGGATTGCAGGTGCTCCATGAAATCCTTTGGAAGGCTACAGATTGCGCAGGCTTATTATATATTTCCAACAAAGTCTAGAAGTAAGAGATAGAAAGAGAAATTCCACTTAAAATAACTGTAGACAATATAAAATACTTGGGAGTCTACCTATCAACACAACACAGAAACAAAACACTTTTCACACAAATAAAGTTAGATCCAAACAATTAGAGAAATATTCATTGCTGATGGGTAGGTCAAATCAATATAAGAAAAATGACAATTCTGCCTAAAAGTAATATACTTATTCAGTGCCATACCAATCAAACTACACAAAAATTATTTTATAGAGCTAGAAAAAGTAATAACAAAACTCATCTGGAAGAGCAAAAGGCAAGACTATCAAGGAAATTAATGAAAAAAAAAGGGTGAAGGAAAGTGGCCTAGCCTTACCAGATCTCAAATTTTATTACCAAGTGGTAATCATCAAAATAGTCTGCTATGGCTAAGAAATAAATTGTGGAAGATTAATGGATTAGTGGGACAGATTAGGTACACAATACACAATAGAAAATGATGATAGTAATATTGTGTTTGATAAAAGCAAAGATCCAGACTTTTGTGACAAGAACTCACTATTTGACAAAAACTTCTAAAAAGCAGGAAAGCAGTTTGGCAGAAAGCAGGTATGGACCAACACTTCACACCGCATACCAAGATACAGTCAAAATGTGTACATGATTCAAACAGAAAGGGTAATACCACAAACAAATCAGGAGAACATGGAATAGTTTACCTGTCAGATTTATGGATAAGGGAAGAATGTATTACCAAACAAGAAATAGAGAGCATTACAGGATGTAAAATGGACAATTCTGATTACACTAAATTGAAAAGATTTTACACAAATAAAACCAGTGCAGCCAAGATTGGAAGGAAAGTAGAACACAGATCAAAAAAATATTCCAGCAAGTTTCATTTATAAAGCCCTCATTTCTTAAATATATAGAGAAGTAAGTCAAATTTATAAAAATATGAGTCACTCCCCAATTGATACATGGTCATATGATATAAACAGGCAGTTTTCAAATGAAGATATCAAAGCTAACTATAGTCATATGAAAACATGCTCTAAATTACTATTGATTAGAGGAATGCAAAGTAAAACAACTCTGAGGTATCACCTCACCCCTATCAGATTGGCTAATATGACAGAAAAGGAAAATGATAAATGTTGGAGGGGATGTGGAAAAATTGGGACAGTGATGCCCTGTTGGTGGAGTTGTGAATTGATCCAACTATTCTGGAGAGCAATTTGGAGCTATACCCAAAGGATTATAAAACCATAACAGAACTGAAAAAAGAGATGAATCAAGTTGTGAAGATCTTTAAAAGATAAACAAAGGAATTTATATTTAGTAAGGAGCCATTGGAGTTGACTCAGAGGGGAATAATAGAGTCAGTTCTGAGCTTAAAGAAAATCACTTTGGCAGCTATGTAGAGGATGGTCTGCCAGCAACATCACTACTAGGTCTGTATGCCAAAGAGATTTTTTTTAAGATGGGAGGAGGAACTATATGTACAAAAATATTTATAGCAGCTCTTTTTGTGGTGGCAAAGAATTGGAAATTAAGGGGATGTCCATCAATTTGGGAACTATTGAACAAGTTGTGGTATATGATTGTGATAAAGTACTATTTCACTATAAGAAATGATAATCAGGATACTTTCAGAAAAGTCCAGAAAGACTTACATGAACTGATGCAAAGTGAGGTGAGTGGAACCAGAAGAATATTATACACAGTACAATGTATACTGATGTATTGTGAATGACTTAGCTACTCTCAGCAACACAATGATGCACTGCAAATCTGCTTAAATAGGAACCCTGCTCCCTCCTATTGATGTCACAATAAACCTAGTCATTTAACTAGAAAAAAAATAAACAAATGCTTAAATAAACAATTCAAATTCGATAAGGTCATTGAGGGTGTAGAACAAGAGAAAGGAATACCAGAGAAGTTCAACCTGAGAAGCTGGAAAAAAGGGGTTTTATCTGGGAACTCTGAAGATATGAGACATATAGACATAGACAAATACCACCTGCTTTCTGGAAAGAGAGCGGTGGCATTGAAAGGACAATGGATTTAGCAGCAGTAGACTTACTTCTCCACCAGACTGTGAGATCTTTGAGGGCAGGGACCATGTTTTTGCTTTTATTCATATCCTCAGTGCATGGAACAGTGCCTGATACATAAAAAGTGCTTAATAACTGCTTGCTAGATTGAATGATTGATTCTGATTCTGCTCATACATGTTACTTTCTGTCTTGGGGATTCCATTTTCTTATCTGTAAAATTATGATGATGCCTATCTTAACTTGATTATTGTGAAAATGTTTTATAAATCTTAAGATGTTTTATAAAAGTCTCTTTTCTAGTCAGTCTCTGTCGACTCCCTTTACCAATGCAAAACAGCAACTTTTCTATGATTTATAGTCTAGTGACGTACCTAGACCAGTGAGAAGTAAAGTGATTTTCTCAGTTACTACGTATGTGTCACAGCAAAATTCAAAACTAGTTCTTTCAGACTGCAAGGTTGGCTTACTTTGTCCACTACTCCCTGCTGCCTTTTTCCAGAGATGTAAGCTACTATTCTGTTGTTGTTGCCTAGAGCCAGCCGTGCCTCCAGGCCCTCCTTAAATTGAAAGTTCACCTTGTATAATGGTAATGGGAATTTGAAGATCTTCCATGCCCCTTGTTTCAAGTTCATGATTGTATCAAGTCTTAAGATCCAGAACTTGTGAATCCCACAGTGGGATGAACTTGCTGATGTAACAGGAAATTGCAGAACAGGGAGAAGCTAATACCATACATAAGGAAAAGCCCAAACTAGAGAGCCAGAATTGCTAAGAGAGAGAGAGAAGTGTTAGGATCCTGAGTTCTGAGAACTGCTACAAATTGAGAACTGCTGAGAGCCAGAACTTCTGAGGACTGCGGAGAGCCAGCCAGAACTGCTGAGAACTTCTGAGAGCCAGTCAGAACTGATGGGAACAGGGGGCGGCTAGGTGGTGCAGTGAGTAAAGCACCAGCCCAGAGTCAGGAGGACCT
>NW_027186304.1:59550726-59585557 GCF_028583685.1 Petaurus breviceps papuanus
AAAAAAAATTAAAAAATAAGAACTGAACAAAATACTCCAGGTGAAGTAAGACCAGGGCAGTCTACAGCTGCATTCTAATTTCTCTGATTCTGGCCACTAGTTCCCTCTTAATGCAATCTAAGATCCTATTCATTTTATGAAAGTCCTTGTCACACTATTAAGAGTCCACTAAAGGGGTGGCTAGGTGGCGCAGTCAATAGAGCACTGGCCCTGGACCAGCCCTGGAGTCAGGAGGACCCAAGGTCAAATCTGGCCTCAGACACTTAACATGGACTAGCCATGTGACCTTGGGCAAGTCATTTAACCCGAACTGCCCTGCCCTCCCTGCTCCAAAAAGCAAAAAAAAAAAAAAGAGTTCATGAAAACTCCAAGAATCTTTCAGATAAACTGCTATTTAACCATGTTTCTCCTACCCTGGTCTTGTGAGGTTTATTTTCTTTTCATTCAAACAAAAGACTTCACATTTATTCATTTTATTCCATTAGGCCCAACTTTTGATAAGGTCGATATCTTGTTGGATCCTATGATCCACTGTCATAGCTCCTCCTTTGGGCTTTACCTTCTAATAAGTCAATGATGAAACATTTGAATAGCAGAAGGTCAAGGAGGGATCAAAAAGGTTATGGGATCATATAACCAGAGCTGAAAAGGCCCTTAGAAGTATTCTAGTTTAACATCCCCATTTTCCAGATGAGTAAACTGAAGCCCAGAGAAGTTAAGAGGATTACCCAGAGCTACACAGAAAAGGCAGAAGAAGTATTTGAACTCCAGGCCTACAACTCCAATTTCAGCAATCTGATAGTCTTTTTTGCCTTCAAGTCAACAGACTTTCCATTTTACCATAAGGTCATAATTGAAAGCAGAAGCTTCTGCTGCAGATAATACATAGTAACTCTAAATTAAAAAGAATTCACATAGCCAACCATATTTCCCCTCGGCCTTTCCCTCCACGGCTTCCAGTTCCAACTCTGCCCAAGGAAAACGGTCATACCACAGTGACTCTTACAGGTCTAGACTGGCCACAGGTAACTTCTTGTTGCCTTGCTGGAGGATCCACTGGATGAGGAAATACCAGTTGGTAGCCTTCAGGTCAGTGATAACTAAGAGACTGTTCTAACATAACTGAACTGAATAGAGTCCCAGGACTTACCCAGGGTTAGGAAGAAACAGAATAGGCCCCTCCTAGTAGAGCAAGACTCTCAGCTTTGAGCTGGCTAAAGATTCTCAATTGTAGACATCAGATAGAGACCCAGGGGAGAAAAAGATGGTTTTTCTCATATCACCTTGTCACCTTTTAGCTCTTCCATGACAGTCACAAAGTCCTGCAGTCACCACTGTGATAATTAATAGGACACCACAGGTAGTTATTTATTTCCTTTTTTTTAAAGCATCTTGTTGTGGTTCAGACCTCATATTCTCTATAAAGAGAAAGCTACAAGAAAGTGATCCCCACAATTGAGCAAGAACATGAAAGCAAATATACACCATGGCTAAAATCAGGTGTGTGGCACTCTATTCACCCTCAATGTGTGATCATTTCCGATACCTATGTTATTATTGTTTGGAACAAGAACTTCATTATTAGAATCACCACTACCTAGGAAAGAGTAGAGAATTTAAATTACCCCAGGGAGTACTGTGTGATAGCCAGAGCCAAGGAATCATTTCAAACCCCACTAAAAGAAGATATCAATTAATCAACTTAAAGAATCATTTATATACATTAATGACTAATGCTTTCTTTTCTCCCTCCCTTTCTCTCTCCTTGCCTGACTTCCTCAAATCTTTCCTTAAATAAATGTTTGCTGAGCACCTACAATGTTGATGAGGTATGGGCTCTGGGAGCCCCCTCTAGCTATCCTTGAGTCCTTGAGGTACAGACTCTGAGAACCCCCCCTTGAACTCTGATTAAATTATCTCATTCGATGAGGCATTTGCATGAGGCCATAAGCCTTACATTGTGGCTGAGCCCAAACTTCAATTATTAGACTTCCCACCCTTGATCCTATCAAAATATCAGTCCACCCTTGAACTGTCCTAGCCCACCACTGTCTTTAGTCAGTGTAGCCTTCAGCAACTTCCCGCCCTTCATCACTCATTGACCTCATTAACTCCTCCTGAATTCTCTTCCCCAAACTCCTCCTCTAGACCACCCCTACATTCTTCCCACAACTTTCTGTATATAAGACCCCATCTTGTGTTCTTGTGAGTGAGAGTGTCATAGAATAGTGAGAGTACTGCAGAATGACCTAGCACAGACTTACTCTGTGTCTAATGCAAGTGAACCTTTAATAAACTTTACTTTTCTTTGCCTGAGAAACTCGAATCTAATTCATTCGGCAGGACCCGGTGTGTTGCTATTTTGGGGTCTCCAGAGCAACCCTAACTCTCTTTATGGGTAACCTCTTCAATGTTAGATCAAGGTAAACTGACCTTCTTGCTAATCCTCACAAAAATCCCTGTTTCCTTTCTCTCTGACTTTGACACCACTGTATACTCCAAGTTCTGAACACACTCCTTCCCCTCTACTGCTTAGAAGCTTTCATTTCCTTCAAAAATCAGCTCAAGTTTCACCTTCTGCATTAAGCCTCTCCTGATCCCTTCATCTGCTCATGCCTTTACTGCCCCCACCCTTCAAATTGCCTTGTATTTATTTGGTATGTATTTTGTTCATACTTATACAGATGGTCCCAAAAGTCTCCAGGCAGCTTTATGCTATTAAGGCTTAAAACAGCACTGAGACTTGGAGGGAGACTGTGGATAAGCTCAAAGGAAATGAATCATGTAATGTGCTTTGCAAACCTTAAAGGACCATTTAAATGTTAGTTCTTCCTCTTGTTATTGGTACTTTGTTATTCCACTCTGCATCTCCTGCCCTGCTTAATTTCAACTCCAAGGAACAAGATTCCTTACCCCTAATGCCTCCAACCCACAAGGATAAGCTTATCACTTCTAAACTCACCACCCTGTTACTGACTCAATCCTTGATTGACACCATCTCCTTCTGTCTCTCTCCCCTCTGACTGAGGAGCTAAGGATGGAATACAAAACTCTTCCCAAGGCCCTCCTTCATAGAGAACAGAAACTAGACTCTCAAGGTCATTCTACTTTGCAACTGCTGCCTGCCCAATTTCAACTCACTGGGATACCGCCTGGCATCCCATTCCTTCTCCTTTCTTCCTGTCTCCTTTTCTGTGCTGCCTCTCCCTTTAAACTGTAAGTTCCTGGAGGGCAGGGCTGGGTTTTTTGGTTTTGTTTTTAATGAATTGTATTCCCAGCACTTAGCTTGTGCCTGGAATAGATACTTAATAAATGTTTATTACATAGAAATGGTTATTAGGTTACATACACGTCTCCTCTGATAACTGAATGTAAGTTCCTTGAGGTCAAGGACTGTTTCATTTTTGTCTTTATAATCCTAGTGTCTAGTAAAGTGCTTGGAATATACCGGATGCTTAAAAAATGCTTACTGATTATAGCACAGTAGTGAATCTACAATATCAACAATGTAGATAATTCCTCAAAAAAAAATTACCTATCACAACCCACCCAGACCTTCTAATCCTGCACTGTTCTTAACCATGCCCTTCCATGGTCCAACTCAATGTCCTGGAGATGTCCTCTAGTTCTTTTAATCAGTCAGCTAACAAGTATTGTAAGCGTCAAGTGAAACACGCTGGGGGCACAAAGCAAGACCAGCCAGTTATGGGCCTGAATGCCTGGGAAGATGATGGGGCTTTTAATAATAATAGGGATCAGGAGGGGGAAGAATTTAGAAGAAAAGATTAGTTTCTTTGGTTATACTGAGCTTGAAAGGAGACAACTGGTTCCATGTGTCATAAAGTCCACTGGAGATCTGTGACTAAATAGAGATTGACAACAGAGAGAAAGGATAGATCTGGGAATCATCAGTATAGGAAATGAGAAGAGAAACCCCAGAAATTGGTAAAATCACCAAGATTGATGATGGTGATGTTCAGTCATCAGGACTCTTCATGACACCACTTGGGGTTTTCTTGGCAAAGATACTAGAAGGGTTTGCCATTTCTTTCTCCAGATCATTTTACAGATAAGGAACTAAGGAAAACAGGGTTAAATGACCTGCCAAGGGTCACACAGCGAGCAAGTATCTGAGGCCAGATCTGAATTCAGGAAAATGAGCCTTCCTGACTCCAGGGCCAGTACTCCCATCCACTATGCCACCTAGCTGCCCCAATCACCAAGATACATTAGAGTAAAAAAGAGAAAGGGCTCCAGACAAAACCTTGGAGGATACCCCTTGGTGAATGGGTTGAAATGGATAAAGAACCAAGAAAGGAGATCAAATAGGGGTAGTTTCCTGCATATTGATGCAAAGGTTAAGTTTTCTTAATTTTATCCCTATTAGGGATAAGAGATCACCCTTCTTTCCAGGTCATCTATGATGTGCTAGATGTTTGAGTGATACTGACATAAAAATGTCATTGTCCTTCCTGATTTTAATATCTGAATATGAATATTTGAAAATAGGAGTATGAAAGAATTCCGGGTTTAACTGAATGTCAAATTAAGAGTACATTAGAAAATCTAATTCCTAGTTATTGATCTTAGACAAATCATATCACTTTTGACTTTTGTTTTTATTAATCTATAAAGTTTATTAATCGTTAGGGATGGGCCAGTTTTAGAGTTTTCCACTCCCTTCCCCCTCCCCACCTTACTGTCCGAGGCTTGCTGTTACTGTTCTAGTCCTGCTTCCTTACTTGAGTCCATGACCTGCAATCACCAATATCACAGCAGGCCTGATAAAAAACTCGTGTTTTTCAGGAGCTCAGGTCATTTCACATCTGTACTGTCTCTTCTAAAGTTCGCTCCTGTTTGTTTAGAAAAGCCTTCACAGCCTGTAAGTGTGAAGGAGAGCTGATTGGTATCCGCATTGACAAAGAAAGTATTCTACAGGGGCCATTTTCTACATCTGCAGATGACATGTGTTATGATTTTAGATTTTATGGTTAGTCTATAAGCACCATCTGCCCTCTTTGGTCTCTTGCCCTTTACATAAGGTCTTACCATGTGGTCTCACTTAAAACAAACAGAATTGAGCTGATTTTCAGTTATTTTGTTGTTGTTGCTTAGTCATTGTTCCTTGAACCAGATTTTGGATTTTTTTAACATTAGAATTATATTTTCATATAATTATAAGTTGTTATATAATTATGTTATAATTACATTATAATTTATTGGAGTAACAAGGAATTCAGAACTGTGATGTTTTTTCCAATATGGGATCCTTCTAGTGTGGAAAGTCTCTTCACTAATGCAGATAGGCAATTTGTCTATAACTCACAGTTTTAGAGTCTCACCTGGGGTGCTGTGGGGTTATAATTTGTTCTTTGTAGTCACAGGAACTAGTATGTGTCTGAGGTTAAACTTGAATACAATTTTTCCTAACTCCAAGGTCAGCCTTTGATGCCAATCTGACTCTCTTTTTATACATAATAAGAATAATGGTGATAACTTCTTTATAAATGATCATAGATTGACAGAGACTCTTATTTTGAAAATGTGGAAAGTTAAGGAAAGTTAAGGAAACCCAAGGAAAGTTAAGTGACCTCTCCAAGGTCATACAGATAGTAAGCAGCAGAGGTATTCTAACTCCAGAAAAAATGCCTTTTCCACTGTATTGATATGATTAGATCACTATCTTTCAAGGTCCCCCTACCATGTAGATTAGGCTGTGGGGTTTTGTTTTGTTTTGCTTTGTTTTTCCCTTAAATACTACAAAACTGTCCTTAAGATATCATTGACCTAGATAGCCAAGGGTTAAGTCTTATACTCCATGATGCAACCTTCTGGTGGCCCCTAGCCAGATGTACATGGGTTCTTGGCCACGTAATGGCATAAAAAAGATATTGAATCAAGGTTCTTGAGACTTGAACCACGAACTGGTTCAAGTCACCACACCCTGACCTGCCAACTAGATTTGTTTCCAAAAGGAAGTGTGGGGTAACTCTTTTACCAAAGATAAGTGCCACTATATAATTATTGAGTATTCTATGTTAGGGTTAAGCAAATTTTCTTTTGTTAACTGTTGAATGAATTATGTGGTTAACCTATACCATGGTGCTGATCACAGTACAGGCTTGACCTAATCATCGTGTCTTCCTAAGTACTCTGTTATTCACAAAATGCTTTCTTTCCAAAATCCCAATGAAAAGGGTAGCACAAATATTAGTACACTGATTTTAAAGAGAGGAAACCTGAGGCTCTGAAACTTTCTAGGCAGCTAAATAGCACAGTGGATAGAGCACTGGGTCTAGAATCAGAATTATGTGAGTTTAAATGAGGTCTCAGACACTTACTGGCTGTGTAACTCTGGACAGATCATTTAACAGTCTTTCAACTGTTAAGGATAATAACAGTACCTGCCTCCCCAGGTTTACCTGAGGATCAAATGAGGTATTATATATAAAGGGCTTAGCACTGGGCCTGGAACTTGGTAAGGTACTTAGTAAATGTTTATTCCCTGCTCCTCCCTCTCATCCCCCCAGGTTACACAGCTACTAAGTAGAGTAAGAATTTCCAAGTTCAGAGGTGGCTAGATAGTGCAGTGAAGAAAGTACCAGCCCTGGAGTCAGGAGGACCTGAGTTCAAATATGGCCTCAGATACTTGCTACTTACTAGCTGTATGATCTTGGGTAAGTCACTTAATCCCAATTGCCTTGCCTTCCCCCCTCCAATATGAAAAAAGAAAAAAAAAGAATATCTAACTACAATTCTTTTCAATATCCTGGACTTCCTCACATCAAATAAAATTATACTCTCACTCTCAAATGAATAGGTAGACAATTTTTCCATTTCTATCATGATATTGCACTTGTATTTGAAAAATCCAATGTAATGGCTCCATTAAAATTTGAAAACTAAGAAGACTGAATGGGTCTCAAATCTGGTTTCGACAGTGCAAATATATTGCAAGTAGGTGAGAATTTTGTGTTAATAAGTGAGACTTCATCTAGTAGAGACACACTCCCTTCACACAGATTTTGTTTTATCATACTTTTTTTTCTTCAAAATTAAACTACATGAAAAGAAAGTAAGTAGATAATCATCCAAATGCAAAATATTGATAGAGACAAAGAAAAACAAAAAACAATCCCTGACCTCAAGGAGCTCACATTCTCATTGGGAAAGCAACACGCAAACAATTGTGTTCATACAAATAAGCACAATAGAAAGAAGGGAATATTGAGAGGGAAGGCCCTAGAAATGACTGGGTTAGAAGGAGAAGGAAAAACCAAGACAGACCTTTTGCAAAGGTGAGATTTGAGTTGAGCATTGAAGGAAGCTAGTGAAGCTAGGAACAGAAAGCAAAAATAAGCCTAGCTTCAACTATAACATCACCTTTAAAGAAAATACTGGAGGGGAGACAAGCAGAGAGAAAAAAGGAGAGGAGAGTGGAAGGAAAGGGAAGTGAGGCAGAAGGGGGGGGGGGGGGGGGAAGAGAAAAAGGCAAGGTTCCTAAATCCCCAGAAAGGACTTTTTAAGGGAAAACACTCATAGACTGGTAATAGGAAACTCAATTCTTCTTTCCAAGAAGGCAGACTAAAGAAAACAGGACAGCAGAGGGAGCACCTTGGTGCAGACCAGACCAGTGTTGTCTCCAGATGGGTCAGGAAACTGCCTCTTGATCTTGGAAGAGGAGATTCAACATTTAGCTCACACCACGTCTGGAATATGGTACAAACACTCCTCCTCAGCTCCAGATATTTCAGATGCAATGTTAGTTCCTCATTACCTTACTAAGGGAACTGAGGTGATTAGAACAGCAAGTAATTAACTGTGGGAATTGAGTGAGCCACAAAACCCCATCTTGTGACTTAATTTTGGAGCTAGCTCAGTTACCTTTCTATTCAATTATGGTCTAGTCCAATTTTTGTTTCAAGAGAAAACATTATTCAACTGTGGGAATTGGGAGAAAAACCTTATTGTATTGTTTGAACCTAGCCCTGCATGGCTGGGAAGCTGGACAATCCTCACTGCTGCATAGAGACACTTAACTTAGGGACCTAGATTATGCTCACCAGAAACTCAGTCAGATCCAAAAACTGATGTGAGTTTTCTCAAAATCATATATCTTAAGCAACCCACACCCCATAATGATCAATCATCTACATATTCCTTTGATTGTTTACAGACACCTTGGGGGTGGGACACCTCCATTTCTGAGTTCAAGAGTACCCAATCTTTCATCCAAACAGAAATCGGATTATTATTATTGTTTCCTTTTCATTGATTGGCCTTTTTGATTAATTGTTTTTAATGTATTAAAACCTGCAGTACAAAGCAGAGGAAGGATTCTGGTCCCATTCTGTCAGGCAATGGACATGCATTACTTAATAAATTAATGCACTCAGAAGATCAAACCTTTGTTTCCTTAGTCACTGCAACATAACAAAAGGACCAGAATCAGCTTTATTTCCTGTAGCGACATATCTTTATCAGCTTGGTATAAGGTTTAATATGAATGGTCAAAGCATTTCAGACCTAGAAGGAATTTAGTGATGATGTAACCCAACTCCTCCCATTTAACAGATAAGAAAACCAGAGATGTGAAGGGACTGGCCCAAGATCATAGTCCCTATGGGCAGCTAGGTGATACATTAGATAAAGTGCCAGACAGAGTCAGGAAGACTTCTTTTCCTGAGTTCAAATATAGCCTTAGACACTTACTAGTTGTGTGACTCTGAGCAAATCACATAAGGCTTTTTGCCTCAGTTCACTCATCTGTAAGATAAGCTAGAGAAGGAAATGGCACACCACTCCAGTATCTTTGCCAAGGAAATCCCATAATGGGTAACAAAAAGTAAGATGTGACTAAACAATAACAACAAAACAGCATAGCATCTTCCTTATAGGGTTATGAGGACCATATGAGATAACAAAGGTGAAGTGCTTTGCAAATCTTAAAATGCTATGTATAAATGCTAATAATAATTATTATTACACAGATAGAATTCAGGTATACTGATAGCACACTACATGAAGGTGCCTTGTTCTTTTGGCCATATATTTTTTTAAATATTAACCCAAAAAACCCTATCCCACCAATAATGACTTTCCCACAGAAAAATCATAGAACCTTTAGAGTTGAGTCATTGGAAGTCATGCAGTTGGCAGTGTTACACAGTGTGGATAAAGCTGGGCTTGTACTGGTTGAATGACCCTCTGGGTAGATCATTCTAATTCTCAATGCCTCAGGCAACTCTGTAAAACAAGAAGTTTCAGAGAAAGTACAGATCTGCTCTGGTAGAAGGGATTTTCTCACTAGAAAATCTCCCTACATCTGTGAGATCAAGGGTCCATTAGCTGCCCTTCCCCAAAATAGTCATGTAGTATAACTTCTGTAAGATACATTTAAAATTTCCAAAGATACTAAATTTAGATAGTTCGTTATTTTATTTATTTTATTCTGAACTTAAGAAATAAAACAAGGGGCGGCTAGGTGGCAAAGTGAATCAGGAGGACCTGAGTTCAAATCTGTCCTCAGACACTTAACACACAAACTAGCTGTGTGACCTTGGGCAAGTCACTTAACCCCAACTGCCCTCCAAAAAGCAAAATTTAAAAAAAAGAAATTAAACAAGTATTTCCATACCATAGTAGAATGGGGGGGGGGGGGACAATTGTACATGAAACTACAAATCTATTAGTTTACAATCTAGTTTGGATATGATAAACAGATAGATATTCTACATACAATGATATGGAAGACAGATGTTGGTTAGAATTGTAGACAATATAAAATACTTGGAAGTCTATCTGCCAAGACAAACTCAAGAACTATAAGAACACAACTATAAAAACTTTTCGCACAAATAAAATCAGATCTAAACAACTGAAAAAATATTTATTGCTCATGTGTAGGCCAAGCTAATGTAATAAAATAAAAATAACAATTCTACCTAAATTAATCTATTTATTCAATGCCATACCAATCAAACTATCAAAAATTATATTACAGAGCTAGAAAAAATTTTAACAAAAATTATCTGGAAGAACAAAAGCTCAAGAATATTACAGGAATCAATGAAAAAATGCAAAAGAAAGTGGTCTAGCCATACCAGATGGCAAACTGTATTAAAAAGTGTTACTTACCAAAATAATCTGATATTGGCTAAGAAATAACGTAGTGGATCAGTGGTAGATTAGATTCACATTACATTATAGTAAATGAGTAAAGTAATCTAGTGTGTGATAAACCCAAAGATACAAACTCCTGGAACAAAAAACCTCATTATCTGACAAAAACTGTTGGGAAAACTGTAAAACACTAAGGTAGAATTAGGTATAGACCAACAGATCACACCATACACCAAAAGAAGGTCAAAACAGGTACGTGATTTAGACATAAAAGGTGATGCCATAAGCAAATCAAGAGAGCATACAAGTTTTATCTGTTGGCTTTATAGATAAGGAAATAATTTAGGGCCAAAGAAGATATAGAGAGCATTATAAGATATGAAACAGATAATTTTGATTATATAAAATTAAAAAGTTTTTGCACAAACAAAACCAACCCAACTAAAATTATAAGGAAAGTAGAAAAATGGGGGGAAATTTTACTTTAAGTATCTCTGATAACAGCCTCATTTCTCAAATATATACAGAACTGAGTCAAATTTATAAAAATAAGAGCCATTCTTCAATTGATAAATGGTCAAAGAATATGAACAGGCAATTTTCAGACAAAGAAATCAAAGCTATCTATAACCACATGAAAAAAATATTCTAAATAACTATTGATCAGAGAAATACAAATTGGAACAACTCTGAGATACCACCTCATATCTATCAGAGTGGATAAGATGATAAAAAGGGAAAATATTGAATAGGGAATATGGGAAAACTGAGACACCAATGCACTCACTGTTAGTAGAGTTGTGAACTGACCCAACCATTCTGGAGAGCAATTTGGAAATCTGCCCAAAAGGCTATCAAACTGTGCAATACCTTTAACCAAGAAATAGCACTGTTAGGTCTCTATCACCTGACCACTAGCTAATACAAGGCTTTTTTTAGGCTATAGCACCTCAATCAAATGTCTACTAAGGCAGAGAGATTTGTAACCCACATCCAGAATGGGCATACGCAGCTCAAGGCGGTCACAGCTCCTGGAAACAAGAAGTGAAGTTAGTAATTTTTAACCAATTATATCACTTTTTTCATTCATTTGTGATGATGTGTCATAATATTTCCTTGCTAGCACACTGGTATGATACCCAAATGGTCAGCGAGGTGGCACAATGAAGAGTGAGCTCAAGGTCTGGACTCAAGAAGGCCTGAGTTCAAGTTTGATCTCGGATACTAACTAGCTGTGTGACACTGGACAAATCACTTAGCCCTGTTTGCCTCAGTTTCATCATCTGTAAAATGAGCTAGAGAAGGAAATGAGAAGCCACTCTAGTGTCTTTCCCAAGAAAACCCCAAATGAGGCCATGAAGAGTCAGCCATGACTAAAAGAACTGAACAACAACAACTAGTATGCAAAATAATTACAATGGGGTAGCAACATCAAAGATAACTATTTTAATTGGAAAATTATATTCCTTTTCACTTAGAACAAACTTTCTTAATGTTTTCTGTGTCGTGGGCCCCTTTAGCAGTCAGGCCTTGAGACCCTTCTCAGATACTGGTTTTTTAGCTTTTTTTTTTTGGCTTTTTGGGAGAAGGCAGGAAAACTGGGGTTAAGTTACTTGCCCAAGGTCACACAGGTAGTTTTGTGTTGTGTATGATTTGAACTCAGGTCCTCCTGACTCCAGGGCAGGTGATCTATTCACTGTGCCACCTAGCTGCCCCACAGATAGTGTTTTTAAATGCATAAAATAAAATATATAGGATTAAAAAGGGAAGCAATTATTTTGAAATACAGTTCTCAAAATACTAAAAGAAAAAAAAATTAAGGCCCCAGGGTAAAAATCTGTGTTCTATATGAGCTATTTTTTTCTTTATCTTTTGATTTTAGAGAAAAGTTTCCCTGCTCCTAAGAGACATTTTGATCTTCTTTATTTTCAAAATGAGGAAACTGAGGCCAGGAGAACATAAGGTAACAGAAAGTCATGCAACCTAGTTGGCACCCTAACTTGCGATGGAAAGGTCACATGCTATAATGCAAAGACTAAAATCACAGTCCAAAGCCTCAGTGGTTTCCAGAAAGGTTCTATCAGATATACAAATTCACTTCACCTCAGTTTCCTGACCTATAAAATGAAAGCCTGGACCAGACTAAAACCCATTTCAGTTTTTTTGTTTCCCTCCAGGAGTTAAGCCTATTGAAGTGTTCTATGGGCTTAAGATACCAAGCATTGCCAGCCTGAAATAAGTAACACTTGCACTGGACTCCCCCTCCATAACCACTCTTTCCCATCCCTCAAAAAAACAACAAAAAACAACCCTACTTCCTAGATCAGGGTGACTAACAAAAACATGCCAGTTTCTAGATGGTTTATAAACAAACAAACCAGAAATTTTTAAACAAATAAGCTTAAGGAATTAACCAATTAATCTTTGTACTGTGTATTTTCTATTCAAGGAGTGTCTCAGAAACAAATAAGATTAAGTAAAATAGTGCACTGAATCACCGAGTCCGAGTCCGTAGTTCAGAAGGTGACCCAATGAGTCTCCTCATTACCAGGAAGCAAGAGTCAGGGGTTCCAGACCTTTGCCACATGCTATTTCACTATCCCCCAATTTCCAGCCAGGATATAATATAACATAAGGTAATAGAAACTTCAAACTCCCAAATCAGGGAGTGGGACAAGATCAGGTAGTGTTGCAGGAGATGAACACGATGTGAAGTTTCCTTATTCCAACTCTACCTTTTGCTCCTTTCAGTTTCATGCAATTTCTGTTTTCCACTTTGTAGTTTCTAGAGCCCTAAATGTAGTGATGGGTAGATCAACTACCTGGTGAATAAGAAAAGAAAAAAGTGGCTTCCTCTCATGCTTGCTTCCTAGCATCCTCTCACCTAGGTTTTACCTCAGACCGATGACTCAGAAATATACCCCCTGAGAAAACTGAATTCTATTCTAGTCATTCCATATCCATATACAAAAGACTAAAGAAAATGGGTAGAAGGCAAAGGGCAGAATTTTACTGACTAACCCTAATGCAAATATCTCACCCCATCTCTCCCATTACCCTGCATTTACTTTGTTTCTCAATATTGACAAGATTAATTTCCCATAGAAAGCTGAAACCTAGAACTGAAAAAGATCTTTTTTTAATACAAGCTTTAATTTCCAATGAGGTTTTCCTTTCTCAACAAATAGATTTTTCTCTTGTTTATGGAACCAAGAATACTTTATAGGAAATGATAGCAAATTCTTTATAATGTACAAATATGTAATCAGATAAACTGATATCAATGTAGTGATATAAGTCTAATAAATACTGTCCACCATAAAATCCTACTGATAAGTCATCAATACTCACAGAGTGTTCAAATTCTTGAGTTTCTTAAAGGAGCCAGATGGAATTTCTCGTATTCTGTTAAATCGCAAATCCCTGGAGACACAGGGGGAAAGAGGGAGAAAGAGGATTACATATTAATTCTAATTTCATTATTACTTTCAAATGTTTTAAGGTTTTCAATCTTTTAAAACTAAAACTGTTACCATTGATGTTCTTTTGCCAATTTACAAACCTCACCCAAAGCTTCCATGTTTGTTCAGTAAAAATCTTCATTCAGAAGCCCCATTTCTCTCTAACACGCAAGGCTAAGCCTTTGCTAGTGGTGTTATACAAATATGCCTTAACTTTTGTTATGCTTCCAGTCTTTTTGGGGGGCAAAAATCATATCTCTAACCCCATGTCCCTAATACTATACCTACATTAATGCCTAGATATTGTTGTCATTATGGAAATACAAATTAATGTGGCAAAGACCTGCTGTTTCCTTAATAACTACAACACAATAATAATTGGTGCAAATTATCACAAGGTTTTTCATCCGTTAACATTTTATTAAATTATTAACATAATTATCCGTTAACATCCGTTAACAGAGAGCCACTGCTAAAGTGAATAATTAAGCCAGTTATTGACATAATATATTTTGTTTATAGTAATTTTCCTAAAACCATGTTTGGTCAATGGTCTTCTAAGCAAGAACTCATTCAAGGCAAATAATATGATGAAAACTTTATTAACAGATTTAGTACAAAAGTAGCATGACTCCATCAAGAATAGATCATATCACATTAATCTCATTTCTTTTTTTAATAGTGTTACATGACAACTGGGTTAGAGATATGCTATAGATAGAGCTATAACTAGAATGCGGCAATTGAACTTTGTCCCAGGATACACAATTTAGAGGATTCTGACAGTATATGAAGTTCTTCAGCACCGAGAAACAAAAAACTGAGCAGCTAGTTTATAAGGATAATTAGATACAATAAGAAGCTATCAAATGGTAGGTTGGAGTATATTCCTCCTCTACCACAACTTTCTTCCTTCATCCCTACCTCTCGAATCTGTCTTCCATGGACACATTTCTCATTATAGCTATTGCCACAGACATAGTATAGCTAATATCGCTAGATTTCAAAAAAAATTGACAATGTTTCTAATGTTAGCCTTGTGAATGAGATGTAGGAATGTGAGCTAAATTATTGAACAAGTAGGTTCAGGACTAGTGACTGAATGACTGGACGCATTGGGGTAGATAAAGTAATTAATAGTAAAATAATTAATTAGTAGTTATTAAATAATTAATTAACAAAATAATTAATTTGTAGTTATTAAATAATTAAATTGGTAGTTAATTAATTAGTAGTTATTAAAGTAATTAATAATGCGATATTATTTTTGGAGGAATTTCTTTAGAGGAATATCCCAGAATCTGTGCTTGACCCTGTTCTGTTTAATATATTTATCAATGACTTGAATCAAAGAATAAATGGAATACTTATCAAATCTGAAGAGGAAACAATGCTAGGAGAGAGAGCCGAAAACTTGGATCCTGACTCAGGATCCAAAAAGAGAAGTCTAGAATGTGGTGCCAAATATCAAAATGTGTAACATAATAGTGATAAATAAAAATTCTTACACTCAGGTTCAAAAAATCATGCACAGAAATGCAATATGGAGGAGATATGTCTAGAAGAGTGTTCTCATCAATGATTCTTGGGAGTTTTAATGGACATCAAGTTCAACATGAAGCAAGAGGATAACATGGCAGACCCCCAAAGATGAATGCAATTTTAGATTACATCGCTAGAGGCATAGTGTCCAAAATAAGGGTCATAGTGCCAGCCTCTTGAGGGCAGGGGCTGTTTTTGCTTTTTTTTTTTTTTCTATCTCTAGCACTTAGCACAGACAGCACTAGCACATAGTTACTTAATAAATGCTGATGTTTCCACTTTATTATCCCACTGAGCCCCATTCAGAACACACTGGGAGGATGGTATTGAGTTTGAAGGATCACATTTCAGGAATGCCTTCGAAAGCTCAAGAACATTAGAAGGCAACTATGCAGGATGTTGAGGGATCTGCCACATGAGGATCAGCTGAAGGAGATTTAAGCTTGCTACAAGGAAAAATGTCCCAGTCGCTGAAACTGTCCAAAAGTATCAAACATGATCATGGATATAAAACACTTGAAGACTTTAAGACCTATATAAATGTCAGTTATTAATATTATAAATTAAGATTCCTTGGGAGGTATCTGGTTCTCCCTCACTGATGATACACAAGCAGAGATGGTGTGGCAATTTGTTAAGGATGGTATAGAGGATATTCCTGTTGAGGCAGAGGTTGGTCTCTGAGGTCCCTTCCCACTGTGAAATTCTGTGATTCTATAAAAATAAATTCCCTCTTGTCATGTTCCATCAATTATGCCTATTCTGTCTTTCATTATCAATCTCGTGCTCCACTAGCTTCTTCCCTTATTCCTCAGAGCCTATTCAATTATCTCTAACTTTCCTCACATGGAGGAGAGGGTGTCTCTTACTCCCTCAAGTGACTATACTATATGATTTCTCTACTTCAAAGCATAGATTACACTCATTGCTTTCATTTCCTTTCCTCCCCCTCCCTTCTAATTTCCCACAGTCTGAGTTTTACCTGGGAAAGCCCCAGAAGTAGCTTTCTTCAAGGTCAATGATATCCCAAATGTCAAATTCATTGACCTTTTTTAATTGTCATATTCCTTGCAACACTGTAGCACTCACTCATTCTTGTCACTGACACTCCCCATAAGTGAGCAATTCTGCCTATATTTCCTTCAATGGCTCCACTTTTTCCTCTCCCTAAATATAAGCATAACTCGATACTATCCTCATCCTTCTTTCCTCTCTATACAAATCCCCCACTTGACAATCGCATATACCATGTAGCAGCAAGCACCCCAAGAGTCCTCAGGGTTTGCTGCCCATACAGGTTCTTGGATCTGCTTTGTTAAAGGAAAGCAACTCAAAATGGGTTAACAAGCTTACTTTAATCAGTCAGACATATATCATTTACCTTGTTCAGGGGAAAAGGTCAGCATCCCGAACTTCAAAGTATACAGGCAGAATTATCAAGACAGAAACAGATCAAGTAGACAGATTTCCAAACTGTCCAACCATTATATCCATACCCAGTCAACATCTGGGTTTCCACATCTGGGTTTTTCAAAGCCGGGGGGGGCCCTGGACAACGGCTTCCCAGAATACAGATCAAATCACAGAACACTTCTCAAAGTGAGCCCCCAAAACAAAGCTACACCTCAGGGCTTATATAGCCTTCTCCTGGCTCAGAGAATGTAACAACCTTATTGACCCACTGGCCAATCAAAAAGTATCTACTGAAAAACAAGCCTCCCACCCCAGGCTTCAGGTGCACTTTAGCGTAGGGGCAGGGAAGATCTTCCAAATTTGCATTCCCATTACATACCACCCCCCTACAATTTAAATGATCATTTCTACTTGGACAATTCTCCCAAATACACTTCTAATCATGTTCCCTACTCTAAATTTTCATCTTGAATTTCCAATTACTTGTTGACCTCTATCTACATATCTTACCAGCACCTAACATTCCAAAAGTCCACAGCCTAATACGTTTATCAGCTATCACTACTCCCACCACACTCCCCCAAAAAATCTACTCCTATTTCTGATTTCCTAGATTCTATAAATAGTACCATCCTTCTCCTAATCACCTTTGTTAAAAACATCAAGGTCATCTCTCCAAACTTATCAATCTGTTAGCTGCCAAATTTGATAGCCTTTTCTCAATTCTCATCCTTTTTTTTTTACATTTACATCCTTTACATTTGCACCTTCATCTTTATATTATGAACATTTACATATCACTCCCTCTGTCATGAGAGATCTCTTATAACAAAGTGAAACAGTTAAATAAAACTAATAATAAATACAGTAACTTCATCTGAAAGTTTATGCAACATTTCAAATCTGTAGCATTCACAACTCTGAGTTTTTGTGATACAGGACTCTTTTAGTTAGCCTCCTACCTAGCTGACTCCTCCTCCTTAGTCTCCTCTGTAAGATTTTTATCCATATAATGGATAAGTATGCCCCCAAGGCACTGTCTTATGCCCACTACTATTTTCTTTCCATATTCTTTCACCTGGTACATTCATCAATTTCATTATGAAATTCATAATTTTGCTATCATTTTCATGCAGATGACTTCCAAATTTCTATATCCAGCCTTTGTTTTCTCAAGTGTTATTCACAAATCAGCAATTGCTTAATGGGCATTTTGAACTGGATATTCTATAGGCAATTCAAATTCAACATGTCCAAATAAGAATTCTATTACCTTTTCCCAAAAATCCATCTCTTATCAAGTTTCCTGTTTCTGTTGAGGGTACTACTTTTCTAGTCACTCAAGTATGAAATATTTGAATCACCTTCTTCATCCCCCCCATATTAAGGTCAGTTAGTAAATCTTGATGATTCTATTTCTACAACATCTGTCACATGCATCCTCTTCTCTCACATGGTTAACACCCTATTCTAGGCTCTTATCACTTCTCATCCAGACTCTTACCATAACCTATCAGGGAAGCTGCGGCCTCGAGGCCACATGTAGCCCTCTAGGTCCTCAAGTGAGGCCCTTTGAATGAATGCAAACTTCAGAGAACAAATCACCTTAATAAAAGGATTTGTTCTGTAAAACTTGGATTCAATCAAAAGGCTGCACCCCCGAGGACCTAGAAGGTTACATGTAGCCTCAAGACTGCAGGTTCCCCACCCCTACCCTTACCCCTACCCCTAAATATTTTTTTTTTTGCTTTTTTTTGGAGGGCAATTGGGGTTAAGTAATTTGCCTAAGGTTACACAGCTAGTTTGTGTGTGTGTGTGTGTGTGTGTGTGTGGGTGGGTGTTAAGTGTCTGAGGCCAGAACCGAACTTGGGTCCTTCTGACTCTGGGGCTGGCACTTTACTCACTGTGCCACCTAGCTAACCCCAAAGGCTGTATTTTTCTTTTTTTCTTTTTCTTTTTGGAGGAGGGAAGGCAGGGCAATTGGGGTTAAGTGACTTGCCCAAGGTCACATGGCTAATTTTTGTGTTGAGTGTCTGAGGCCGGATTTGAACTCAGGTCCTCCTGACTCCAGGGCTGGTGCTCTATTCACTGAGTAATTTTTTTTTTGCTTTCTGGAGGGCAATTGGGGTTCAGTGACTTGCCCAAGGTCACACAGCTAGTTTTCCTAAATATTCTTAAGGCACAAGTCTGCCCTTCTCACCACTTTACTCAAACTCTAGTGGTAACCTATGACCTCTAAGATCAAAGACAAAGTCCTCTGGTTTTTAAAGCTTTTAACAACCTGGATTCAGCTTACCTTTCCAGATTTATCATCTGTAACAATATCTTATACACCTTACAGGTCAGACAAATCAGTCACTTTCTTATTCCTAACATAACTACACTTTCTCACAGCTGCATCTTTGCTTTGGCTTTCTTCAATGCCTACCCTCCAGTCTCAACTCTGCCTCCCAGAATCCCTAACCTCCTTCAAACTAATTCCTGTGCTATCTTTTACATGAAGCATTTCCTGAACCCAGATGCTAGTACCCTCTCCTCCAAAATTACCTTGCATTTACTTCTTGATGCATACACTGTCTCCTTCAATAGACTCTAAGTCTGCTTAGGGCAGGGATTTTTTTCATTTTTTTTTGTCTTTGAATTTGCCTGATACTTAGAAGATGGATGGCATTTCACAAGTGCTTGTTGATTGACTGATTTTTGATATCTGCTTCTCCATTATCTTTCAGCCCCACTCAGTGACCACAAATCCCTAATGATTCTACCTTGATTCATTGACCTCTTTTCCATTTCTACTAGAAGTGTTTAGGTTCATACACATGGTGAAGTTGCATACAGCTTTCTAAATCACAAGTATTATCATGTTACTCCCTTGATTAAAAAAAAAACAAACCCTTCACTGATTTCCCATGGTCTACACAGACTTAAAGGGGAAATTCTTTACTCAACTAGGTGGCACAGTGAATAGAGCACTGGGCTGGGAATCAAGAAGACCTGAGTCCAAATCCAGCTTCAGGCACTTACTAGCTATGTGACCCTGGACAAATCATTTAGCCTCTGTCTGCCTCTGTTTTCTGAACTGTTAAACAGGGATGATAAAAACACCTTCCTGCCACGGTTGTTTTTATGGGCAAATGAGATATTTGTGAAGCGCTTAGCAAACAGCCTGACACATAGCAGGCACTTGATAAAATGACTTATCCCTTCCTTCCTTTAGTCTAACATTTAAGATCCACCATACTTTATACATAACTGACCTTTCTAGTATTATTCACTTGGTCTGCCCATCCCCCACACACACATACACACTCACTATAGTCAAACTCAATTATTCTCTTGCCAAGCACAACTCTCATTTTTCCTCCTCTGCCCCTTTGTTGATGTTATTCTTTCCACCTGGAACACCACACCCAGCTCACTTCTCCAATCTTTACTTGCTGAAATCTTACCCAGTGCTTTTAGGCTCAGCTTCCACCCAAATTTGTTCTTTTGGTCCTCCAAACACCCATATTTAGTATATTCAGTACTATGAATATTTAGCAGTATATTTACATTTCCCTTGGGGGTACCGAGTACATTTGACTTTATATTTTAGCTCTTTTGAATTTGTCATACACCTTTCTCTTTTTGAAGATGGGGACATATAATTGTGTGGTAGCTGTTCGAAAATCAGGATTCTTTAATGTACCCTTTGCAGTTCCTACTACAATACCCTGTATAGAGAGCAAACACTCAATAAATGATTGTTGGGTTGGTCTGAACAGGAAAATTCAATACAACACACATTTGTTAAACACCTACTGTGTGCCAAATGCTCTGCTGGATGTTAAGAATATGAAAAAAAAAATCAGTCCCTGCTCCCAAAGAGCTTACATTCAAATGAAAAATTCATAGATATGTTAGCATTATTATTATTCATGTATTTTCCAACTTGCAATTACAGCTTTAAAAAAGAAAAATTGTACTTGGAGAAATGCAGAAGATATTCAATAAAAGTAGGAAATTTTGCCACACTCTAAAAACTCAGTCCAGTTTCCTTTAAACCCAGTGTATCTCATTATCTTTTCCCTAGAGCCCAGTTTTCCAGAAGAGCCACAATTTCATAGTAGCTAATTTTCAATTAAAATGGGTAAATGATTTGCTGTGACTGTGCCTCATGGTTAAGCAGAAGCCCTGAGGTCTGCCTAAATGCCATGTGTCATCATTTAGTTTACTAAACTGGATGTTAAAATGAAAATACCCAAATTACATGGGTGCCCCCCCACAACCTCTTTTAAATGACAAGCTTCTAATGGCTAGTTGTGAAAGAAACTTTTTCTGGTTTGTTCATTGAACAAGCATTTATTAAGGACCTACTATGTGCAAAACACTGCTTGGTGCGGGGGGGGGGGGTCAAGGGGAGGGTGGCACAGAAATTAAAAAGATCACTTAGATACTAGAAGTTTTCTCAAAAAACCTACAACCTTTTGTAGACTCAGCAACCCATCAAAATGTTTCCATAATTTGTTTCTTCAACAATTGACTATCAACACATCACTAAATCTGCAACACAAAATATCTATTTAACCACCAAATGGAGTTATTAAGGATTGCACTGACCTAAATAACTGACAGGAGCCCTAGGAAATGCCATATTCACCCTAGTGATTATGCATTCTGCCCTACTCTAGAGGAAACTTCTGAGGTGGTGCTAAGCTCTCTGTGCTTCTGGGAGAATAGACGACCTTCCATCCTTCTGATTCTCTCTGGGTTTGTTTCACTGGTCGAAGAGATTTGGTGAATACATATTTACCTAATCAATATTAGATCTTGGATATCGCCTACTGGAAAATTCCACCCTCTTCTTAAATTTGCTCAATTTGACTAAACCCTATTTCATGTGACCATAAAATAATAAAATCAGCCAAAGAGAGAAATACCTGCTTAACTAAAGCATCTTTACTCTTTGTATAAAATTGATAAAAAATAAAATAAAATAGGGGCAGCTAGGTGGCACAGTGATTAGAGTGCTGGACCTGTAGTCTGAAGGACCTGAGCTCAAATCCAACCTCAGACACTTGACACTCACTAGCTATATGAGCTTGGGCAAGTCAGTTAACCCCAATTGCCTTGCCTTCCTTCCTCTAAACAAAGGAAAGAGAAAAAGAAAGAAAGGAAGAAAGAAAGGAAGAAAGAAAGAAAGGAAGAAGGAAAGAAAGAAAGGAAGAAAGAAAGAAAGAAAGAAAGAAAGGAAGGAAGGAAGGAAGGAAGGAAGGAAGGAAGGAAGGAAGGAAGGAAGGAAGGAAGGAAGGAAGGAAGGAAGGAAGGAAGGAAGGAAGGAAGGAAGGAAGGAAGGAAGGAAGGAAGGAGTAAAGAAGAAAATAGTACATTATAGAACATCTATCTTGTAGCCCTATACCCAACATCTTTCAGACTCAACTGCCCCCAGTGCAATATATAGGCATACCCCAAACCCAAGTTGCAGGACAAAGAGTTCCCACCATGGATGCTCACCCTAGAAGTAATAAGAAAAGTATAAGAAATACAACCCAATTCCCAAATGCTATTCAACTCGAGACTTGAGGGTCAGTTGGGGGTAGAAGGAAGAACAATGTGTAGATGAAGGCAGTGATATGTAAGAACTAGGGCCAAATCTCAATGTCACTGCTCTTCTTGCTTATTGTAGTTCAGTTGCCAGCAACAATCTCTAATCCTTTATTTTTTTTTAGCAATCAGGGTTAAGTAACTTGCTCAAGGTTACACGGATTTGATCCCCAGGTCATTCCGACTCTGGGGCTCTTACTCGCTGTGCTACCTGGCCGCCCCTTCTAATCCTTTTTTGACTGTTTCCTGAATTTGTCGATCACTAGTTCAAGAGATGGGCATAGGCAAGAGCAGGCCAGATGGGGAGCATCACTTCCTGTAGACTGTCATTTTGCCTTGTGTGCGTTTATTCTTCACTTCCTTCCTCTCATCTTGTGCTCAAGCTCTGCCTGTCTGAAAAGTACATAATTACCTGCTCTGTTTCTATGGCTTCTTTAGATTTTTGGCTTTGTGGGTACGGACTTCATGTCAGGCCCTGTGCTCAACTTTGAGAGTAGAAGCACAAAGAAGTACACAAAGACCTATTCACAAAGAGCCTACATTCTAAGGGGGAAGACAACATGAGTGTGCGCACGCCTACAGCAGCAGTGGATAGAAAGTAAGGCCTGGAGTTAAGAAGATCTGAGTTCAAGTCTAGTCTCAAACACTTACTAGCTGTGTGACCCTGGACAAGTCACTTAGCCCTGTTTGCCTCAGTTTCCTCATCTGTAAAATGAGCTGGAGAAGGAAATGGCAAACCATTCCAGTGTATTTGCTAAGAAAATCCCTAAGGTCATGAAGAGTCAGACATGACTAAAACAGAAATATACATATAAATATATATATAATATTTATATGTGTATTTATAGATACCGATATATATATATATATTTATATGTGTTTAAGTATATAAATGATAAATATAAAGGGGACATAGTTAATAGCTGACATTTATATAACATCTTCTATTTGCTAGTCACTATACTAAACAATTTACAAACAATAGCTCTTTTGATAAATACAATTAATAAATAAATAAATACAAAGTAGTTAAATACAAAGAAGTTTGGAAGAGAGTCATTAGCAGTTGGGGGGGGATAAGGAAAGGCTTCATTTAGAAGGTCAAATGGTGACCTTTACACCTGAAAACAGGTTTGAACTTAAGACCATAAAAAAGAGACTTATTACTAGACCACCTTCCCAGAGTCCTTGCTGATGCCTCACTGTGACGTGGAGGAGACCCTGGCTTTTCTGAGGCCATGCCAGGGAAGCACAAACTCTGGCACATCCTACCTTGTTATAAAGACCTTAAGTGATATAAAGGTCTCTCATAAAGGTCTGGTGAACATTTCTAAGTCTGTTTCTAAGAGACAGCATAAGTTCAGGGTAGCTCATCACCAAGTAGGAAACAGGAAGATCCATTTTTTTTTTCCCTAAGCAATTCCCTGAGACCTATTACTGAGTTTAAAGAATACTTTCAATCTGCAACAACGAAGAAAATATCCTAAATTAATCAAAGATCCCTAGAGTACTTATGTGCTACCATAATAACTCCAAAAATGGGCAGTATATAGAGTCTTCATGAGAATCTCTTCCTTGTCTCTTTCATTGCTAAGTACCAACCAACCATCCTGTCACATCCCAAAGATATTTTCAATGCAAGGGATTAACAAGTTAATTGAATGGGCGGCCAGGTAGCACAGCGAGTAAGAGCACTGGCCCCAGTGTCGGGTGACCTGGGGATCAAATCCCGGGTTCAGCACCCACCCAGAAATACCTGGCCGTGTAACCTTCAGCAAGTTACTTAACCCCAATTGCTTAAAAAAAAAAAAAGAGTTAATTGAAAGGCAGCGTGGTATAGTGGAGAAATGGATGGTCTCAGTAACAACACAGCCTGGGTTCTGACACATATCAGCCTTACTTGTGACACATATTGGCTTTGTGACCCTGGGCAAGTAACTTAAACACTGTGTGGCCAGAGACTGTGCTCTATTGCCAAACTGCATTGGTAAAGAGAGTTTTTCCCACCCAAGAGTTCCTTGTATCAATGAAATCACACACCTAGTCTCTATCTCTATCTTAACCGAAGTAATAAGAAACCAATAAGGAAAAGTAGGCATATCTGGGGTCCAATAAGGAGTAGCCAACAATCAAACAGTAGTGCTTCATGCTCATGATGGAAGATTGATCTTTCTCCCTAGAACCTAATGTTCTAAAATAGACTAATTACCATATGCAGATGTAGGGCAGAGATTGGATTAGATTGTGAGCTACTCAAAGGTAAGGGCTATCTTTTGCCTTTTTTTTTTTTTTCAATCTGCAGTGTTTGGCACTTGGCACCTGGTAAGAAGCACTTAGTAAGTAGACAGAGCTTATCAGAGGATCTATCTTTAGGAAAGGGAGAGGAAGAGCTGAGTAATTTAAAGGCATGAAGAGAGGAAGAGATTGTTTCAAAGTCCACCAAGCTAAGAGACTAGAACAAAGTCCAAAAGTGAGAGTATGGGTATGGTTTGCCAAGCCGAGGGTAGACTCCAAAATGTGAAGTGGTCAAGGGTCATTGAGACTGATGGTGCCTTTGTAGGTGAAGTACATTTGGAAAGCCTTGGGTTTCTCTTTTAGCCCCACTCACTCCTGGGAGTTAAAGGAGTTAAATCAGAGTAAGAAGTCCCAGGAAATATATTTTCAGAAGGACAAACTCCTTTATTCTTATTTGATTGCAGGGTGATTGACATGCAAATTGAGTTTCTGTTCTCTCTCAGTATCCCTCCTAAAGAGCTACAAATATACGTATAGTTGCAGAAGCATTTTTCAAAGGTCAGGGGGAAAAAAAACATCTAAGAATACCTAGTCAAATAAACCAAAATCAGAATAATTTCACTCGTTAATGTAGTCACCCTTGATTGCCGCCTGACCAGTGTTCTCACACATAATCTATTATCCATTAAATGAACATAAGGAGCAGAAAAATACCCTCATCCCTTTATCATTGACTTGAAATGAGGAAATTGTTCAATTCTGCACTTAAGGGGGAAAAATTATTCCCAGTGAACACACACACACACTTCATCTTTCCAGGAACACTAAATTTGTATCTTGCTGTTTTCTAAGTAATTTTACCCCTAAAAGCAATTTCTCTTTCCAAGCTGTTTCTAATCTATTCAAAGAACTCCAAATAGCTATTTAGGCTGGCTAGTGTATTATTGATTTTTATGTCTGGGCTGTCGAATATGCCCTTGAAGGGATGGGGTAGAGACTGGAGATAAATACAATGGTATGAAATGTCGCCGGGGTTATCTCTAAAAGACTACAGATGTGGTCCCTGCCAGAAAACCGAACCCCTGCCATGCTGAGGATGGTATTAAGTATTACCACAGGACATCCTACACCCAAGGATGGTACACAGAGACACAGTCTTCCCCAGGCTATCTCCATTCACTGAGAAAGGGACGAAGATTCAAGTCCACAACAGCAAAATTTGTCCATAGGAAATCCTTAAACTTCCTGGTCAATGCCACATTCACAAGCTGCCAAAAGCCTGTTCTGCTGCTTCCTCTAGCATTAGAACTGAAGGCTAACTGCTGCCCTGAACCATGGTTCTATTTCTTTAATAGCAACACCAACAACAACTTGTCTTAGTCCTCTCTTTTTTCCCCTCTCTTTATGAAGCCTAATGCAATTTAACCTTTTTATACATACCTAGGGGAAATGAGCTCCTAAAACAAAGTCATGGACAACCTTCCTCTGATCTTTGGAATATCTGACAGCTGCCAACATCTTTATAATCACCTGTTTTTGACAGTGACTTTCTCTAGTGGTAATTACTCCATGCCATTAAGTCTATCATTCATGTCTTAGTATTACCACTGATCATATTTTCATCTCAGAGAACTTACTTCAACTGTTACCACCTTCTAAAAGATGGTCTTCCTCTGGAGTATAAAACCCTCTTTGTGACTAAGCTATATACCAGTGGCATCAAACTTAAATAAAAATAGTGCCCCCTAAACTCTACATAAGGATACCTGTGGACTGCATATTGACTTAGAAAACAGTATATGTTCATATATTTATTTATTAATACACCAACATAATAAAATCAGATAGGAGCTATATTTTAATCTGGTTCAGGACACACTTGGGAGTGTTATAGGTCTTATGCAGCCCACTGGTTACATATCTGTCATCTCTGCTATATACTGTATAATTTTCCAAAGACACAGAATGCATCAGGGCTTAGGCCTATGAAATCACCCCAGCTCCCGGTCACAGGCAAACATTCCCAGGAGCATAAGCATAAGTGAAAATCTCCCATATCCCAACAACTTCTTTCTCTACAAAAGGATGGCTTCTTCCCTTAAACAACTGGGCAAGGTGACAAGATCCTATTAAGCAGAGTATAGCCCTTTCCTAAGGAAAAGGTCTCTGATTAACCTCTCCTTAAGCAAGTTTTGGGCTTGCTTGCCTTCCTGAGAGTCCTCCGACATAATCCTTACTCTGGATAATATTGGCATTGCTGGGCTAGATAAATGGGGGCAACATATTAGGAAAACATACTTTGTACTTCTATATAATAGGTAACTGAAATCTCTGGCCCCACAGCTTTAATCACTCCGAATTTTCTAGTCATCTTAATGGCCCCAAACTTAAGGACATTAAGTGACATCTTCTGGTTCTGTAAGTGGTTATTTAATTGAACAGTTATCAACCAAGACTACCAAATTTTCTACATATAGGTTTCCTGATAGGTGGATCTTTAAGTCTTTACTTTGCCCCTTTAAAAATATTTCCAGCAATTTTCCATCTCCCTGGTCCAAAAAGGATCTCATTTGGCAAAATTTGTAGACAGACAATAACAATAATCATCCCTCCTACATCATAATCCCTGCATGTTCTCATGTCTATGATGTAGATCCCACCAAATAACCAGAAACCTCCCTGGAACTGTTAATAATTTCCTAGAAGGGAAATCATTTTTCCTTAGCCTATCCTTGGGTGATCTCTACTAATTTCCTATCACAAATGCCACCTGCAGCTGATCTGTCACAAAACTAAAAGGCTGCATTTTAAATACTAGTTCACACTGACCAAGAAGAGACAGTGTCTGGCAAAGGGCATTTAGAGACAGGTGGTGACGCTATCATGTCCTCAGGTGGCGATGGGGTAAGGCAGGCATCAATAGAATGGACAGGCTTTGCTGAAATATATGCCTGTCGGTGAGCCTGCAAATTCTTCACTTGCTTACTCCACCTGTGAACCACCTGCTCTGGGATCTCCAGAATGACATAGCAAAGAGGGTAGGTGTCCATCTTGTGCCAGTAGTAACGTTCTGTTTAGTCTGTCAAACACCCTGAGGGGAAAGGATAGAACAGGCAAAAGATAAGAAAAGCAGCCAGAGCTGGCATTGAAAGGCATCTTCATTACAGATAAGGCCTTACCGGAAAACCAATTGCTCACCAACCGGTGATAGCTTCAAGAGTAAGTCACAGAACACCTGACACCCAGGGAAAGAACACATAGATACGTGTCTGGCTGCCTTCTTACTGATCAGTTGCTCACTCGGAAAGAGCACAGAGATGGATCCATATCAAGGCAATTTCTCCACAGGAAATTCAGACATTTGAGTCATAATCTTCTTAAACCCATCCCAGGCCCACCTGAGTCCAATTCTGCCAATGACCCAAATTGCCTAAAGGCCCCCAAAGCAGCCAATACAGTTAATCTGCCAGAAAATGTCAAGAACCTTGTTCTTCCTTAAATATGTTGACTAATGCTGCCCCTAAATACAAGGTACAGACACAATGACACAGCTGTGGCCACTCCTCTGCTTTCCCCAGCCTTAGTGCTGACCAAGTCAGCTGTTATTTCTTAAAAACAGCACAAGCTGCCTCTCTCTACTTAAAATTGATGTACATCATTCATTTGCATGAAAACATGACGTTCCATTTTTCCACTTTCACAACTAGTAAAAATATATAACACATATGTATGAATAAAATATGCAAAGCAGTATATGTGGGTGTGGATAGAAATACTGATATCTATACAGATATAACCCCCTGACTAATAACCACCATAATAATATCTGAGAATATGAAAAGGATTTAAGGAAATCATTTTTGTAAAGTTCCCATAGGACGTGCTGTCCTAACAATGCCTTTGCTCCCCAAACATTAGCTTCTCCATTACCTAATAATTCTACCCCAACCTTCAAGGTCTGCCTCAAGGCTTACATCTGTCTAATCATGTTCCTTTTCTCTATAGTCCTACAGGACCTGCTGCATCTTCCACTGATTCACTATCTCGTAACATATTTGCATATTTTCTTAACAGTGTTTGCCTTGTTTCTTCGTCTAGAGTCTATTGTCTTGGAGCCAAGGGACTATAACCCTAGGCATGGCTTCCTTAGTGCCTAGCTGCTTAAAGCTACATACGAAGTTCAATCAAGGTTTATTAAGCAATTCTGTTTTCCAAGTTCCAGATCAGATAAGGCTTTTTGAAGTGAGCTGAATCTATATAGCAGAATTTTAATTCCTTTACTGATGGAGGGAGAATGCAGATGCAGAAAAACCAAAAACCATTTATCTGAGCCTATAAAAATGCTTTTATGTTTATATTTGAGTGGGACATAGGTTTTAGAATTTATAATAGTTTAAAGAAAGTTGAGTTGTCCCAATTATTTTTTTTGGATATTTTATTTTAATCACTTAAGCCCTCACTCTATATTCTGTGCACAGAATAGAAAGAATCAGCTCTAAAACTCATGCAAAGAATCGGTGGAGAGCAGGCTGTAGACTTTTCCCACAAACTCCATGGTTATTAATATCTATTAAATAATCAGTTCCTCAGGGTGTCAGGGCATCAATGAATTTAACCTAAAAGTATTTCTTAAGTATCTACATTTCACCAGTTGCTGAGGACACAGACAAAGTCAAAAACAGTCTGTGCCCTCAATTTGTACAGAGGGGATATAGGGTATAAGCATGTAAGTTACATATATGCCATTTGAGGAGAGAAAGAGCAATAATAAATAGGGAGCTCTGAAAAGGCTTCCCGTAGAAGGCGGCAGAGAAGCTACACCTTGAAGGTAGTTAAGTAGTACTAAGAAGAAAGGGCATTTTTACGACGGCACAAAGCTGGGGGCGGCAAAGTCTAGGGAACAATAAGTAAGGTAACTGCAACTGTCAAGTTTCTAAAGTATGATTTCTTTAAAATTAAAGATGACAAAAATGATAGAGCTTTAAAGCAGAAGAAACTTTAGAAACTATCTAAACCTAACTCAACACCATCATGTAAAGGTGAGGAAACTGAGGCCCAGAGAAACAAGCTAGTTAGTGAAAGGGCCAAGACTAGAATCCACCGAAAACAACAGAAGAGCCAGCCTCCATCCTGCTTAGAGCTTGGGTCACAGGGACACAGACAGAAGACAGCAGATCCAAGCATGAAAAAGGTTCACGTTTCTTTGCACAAACTGGTGTTCATTATCAAGACCAGAAATTGCCTTCATCCCTGTTCTCCTCGGTTTCTGCACTCAGCACTTCCAGCAGATGTCACTAAAGAGTTAGCTTCTCAAAGTCAAGGACTTGACATCTCAAGAAAAGAACAAAAAGTGGTTTAATTTGAGATAATTACCCTGCAGCCAGGGAACACCTGCAAGTCATATGGATTTTCACTCTAGTCACTCTCATATGCACCTAATATAACTTTTTAACAGTATCAAGGCCACTTATAGATAATGATACTCAATAAAGTCTGATTTATTGGCCTCACAGAGGGAAGAATGAGGTTTGTTTGGGGAAGGGGGGGGGTTGTTCTGTTTTGTTTTTACAATAACTGAAACTTACTATTCAAGTACAAAAACTTTACTGGCTTTAATTATTCTCTAATCTGCATAGTGTCCTGGCAAGAAGGCAGGGTATGAAGTCAGAAAAGCTTGGTTTAAATCCCAGCCCTGCCACTTACCTCCTGTGTGAGCTTAGAATAACTCCTCTGAATTTCAGTTTCCCAATTTGTGAGGCCACATGTGGCCTTCTAGGTCCTTGGGTGAGGCCTTTTAACTGAGTCCAAGTTTCACAGAACAAATTATTTTTAAAGGGATTTGTTCTGTGAAGTTTGGATTCAAAGGGCTGTACTTGAGGACCTAGAGGGCCACATGTGACCTCGCGGTACAAGTTCCCCACCCTTGAACTAGATGATCTTTCCAACTTTAAACAGGTGAAAGCTTTCTAAATTGTATCATATTTTTGTTTCCTTTATAAACAGACTTACTGAATAGAGTAAAACTTTATTTGCAGGCAAATAAGCATTTATTAAGTGTTTATGTGCCAGGCATTGTGTTTAATACTTTATAAATATTATCTCAGTTGATCCCCACAGCTGTTGTTCTGTCATTTTCAGACATATATGACTCTTTGTGGCCTCATACAGGGTTCTCTTGGCAAAGATGCTGGAGTAGTTTGCCATTTCCTTCTCCAGCTCATTTTACAGATGAGGAAACTGAGGCAAACAGTTAAGTGACTTGCCCAGGATGACACAGCAAGTAAGTGTTTGAGGCCAGATTTGAACTCAGGAAGATGAGGCTTCCTGACTCCAGGTCTAGCACTTATCCACTGGACCACCTAGCAGCCCTTGATCCTCACAACAACCTTGTAAAATAGGTACTATTATTATCCCCATTTTACAGCTGAGGAAACTAAGACAGAGGTTAAGTGATTATCCCATTTGTCACATAGTTAGAATATAAGGCCACATTTAAACTTGGGTCTTCTTGACTCTAGTCCCAGTACTGTATTCTATGACGCCACCTAGAGGTCTGGGTGACCTTTCTCTTTCAGGTATCAGTTGAGACATCTTCCTATTCTTTTTGCCTGTCTATAAGTCAACAAGCATTTATCAAGCTTCCTATGTGTGCCTGGCACCGTACTAAATGCTGCGGAAACAAAGAAAGGCAAAAGATAGGTCTGCTCTCAAAGAGCTTACAGTCTAACGGACACCTGTTCTACCCATTCTTTCCTAGAATAACACTTCTCATCTTTTGGGGCCTAGAAAACCAGATGACCAAACCTCTTACAGAATCAATTAATCTCAATGGTAAAACTGCACTTTAGTACAGTTATACAGCTAGTGAAGGTCAGCACTCTTATTTACAGCTTGCCTCCATTTAAGCTCTGTGATCTATATATCAGGAAATTATGACATACTACAGTTTACATGTTCCTGGCTAGATGGATTTATTTATTCATCATATTTCATACTGTCTACCTTTAAACTAATCTTCACAAAATGAACAAGGAAGATTCTTACAAAGGAAGCACAAGTATTAATATCTCCATTTTACAGAAGAGGAAACAGAGGATGTGAAAGCTTCAGCATCTTGCTCAGTGACTGGAAGTCAACCTAGGTCCTATGACTCCAAATCCCCTGCCTTATCCATTATTACCAGGCTTTATCTAGGTTAGATTACCATCTTGGTTGCTATATATAATAAAGCTGTTCCTTTTAAAATTTCCTTTATGTAAACATAAAATATTTTAATTCATCAAAGGTCTATGATTTCCTCAATAAGACTGTTCCCTCTACCAGTGTAAGTGGCTTTTAAAACTGCTAGGACAAAGAACAATAACATTTGTCTAAGGAGTCTGAACTTTATTTGGTAGCTTACAGGAAGTCATTATAAAAGCTTTTAAACAGAGAAGTAACATGAGTCAGACCCATACATAAGAAAGATTAACTTGGTAGCAGTATAATAACAACTAACATTTATATGGCACTTTAAGATGTACAGAGAGTTTTACATACCTTATTTCATTAGTGGATTGATGAATGAATTTGAAGACAATATACATAAAACAGTTAGGCACTTACTTAAATAGTTCAGGCAGCTTCCATTAGTGTGGCATTAATAGGAATAGAGCAGAGAGGCAATGGCTTGTTTTGTTATTTTTGTCTTTATATCCTCTGGTCCTAGCAGAAGGTCTTGTCCATTTTTTTTTATATACCTTCCACTGATGCAGAAAAGTAGCTCCTGGCAATGTCTTCTAGTCAAAGGGGGTTATCTGTGGCAGTGAGAAGTTTAATGATTTGCCAGTAGTCACAAAGCTAATCTATGTCATGGGCTGGACTCAGTCGCAGATCATCTGACTCCAAGGCCAGGCTTCTATCCAGCATGCTATGCTGCATCTCCTTTTGCAAACAGTAGGCACTTCATAAATATTATTCTATATACTACAAAAGCAGAGTTTGGGTTTTGTCCACTGAGAAAGAGAAGGGAACTCTGAATTCTGGCCTCTTACCCTACTATTAAAATGATTGCTGAAACCTCACAAAATATCTTGGGGTTTATGGGCTAGATTTCTTTCTTAAGGACAGACCCACATCACTGTGGCTCTCATTGATTGGCCAACAATAGGTCCCAGACCTTGGCCATTAATTCTGTCCTGTTGGGTCAAAGTGAATGCAAATAATAATTGTTTCTGTTTTGGCCAGAAACCCTGAGGGTGTTCTGCTCCCAGATTGATAATTTTTTTTTTTTTTAACTAGGTAAAAGAGGCCGTTCTTTGCCTCATTTCTGTGAGGGATAATTTGCAGTGAAGTTTCCCCATTCTGAAAAATCAAATCTAGAGTGGCTTCAGCATCTACTGGGCCTAAGTTTAGAGGTCACCTGACCTTACAGGAATCTGGGACTTAGAGCAATGGAGACCCTCCCCAGTGCCACCTCAGCACAAGATATACCAAATAAGGATAAAACTGCCTTCCTGGCCTTGCATCGGACACCCTCATGTTTCCATGTCCTTTTTCTCCAACATGGATTCCCGTGTTTAGAATGTGGGCAGGCCTCCCTACCAATGAGAGTGAAGGCCAGTTGGGGGGGTTGGGTTTCTGCATTAGAAGGTTATATAACCATGGGTTTGCTTCTACCTGTTGCTCTCTCCCAGGCAGATGCCATTTGAGTGACAGGGGCAGAGGGCCCTTTCTCATGAGAAAGAATAAAGACCTTTTCTGATCTAAGATTCAGACTCTGAACTCTTTTATCCCACACATTTCTTACCTAACCTTAATCACTGAACGGGTATTGCTTCAGACAAACTGAGACCTGGGAAAGACCTTAGTTTAAAAAGCCCAAGGTCTCCCACTGCATCCTGGGCTATCTCTAGTCATACTTATCTATATCTTGCCACTGGGCCCAGATGACTTCACAGGAGAAAGTGAGGCTGGTGACTTTGCACAACCTGGCCTCACTTAAATTCAATTCACTTGCAAGTCATGGCATCACCTTCCTGATGTCATGGTCCTCTTCAAGAACAAAGGACAAACAACAAAGCTAATTACCATAACCTCAGGAAAACGGCTTTTTCCTTTCCTCAGCCTTGTTTCAAAACTCCATTGATAAAATTAGAACCAATGAGGAGGCATATGCAGAAGCATGAGTTCCCAATGTCTTTCTTATGGGACATTTTAAAGATTTTAATTAGAACTTTTAAAAATATAGATATAAATATTATAAGTAATTATTTTTGCGATACAAATCCCAGCAAACACAAGCAAAAAATTATTGCTTGATTTGACATTTGTAGTTGAATGTCAATAATAATAGCTTAAGTTTTATAATAGCTAACATTTATTAAGTTCCTGCTATGTGCCGGTCACTGTGCTACATGCTTTACAAATATTAGCTCATTTTATCTTCACAGTAATCCTTCCAGGTAAGGGCTGTTATTATCCACATTTTATAGATAGGGAAATGGAAACAGAGGTTAAGTGACTTGCCCAGGGTAACCTAGCTAGAAAGTTGCTGAGGCCAGATTTGAATTCAGGTCTTCCTGACTCTAGGCCCAGCACTTCAACTATGTCCACTTGCCTACCAACCACACCACAAATATTTCTCTACTTCATTAAGTACAACGTGGGGAAAATCTAATTATGTATTCTTTTTCAAGGTTGTGGACATAAGGTGATGAGCACTGATACTACTTTAGAAAGTTACCCTGTATAAGCTAACAAGTGGAACCATTAGTCATTATTGCAACTCAAGTTCATTCTTTTAAAAATATGGTAAGGATTTTTTTTTCATTAAAGACTGAAGAGTAAGAGTCAATCCTCACACTTTATAGAGAAATAAATAAGGAGCTGGAGAGATTAAGTATTTTTCATAAGTCACACAGCAAGGCAGAGAGATAGAGCCCCCCCTCCTGCCCCGATCCTGTCCCCAAAACCAGTGCTCTTTCTACTATAACACTGTTTTAATCAAATTCCAGTAGATAGGCTGGGTTAATATCAGAGGAACTATTCTTAAAGTATACATACTTCATGAAGTTTAAAATTGCCCTCAGGCCTCTTTCTCTTTGGTAAAACAAATACATCACTTTGAATTTCCTTTGTTTTGTTGTTCAGTCATGTCTGTCTCTTTGTGACCTCATTTGGGGTTTTCTTGGCTAAGATACTGAAGTGGTGTATCATTTTCTTCTCCAGCTCATTTTACAGATGAGAAGATTAAGGCAAGCAGGGTTAAATGACTTGACCAGGACCATACAGCTAGTGTCTGATGCCAGATTTAAATTCATGAAGATATCAACCTGATTCCAAGCTCAGAGCTCTATCTACCATACCACCTAGCTACCCCCTTTGAATTTCCTAGCAGGAACTTAAATATCCTTATTTTGTACTGGATGTGTGTATGTGTGTGTATGTGAGAGAGAGACAGAGAGAGAGAGAGAGAGAGAGAGAGAGAGAGAGAG
>NW_027186304.1:59585657-59649958 GCF_028583685.1 Petaurus breviceps papuanus
GAGAGAGACAGAGACAGAGAGAGACAGAGAGACTGAGAGAGAGAGAGACTGAGAGAGACAGAGACAGAGAGAGAGACAGAGAGAGAGAGAGACAGAAGAGAGAGAGACTGAGATTCCAATCAGTCTGAAGGGTCCTGGAGGGCAAGAATGACATTTTATTCATCTCATATCACCCTCATATAACTCAATAGCAATGACACATGGAAATAGGACTATGGATTTACTATTTCACTGGGAACACCCCAAATAAAGAAATTCCTAATCAATGCAGGCTGGCACCTTCTCTTCAGCATATAATTTCAGAGACTTGCCTAGGATACTGAGACTTTGAATGATTTGCCCTAGGTAATAGTCTGTATGCAACAGCAGCTAGACTTGAATCTAGGCCGCCTTCTCTGTGAGGCCTACTCTCTAACCACTAAAAGTAATGGGATTGGCATCAAACACACTTATACATAGTAGGAAAAGATGACTATTTACTGAATTAAATGGAATTGAACTTAACTGAATGGAACTCAACTAAACCGAAGAAACTGTTAGAAAGTGGCTATGCTACAGCAGAGTAGATAAACTAGCTCTTTGAAGAATGGTCTGGGATAGGGGTGAGAAACTGTGGCCTCAAGGCCAGTTTGGATTCAGTCAAAGGGCCATACTTGAGCACCTAGAGAGCCACATGTGGCCTCAAGGCTGCAGGTTCCCTATCCCTGGTCTGGATGTTTCAACATCAAAGACAAATCTCTGTCCCAATCTCTCCCTGTTCATAATGGTTCTGCCATTTTAACACAGGAATATAAAGGGAACTCAATTAGTGACTGTGAACCCTATACAATGACTTGCTAAGAAGCTATATGACAGGGGCTATTTTACACCTACAATGGACAAGAGGACAGTCATTGGGTTGTTTTCTTTTTTTCTAACTACTTCCATCTTTCAGTGCTTCTGCAAAGCCATTATGCTGTATACAGTCCACTGCCAAGAAATCACATTGCAACTTCATGAATCTGCTCAATGACGCATGAAACTCAGTCTGACCGCTGCTGAGATGGATTCAGTGACTAAAGCTGAACAGCAATGGGACTTGAATTCCCTTAGCATTCGTTAACTGAAATGTAAATGAAATAATGGCGAATTGAATTGCCTCCAATTGAACCCCAAGAAAAATCCCTGAAATAATTGTATGTCAAGAGTTCTGAAAGGGAAAATTACTCTTCCTAATTAATTGTACACTCAAATATTTCAATATTTCACAAAATTGTAAAATATTTCAACTACTTACAAACAACCTCTCTTATGCCCACACTTTATTTCTGGCCATTTTTACACTTCCATGGTCTGATCATTTGTCAGTTACAAAATTCTGAAATCTCCTTAATATCTTTCTTTGTCCAAAACATATACTCACCCTAGTCTATATATACAACTTCCACAAAAGGCATCCTTCCTATTTTTAATTCATTACTTCTCTCAACACTGGCTACAGTGGGATATAATAAAAATATACTAGAATTGGAATCAGAAAGCCTAACTTCAAATGTTGACTGTGTTCCATGCTACATGTATCTTGGACAAGTCACTCAGTGTTTGATGTCTTCAATTTACTCATCTGTAAAATAAGGGAATTGGACTCCATAATCATTCAAGTACTTTCCAGTTCTAAATCCTATGCTCCTCTCTTCTGTATTACTTTTTGCATTAGTTTTAAATTCTCCATGAATCTCAATCTGTTCCAGCTTACCTTGCTGCACCCTCTAATGTTCAACTCTTCTACTTGACCTATATCTAATAGTTTTCCATATCCATGCTGGGAACATCCCTCTGCTATTATCCTACACCATTCTCCTTCTCAAAATATAACTCAAACCCCTGTTCTTTCAGGTGATGACAAAGCTCACATCCAAACCCAATTCTACTTTTCCACTTCAACCTTGAAAAAAATGTATTTTATATAAATTTTTCATTTACTTACTTCTTTTACTTTGTGCATATTTCATACTTAGTTGTAGCTAATCAATCAACCAATCAATTAGAGGTGCAAGCTAGGTGTGATCTAGGTCAGATATCGCTATAAAATCAACAAACAAAGGTTTTAGACTAGGTACAAAAAGTACTTGATCAATTTTGAAGTCCTTGAAAGCCACTGGATGAAATATTAGTAACATTGCACAGAAAGCATATTCAAATTGGTTGAGGAAACTTTGCCATGCCTTGTAGGTCCTGTATAAAAGAATAAGACAACTCAGAAACAAGAATTAGAGTGGCAGCAGACAAGAGAGGAGAAAAAAGAGCCATTCCTTCTAAATCCCTGAAATACTCGGTGGGAAAGGAGAAGAATCCTGGCCTCAACCATGGTATTGGTTTCCTTTCCCTACCCCCATTTCACCTTGGCTAAAGATGGACCTTAGGGATTTATGAAGACCAAAGGATTTACATTTTTACATGAGCATCCAGTAATGGGAATTTAAAGATCTTCCCTGCCCCTTAATAGGTCGAATGTATCACATGGAGCCTGTGGTGGAAGGAGTTTGATGAAAAGGTGGAGCAGAGTCCAGAGGAAGCTGGGAGTCAAAGCAGTAAAGCTGGAGGGAGGAGAGGACACAGGCAAGGAGACAGCTAGGTATGGTGTGGTTCCCTACTATGTTATGGTGTATTAACTTCTTTTTTGCTACAATGGATTCAGTTTTCTAGTGTTGGGATTTGCTTTCTGGTTTTTAGAATCAGCTTTCCGGTGTCTGAAAAAGCATTTTGTTTTTGTCTTCTCTATGGAGAGTGTGTTATACTTTGTGATTCAGAACAATACTATATGAAACTATTCATAGTTTCAATATTCAGTGCTTTGAATATTGAGTTGGCACTACAGCATCCCTGGTACAACTAACTAACGGCAGTATCTACACTGAGAACAAAAGGACAAATGTAATATTGTACAAAGGTAGATTCAGGACAATACAAAGAGACCATCAGAAAAGCTACAACATGCCTAAGGCAAACTGCTTGAGCATCCCACAAAGGGGAGACAAGTATTGCTGGGAATCAGAAGCTATGAGTTTGCCACATATGCAATCTAAGCACAAGCCCATTTTCCCCTGTGCTCTGTCTGGACTTCTGGGACAATGTATCACAGACTTTCGGGGGATGTTTTGTATCTATTATTCTTATCATACTAACTTAATGCATTTTTCTCAAGGCTAATTAAGGATAGCTAGGTAATTGATATGAATGACTAATCATGGGGGGATGCACATGGGTCATGACTTAGGAGCTTGAGCACTAAAGAAACCACCTCTACTCCCTGAGGGCCCCTAGAATCCTAAAGGAATTTTAGAAAAATAATTTTAATAATGATAATAATTTTAGAATCCTATAATACAGCAGCCCCCCTCTGGAACCCTTACCTACAAGTGTTTTAAAATTCATAAGAATAGCTGGGCTACAAAAGAAGTCAATTATCTTGAATTCAATATCTTGAATTTTGAATCTAAATATTTTTTTTGAACTAAGTTCACAATCCCCATGTAAAAAGCCTCCTGACTTCAACTATTGACTAATTTCCTCAGCTAAGGCAATTACTGTTTCTTTCCATAGAAGAAATGAAATTTAATTGTTTTAGGGATTAAGAAGAAATTTTTGTTACCAACATATTTGCTTTGTTTCTAATGTTTTTTCTCTTATTATCGCTGATGCATTGAAATAAAATGTTTGGTAAGCATTTCTAATGCCAAGGATCTGAGTTGTCATTATTTATGGCTATGCATGAGACTCCTTTAGCATTATTGCAAAATTTCCAGATTATATTCATTTGAAATAGTTCCTCTGTCACATATATTATTGTTTTCTTAGATGCTTCCAATGGCCATATATGTATGCACATATAAGTTGTGTCATATCATATTGTCCAATCATAGTATTCCAATGTTTTAAGGTTTTTATGGTTTAGTCTCTTTTATTATTACCTAATTACTTAATCCCAGTCATAGGAAAAGTCATACTATTCAGTTTGGGAAATATCTTAGATAGGACCCCAAGATCACCATTGTCATAGCTGGAGCCATGAGGCTATTCTTATCTACTAAATCATGAATCCAGTCACATATCCCTTGAATAATATTCTTATATAGCTTCATGTATAAAATTTTGCAAAAAATAATATCTTCTTTCCATTGCCGTATGGGCAATGACCTACAATTATAATTCTTTAGAGATCATAGGTCTTTAGAGCACTGGACAACTTCCCAAAAGCAATAGCACATTTTCTTACATTCAATTCTAGGCCCAGATCATTGTGTCTGCAGCATCTGTTCAAGATAAATGAACCAAGGAACCAATTCAAAGGGCTGCCCCTCCAAGTGAATATCATAGGCTAGGTTTTTTTTTTAATGGCATTCTTTAGTGTAATGGGAATGGGAATTTGAAGATCTTCCTAGCCCCTTAAAAGACTTGGGGTGAGTTTGAAGACCTCCCCTGCTTTTAAAGTAAACTCTGACCCCTGATAGGCTGAATGTAGCCACATGGAGCCTGTGGTGAGAGGAATTTGCTGAAGGGAAGCAGAGCCCACAGGAAGCAGGGTGTCAGACCTAGAAAGACAGTGGGAGAGAGAAGTGCTCAGGCAAGGAGAGAGAGAAGTTTGTGAGTAAATATTGATCATGTATTGGTTTGGTGGTAAGGCTAAAGGATGCTGTGGCTCTCAGTGTTATTATGGCTTCTTGATATCTTTGGTACTATGATGGAATTGGCTTACTGATTTTGGGAGTTGGTTTTCTGGTGTCTAAATAAATGTTTCAGTTCTGTCCTTTACATGGAGAATCTGGTATATTTTGCGATCGAACATCATACAATATTTATAGTCACAGTCTTGACTGTGATTGTGAGCACTGTAAATATTGAATTGGCGCTACTTTTAGTCACTCTCTATATAGAGAGTTAAACCAAATTATTCTGAGAATTTATGGTTCTCATTTCAGAAATGCTTCAATGTATCTGGTGTTAATCTAATCTAATCAGCACAATTATAACCACAAACAGGAGTATGTGGAGAACTTTTAGTATATGCCTCAACTTGTACTCTACATTAGACATTCTTCATGATAATCAGAGGGTCATTTGACAAAGTTTTCTCTTATTGTATCTATCAAGAAATCTTGATAACAATTATATCTTTTTTTTTTAAGCAATTAGGGTTAAGTAACTTGCTCAAGGTTACACGGCCAGTTATTTCTGGGTGTGGGGCTAAGGATATGAACCCGGATTCAATCCTCAGGTCATCCTGACCCTGAGGCCGGCGCTCCTACTCGCTGTGCTACCTGGCCACCCAATAACAATTATATCTTAACATATCAACCATGACGGCTCCAATTTTGAAGTGAATGTCCTACAAATATGTCAAATTCAATATTTCCAAGATAAAGCTTATTGTTTTCCCTAAATCCACTCTCCTTCTGAACTTCTTTATTTCTGGTGAGGACACCACCATCTTTCTTGTCATTTAGGTTCAACCTAGAAGTCATCATCAACTCTTTTCTCTCCCCAGACACATATCTATTCAATCACCAAATCTTGTCAATAATATCTCTCACATCCTTTCCCTTCTCTCCATTTACATATATTTATATTTATATATTATAACCACCTTCCTAATTCAACCCCTTCTCATGTCTTAATGAAATTATTGTAATAGGCATCTAACTGGGCTTCTTGCCTCAAGCTTCTCTCCCCTCTCCCATCCATCTTCCACATAACTATCAGTGATATTCCTAAAGCAGAAGTCTGATGATGTTATGACCCATTCAGTAAAATCCACACCCTCTATTCAAACTCCTCTCTTTGGCTTTTAAAACTGTTCACAACCTGACCCCAGCCGACCTTTCTTTTCATCCCCTCCGGGCCAGTCAAACTAGCTATGTTGCTATTTCTCACACAGATATTACATCTCCAATGACCATGCTGTTATATAGTGTCCTCTGTTCTTAGAATGCACCCCTTCTCATATTTTTTTTAAAAAGCAAATGGGGTTAAGTAACTTGCTCAAGGTTATACAGCCAGTTATTTTGTGTGGGTGTTAAGTATCTGAGGCCAGAACCGATCCTGGGTCTCCCGACTCCAGTGGGGCGCTCTTATTCACTGCACCACTTGACCGTCCCTCCCCCTTCTCATCTTCACCTTTACAATTCAATATTTCCTTCCAAGCTCAGGCCTAATTCCCCCTCTTCCTGTATGTGGCTTTTTCTGACCCCTCAGCCCCTAGTGCCTCTCCCTTGAAAAATTACTTTGCATTCATTTTGCATATTTTTCATTGTGTATATGGTGTCTCTCCTCATAAAATATAAATTCTTTGGAGACACAGACTAATTCCTTTTTGTCTCTGAATCCCCAGCAACCAGCATAGCACCTGACAAATATAAGGAATTTAATAAATACTTATAAATTTATTGGTTAAAATATTCATGAGAGGAATCTTGTTTGCAAAAAGCCTATAAAACTGCATTTCAAAATCAAGTGCATATAGATATATAGAATTAAATAATAAACACATTAAGTTCATTTATTTGTGTGCCTTTAAAGATGTGATCTATTTTAGAATAATGTAAAATATCAGTTATGAAAATCTAACTATTCTCTTCTCATATTTTTATCAAACTTCATTCTCAGAAACATCTTAGAGGGGTAAGAATATAGACATGTCAGTAATGACTGATAAAATCTTAATTATCTTTTTTTCCTTTCCCTCTAAGATTACCTTTCATCTAGTCTGTACCATCTTTTATTTGCCTGTTTATATACATGTTGTCTCGCTTGTTAGAATGTAAACTTTTGTCCCTTGAGGACAGGGACTATTTGTACCTTTTCTTTAATCCCCAAGGCTTAACACAGTGCCTAGAACATAATGAGTGCTTAATAAATGTTTGATTTTGTTCTCCAACCATAGGATCCACACAGGAAATCCTCTTTCATTCCATTCCTGCTTTTCCTTAGAAGATTTGATACCTAGATTCCTAAGTTTGGCAACTACCTAACTTGGGTTCACCCATAAAGTAAACCTCAAGGCTGGAGATACTCAGGATATTTTCCTAAGGGTAGAAAATCCTGTGCCCGTGCATAGTTTCCCTCCCCAAGAACTGGTAATCACTGTCTTAGGGTTGAAACAAATAGGTGTTGCAAGTACATAGCCACTTGACCCAAGCAATTCTCAAGATAAGCTTTTGCAGCCAAAAAAATAACATGAAGAACACTGACAGAATATTTGTAAGAAGCAGATATGGCCTGAGGGTATGTCATAAACAGTCTTCCTGAATCCCAACCTCTTCATTGAGAAGACTTTTTTTTTTTATTTCATAAGCAGTATGATCCCAGAATCTAGCCTTATAATCAGAGAAGGAAAATTTCTCAGGCACTTCCAGCCTTGGAGTTTACCTTGTGGGTGAACCTCAATTAAAAAGTTGCCAAAGTCAATAATTCAGTCATCATTGTTGGTAGAATTGTGAACTGATCTAACCATTTTGGAGAGCAGTCTGGAATTATGCCCAAAGAGTCATTAAACTACCTAAATCCTTTGATATAGCAACACTGCTACCATATGTTTAGAACCTATATGTTCTAAAATGTTTATAGAAGTTCTCTTTGTGGTGGCAAAGAACTGGAAATTGCAGGGGTGCCCACCAGTTGGGAAATGGCTGAACAAGTTATGGTATATGATTGTGATGGAATACCACTGTGCTATAAGAAATGAGCTCAGTGATCTTAGAAAAACATGAAAAGACTTGCACAAAACAATGAAGAGTGAAATGGGCAGAACCAAAGAACATTTTTTGTTCTTTTTTTTTTGTTACATACATTAACAGCAATATTGTTTTAAGAACAAAATTAAGTCATTTTGACTATTATATATTATTATAAATTGACTATTATATATTATATTATAAATATATTTGACTATTATAAATCATTTTGACTAATATATATATTTGACTATATCCAAAATAACTACAAAAGATATATGAAAATATCTGCACACAGAGAAAGAACTGATAAACAGAAGTTTATACAGAATAATTTACACACACAACACACACACATCTACTTATATGCAATGGTAGCCATGGGGGGGCAGGAAGGAAAAAAAAATTTACATGATAAATTTATTATATATTTTAAAAGAATATCAAGTTGTACATAACAGATTTGCAGTTTCATGTGCAATCATCTTTTTTTATTATACTATGTTATGGAAATGCTTGTTTTATTCCATAAAATAAAAATAAAATAAATAAATGTGGAAAAAAAAAATAACTGGAGAATCTTAAGAAAAAAAAAAGAATTCAGGACTCAGATCTTCTGGGGAAAGAGCTGGAGGGGATGATAGAAGATTTCCTATATGTACTCTACAGCTGAAGAACAAAGCCACATGGATTCATCAGAGATGTGAGGTAAAGGGTTTATTTCCTGTTGACCTGCTTGCCTAATTACATTATAGTAGCCCCACTATCTTGGGGGTTCATCTAGGAAACTTATGGCCTCAAGGCTTATAGGAAAGGGGTAACAATTTAGAATCCTCTAGTGCTTTTCCTTTCTAGAAGGGAAACTTATGGTTGATTTTTTTTTCCTGTCAGGGAATAAGCAGTAGCTTTCCCTTTAAACCCAAATCATTTGGATCTCTACTTTGGATTGCATTTCTCTATCTACCACAAGAATCCAATGGCTTGTCTGAATCTGCTTGATTTTTTGAGCAGATCTGGACTTCTTGTACGATTGAGTCACAGCAGCTCAGAAGAAAACCCTCAAGTCCTACACAAATACACATTGAGATGAGATGCAATAATTTCTCCCAGAGGGATCTCTCCTCCTGATCAATTTGATAAGCTCTCCCAAATGATTTGATGAGATTACAATGCATAAATGTTTGTTTGGAGGCATCCAAGAGAGAGGGCGTGAGCACTTAGTCTGCTTTTTCATTGACTGTCTGCCTCCAAGATCACTCCTTGTCTAGGACTTAGAAGAACAGAATCATATGAGAGGAGGTGTTCCTTTCTGTGGTTTCTAAAAGCAAGATGACACACCAGCTCAGCCTTTTTTCTTTTAAACTCCACTTTCCTAGTTCAGAAGACAGGTACTTTGGCAAGACATAAAAATAAGAATGAGAAGAAACAGCAAAAGACTATCTGATCCATTCCCCTACCTTCAGATATATAAAGTAGTATTATTCCTATACAGAATAGGAAACTGAGGATCAAATTCATCAAAAGTAACACAGTTCATGAGTGAGAAAGGAGAGATTAGACTCCAGATCACCTACCTCCTAGCATATTCCTACTCCATACTACCATACTGCCTCTTCTTATCAATGAATGCCCACTTTGTTATTTTCTCTTAACTTGTGCTTTGACCATTATTAAAGGATCTATATAAAACATGAAGAAAAAGATGAAACATCCACAAGGCTCTATCTCATTTGATTCAACAAAAGTTAAGATGATTCAAGAAAAATTCTACTAGTGATCTATTTTTTTTTACATTTCCAAAAGAATGGATAAGAATAATCTCTTCACAAGTTTTCAAATGATTAATTAAATCAAAGTATATGACATTTCTCACACTAAAAGCAATATCCCCAAGAGGGTTGCAACAGAGACCAACCTCATTCCTCTTTACTAAAACTGACTTTCCATCCCTTTCCTCCTTACTTTCTCCCTTCTTTGAATATTTATGACTTTGTTAAATGCAAAAGGGAAATAGCAAAATTTTATTTGGGGAGCTATGCAGGGAAGATGGAGAGGGCAGGTCATGAGAGTCCTCAAGGAAAGGATATAGAATGAAAGCGGTCAAGTAGAATACTAGCACAATGTAAGAGTTTCTTTTCAAAACATTGTCAAGGGATTTCAATTTGACACTAACCATTTCACCAAGAATGTTCATATTGTAAAATTATCATTCTTTCCACCTTCCCTGCCTTCTCTACCTCCTCTGGAAAACAAGGGGCTACAAGACCATCTGGCCTCATTTCATCTCCCCTACATTCAATCTGCACAACACTTTATAGCCATTTCAAATTTCAGTTAGGCACTCAACCAAAAAAGAGCTCACCAAAGGGCAAAGGAGAACATTTGTTAAAGATGCTCCTGAGGCCAGTTGCCTTTAGGCAGACAGGATAAATTGGATTGGGGACTTGGCTCTTGAGAAGAGGTCAGCTAGAAAATACCTAAGTCAGAGGCAGAGGCTCCAGCAAATAAGCCAGGAAGCTGCTCCTCTGGCCACAGTAAACAAGCCACTGTGTTCATCAGCTTCCCACTAATGACCTGTGAAATCCCAGCAGTAAGATCTTTTCCTGATTTTTGGAAAAAGGAAGTAAATCTGCTCTGAGAAACATAATAAACCATTTCACATCCTGTTTTAGATTGATTTTGTCCTTTATAAGTCAATCTATATTAAAATTTTTAAAGAGTAGTGATAGGGACCAGAACTATGATTTCATTGGAATAGGGAATTCCCATGTGAGGAAACTGACTCTCCTAGTCCAGGTTGGCATTTTCTTTGCAACTTATCACATTGGAGATTTACCACAGGCACTATGAATTTAAGTGACTTGACCAACGTCATTTATCCTTGCATCAAAGGTAGGACTTGAATTCAAATCTTCCTGGCTCCAAGTCTAACTTTCTATCTACTCCCTATATCACACTGCCTCTCAAAAGAGTAAATGAGGAACTGAAAAAGTAGACAGTCAAGCATACAGAAGCAATGTAAGATGTTCATTTGCTTAATGTTGTCTAATATCAGTTTAGAATTCTTGTTGAATTCAACACATTGGCCTGTGTCAGTTTTATCCATTTTAAGTAGTCAGGCCTAGAGGGCAGGGATCATGGCTTTCTGCTTCGGATAGCACCTCACCCAGAGTTCATGTGGTGACAACCATTTAGCAAGGCTTTTGATGGTGATGTTAATGATATATGGAGCCTCCGTGATGTCTGAGCTTTGAGAGGGCTTCAAAAGCTGAGGGTTGAATTCCCTTTCATTCAACAGACTGAACATCCCAATAACTGCCAGTTTCATGAATATACATTATATCTTTCTGAGTGTAACAAAACCAGAGAAAAGGCATCCTGTCAGATGAGCTTAGGAAAAGTAGGAAGGACTGATGAAAGAGAGGAAGATATGCCTTTGGATTGAGATAAAACTTTCTCTTGGGAAGCCCGATCTGAAGAAAGAATGGTTCATTTTAATTTTGTTACCATCCCCTGAAATTCAGAGATAAATAATACACAATGTAATTCAAAGGATACTTGGCATTCTGTTATTTGCTTTGAATCATACTTGAAAACATTCACCTCCTCTTCACTTAGAATAAGTTGGGTGATTCCTGATCCTAGGTGGCTTGAGTAGTGTTTCAAAGTCACCAGGGGGTATTTACTTGAGAAGAACACTATAGTTTATGATTATTATTTTCCACCAGAGGATGGAATTTAATACTTAATGGAAAAGACTTCATCTAAGTCCAGATGTCTATGTGACATGTTGGCTTGAATCCTGGGGGTATGGAGCAGGATAAGAGATGTTTTGTTTGTTTGTTTGTTTAATGGGTTTAGCCAGGGATTTCATGACTAACTTGGATAATAAGAGTGAAACTTTTGGCCCACAAAAATCCTTCACTTATAACAGCACTATCAGCAGGAGGCTGGTTCTAGGGATTGCCATTTACTGTCTTTAATGCAGCAAAGCTGAAGTATTTAGAAAAAATATTTAGAGGACTACATACTGAAAATAGTCTCATATGTAAATGTATGCCCTCCTTTCCCTTTTCCCTACAAAAAAACCACATAAATGATGTCACTTAACATCAACTTCATTTCAAAATATTAAAAAAAATTCTTGAAACCTATGTCACCAAAATAAAGAAATGAACATCAATAAGACATCTATAAAATATAAAGAAGGGAACAAAATGAAATTCAGAAAGAAAAACAGTCAAGCTAGACAACACTAGAATTACCATGTTATAATTATTATGCACTTTTAAAAAGAGCTATACATAATTACAACTCAGTTTCACAAGGAATCCTTTTTTCTGTTCTTTGTATATGAAAATGATCATTTTAATTGTAAAGGTCATAAAAATAAAATTATTCCAAAATTTATATAATCATTATGCTGTTATCAAAAATGACTGGTAGTTTTTGAGAAATATTCAGAGTAATCTGGAACAAATCACCTAAAATTACATAGAATTTTAAATGATAGTGAAATATATTAGCCTATTACATAAAGTAACTAAAATGCAACTTTTTTTTTAAGCAATCGGGGTTAAGTAATTTGCTCAAGGTTACACGGCCAGTTATTTCTGGGTGTGGTGCTGAGCCCGGATTTGATCCAGGTCATCCCGACACTGGAGCCGGTGCTCTTACTCGCTGAGCCACCTGGCCACCCCTAAGCAATTGGGGTTAAGTAACTTGCTCAAGGTTACACTGCCAGGTGTTTCTGGGTGGGTGCTAAGTGTCTGAGCCCGGGATTCGATCTCCAGGTCTTCTCAACACTGGAGTCGGTGCTCTTACTTGCTGTGCTACCTGGCCGCCCCTAAAATACAACTTTCAATGCTATTTTGGTTTCGTGGAGGACCACAAAACCTCATTAGCACAGACTATGAATATCAGTTCAATTTACTGCATCAGATAGTCATTATTTCAAGGCACTGGATTACTGTGTCCCTTGCCTCCTTATATATCCTTGGGATTGCTCACACAATGTGGAGTAACGGGTCACATCTCTATGATGTTCACCTCTGCTCTATGTAATGCCTGATTCTTACTGAGCCATTCCTCAGCACCATGATTATAACTGATTTGGATAAGCTGGCTAATCATGCTTACCCTATAACAAGTTCACAGCAGTAATAATTCTATTGATTACCACACATTAGAGTTGTGGACCTGGTATAGTATCTAGGTATTTCCCAAGTGGTTATGGTGGAATGGAAGTTTTCTTCCTCAATAATAATAGCTAACATTTATATAGTGCCTATTATATATACACCAAGCACTGTGCTAAACACTTTCTAACAATTAATAATTCAACCCTCACAACAACTCTTGAGAAACAGGTATTATTATCCTGATTTATAGATAAGGAAACTGAAGTAAACAGAGGTTAAGTGACTTGCCCAGAGTTACACAGGTAGGAAGGGTCTTGGGCTGGATTTGAACTCAGATCTTCTCTCTCCACTGCTCCACCTAGCTGCCATAAGATGGAAGTTGTGGTTGGAAATTGGTAGGACTATATGATAACATTTGCACTGCTGTGTATCCCAGATTGAGAAATGCAAGAGTAAAAATGGGGCACTGTTATCATATATAGCCTTAGCTCAGTAAATAATCAGTTTTCTCCATTAGCAAAGGTTCCCTGTTGGCATATTTCTTTGCTCATCACAATAACTGAAAGGGGCTTATTGGATCAACTGACATTGCTAATATACTCGGCATCCTGCTGATACCATCAGACTACTATAGCCTTAGATAGTCATTGAGCAACTACAGAGTGTCTTCAGGAGACCATCTAATGAATCCAGTGAACTATTAGAGGAGAAAATGGATGTGAACCTCAACGAAGGAAGTCAGGAAGTAAGAAAGAATTTCTTCCTTGTTAGTGTAAAAATACAAAAGAGGCTGTTGGATCTTTCTGGTACCCAGAAACCTTTGGGAATAAAAATGCTGAGGCATTTGTCTGAAGTCTGACTGATTTTCAAAAGCCTTTAAAACTGATAATTTGGACTTTGTGACACTGGAAAGGCAATGTACAGACACTCATATTTGTGAAAACTCTTGATCATTGTGCCTTCAGTGTTAAAAGATGAATCAGCCTTCAGGCTTTTCATCACTACAAGAAAGGGGGTTTTGCTTTAATAATTAAACCAATTGTGATAATAATGGTGGCAATATAAGCTGTAGCACACAAAAAAGATTCAGACTTCAAGCTTAGAAAACATTTATTGGCTGACAGACTTCTCATGGAAAACATTTCATAAGAAAACCTTCATATTTAAAAGAAAATAAATTTCATCATCTTTTAAGTATATTTTTAACAATTAACAAACATTGTCGAATTTAATATGTTTAATGGTGCAAAGTCTAATAACTTTTAAATGGGGGCTATGTTTAATATAATGGAATTTCAAAAAATCATAGAACTTTAGAGGTGTAAGAGGGCTTCAAGATCATCTAGTCTAATCCTTTCCAAGAATAGGAATCTCTTAAATGATAACTCTTTACCAATTCCAGCCACTGGTTGAATACTTTCAATTTGCTAATTTGTGAAGTAAGTCATTCCATTTTCAAACAGCTGTAATTGTTAGAAATGTCTTCATTTTAGTGAGCTTTGACAAAGCCTGTTTACTTCTGAATAAATCCTTTCATTCATTGAACCTCTTTGTTCTGAGCCAAGGCACCACGAGAATGAATAGACGTGAACAAAACAGGGTTTTTACCGTCAAGGAACTTACAATCTAAAATCTAAAGTAAAAGATAAGGTATATACACAAATACACTTATAATTGCAATGGGGGTACAGAAGAAGGAGAAATTACTTCTAAGTAAGAGGCATTCAAAAAGCTTAATCTGAATTGTCAGGAAGTAGTTGATGAGATCATAGATTTGATGTTGGAAGGGATATTTGAAATGATGTAGTCCAACCCCCTCATTTTGTAATTACAGAACTATGACTCAGAGAAGTTAAGTTACATGTAAAAAGACACAGAGGGAGTAAACAGTAGGGGTGAAATTTGGACCAAGTGCTTGAGTATCAAATCCAAAAGTCTTTCCATTATAGCTCAATTCCAAAAGAGATCAGAGCAGACGTGAAAAGTGAGAGTATTTTAAGTGAGAGGACATGGTTTGAATGAAAAACAAGAGATGAGAACAGGGCTTGCTCTCAGAATGACAAGTGTGTGTACTAATTTTCTGAGCATAAAGGGCACTAGGGAATGCAGTAAGAAATAAAACTGGGCTGTGGAGAGTCCGAAATATAAAGCTAATGAGTCCATATTTTATTTTATAGTGAAGCATTTTCCAAAGATTTTTGATCAGAAAAGTAACAAAGTTAGAGTGTACTTTGTTTATTTAGCATTCTTTTTTTTAAGTTTTGAATTAAAAATTTTGTTCCTCTTTCCCTCCTGTCTCCCCTCCCCAAGAGAGTGATACAAAGGTTATACATGTGCAATCAGGCAAAATATTTCCATATTAGTCATTTGTGCAAGAAAATTCTAACTAAAAAAAAAGGAAAGAAAGAAAAAATAGTATGTTTTAGTCTATATTCAGATGACATCAATTCTTTCTCCAAAGGTGGATAGCATTTTTCATCATGAGTCCTTTGGGACTGTCTTGGATCATTGTATTGCTAAGAACAGCTAAGTCATTCACAGTCAATTCATCATACCATATGGGTGTTATTATGTATAATGTTCTCCTGGTTCTGCTCTTTTCTCTTTGTATCAGTTAATCTAAGTCTTTCCAGTTTTTTTTTTCCTAAAACCATCCTGCTTGTCATTTCTTATAGCACAATAATAATCCATTACAATCATATACCATAACTTGTTTAGCCATTCCCCAATTGATGGGCCTCCCCTCAATTTCCAATTCTTAGCTACCACAAAAGAAGCTACAAATATTTTTGTATAAATAGGTTCTTTTCCCATTTTTTGAACTTCTTTGGGATATAAATCTAGTAATGGTATTGTTGTATCAAAGAGTATGCACAGCTTTATAGCCCTTTGGACATAGTTCCAAATTACAGCATAGGATAAATAAATCACCATGCATTTATTAAACACCTACTATGTGCAAGAACTGTTATTAGTAGTGGCCTTACAAATAAAAGTATGAAACAACCCCAAGGATGAACTGCAGAAGGAACCAGTGGGGCCGGGAATATCTCTGCAGGTCACAACAATGGGTCCGAACTAGTAAGAGGAAACTTTAATAGAGATGGATATAAAGGTATCTAAACTTGTTTTTAAAGCACTAACTGCAAATATGTAAGATAACTAAACAAAAGTAGGCATAACTAAACAATTCGTGTTCATATGAAAAGATATGGAGGCTTTAATGGAATTTAAGCTCAAGTTCAATGAGACCTGGGGCTGCATGGAGTGACTTCATGTCTAGAATGAGAGAATTGGGAGCTTCCACTATACTCTGCCAGGTAAGACCACATTTCTAACATTGTGTTCTATTTGGGGCACCACATTTTTCGGAGCAATCGGTAAACTAAAGCATATCCAGAAGAGAGTGATCGGAATGGTGGGAGGCCTAGAAACCATGCAGCATGAGGAATGGCTGAAGGAAATGGAAATGTATAACCTGGAGAAAAGAAGTGTTTTGTTTGTTTTCTCTGGGCAGAGGGCAGGTAGTGTGAATGACAGCTCTATTCAAGGATTCAAAGAGCTGTCACATGGAAAGAGGATGAAACTGCTGACTAATGAGTACAAATTTAGGGGAGATAGATTTAGTCAGTCAATAAGCAGTTATTATGTACCTACTAGGTGCCAGGAACTGTGCTAAGCACTGAGGATACAAAGAAAGGCCAAAAAACGGTTCCTTCTTTCAAGGAGCTCACAGAGAAGAGAATATTCAAACTATGTACAAACCAGATATTTAGATATAGATTCTATACACACACACACACACACACACACACACACACACACACACGGCTAATGTAGATGATCAACAAAGGGAAAACACTAGTAGTATTAAGAGAGAATTGGGAAAGGATTCTTGTAGAGGGCTGGATTTAGGCTCAATATAAGGAAAAACTTCCTAAAAATTATAGCTGTCCAAGAAACAAAGTAGACTACCTCAGAACACAGTAAATTCTTCAAGCAGAACCTGGATGATCCCCTGGTACAGATAAGAAAACAGTGGGTTTGGAGTCAGGAAGAGATGGATGTAAATCCCACCACAGACACTTACTAGCTGTGTGACGCTAGGTAAATCATGTAAATTCTCTAAGCCTCAATTTTCTCTTCTGGACAATGGTGATGGCACCGACTTCAGGGGGTTGTTTCAAGGAATAAAAGAGATAATATATGTAATGGACTTTACAAAGCATGAAGCATTACATAATTGTGAATTATTATTGTCATTATTATTTTATTATAGAAGATGATTCAGGCCCAAGTTGGAATACATGATGTCTAGGGCCCCTTTTAACTTAGAGTTTATTTTTCTGTGAGATCAGTTAGGATGTTTTTCCAGTAGTTTAGATGAGAGATTAAAAGGACTAAATCTCAACCATGACAATAGGAACATCAAAGCAATAAAAGGATTGAAGAAATTGCAAAGATAGGATCAAAGGAACTGTAACCTTAATGAAGGATATGGGGGCAAAAGAAAAAGAGTAAAAGACAATGGCAGCTTTAAACCTTGATGCGGATTGGTGGTGACATGAAGATAAATAAGAAAATAAGAAAGAGACCCGGATTTGGGAGAGGAGATAGAGAACAGGAGATTGCCTTCAGAAATATTGAATCTGAGGTGCCATGGCACAGATAGCTGATGGCAAAAAAAAATTAGTTCATCTCATTCCAATTAAATAATGGAGGCCTGAATAACTTTTAGAATTATAAAACATTCTTTGGGAATTAGAGTGTCATCTAAATCTTTATTACTAAGACTGACAATTCTGGAATATTTTATTGGTTTTATAATAAAGTTATAACTGCAATTCATGTGCTCAGTGCCGTGACAAGTAATAAAATTACCAATGATCTTATGATTTATTTGAAATCCAAATAAGACAACTTAATTCTGTTAAAAAAAATTTTAATAAGTCCCAGATTTGTAACAATGGGCTAGCTGAACATACTGTACAACTTTATTCCTTTGATGCCTAGATCTTCATCTTTCTTTTCTAGACTTGTAAGAAAATGCTGCATTTTTAAAAACCATAAATTTACCTGCACTGTGCTTTCTATTCTTAATGATAATTTCACTTATAATGAAGAAAAAGCTATTTTGATTAAGTTTCAGGTGATTTCTAAATATACTTAATAATTTATTCAAAATGATTCCATGTTTTTCAAGGAAGGATTGAGGTACCATTGACAGTAGGAAGTTTGAGAGAAATGGATTTGGATCAAAGATAACTTCTTCTTTGAATGTATTGAGTTTTATATGCCTAGGGGATACACTGTTGGAAATATCCAGTAGACAGTTGATGATATATGACACTGGTATCAGAGGAAAAACTTGAATTGGATAAATAGTTCTGGGAACCATATATAGAGAGATAATTAGACCTAGTAGCTAATAAGACTACCAAGTGAAAAAGTGGAAAGAAAACAGAGAAGGTTTGTACAGAATCTTGGGGGACACTCACAGTTAGCAGGGAAGACATGCATTAAAGACACAGCAAAAGAGACTGAGAAGGATCAGTCACACAGGAGGAAAAACAAGAGAGAATATGGTCAAGAAATCCCAGAGAGGGGTTGGAGATGTTACCAAGAAGCCAAGATGGAGGAGGATCAAGATAAGATCATTAGATTTTGCACTATCATAATGATAGTGCAAAAAGAGAGAAAATCAGAGGGGATAGGATCAAGGTTGTAAGTAAAGGGTTTGTTTTGACAAAGAGAAGGGCTGCCTCTTCATCAGACACAAGCCAAGGAAGAGATAGCTGGGGATGATTTCAGAGGGGTGTGAAATGAGACGAAAGGAGAAAGCAGCTCTTGACAAATGGACTTACTTTCTTTTTTCAGCAAAATATGAAGCAAGATCCTCAGCTGAGAAGTTGAAGAGAGCAAGGATATGGGAGGTTTGAGGAGGGAAGGTTTGGGATAGCCACCATGGTGAATAGGATATTAAATATCATCCAGTTCCTCTAGTCAAAGTAGTAGTTTCTGGATAAGGATCTCAAATGAAGCAGCTAGGTGATGTAGCAGATAGAATGCTGGTCCTGGAGTCAAGAATGCCCATGTTCAAATCCAGCTGCAGACACTTATCAGCTACATGACAAGTCACTTACGGGACTAGGAAAGTCATTTAAACCTTGCCTGCCTCAGTTTCCTCATCTATAAAATAGAGATGATAAAAATAGCAGCTACATCCCAGAGTTATTGTGAGGATACACACACACACACACACACACACACACACACATATAGCTTTTTGGAGGGGGGAGGGCAGGGCAATTGGGGTTAAGTGACTTACCCAAGGTCACACAGCTAATAAATGTCTGAGGCCAGATTTGAACTCAGGTCCTCCTGACTCCAGGGCTGGTACTCTATTCCTCGTGCCACCTAGCTACCCCCAAAATACAATTTTAAAGGCACTTTGCAAACCTCAGAGCACTTATAAAGGCTAGTTAGTATTTAGTACTAGTTATCAAGAGTACAATAATTATTTCTGTGTAATTATAAACAACTTTTTTTTTTTGCTTTTTGGAGGGCAGTTGGGGTTAAGTGATTTGCCCAATGTCACACGGCTATTTTTTGTGTTAAGTGTCTGAAGCTGGATCCGAACCCAGGTCCTCCTGACTCCAGGGCCAGTGCTCTATTCACTGTGCCACCTAGAAGCCCCATAAACAACTTCTGATTAAAAGATATCTCATCAGGAAAAATATTCACTGGGTTATAGGGTTAGTGACAAAAGAAAAGAAATGGAAGATATAAGTGATCCAGAGCAGGTCACAAAAGAGAGAGCTCTTTCAATCCACCAAAATCTAACCCCACCATGATGGTATTTCACAACACTATATTGTTGCCCAGGTTCCACAGGTATGCAGAATAATGAGAAGCAGAAAAATGGTATTTTTTTAAGATCTTTTCTGGCCCACTCCTTTCATATGTAGCAGTTGTCAGTACTCAAGCAAATGAGAGATACACAATCACAAACAGTACTGTTTTCACAATGTTGACATTGAAAATGCATAAAGCACAGTCAACCCAACTACTCATCAGATATTCATTGTATGTGAAGTGCCTTCTTGGAGGCCTTTTCTCACAGCTGTTGAATGTTTAATGAAATAATTTTCCAATATAGCCAGCCAACCGAAACACTAATTATATCAGCGTCTTGTTTCTATTGGATAGGAGGACAGTATCTGTTGCTTTGAAAAAGTAATAGAAGCTTTCTATGGTGAAATATATTTTAAAGTGTTTTTTTAATCCTAAAAAGATATTAGACATTTCCACAAATAGAATTGTATGACAGAGTTTAGGTTTTAATACTATCATAGGACCACACTATTGAGAAGTGAAGGGCACCTCCGAGATATCTACTTCAATTCCTTAATTTTATAGATGAAGAAATTGAGAACTAGAGAACTTAATGAATATGGTTAATACATTTCTTCAGAAAGCATTGTGGACAAAATATACCTTGGAGGCATCTGGGTCTTGCACCTGAAATGATATATGGCCTATAAAAATTGTTCACATCAGATTTTAAAACAAAACAACAGAATTATAATTACATTGTGGAAAATAGCCTCTTCCGAGCAAGATATACAAAATGTTCTCAAAGAAAGCAGCACTGCAAAAACTTTCTGAATTTGCCTTATTTTCCACTATAATGCCTTACTTCATTTTCTGTACCACAATGCTTTAAGATCAGAAATAGGCCAGTTCAAGATAAGGGCTAGGTCTAAGGGGACTAGACAAGATAGGTATGGTTGCCTGGAATGTAACATGAAGTGGAATACAAAAAGGCAATCTTTTCAACATAAATTAGATTAGATTATAAACTCTTTGAAGGCAGGGACTGTTAGTCCCAGGCACATAGTAGGCGATTAATCAAACTTTATTGACTATTGAATATAGTTTTATAAATGCATCTTTTTTTAATCCTATAAAACTCTACTCTCTATGCATAAAGGCAATTATAATAAGCCAAATAACACAAATTACAGTGGAAAGCTCAGGGACAGTAAACTCCAGAAAGATCAATTTTAAATACAGAGTAGTGAGGGTGAGAGGAATGAGGTAGAGGGGAAGTTTTCAAACCTTTCCTAGGATCCAAAGAGAGAAGAATTTCTTCCAGCTCTTAAGGTTCACCCTCAATGGGGATGAAAATGAGAAGAAAAATCATAACTGCGGAGAATCACATGATAAATTACTTTTATTGCCATCTTTTGGACTTTGTAATTATTTATGCAATGTACATTACAAATAACTCTATCTACAACTGGCATACATTACAGATTTATAGGTGCTCTATCCATTCTGAAATTTTTTGTTGGTGAAAAATTTTAATATCTAGTGATAGTTTTATTACAACTAAAGTCCATCAATCCATCTCTGCCAGGGAACTTCTATGTCATTACCACCATATTCCCATTTTGAACTTAAATTGTTTGGAGGCCACATTTATATTATTTCCCTGAGCCAATTTCCTCATCCATAAAATGGGATTAACACAATTTATCTCACAGGGTTGTTGTGAAGATTAAATGAGATAATGTCTATAACACTGCTCTCTAAACAATAAAGCACTATTGAGCAGAAAGCTATTATTAAAATTACAAGGCCATGTGGATTTGAGGTCAAAGAATAGGCAGATGCCATGACTCATAGTTATTCTATATGGAAAATTCATAAGCAATATAAAAAGCTTCCAGGCAATCAAGCAACAGATATTTATCAAGGATCTCCAATAGACATGAGATAGGCACCTAATAAATTAACGAAATCCAAAGTAAATCAAGGTATGGTAAAAGAACAATTGTCCTGGACCAAACAACCAATCAATCAATAATATTTGTTAAGGGCCGATTTTGTGCCATGCATTGTGCTAAGCACTGGGGATACAAAAAGAGACCAAAAAAACCAGTCCCTTACCCTAAGGAGTTTACAATCTAATGGAACCAATCAATCAACAATTATTTACTAAGCAAGGCAAGACAATAACAATTTATTAAGTGCTTACTATATACCAACACAAAGCCAAGGATGAGGATACAAATACAAGCAAAAAGAAAGACAATCCTCGCCCTCAAGAGGCTTACATTCTAATGGAGGAAAGTAACACACAAAAGGGAGCTGAAAAACAGAGGAGTGGGAAGCATAACTATCTGGAGGGATGGTGCTGAAGCTCCAGAAAGTCAGAAGTACAATGGGAAGGGAAATGAAGGTTGACCTCCCCAGTTCTTTTGGATGAGTCTCAGCTAAGCAGCACCACTTGTTTATGCTAAATGAGTTCCAAGCAGTGTATCATATTCCTTTATGACTTAGAGAAGGAAAGAAAAAATAAGTGGCTAAAATCCACAGACATTAGACATTCTAAATCCACAACAACCAATACTTCAAAAATGGAAACAAATCTCTATATATAATCAGGGATATGCAGAAAAACAGCAAAAAATGCTATTTTGTTTGCCAGTTTCTTCCAAAGAATGTGCCAGATTGTGTAAAATAGCTGAGTTTCCTATGTTAGTAGATGACAATAAACTAGACAAACTACCTAAAGATGATGCAATCTACCTATAGACCTCAGGTACAGAGTATAAATAACTTAATATACTGTAGTTTTTATGCTAGCCATGTAAACTATGGAATATCTACCCACAGAATAGATTTTAAGCACCCATGCTCCAATTTTTTTCTTAGGCACTCAATTTTTATTTAGTTTTACTTTTTGAGGCAATTGGGGTTAAGTGACTTGTCCAAGGTCACATAGCTAGTGTGTGTCTGAGTCCACATTTGAACTCTGGTCCTCCTAACTCCAGGGTCATTATGCCACCTAGCTTCCTCTTAATTTTGTTTTCTTAGCAAGTACACGACCACCACTCATCCTAAAGGTTTACATTCTCATATGTGTGTGTATTTTTTTCTGAGACAAGAATAATTATATAATCTCTATCTCCTATCATTCTGTGTTGCTCGAAAATACAACACTAAAGAGTTGGAGCCTTGGGAATTCTGGCGATGAGAATTCCCTAAGACACTCCTTAACAGTTGCTAGTACTCCCTACCCTAATTCTCCTGGGTGGATAAGATATTGTCCACAAGTGATAGTCTGTTGTAGTTATCACTTTTTAGAGAAAAATGTTACCATGACTCAATATATACTGTTCCCTGCCCAAAATGATTCATGGTGGTGGGTGGAGTAGATAAAATGCTGAAAATAAAATCAGAAACATAAGTTTGATTTCTACCTCAGATACGGAATAGTTATGTAACCATAAGCATGACCCTTAACCTCTCTCTGCCTCAGTTTCCATATCTGTGAAATAGGGTTAATTATACCTGTAACACTTACTTCAAGGGTAAGAGAATCATAAGAGCATATATTAAGATGATCTTAGAACTCATTTAGTCCAACCTCTTAATTTCATAGACTATGAAGCTAAGAGGTTAAGTGACTTACTTAGGATCACAGAGATAGTAAAGAGCAGAACTAGGTTTAGAATCCATGTTCTCTGATTCTACATCTATCGCCCTTTCCACTGTATCACACTGAAATAATGTGGTAAAATATTTTTTTTAAACTTTGAAATGTTGTCAGGTTTTATTATTTAAAATAAGAGTAGTACTAAAGAAAAGAAATTTTTAAAAATTCATCATCTCCATTAGCCAATAATTTCACATCATTTTTAGAAAGATTTGATGATCATCCCAAGTTCTGTCATTCTTTTTTTTTTTTAAAGCAATTGGGGTTAAGTAACTTGCTCAAGGTTACACGGCCAGGTGTTTCTGGGTGGGTGCTAAGTGTCTGAGCCCGGGATTCGATCTCCAGGTCTTCTCAACACTGGAGCCAGTGCTCTTACTCTCTGTGCTACCTGGCCGCCCCTAAGTTCTGTCATTCTAAAAAAAGAAAAAAAGAAAAACAGACACATGCTCATAGCATGACATTTCCCTTTCTCTGAACTGCTCAGATCACATCAATCAACAAACATCTATTAAATGCTAATATCTGTCATGTACTGTGCTGAAAACAGACAAAATGACCCCTGACCTTGAGAGATTCACAGTCCAGAAGAATATTCACAGAGAGAATATCATGGTCATATTAATGTTTTAATAACTTAACACTTAGGCAACCATGTGGGGAAAAAAAAAAGATTAAAGAGGGGAAACACAAGACCATACATAGAGAGTTGGAAGGGACTTCAGAGATCATCTATTCCAATCCCCCAACTTTTTAAAATAAGAAAACAAAAAAAAAGTGCCTATCTAATGATACCACTGCTAGGTCTATACCTTAAAGAGATCAAATGACGAGAGAAAAGTCTCATAAATACAAAAGTACTTATAGTAGCTCTTTTTGTGATGGTAAAAATTGGAAACTGAAGAGGTCTTCATCAATTGGGGAATGGCTAAATTAATTATGTGATGGAATACTCTTGTGCTCTCAGAAGTTATGAAGGAAATGGTTTCAGAAAAACCTGGGAAATCTTGTATGAACTGATGCAAAGATGAACAGAATTAGGAGAATATTTATACAATAATAATATTATATAAGAAAAAAACTGAAAAACTTAGGAACTCTAACAAACCCAATGATCAATTACAATAACAAAGGACTATTGATGAAGCATACTATTTACCTCCAACTAGAGCTGATGGACTCAGAATACCATTTTTCTTTCTTTCCCTTTTCCTTCCTTCCTTTCTTTTTTCTCCTTTTCCTTTTTTTGGACATATTGCAAGAGAATTTGTTTTGCTTTATTATATAAATTTTATTTTTCTTGCATTCTCAATGGTTGAAGGAGGAGGAGAGGGTAGGAGAGAATCCAGAAATGAACATAAAATTTAATTTTAAAAAATAAAATGGGAAAACCGAGAACCTTAATAGATTGTTCAAGATCACAAAGAAAGCAAGTGGAAGGACTGGGATTTGACCCAAGATGCTGAGACTCTAAATCCAGTGTTCTTTTCACCACACCAAGCTACCTCTCCCAGATGGGACGTCCAATCAGGAGACTACTGCAATAGTCCAGGCAAGAGGAGATGAGGGTCTGAGTGAGGCTGGAAGCCAAGTGATTAGGGGAGTGGTACAAATGGGTGAAAGAGCTTAAAGGTAAAAACCTACACTTTCTCCCTACTGATGGTAGATAAATGGGGAGAGGAAAAGAAAAGTGAGAAGTCAAGGAGTCAATCTGAGTAACTGAAAGAACAGCAATTTTCATGACAGAAACAGAGAAGAAGTTTGGGTTGGAGGAGAAAAGGAGTACTTGTAACCTCATGAGAAAGTAAGGAAGGCCTTCATCATGTTGAGTGGACTTCTGTGATGACCTTTTGAAAGAAATCTGGACAAATGTAGCACAGGATGGACAGGCATAGTTGGGCTGTAATCTGCTTTGTCAGAGGGGATTTCTGAAATGACGAGATCACATATCCATTGAAGAATGTGAGCATACATTCTAAAAGGCAAGGAGGTTAATATTAGTACGTTTCTGTATATCTCCTTCCCTTCTTCACGATTAAAACCACCTCATACCTACTTCTTTCTTCACCCTTACAAACATCTGAATATCACTAGTATCCTCTCACTCCTATCTCTTAACTGCATCTTTCAACTATTCTTCATCCATCTTTCTAAATCTATCGTCTCCAGGTCAAGGAAAAACAAATGAGGATGATCTCCCGTGGCTACTTAGGAAGTCTTTGAATTTAGTCTCTCATTTTCCCATTCTGCTCCACTATCAGTTGGTTTAACATCCAACACCAAAGAGAAAGCGCAGGGCAATTTCTCTGATCCTGACCCTGATGATCTTACTGCCAAAAGAGGTAAAAGTTTCATTCTTTTCAAGCCAAGACTTTTTTGCTATCAGATGACAAGGTAGAGACTAATTACAATTAGCATTATCATGTTGAATTGTAAATGTTTTTTTTTTTCTAGGTGAAGGAAGGATTCTTCTGCACTTTAAGGCTGCAACTCTACACTATTTCTGTCACATTCCAAAGAGTGATCGGAAGAGTCACCTTACCAACCCTGCCCCCCTTAGCAATGAAAGCCACACATTTACATTTCAGCATAGCTCCAATCTCCCCAACTGGCTGAGTGGTGAAGGAAGAAGGAATTCCTTCCCAAATGCTGCTCTTTGCTAACTTCTTCCTTATGTCAGGCACTGGAGCAGGATTGGGGGGGAGGGGGCGCAAAGAACTTCTCAGCTATGTGGAGGAAGTATTGAGATAGAGGACAGATAGATAAGATATACATGTGTATATGTACATATTCACGCATATTCATTTTCTGAGAGAGACAGAGACTAAAGTGAAACTTCCTCTATTTCAAAACATATAAAAATGAAACATGCCATTGTAGAAAGAATGCTTGGAGTCAAGGCATCTAGTCCCTCTTCTACTTGAAATACACTGACTGTGTGAGCAGATCAAGTGCTTTATCCTCTGAACTGATGTTATAAGGGATGGGGCAGGAGAAGAGTGAGAGCACTTGGTCTGTAGTCAGAGAATATGGGTTCAAATCCCAGTTCTGTCATTCAGTAATGTTTGTGTGACTCTGGGAATATCATTTTACCTTTCTAGGCCTAAGTTTTCCCATCTGCAAAATGAGAAGGTTGCATTAGCAGAGTTCTAAAGTTCTTTTGAGTTCTAAATCCTATGACCTAGTTGTAACCCAGAGACCATAATACTTATGATGGCTACAACACAAGTTTGAAGTGAGGATTAGATGAGCTAAGGCACTTGAGGCTCTATAAACATGACGTACTACATAAAGGTAAGCTCGTACTATCCTAAACTTGGTGAGCTGTCAGCCTTTGCCATTTAACATGAAGGTCATGATGTCTGAAGCACATTATCTTTATATTCGATCAGTCCCTTGCTGCCTGCTTCTTGGGAGGGAAGAAAGACAGTGGCCACATATACAGCACACAGCAAAACCCCTGAGCAAGGGGACTGAGTCTGAGGCAGAGGCAAAGGCACACTTGTATACAATGACTCATTAATCAGCTCTTTAAAAAGCAGCTGCAGTCACTTACCAAAGAATGAAATGTGCACATGATGTGGAAAACCCTATGAATTCCACATTGGTCTTTAAAAACATTTACAAATATTCTTCTGAGGAGTCTATAGGCTTCATTTGGTCCCCAAAGAGGACCATCACATGCAAAAAAAAAAAAAAAGTTAAAGACTGTTTTGGAACATAGACGGATTAAGTGATTTGCTCAGAGTTACAGTCAATGTATTTCAGGGTCAGGACTTAAATTCAGAATTTTCTGACTCTAAGGCCAGCTCGCTATTGAAAACACTATACTGCCTCTCATGATATGTTTCGTGACATGTCTATTTCATGTCCATATTAAATTCAGCCCAGCACATATGTCTCTACATCAAAAGGCTCTGCCTTTAAGGAGCTCTTATTCCATTGGATAGCTATATCTGTTTCTTTACACATCCAAGTATCTCCTGTTTGTGCTTCCTCTATACTTAAGTCTCTCGATGGAATACACATAAAGCCATGAAAACAGCAGTTTCATGAAAATATTTGTGGCAGCTGCCATTACTAGTACCGAATGAATACCAGAGAAATCCCTCAGCACATATTACCCTACGTGAAAGTGACTGTGAGATAAACACTTTGCAAACCTTAAAACACCTTATAAATAAGAACCATTCTCATTATTGTTATTGGTGACACCAATCTGCTAAAGGCAGGTGTTAAGAGTGTCAGAAAGGAAGGTACTAGATTCAATCAACTCATTCCACATAAACCACAAGAGCCTTTTTTATTCCAGTTGATAGAAATAGAGGAGGAATTAGGCACAATACTCCTCTTTATCCTTGGTTGGCTTTCCACACAATTAAAAAATGCTTCCAAATATTTCCTTAAAAAGCAAGAGACAATTTTTTTTTTAAAGTCAGGAAGTTAAAACAGCTCACAGCTGGATCTGCTGCAACATATCTCCCTAACCACAAGATTAGGAAAGACAACCTTTTAGACACCCCTGCCTGGGAATAATACCAGCAAAGAAGCTTAATGTACAGTCCCAATCTCTTGGCTGCCTACACTTCAGCCCATCTGTTCAAACAGCAGGCTGCCAAGCAGCTCACAAGTTGGTTGGACCCCAGCCCTGGGTCAAGCATGGCAGTCAACAATGAGTTTATATTGGCATCAAATAAAAGGCTGGAACTGCCATCTCCCCAGCAGGAGGTCTCTCCTCTGTGGCAACAACAAGACATTGGCACGGCATAGCCCTTTGTGCCTCATCAGAACTGTTTGCTCTCAGCTATGTTAGCAGCTCATCTCATGGAATCCTCTGGGCTTTAGGCTATTTCCTCCATTCTATCAGCATTGTAAAGATGGGGTGGGGGGAAGGGAGAAAGTACCATATACACATTACTCATTTTGAATTATATAATCCTACCTATCCTTAAAAGGACCCTGGAAATTGCCCTTATGTGCATGACAGTAGGAAAAAGCACTAAATTTGGGATGGGATCTAGATTTGAAGCCCAGCTGTGCTACTCAAAACCTGTATAATCTCAGGTAAATCACTTAATCTCAGAGTCTCAGGGTCCTAATTTTTAAAATGAATAGGTAAGGGGTGGGTAGTTGGCACAGTGAATAGAGCACTGGCCCAGGAGTCAGGAGGACCTGAGTTCAAATTTGGCCTCAGACACTTAACACTTACTAGCCTTGTGACCTTCGGAAACTCACTTAACCCCAAATGCCCTGCCTCCAAAAAGCAAAAACAAAACAAAACAAAAAAATTAAATTAATAGGTGAGATAAAATCCTATGACTTCTATTATTATTAAATATAAGGAAAAGCAGTCTAAAAATTCTTCCTAAAATTAAAAAGATGCTTGAATCTCCCCTCATCTAGAAAGAGCATTTACTAAGTAGTTAAACACAAACAACACGAAGGCACTATTCAGTCTGCTCAAATCCTTCCAGGCTTAGTTCAGTGGTCACCTCTTCCAGGAAGCTGTAATCGTAATGGGAATTTGAAGATCTTCCCTGCCCCTTAATAAGCCTAAGGGAATTTGAAGATCTTCCCTGCTTTGAAAATACACTCAGCCCCCTAAAAGGCTGAATATAATCACACAGAGTCTGTGGTGGGAGGATTTTGCTGAAGAGTAGAGCAGAGCCCACAAGAAACTGGGAGTCAGAACTATCTAGATTGGGAGGAGGAGACCACACACATCCCAGAGAGTCAGTCAGACTTGTGAGTGAAAACATTGGTTTATAGGAAGGCTAAAGGATGGTGTGGCTCTCTGTGCCATTATGGCTTATTAACTTCTTTGCTACTAAGATGGAAGTGGCTTACTGATTTTGGGATTCGGTTTTCTGGTGTTTGAATAAATGTTTTGCTTCTGTGTTCTATATAAAGAGTCTGTTATATTTTATGATCAAGCACCATGAAGGTATATTTATAGTGATCTAGTTATAGTGGGCACTGTGAATATTGCACTGGTGCTACAGCAGCTTTCCTTGATTACTCTAATAGCTACTTGCATAATAATAGATAGCATTTACACAGTGTTTTAAGGTTTGTAAAGCTCTTTACATAGGTCAATTCATTTGATTCTTACAACCCAGTAAGATAGGTGCTATTGTCTTCCCTATTTTACAGATGAAGAAACTGAGAAAAAGAGAAGTTAATAACTTGCCCAGGGTCACAGAGTTAATGTTGGAGGCAGGATCTGAACTCTGGTCTTCCTGGCTACAAGTTCTGCACTCTATCCATTGTGCTGAGTCACTGCATAAGGTAGGAATGAGATGTTGTATAAGTAGAAATTACAAGATTTGGCAAATGATTTTAAGTATGGAGTGATTACAGTGAAGAGTCAAGGTTAAACGCCAAGGTTAAAGAAGCTGAGTACCTGAGAAGATAGTGGTATTCTTGACCGTCATAGGGAAGTTTGGAAGAGGAGTGGGTTTGGGGGAAAGATAGTGAGGTCTGTTTTGGGATATACTGTATTTGAGAGGTTGCCAAGACACTCAGTTGGAAATATCCAAAAGGTAGTTGGCAATACAGAACTGGGAAATGAAGAAAGAGACTAGGTTGGGATAACCAGACATGGGAATCATCTTCGTAAAATAAAGATCAAACCCATGGGAGCTATTAAGATCACCAAGTGAAAGAATATGGAAAGAAAATAAATAGAGCCTTGAGGCACATGCATAGTTAGTGAATGTGACATTGATATAAATGAAAATATATATAAAGCAGTTTACACAACTTAAAGTACTATATAAATGTTAACTACTATTATTGTTATTATTGTAGCTATTTCTCAGCAAAAAAATACTAGCTACAGAGGGAGGAAACAATTTAAGAGAAATTTGGATCATGAAAACCCAGAGAGAAGAGAGTATTTAGGAGGAAGAAAGAAAAACCAGAAATAAGTGGTCAGCAGTAAAATGTTACTTCAGTGTCAAGGAAAAAGATTGAGAAAAGAACATTACATTTAGCAAATAAACCATCATCTGGGAACTTGGAGATAGCAAATATGGGGTGAGATGATTGTATTGAGACAGTTGTGTTTGTAGGGAATCAGGAAAGGATTCATAAGTTAGAGACAAGTGGAAGACTGAATAAATGAAGGGGTTTTATTAATTCCTATTATATCCCAAATGCTGAAGATAAAAATTCAAAATCAAGAGAATCTCAGTACTCAAAGAGTTTAATGAGTGGTGATTAGGGACAGGAGTGATGCCTTGGAAAGTCTCAAAGATGGCAAGTGAGACAATAGGACAATACACTGATACACTCTTTCTAGAGACAATGGTAATGTTGATTTTATTACTTTGTCAGAGCAAGATGGAGAAAGTGAGAGACAGATCAGAGAACAGCCAGCTTGAAGGTAAGGCTGTGTGGTCCCAAGGAGAACAAGGATCTAGTGTCTTAACTCCTTCAGGTTTTTTTTTTTTTTTAACAAAAAAAAAATAAGGTGGTGGTTGTTTGTTTGTTTTTTTTTTTACAAATAATTGAAGTAATTTTTCAAAGACAATTCTCACACTGATTTCTCTAGTGTCGAAAACAAACATTGCTTCTGAAGGCAAAGGGCCCTTGTTATTCATTAAAAGACTGTCTCTGGATCTTTCACACATGCCAGAACCTAAGAGCTCATTTACATTCAGGCTAACAAGAAAATGAATGCCAGGTTAATTGCGGACAATAAAGAACAATAAAACTAGAAATCCTTCCTAGCAATGGCAATGCCACAAATAGAGGTAAATTATCCTAATTAGTTAAAACTCTTTGTACTGAACAGTTAAGAAAGGATATGCCATGTATTTGAAAGCCAGAAGGTCAATCTGCTCATGTTGAAGACCAGTTTCTCCTCAGCCAACAAAACTTATTATCACACAGAGTTTTCTTTAAGAAAGAGATAGATCCTTTCACCATTAGGTCATCACAATGTGACCATTATTCTGAGGCAACTGCTCCAATGATTAGTGTTTTTGACAGAATGAGTACTCCTTTCACCAACATGGACTACCATTCTTTTTAGGATTCAGTAGCCTATCTTCCAAGAGTTGCTGAAAAACTCAGCCATTCTAGTGAAGTAAATTAGAAATACTTCAAAGCCTGTGCTTGTCTAGCAGAGTTTTCAAGTACACAGCCCATGTTCACATCACAGTAAGATATCAGAGTGGGATTTTTGTGAAAATGTGGATGCTAAGATCCTCTCCTGACTAGAGCCCTTAAATGATCACAATTCTCCAATGACAGTAGTGATTTTCTTTGTAGAATAGTCCAAAACACATTTCTGACTGATAAGGACTAATTCAGAGAAAGTATAAGAACTTTGGGGAATAGTAATCATGTCATTTTATTTTGCGATAAATCAGTCAACTAGCATTTACAAATGTAAATAAGGTGGATTTTAGTGTGTGTATAACTCTTCTTTACAACTTGACTAATGTTTAATGTGAAGGTATTTGTAGAACCTATATTTGATTGCATGCTGCCATGGGGGTGGGGGGGAGGAGGGAGGAGAGGAAGGGAGAAAAAATTTGGAACTCAAGGGATTGTGGAAATGAATGTTGCAAACTAAAAATAAATAAATAAATTTAAAATTTAGAAAGATAGATTTTTGTTATTCTTTCTTAGAGTTTAGTTTCCCAGGATCCATGGCCATAACAATTTCTATTTCCCTGGCTCATGACTTGTAAACATCTCCAACATCTCTACCACCCGTGTTAAGTGTTATATACAATATAAACATTTGAATTCAGCTGGTAAATACCCACTGTGACTGTGCAGTGAGATATAACAGTGAGATAATTTAAACTTGTGAGCTACTGTTGGCAAATTTCCTTCCTTGTCTGTTGCCCTATAAAGCAACTGGGCACTAGTCAATAAATAAAGAACCCACAGGGGAATATGACAATGTAGTACTGTATGTGCCTTGATGGGCCCCCATCAAACTTGGGGAGAGTCTGCCTCAACCAGCTCCCATAGAGGCTTAGGGGATCCCATAGGAGTTGTAGCTCCTATTATATTCTCACCCACCCCTGCAAGAAGGGTGATTAGGGAAAACTGTAGGAGTTGGTGCTCCCATTATCAGCAGTACTCCCACTGAGAATAGACTAGAATAAAGCTAGCTTATCTAACCCCTTATTGTGACACCATTCCTGTCTTCCTGTCCACCCAGATCAAGAGTGAACCTGTGGTATACTAGAATACCTGCTAGCAGAGCTCTATTGTCTCCACCTGCCTTTCTTTGGTTTGGCCGAATCCAATGTGAACCTTCTTGGAGCTAAACTCCTTTGTTACAGCTAAATATCTAAAATGCCCCAGGCACTGTGCTAAATTCTGGAAAACTCAGGACACAGTTGGACATGTACTCAGACATTAGAGAAGTAGATTGTAGTAGCTCAGGGAAAAGGAAATTATGATTCCCTTGGCTTGAGACGCTAACAAAGAAAAAAGCTCGAAATGAATGGGAGGTTTTCAATGTATGAAATGATGATGCAATCGTGAAGGACACCATTGAGAAAGAAAAGGTTTGGGGAAGGGAGGCTGAAGAGGGGTGGCTTCCAAAGAGACTGATCTAGTTGCATACTGAGTGCTCTGATTAGCAGATATCTAAAAGGGAAATGGATAAAAATAAAAGATGGAGGTAAAACAAGGTAAAATTACTCTGCCATCAATTTGCTTAGTGCACTTATATCTCTCTCCCCATGTCTATCTCTACCAATCTGGTTCCTAAAATTGGTAGTCTGAGGGAAGGAGAGCTTTCTTGAAGAATTAGAAAATGTCAGAAAAAAAGTTCAGAAAAGGTTGATATCAAATAACTAACTACAAGAACTGTGAGTGCCTTGGGCCTCTGATAATTGGGAAACTGATTTCTGCCTTGATGTTCTTCTGCCTCGCATAGTATATATTGTCCATGAGCTAGTAGCTTGGATAGTAACTTTCTTTATTTTCCCAATAAACAGTGATTACACACTTACAGGTGAATCAAACTTTTGTCTTAACTTTCTTAAAACATTTCATTGTGATTTTTTAAAATCAAATTGACTGGAAAAAGAAGTTAAAAGAAAATGGATTATTTCTGTCTTGATAGATCAGTTTATCCTGTTCCTTTTTCCTGTTTTCCACTTACGAAAGCAAGTAAAATAGTCTTATTTTTCCCTTAAGTGAAAAGACACCATTTTAAAGGTTACATCTTGATAAGACAGAATACACTTGCCTCATCATAAGAAACAGCAGCTGTCACTTAACCCTGAGCCTACCCACATAGCCACAAAAATACAGTTTATGTAAGGATAATAACAACTGGTATTTATATAGCACTTTAATCATAACACAGAGTCAGCAGAGGATTGAAACCCAAGTCTCCCCTGACTGTAAGTCTGGGGCCCTTTTCCACAGGTTGAATAAAGTAATCACCATTGTTAAGGTGGTTGCTCTTTCAAACTGGAAGAGAAGGGGAATTTGTGTGTCTTTGTATGTGAGTGCATACAGACCCTACCAGCCCCTCAATTTATCATCCTATATCTCTCCTACCTTTCTTAACCAAACTCACTAATAAATCTGTTTATACTCAATATACTATTTCCCATTTCCTTTAACTCTCTTTTAAACTCTCTACAATATGGTTTCCTACCTTATCACTCAACTGAAAGTGATTGCTTCAAAGTTATCAATTATCTTTTAATTACCAAATTTGATGTGGCTTAATTAATTAATTAATTAATCTTTCTACCTATGTGACAGGTCTTTCTTGATCTCCTTTGCTGAATCAAATACAACCAGCCCCTAAGTACAGGCATACCATAAGGCTCTGTCCTGACCATTTTCTTTCTCTACACACACCCTGGTGATCTCTTCAGCCTAAATATCAGCTCTATGCAAATAATTTTCAAAATAACATAACCCGACATGGTCTCTCCTGAGCTTCAGGTCTCCTCATCAACTGTCTTGTACATTTCAAACTGGTTATCCTGTAGACATCTTCAACTCAACCGTCCAAAATAAGACTCATTATCTTTCCCTCCCTAAACCTACCCCTTTTCTATACTTCCCTGTTTCTGAGGTACCACCCACCTTCCATTCATCCAAGTTCAAAACCTGGGATTTTTCTGCTCCTCTCTCTCTCACTGACCCCACATATCCAATCAGTTACAAATCTCCCTAATTCTGGTCTGTAGCATCTTCCGGACACCTTCTCTCTATTCCCACAACTTTCATCTTGGTTCAGAGCCTCATCACCTCTTCCTATGGCAACAGGCTCCTAATTATTTTCCCTGTGTCCTCTCTCCTCATTCCAATCTGTGCTCCATGCAGCCACCAAAACGATTTTCCTAAAATACAGATCTGACCATGTTCTACCTTTTATGTACTCAATAAATTCCAATAACTCCCTGTTGTTTCTAGGATCAAATATAAACTCCCCTGTTTGTTAACTGACACCATTCACGTGCCAGTCTCATTTTACTTTCACAGCCTTACTACACATTACTTCTCTTCACACACTCTATAGTCTAGAAAAATTCATCTTTTTGTTCTCCCTTATACATGATCCTTTCTCTCCTCTGTGATTTGCATTCTTTCCAATGGTTGTCCCCCCATACTGGAATGCATTTCTTCCCAGTCCCTGCCTCTTGGGACTTCTGGTTCCCTTCCAGATTCAGTTTAAGCATCATCATCTGCATGAGGCCTTTCCTGTTCCTACACCATACCCTAAATAGCAATTAGTGTTTTCCTCCCACGGTTACCTTGTATCTACACATGCATTTTTGTATTAATTAGAATGTAAGATTTTAGGAGCAGAAATTGATCTACTTTTTCATTGAGTCCTGAACTGATAGCACAGTGCCTCACATAAAAGTAAATGCTTAACGATTGAGAGAAAATCATTTTTCATGGATTTTGGTGATAAAATATGAATAGGAGCAAACAAGGTAAAATAAAATATGATTGGTCTCACTACAAAAGTACTTACTAAAAGATTTCACTTATTCTTTCAAGAAATATTTATTGGCAATGACTGCATACAGTCATTGTGCCTTTCTGACTGTGGACAGATAACAAAGATGAACAATTCTTCCAGGGTATTACAGTTAGTAGAGTTTTCTTTCTCTACTTCATTTAAATAGGAATTCTTTCAAAATTTGATTTACTCAAAACTTCTGAGAATATATGAGGTGTAAATGGATTTGCTTATGTCTTAATTACATGTAAAAATCCCGGGGGGCCAGGGAAGATGGTGAGGTTAAAAATCATGCTAGAGGGGCGGCCAGGTAGCACAGCGAGTAAGAGCACCGGCTCCAGTGTTGAGAAGACCTGGAGATCGAATCCTGGGCTCAGACACTTAGCACCCACCAGAAACACCTGGCCGTGTAACCTTGAGCAAGTTACTTAACCCCAATTGCTTAGGGGTGGCCAGGTGGCTCAGCGAGTAAGAGCACTGGCTCCAGTGTTGAGAAGACCTGGAGATCGAATCCCGGGCTCAGACACTTAGCACCCACCAGAAACACCTGGCCGTGTAACCTTGAGCAAGTTACTTAACCCCAATTGCTTAGGGGCGGCCAGCTGGCTCAGCGAGTAAGAGCACTGGCTCCAGCGTTGGGATGACCTGGATCAAATCTGGGCTCAGATACTCAGCACCACACCCAGAAATAACTGGCCGTGTAACCTTGAGCAAGTTACTTAACCCTGATTGCTTTAAAAAAAAAAATCATGCTAGATTTGGAGGCAAAGGACCTAGGAACTAGGGTGCAGCCCTTTGACTGAATCCAAGTTGACAGAACAAATTCTTTTATTAAGGGGATTTTAATTTTGAAGTTTGAATTCAGTCAAAGAGCTACATTTGAGGACCTAGAGGGCCACATGTGGCCTCGAGGCCACAGGCTCCCCACCACTGGTCTAGGTTCAAAACTGTATGAGCAACTTATTACCTGTGAAACCTTAAGCAAGTCATGTTACCTCTCTGAGACTCAGTTTCTTCAACTACAAAATAATAAGATTGCACAGATGACCCTCAAGGTCCCTTTTAGTTCTAAATTTATGATTTTGGATTAAAAACTATATAATAAAAGACATAAAGAGGGGAAAAAAACTCAGTTAAGCACACAAATCTCAAATATTCAAAATTCTAACATTACAAACTCCACTTGCAAAATAGTAAATCCTTAGACATTGTTTTAAGTTAAGGATATAGTTAATTGTCTCTTGATCCAAGCTGAGGATAAGACTTGCCAAAAGGGAGGAGAAAGAAAAAGCAGCCCTTTTAAAGAAAGAGTATATCTGAATCATATGGCTCCCACATGGGAAATTCCAAGGAAAGGCTTTGTCCTTGAAACAATGCTGATGGCCAACTCCTAGCTTGCATTTTCCTGTTAAGAATAAACTAACTGCAAGAGAACTAAAATTGGTTTGCCTGTCAGTCCTCTTAAAATTGAGATATAGGGGTAGAAGAAGAGGGAGAGGGAAAGGAAAAGGGAGAGGGAGAAGGAGAGGGAAGAGGAGAGCAGGGGAGGGAGGGAGTGAGAGAGAGACAGAAGGAAGGAAAGAGAGGAGAGAGAGAGAGAGAGAGAGAAATTTTTTTAATATGCATAATTTCTTAAACCTATTCCTGACTCAATCTTGTCATAATTTCAGTAGGATATTAGGATTCCTTCTCTTTGTTTTTCTCTGAATTTTTTAAAACTATAGTGCTCTCTCTACTCCTTTAAGTCTATCTTTGGATTTCCTCTTGCCATGGGATGAATAACTGCTTTTTTAAAGGCTTTAAAATTTCTCATTTACTAATTGGCAGTTGATCCCATGGCTCATATATCTTCAGAGAAAGAATGTCATTATTCAAGGCAGAAATTTGAGTCTTTTGTGCTAAAGAAGCACATGAAATGCACTGTGGAAATTCAGATGGGGATAGTGGCAAAGGGAAAAAAGTATTCCCACAGTGAGGCGAGGGGTAAAAAGAAAGAAAGGAGAAGCAAAGTCATTCTGTGCTTTAACACACCAAGTTACCCAGACAACATTTATCAGCCATGTTCCCAGCTTCCAGTAGAATCTGAAGGTCAAATTGGACATTACTACATGTAACAAAAATAGCATCCCTTTGGTTGTATAAGTGTCCAGTTCATCCAAGGAAATCCCTTCACAAACAATCTAAAATTACATTAAAACTGACTGCTCCTTATATTGTGATATTCTTAAAACAAAAGGAAAGGGAGGGAAAGAAGGGGAAAGAGATAGACACACAGAGACATATAGAGATACAGAGAGACATAGAGATAGAGAATTGTAGAATTCTGACTTCTTAGGTAGGTTCTAAAATCATAGGAATCCAAAGAGATCAAAAAATGAGAAAATACAAAAATATTTATAGCTGCTCTTTTTGTGGTGGCCAAGAATTGGAAATCGAGAGGATGTCCATCAATCAGGGAATGGCTGAACAAGCTGTGGTATGTGAATGTAATGGAATATTATTGTGCTATAAGAAATGATGAGCAGGTAGACTTCAGAAAAACCTGGAAAGACTTACATGAACTGATGCTGAAGGAAATTAGCAGAACTAGAAGAACACTGTACACAGTAACAGCCACATTGTACAATGACTAACTTTCACAGACTTGGCTCTTCTCAGCAATGCAAGGATATAAGACAACTCCAAAAGACTCATGATTAAAAATGCTGTCCACATCCACAGAAAGAACTACAGAGTCTGAATGCAGACTGAAGTACACTATTTGCTCTCTTTTTTGTTGTTATTGTTTTGTTTCTTCTTTCTCGGGGTTCCTCCCATTGATTCTAATTCTTCTTTACATGACTAATGTGAAAATATGAATGTGTATGTAGATCCTATATCAGATATGCTATTTTAGGGAGGGGGGAGAAGTAAGAGGGAGAGGGAAAAAAATTTAAACTCAAAAGTTTATGGAATTGAATGTTCAAAACTGAAAATAAATATATAATTAAAAAAAATAAAATCATGGGAATCCTCTCTACTTCTGTGTTCTCAACATCCCATATTTTACTAAAATTCAGAATAATTTAAACTCTTCAAGTTTTATAAAGGCATTAACTCAAGATGAAATTTCATAACTGAAATTCTTTATCTGGCTATCTATCTATATACATATGTATGTATACATATATAAACACACATGTACATATACACACATGTGTGCTTCCAGATTTAATATAAAAATGTCATTGATTTTTTCTAATTAGACAATTCTTTGGCAAAAAATTATATTTATAAAGATGTCTAACAGTGTTACAGATAAATGGTAGAGATAGTAGTGTCCATAGTGTAAAGCTGTGATTGGCAAACTGTGGCAATAACTTTATTTTAAAATGTAAAAACCATTCTTAGATATTAGAAAAGGTGATGGACCTAATTTAGCTCTCTAGTCTCAGTTTGCTGAGCCTTGGTTTAGAACATAAAAGTCAAGAATATCCAATTTAATGGACCAACCTTTATATGAATAATGAATGTCAACATGAGGTCAATTCTAGATGTTAAAGAAATGCTCAATCAAGGCAGATGACAAGCTGTCTCTGATTTAGCAACTACATCATTTACTCCTAGAGAATTTTCTTAAGGCATTCCTAGAGGTAAAGTAATTTGCTCAGGATCACATACATAGTAAGTTTCAGTGGTGGAATTTGAACCCAGGATTTCCTGATTCAAAACTCAGCACTTTAGTGATTATTGCATGTTGCTTTCAACCATTATTACTGTTTTCTCAGATTTGACATTGTAAAAAAAATTACAAATTGTTTTAAAAAGGGCTCTGAAACAGACTGCTATTAGGGCAGCTAGGTGGCACAGTAGATAGAGCAGTCAGGAGAACCTAAATTCAAATCCAACCTCAGACTCTTACTAGCTGTGTGACCCTAGGCAAGTCATTTAACCTCAATTGCCTCCAAAGGGAAAAAAAAAACTCTTGCTATCACTAAGTAATACAATCCATGACATCGGCCAAGTTGCGTTCAAGCCCTGCCTTAGAGAGTTTTTACGACCATATAACCCTGGGCAAATCACTTAACCCTCTGTACCTCAGTTTCCTCCTCTGGAAAATGAGAAGGTGTAATGGGAATGTAAATTTTAAAGATCTTCCCTGCCCCTAGGCTAAAGTGCACCTGGAGCCTGGAGTGGGAGGCTTGTTTTTCAGTACATACTTTTTGATTGGCCAGTGGGTCCAAAAGGTTGTTACATTCTCTGAGCCAGGAGAAGGCTATATAAGCCCTGATGTGAGGCTTTGTTTTGGGGCTCACTTTGAGAAGTGTTCTGTGATTTCATCTGGATTCTGGGAAGCTGTTGTCCAGAGCCCCCCGGCTTTGAAAAACCCAGATGTTGAAACCCAGATGTTGATTGGGTATGGATGTAATGGTTGGACAGTTTGGAAATCTGTCTACTTGATCTGTTTCTGTCTTGATAATTCTGCCTGTGTACTTTGAAGTTCGGGGTGCTGACCTTTTTCCCCTGAACTAGGTGAACGATACATATCTGACTGATTAAAGTAAGCTTGTTAACCCATTTTGAGTTGCTTTCCTTTATCAAAGCAGATCCAAGAACCTGTGTTGGCAGCGACCCTGAGGACGCTTGGGGTGCTTGCTGCTACAGAAAGTAGGATATGATGATCTCTGAGTTCCCTTTTAGTGCTCAATCTATGAACTATAATCTCTGACACTTATGTTCTATATGACTTTAGGCAAGTTAATTAACCTCTGTAGGTCTCATTTTCTTCATCTTTAAAATGAAGGGGCTGGTTCACATGGCTTCTGAGCCTTCCAGTTCTATATATAGAATTTTTTAAACGTTAGATTTGATGATTTGTAATTCCCAATTAACTTTATAAAGCCTAGAAAACTTCCTTCATGTCTCATAAACAATGGTGTCATTTTAACCCTAATTAATCAATTAATGTGGTAGTTAAATCTACACATGGAGCCAAATGTAATGTATTAAAAATCTTGCTGTCCTTTAGCATCATGCCATTAAACATTTTAGCTTTCAGGATACTATTTATTTTAACTACACATTTAGGGTTATCAAGTTGAATGAAATTAACTTATTGGTAACTTATTCCATCCAGGTGTAATTTGATAGTAGGAGTTCATTTACTGAATTGCTTTTTGTTTTGTTTTTTTTTTCCGTGAAGAAGAAAATGTTCCCCATTGCATTCTCTAAACCAAACACAATTGTGGGAAGCATTCATCAGCGTTTCCTCTATAATTGTGTCTGTTTTTAATCATAGTAAAGTTAAGAAATTTATTTGTTAAGAATACTAGAAGTCAAAAGACTAGGTTTCTAATACCATCTCCATTTCTAATCAACAGTGTGACCTTGGGCAAGTGACTTAAGCACTTGCTCCCATATGTACCAGGCATCCACCTTAGATCTATTTTCTCCATGAGGTAATTAGATGTTTTTTGTGCCTACACAATGGATGGGGTCTAGAAGATGTGACTCATTAAGAGAGAAGCTCTGAATAGCAGGGGTTGGAAGCAGAAAGCTTAGGATGGTGTTGTTGGCTCCTTCTAAACTGTTTACCTTGGACAAACATACATTTTACATAAGGGTCTCACTGTTTTTTGTTGTTGTTTTGTTTTAAATGTACAAGATAAGGGGGTTAGACTAAATTATCTTGAAAGGCCCTTCAGGCTTTAACATATTAAAATTCCCAAGAACTTTATAATATTTACTTAATAAGTTTAAACAGAATCCTCTACAAAATCTCAGTATTAAAAGTTAAAGGTTTTTTTGTTTTGTTGTGGGATTTTTTTTCCTATTCTTTCATGCTGATATTTAAAACGTCAAACCAAACCAGCAGTTAAAGGGGAAAAAAAATTCCATTTTTCCTATTTCCATTCCCATCAGAGGACAGCATATTTCAAAGTTTGCCACACAAGGTTATCTTTAGACAAAAAAAAATTCTAAGAAACTCAAGCTCAGTTTGAATACATCCCTGATTTAAAGTATTATCAAGAGGTCAAAGTGGATCAGAGACACCCTGAAAACTCAGAATCTGATCCAATCTTTCTAGGCTTCTCTACATTAAGGATACTTGGGACAATTGCTTTTAGAAAGATAATGACCTTTCTCAATTGATGAATGGTCAAAGGATATGAATAGGCAGCTTTCAGATGAAGAAATTAAAGCTATTGGGGCGGCCAGGTGGCACAGTAAGAGCACTGGCCCTGGAGTTGGGCAACCCAGGATCAGTTCTGGCCTCAGATACTTAGCACCCACACAAAATAACTGGCCGTGTAACTTTAAGCAAGTTACTTAACCCCAACTGCTTTTTTTTAAGCAATTGGGGTTAAGTAACTTGTTCAAGGTTACACATCCAGTTATTTCTGGGTGTGGTGCTAAGTATCTGAGCCCAGATTTGATCCCCAGATCATCCCGACACTGGAGCCGGTGCTCTTACTTGCTGTGCTACCTGGCCGCCCCGCCCCAACTGCTTTAAAAAAAAAAAAAGAAATTAAAGCTATCTGTAATCCATATGAAAAAATGCTCTAAATCACTATGGATTAGAGAAAAGAAAATTAAAAACAACTGAGGTACCACATCACAGGTATCAGACTGGCTAATTTGACAAAAAAGGAAACTGATAAATGTCAGAGAAAACTGGGGAATATTGGAACACTAATGCATTATTGGCATAGTTGTGAACTGATCTAACCATTCTAGAGAGCAATTTGGAACTATGCCCAAAGGGCAACCAAATTGTGCATACCTTTTTTTTGATCCAGCAATAACTCAGTACTACTAGGTCTTTATCTCAAAGAGATCATAAAAAAGGGAAAAGGACTAATATGTACAAAAATATTCATTGCATATTTTTGTGGCAGCCAAGAATCAGAAATTGAGGGGATGCCATCACTTGGGGAATGGCTGAGCAAACTGTGGTATATGAATGTAATGGAATACTATTGTGCTATAAGAAATGATGAGCAGGCGGAATTCAGAAAAAACACCTAGAACAACTTAGATGAACTGAAGCTGAGTGAACTGAGCAGAACCAAGAGAACATTGTATATAGCAACAGCAACCATTATGCAATGACTAACTATGACAGATAGCTCTTCTCAGCAATATAATGCTCTAAGACAATTCCAAAAAACTCATGTTGAAAAATGTTAATCACATCCAAAGAAAGAAATACGGAGTAGTCTGAATGAAGATTGAAGCCCACTATTTTCACTTTTTTATTTTTTCTTTCTCATGGTTTTTCCTTTTTGTTTTGATTCTTCTTTCACAACATGATTAATGTGGAAATATGTTTAACATGATTGTACGAGTATAACCTATACCAGATTGCTTGAAGGGGAAGGGGGAGAGGAGAGAAGGAGAAAAATTTGGAACTCAAAATTTTACAAAAATGAATGTTGAAAACTATCTTTACATGTAATTGGGAAAAAATAAAATGCTATTAAGGAAAAAAATTAAATTTAATTAAAAAAAAAGAAAGATAATGACCTGTCCAAATGAGTAGCCCTAGCTTACTTCCAATTCCAGTTTTGGTTAGTGGCATACAAAGGTTGATGACAATATCAATATGCATTGGAACAGCCCTTACAGCAAGGGCAAGCTATCTCAAACAAAGTGGAACTTGCAGTCACCTTTGTAGAACAGCCTGAAACAACTAATCTATGGGATTCTTAAAGGAATTTATTCAGTCAGTAACCTAGTCAGTACAGTGTTTTTTAAATTATTTTTGTTAACTGGCCTTGTGATTTTAATCAGTGTAAGTTCCTTCTGGTAAGAAATTTTTTCTGCCAATGTAGATCAGCATCTGCTCTGCAATTACAGTCTGGTGCATTGAGAGGTTAAATTACCTGCTCAGTGTTCACATGGCAAGCATATGATCTTGGCATAGCTCCTGGCACCTAACAGGTGCTTTAATAAAGTTTTGTTGATTGACTGATTCCTGACTCCAAGATCAACTCTCTATCTACTTCACAATGGTGGCATGCCTTAGAAATGATGTAGCAGAAAGAGCCTTCCATTTCTAGAGGCAGAGGACCTGTTCAAATCCCACTTCTGATGATTACAATTGTGTGGCCTTGGACAAATTGCTCAGCCTCTCTGGGCCTCAGTTTCTCATCTGTAAAATGAGGACTAGATAACCTCCAAGATCACTTCCGGTTGTAGATCTTTGATACTAAGTTTAATAAATACACATGTAATTGAAGGTATAACCCACTTTGAAGGGTTATTGCTTCAGTATGAACATTTTGTATGCATTTAACATAGTCATTAGATTTTAGCCACATAATATTTTCCCACACCAAAACATTCTTTAAGAGGCATTGTTTTAAGTCATCTCACCCATTCAAGCCTTAGTTTCCTCATCTGAAAAAATGATGGAGTTGGGTTAACTGGTACCCCTTCTAGCTCTCACATGCTATGATTTTATGATAACTATTTCCTGCTCTAATTTGTTTTCTAGAGGAGTCTGGGATAAAATTGTATTAGCACATTCCTTTTTTCTGAGAAAGGAAAATAAATCTGTCAACTGAAAATTCCCCAATTGCAGAAAGAATAACACCTCCCTCCCCCGACCCCAACACGCACGTAAGTTCTCTTTTTTTGCTTGATTACTAAAAATCTCAAGCAATGAAATACATTCCTAATAGCATGATGGAAATGATGTGACTCATTGCAACAATGTGCTTCACAGATAATGGGGGGGGGGAAAGGTTTTGTCTGAAAAACAGTTTTAAAGGCTAATTGTCTTGGACCTACCACCAAAAAGGAAAAAAAAAAAACATTAGAAGATCCATATTCAAGTCCTTTAAGTCCTAGGGCGGTTGGTGGCTCCGTGGATGGAGTGTCAGGCATAGAGTCAGGAAGACTCATCTTTGTGAGTTCAAATCTGGCCTCAGAGAATTATTAGATATGTCACCCTGGAAACTCACTTAACCCTGTTTGCCTCAGTTTCCTTATCTGTGAAATGAGTTTTAGAAGAAAATGGCAAACCACTCCAGTATCTTTGTCCCAAAAAAAGTCAAATGGGGTCATAAAGAGTCGGAACAACTGAACAACAACAACAAAGTTGAGACAACCTTGCTCATGTAGCTTTCTAAGAAGTCATGCACAAAGAGAAAAGAGAATGATGCTCATTGCAGCCATGTATTACTGCTCTGAACTGTTTTATAAGAAAGGTAAGTGAAGGAGTGGTTATGCATTTGAAAAAGGGACTCTCATATTTACTAAAAGTATTAATAATAGGATTCTCCTTTAAAAGTCGCAAATTTGGAGCCAAGATGGCTAAGTAAAAATGGTACCTCTGTGCAGCTCCGGCTCTCATCACCTCCAATACATGTAAAAAAAATGACTCTAAACAAATTTCAGAGCTACAGAGCCCACAAAGTGACAGAGAGAACAAATCTCCCACTGAAGGCAGCCTGGCAGGCCCGCAGGAAGGGTCTGTTGTACCAGGCTGGGAGCTGAGTGCAGTCCCATGTGAGCTGTGTGATTCTGGCCTTGGCGCGGTCCCGACCAGCGGTGGCCGGAGCAGGCTTCAGGAGAGTGAATCACCAGCACCTGTGGCAGTCTCAGACTTCTTAACCCATAAACGACAAAAAGAAAGTAAAAGGTCAGTCGGGAACTCTGTTGGAACCAGGTGGAAAAGAGCAGTCCAGCCCCTACCACCAGGACAAGAAGTGGCAGAGGCATGGTGGCTGCAGCTGCTGCAGCGTGGCTGCCTCCAGAGCTCCTGGCCTGCAGATTATAGGAGGATGAAGCAACCATTCCGAAGGTAATAGCTCTTGCTTTAACCTGCTTGGATCTGGATTGCGGTCTTGGGTGGTGGTCCTGGGGTGTGTGGCCAGTGTGCCAGAGCTTGTGGGGACTGCAGGTAGGGTGCCCTCCTAATAGCTCAAGCAGCTGCAAAAAAACCCCAGCAATTTGGGACATAGCTCTCTGCACTATGGAAACAGGGTTCTCCCATGGAAAAGAGCTCAAAAGTCAAGTAATTGGCTGGCAATATGAGCAAGCAAAGGAAGCACAAACAGACCATAGAATCCTTTTTTGGGGACAAAAAGGATCAAAGCATGAACTGGTTACAGGCCATGGAAAAGCTTAAGAAGGATTTTGAAAATCAAGTAAGAGAAGTGGAGAGAAAATTGGGAAGAGAAATGAGAATGATGCAAGAAAATCGTGAAAAGAGAGTGAACAGCCTACTAAAGGAGACCCAGAAAAATACTGAAGAAAATAACGCCTTAAAAAATAGACTAACCCAAATGGCAAAATAGGCCCAAAAAGCCAATGGGGAGAAGAACGCCTTAAAAATCCCAATTTGCCAGATGTAATAGGAATTTCAAAAATTCACTGAAGAGAATAATTCCTTCAAAATTAGATTGGAGAAAATAGAAGCTAATGACTTTATGAGAAATCAAGATACTATTAAACAGATCTGAACAAACGAAAAAATAGAAGGCAATGTGAAATATCTCATTGGAAAAAACACTGCCCTGGAAAATAGATCCAGGAGAGATAATTTTAAAATTACTGGACTACCTGTTTTGTTTAGTTTTGTTTTTACATGCAACTGGGAAATAAGATATACAGGCATAGGGGTATAGGAATCCATCTTGCCCTACTAGAAAGTTGGGGGGGGGGGTAATGAGGGAGGATATAAGAGAGAACATATTGGGGGAAGGGGTATTCAGTAGGCTCACTATTTTGGGGTGGGGATAGGGGGAAGTTGGGGAGAAAAATTTGTAACTCAAAATCTTGCGGAAATGAATGTTGAAAACTAAAAATAAATAAATAAATTGGAAAAAATAAAAATAAAATTGGCAAATTTAAAATGTGATCTGATTTAATTTTATATAAATAGTCTATATAAAGGCAGTGTAGCATAGGGTCATCGAAGGTGCTGGACCTGGAATCAAAAAGATCCAGATTCAAATCCTGCCTCAAACACTTATTAGCAGTGTAACCCTGGAAAAGTCACTTACTAGGCCTCAGTTTCCTCATCTATAAAACAAAGAGTTGGACTCAGTGGCCTCAGAAGTCCCTTTTGGCTCTACATTTATGGACCTATGATTTTTCAAATACACACTTCTTTGTAAAGGAAGCAAAACCTGCCCTTTAATCCCAATCTTGATTGTGTTAGATAAACACAGAAAGAAGCAAGAGGTCACATTTTTGTTTTCTTTATGTATGTGCCAGCATTTCTCTCAAAGAAAAGAAAAAAATAAATCTGTCAGGAATCAGAAGGCCCAAATGTCAGATGATGAATCAAAATTCCTCAAGGTGGTATACAGTCATGGCTTGGAATCCTTTTTACTCTGAAAATTTCTGGAAATATAATGAAGCATCATTTGAAAGCAGTCCTCAGACTCCTGACAGACCCATTATGGGTAGCCACTCTAAAGGGGAGTGCTTCTCAGGGCAGTCCCACAGCTTCTACTATATCCTTCAAAGGGCCTCATGTCTTTCTTGAAAGAACAAAAATTACCTTTTAGCTTAAGGTAACATGAAATTTGGAATCCCTGTTCATAAATAAAGAAGTAGCCCCTTTATATGATCCACTGCAGTAGATAACTACAAACTGTGGCTACTTCAAGCAGTAAAACAAACAAACAAACAAAAATAACCTCCCTAGAATTTCCTATGGTCTTTTTGGTTTTTTGGCCTGTTAAATTTTACTTACTGAGAAAAATGGAATCAGACAAGAAGGTGGTAAACCAAGGAGTAATGGAAAGAACACTAGTCTGGGAATCAGGACAACAGGGTTATAAAGTCACAGAGCTTTGGCCTGGTTTTGCCTGTTGGGTAAGAGAAAGACCTGGCCCTAGATCAGCAATCTTGTTCCCTTCCCAGGGGGTCAAGCCCCTGGAGGGAGGGAAGAACAACAGGTTGGCATTTGACAAATCAACTCCTAGTACATCTTGAGAGAAGGCAACACAGGGATCAGGGGGATGTGTAAGAACTTTAATCCAGTTTGTCTGGAGTGTGTGGCTCCTTGAGGTGTGAGGGAATATGGGGGGGGGGGAGAGATAATGAAGGGAGAACTGAGAAGTCACCCCATCTGGCTATGGGAGAAGGTGTTCCTAGCATACCTCTACCTCCCAGATCCTGAGACATTTTTTTTCTCTGAATTATCCTGAGGCAAGAACTTTGTAACTCAAGCAGGAAGGCCAGGTTAAAAAAATAAAAGCTGCTACCTAGAGAAGAGGGTTCTTGAAAATGAAGGCCTTGTACTAATTGATCTCTAATTGTCTTCCAGCTCTGCCATGATATTATGAGGATTTGAGGGGTGAGATGTCAGTAAGCACTCTTGTAGCTCTCTCCCCCAATGTATCTATCAGTTTGCTGTAATATTTTGAGAATATTCTATTCCCAACACCCAGTAATGAAGTTTCTTCGATTAATTGAATAAATATAACTACATGCTAAGGTTGATTTAAATGGTATATTATCAAATACCCTTGTCCTGGGGTTAAGGGTGGGTGGACAGCCAGACTCTTCAGCACTGGATTTATGGCATCCTATGGTCTTTGTCTCCCCAATGAGGTGGTCTATCCACTCTAGCTGAAGGCTTCTTTTGTGCCACTTACCCCATTCACATTTTATGGAGTTGCCTTGGTACAAAGGAGTCCAAGTTGCCTTGGGTACAAAATTTTCTAGTTCTAGCTCTACCTTAATTTTTAAGCCACAGCATCTTTTAGAGACCAATATTTATTAGTCTTAGAAGAGTTAGTAGCTGAATCAATAGAAAGTAAGCTCTGAAAAAATTAATAGATTCAGGAAGTATTGCATATCTCTTCCCGAAACATAACTTGCCTTAAGTTTGACTTCACATATGTAGCAGTTAACTATACCTAAATATATAATAATTTATGAAGAAGAAGAAACAGGAAAAAGAGGAGGAAGGGGAAGAGGAGGAGGAGAGCTGACATTTACAGAGTCCTTTTAGGTTTGCAAAGGACTCTGCATATGTAATTTCACTTGATCCTCACAACAGCCCTATGAAGAAGATGCTAAAATTATCCCCCTTTTTACAGATAAGAAAACTGATGCCGAGTAAAGCAACACAGAGAGTAAGCATCTGGGGTAAATATGAATTCAGGTCTCCCTGACTCCAAGTCCAACACTTCAACATACAAAGTTCAAAGGCTTCATGATTTGTGCTACCTCTATGAGACTTTCTTGGGTTCTTATACTTGCTCTCTCCACTGATGGATTTTTTAGATATTAAATATTCATAGAATTTTGGAGTTGGAAGGAACCTTAATGATCATCTAATCCTACCCATACCCCAAAGGAATCCCTACCCTCTCTTAAGGCAGCCCATTCTACTTTTGAATGGCTCTAATTCTTAGGATGGTTTTCCTGATATAAAGCCTAGTAAAAAACATTTTTTTTTGCAACTTGAACCTGTTGTTCCTGATTCTGCCACCTGGGACCAAACAAAACAAGCCTGCTTCCTCTTCTATATGCTATCCTTTCAAAAAGTTGAAGGTATCTATCATTTGCTCCAAGAGTCTTCTCTTTCTCAGGGTTAACAAAAAAATGTGTCAAAAGATCTTCAAGTGACTTAGATTTTTAAGGTTCTTTGACCTTTTTGTTGAACTCCTCTAGATCTACAGCTTATCAATATCCTTTCTTTTTCAATTGTGGTTCCTAGAACTAAATAAAATATTCCAGAAGCAGTCTGACAAGGGCGGAGCATGGCAGCACTGTCACTGCCCTGTTCCTGGAAGGTATTCTCTTAATTCAGTGCAACATTAACTTTTTTGGCTAGCACATCATACTGCTGATGCATATTCCACTTTCAGTCCCTTAAAACCCACAGATGTTTTTTAGAACTGAGTACAACCATACCTCTGACCATCTTATACTTTTACAATTTGAACTTCTTACAACTAGATATAATACTTGACACTGAACCCTACTGAATTTCATCCTATTAGCTTCTACCCAGTTGTCAAGATCTTTTGGGAGCCTCACTTTGACTTTCAGTAAGTTAGCTATCCCTCTCTCCTTTGGGCCATATACCAATATGATGAACATGACATTTGTGGTTTTATGCACAAAACCTTGATAAAAAATCTTAAACATAGGACCAAGCATCAGCCCACTAAAGGTTTCTTACCAAGTCAACACAACAATTAACTACAATTAATTGGATGCAGACATTCAACCATTTCTAAATATATCTAATTATCCATATTATCTATATCTGTCCACATATTTCTCTTTTCCATAAGAATAGTGGGAGATACTTTATCAAAAGTACCAATAAAATAATTATATCCAGAGCATTTCTCTGACATACTAGTTTAGTAAGCTTGTCAAGAAAGAAATAAAGTGAGTTTGGTGTGGCCTGTTTTTGATGAAGTCATGCTGGCTCTTTTTATTCACCATTTCCCTCCTAGATTTTCACTAATCATCACTTCAATGATCTATTTTAACATTTTCCTAGGAAATGAAGTCAAGCTTACCAGTCTATTGGGTTGAGATTCTATTCTCTTCCCTTTTATGATAATCAGGACATTTTCACTTCCCCTGTTCACTAGTCTTTGGGAAACTTGTCAGCCAGGGCTTAGCAACTACCCCCCACAAGTACTTTCAGTGTCAGATGATGGAGGGTATTTGGGTCAGATGACTTGAGTTCACCAAGGGCTAGGTGCTCCCTCATTCTCCTCTTAAAATTTGTACCAACTCCCTTTTAGCCATTTCTCCTCTGTAATTTCCAAGTGCAAAGGTAACATTCTTCGGCAGAGAAAACAAAAAGGAATCAAAGATTAAAAAGCTCTGCTTTCTCTCTGTTGTAAGTAATCATTATTTCATCAATACAAACAATGGTTCTATTACTTCCTAAAATCATCCTAATGTACCCTTCTTGAGGGCAGGAAAAGTTTCCTTTTTGTTACTGTATCCCCAGTACTTGACACCATGCTCTGCATGTAGCTGATACTTAAATAAATGTTTATTGGTCTATTGAGTTTGTATAGTTTTTTGAAAATCATGTCATTTGGAGGAATTAAAAGCTAGAAAGCAATATGAACATTTCACCTAAAACATTTTATTCATCATAATTTTAAAATTCCTAATAAAACATTTGTAATTCACCTAGATTTTTAGAAAAAAAGGTTTTATTCTATTTCCCTTTTTGGTGTTTTCCCCCCAGTCTTTCTCCTTCTAATTTCTACCTCTTCTGACAATGTTAACATGATACTAATCTCAAAATTGTAAAAGGAACCAACACTGATCCATCATTCACCAAGAGGAGGCTTGATGAAATAATCTAGTAAAATCTTTGATAGTCCCAAGAGAACATGCACTGATGTTACATAAGTGCAACGCATTATGGATTCACGATTCAAAATTCATGTTCTAGGCCAATCAATCAACAAGCACTTATCAATCATTCACTCTGTCAGAAGGTAACTTGCAAGGCTTTCTCCTATTACTTTTCTCATACTTTGAAAAACTCAATGCTCACATTGTTTTTAACTTGCCCATTTCATTCAATTTTGCTTATGTTATCAAGCTGTTTCTTACACAATTTTTCACCTAACTAGATTGTATGTCTTCCTGAAATCCAGGACTATGTTTTGTTTTATTTTTTATATTTTGTGTCATCCACAATGCTATGTGTAATGCTCCACATAAAAATAGCTTAATGAATGTTTGTTGAATAGCTTAATGAAGATTTAAAACTGGGGGAAAAATACTATTTCACAAAAGCTAGTCTTAAAGGAAAGGCCTATAACCTGATATTTCTGAACTAGAAAATGAGAGCCTACTGTGATGTCATACATTAACATTATATTACCTATTTCAACTGCAAAAGTTATTTCCAGAAGTGTTTAATTCAAGAGACCTGTATTAGCTTTAAAAACAATTTAAGCTATGTATTTTTTTCATAAACACCACTGATACAAATGTTGACTCTGAAAAGTTTAAGGTTCCCACAAATTGTTTTTACTACATAGTGGGCTTCTATGAGCATGCCTAGTTTATCTAACGCGAAGCCGGCTGTATCTCTTCCCATGGTAGCCTCCTTTGATTGACTTCCCACTTCTTTAAAACTGGCAAGCCCAAACCATTCATCCTTTTTTGTCTGTGCCTCTTTTCCATAATCTTCTCATCTTCCCTTTCTTCAGGGACTTCTATCTACCATGCCCAGCATGGATGCCATTAACTCAAATGGTGAGAGGGAAGGGACTTGCTTTCCCCTACTCTCCTTCAAGTCTGGCTCCTAGAAATTGGTCTGGTAAGCATTTGTTTCTGTTCTGTGCTGTTTGTCCTCAATTTCAGATGCCAGAAGGGTTCCCCCATTGGAACGAAGAGCAGGAGTTCCAGTAATGGTGACCTTGAAGTTAGGATCACAGGCAGGGGGGTGTGGCAAGCCTGGCATGAACACTCTGAAAAGCCATGGTGCCTGGTGCTCAAGCCCAAGGCAGGTTTTAGACTTAGAACTGGGACTATAATCTATGAGACCTGAGCTAAGCAATGAATCTAATCCCTTTCCTTTCCTCCAGAGACTGAGAAGGTACAAAGGAGAGAAGGAGATTGTGTCTCACAAATGTGGAGGAGGGAGAATGTTTTTCTCTTTGTGATTTTATCTTTTATAGTAAATATATTGCTTTGTAAGAGCTTGACTGTATTACATCTGGGGGCTCAGGGGACACATTGGGTGTCTGTGCTAAACAACATTTGCTCAGAAAAGCCCAGACTATGGAAGATAAACTGAAACTTCATCAACCATAATGTATAAAAAAACTGGATTTCACTGTTGTCAGGAACATTACTAACACATAGATGATGAAAGGCTGATAAACACATTAGCCCGTATTGCTGACAAATGAGCCTGCCCCTCTAGAAGCCACAACTACTTTTTAAATACTTTCAAAAGTGCTTCCCTTTTTAATTGGTTGCTTTAAAATATCTGGCCATTTAAAAACTCATAAGTGTTATGCACCATAACTATACCTCTAATTTAGACTTAACAGGTTCCTCTTGTATATTTAATAAGATCTATTTAATTAGGAAAATATTTGAGGTTCAGCTGCTCATTAAGAGAATACTGTTCATAGTGTTGGAGTTAATGAAACAATAAATGACTTTTGTGGTTGAAGTTACACCATTCAGTAGATGTAAAAATCATCTATTCTAACTACAATACTTTAGTGCCATAATCAGAACTTCATTTGGCATATAAAATGAAAAAAATTAAAAGTAGTCACTTTTTTAATATTACTGAAGTACCCACAAACATAGAGATTTACCAAAATTATGTACAATAATATTTCATTCACAGCAGCAGGGACTAAACCAGTCAGGTACAGTCAGTAGGGAAGCATCAGGTCATTAATTAAATTGAAGACAAAAGGTTTCTCAAATACTATTTTCTCTATGATCCTACAAGCTGCCCCAACCCAGGATCTAAGACTAGGGAACTACAGGACAATGAAGAGTAATAGAAGGTACAGAATCAGGGAATCACAAATCTGGTGGAACATCTTCTAAATATTAAGACCAGTACTGGTTACTGCCATGGTGGCCCTTTTGTCTCTCCTCTATCTTTAGAACGAATGGAATTTATCTAGCAGCAGGTAATACTGAAACAAGTTGAAAAAAAATATTTCTTCAAAGAAAAACATTGTGCTGCTGAAATAGATGTGATTGCATACAAAGATCCGGCTTTGGCATTTAGTTGGGTATCGCATTTAAACCATTTCATGTACAGCTGAAAGAGTTATTTTCCATTTATTAAGCACCTATTATATGCCAGGTTCTTTGTACTGTGGATACAAGGAAAGACAAAAGACAGTCCTTGTTCTCAAGGAGCTCATAGATGAATGAGGGAGACAATATCCAAACTATTACAAACGCCATATATACAGAATAAATTGGAATTAATCAGCAGAGTTAAGGCACTAGCATCAAGGGAGATCAGGAAAGGTTTTTTTTTTTTTTTTGTGGAAGGTGGAATTTCAGCTGGGACTTAAAAGAAGCCAGAAAAGTCAAGAGATGAGGAGGGAGAGAATTCCATAATGGAGGACAACCAGTGAAAATGCAGAAAGATCAGAGAAGCAATCTCCAGTCCAGTTATTTAGACAGAACAACAATATTGTATTTCTTATTCAATCCCAGCCTCTCAATTTTGCCTCATCACTGAGGTACAAAGAGTAATTTGATGGTTGTAAAACAGCAGATTTTCTATCAAAAAATATGCCTATTCTGAAATATATACTGTTAGAAACTGAATACATACACTGGATGGCACATGCAACAAAATTTTTATTAATCAGAACACTCAGGGAATTGGACTTTCTTGGTTAAGTGAATTTTCTTGTTATCTCAAGGCTAAGCACCTTCCTGCCGTTGGCAATGTAAATGAGTTTGACAACTAATTCCTGAGCACCTACTCTGTGTAAAATGAATTTAATCTATTTTATATCAAAATTAAACTGTCTCTGATCATTCAGACTCATGTGCTACCCAAGGGCCTCTATCATTAATCTCCACCTGTATTAGCAAACACTCAGGATGGCCTGCTGGCACAAGTTCTTTGATCTGTTTTCCTAAAGGAAAGACAGCTTCAAAGGAGTCAACAATCTTACTTTAATTAAACATATATCAGTCATTCAATAGTTCAGGTGAAAGGTCAGCACCCTGAATGAGGAGAAAATATAAACAGAGAAGGTAAAAGTCATTCACTAGCTCAGGGGAAGGGTCAGCACCCTGAACATGGAGAAAATACAAGCAGAGAAACATGGAGAAATTAGCACAGAGACCCAATAGATAGGGCTCCAAATGTCTAAACAAAGTAATAGACAAATAATCACCAGACCAGGGAGTGCCAACATCTGGGTTCTCCAAGCCAGAGGGCTTTTAACAACAGCTATCCAGAGTCTTGTCTGGATAAATAACAAAGAGCCATTCTTCCCATGAGTGAGCCCCCAAGTAAAATACCAACCTCCCAGTATATATAGTTTTCAACTAACAAGCTCAGAACCAGAAGGCATTACAACCTATGTGACTCAGCACAGCTGTAAATTACCAGGGTTCAAAGACTGATCCTTCAGATGTTTACAATTTAGCACATGTCTGGGAAACTGAATTCCAGAAAGAAAAACAACAAAAATCCCACCTTGCTTGTGTTTACATCATCTCAACTCTTTATGCTCAACTACATATTTTTTTAAAAAGGCATAGAAGATAATGGGGTTAAAGACCCAGAGTCAGAAGTAACCCAGGAGTCCAGTATTTGCTGGCCATAACACATTCTCAAAGTTTCTTTATATAGAATTCATTCTGGGCTGACTTCCCCAACTACCTCTAACACTGTTGGTCCAGGTCCAGAAAAAGCAGCTGACTACTTTACTTCTCACGATTCTAGAAGTAACCTTGAGATGCAGAGATTTCAAGCACTATCGCTTATGAGCCCCTACTGATGTTTCCCACTGGTTATTAGCCAGTAGTTTCAATTAGCTTTTAGCAAAGATATCTAGTAAATAGTTGGCGAAAAGAAATCCCCTCCAAAAGGTGGACTACCTCTTTCTGCAAGACAGAAGCAAAGGAAGAGTTGGGGGAAGATGTCTTTCCCAAGACAGAGGAAGAGGGGAAGAGGAAGGGACGGCTATGTGGTGTAGCAAATAGATCACTGGCCCTGGAGTCAGGAAGAGCTGAGTTCAAATCTGGTATCAGACACTTGACACACTTACTAGCCAAAGTCACTAATGTGACTTTGGGCAAGTCACTTAACCCCAACTGCCCTCCAAAAAGCAAAAAAAAAAGAGGGGGAAAGAGGAAGATCTTATCAAATGGTCACAGTGAATTTGAGGTGAAGTTCTTTCTTGGCTAAGAGGATATGGGAAGAGGTGCCATGAGAGGCTTTAAGAGAAATGAGGGAGCCAAGATGGCAGATTAGAGGCAGCACCCCAACTGAACTCTCCCAACATTTCTGTCCAAACAACTTTAAAATAATTCATCAGATCAAATTTTGGAATAGAAGACTAACAAAAGGTTGGAGAGAGAGATTTTTCTAGCCTAAAAAAACTGGAAGATCATCAAAAGAGTTCTATAACACCCGGGTGGGTGCCAGATTGGAGCACACTCAGAGAAAATACCAGTGGCAGCAGCAACAGCAGCTTCAGGAACTCTCAGTCCAGAGAGGGTAAAAGGGTTGGACATCTGATCAGAAAGAGATTACAAGGTACCCTTTGCTGGTACCGGGGGCAGCTGGTACTATTTGCCAACTCTATTGCCTATATGCAGTTCCAGGACAGAGAGGAGCAATGGTGGTCTGTCACAAGGGAACAGGGGTCCTAGTCTCAATTCCAAGGCAACAAGAAGTGCTATTGTTTGTGACTGGAGGGGACCAGGGGTCCTTCTTGAGTAAATACCACAGGACATACCATAAGAACAGTGACCATATTTCTCCCAGAATCACACTATCTTGGACACAAACAAAAACCTGTAGACCCCCCCAGAACTAGCTCTGAAAACAGCAGCATGAAAAAGCCTGAAGCTTGGGGCAGTGCCTCCCCATTCTGAGGTGAGCAGAACCTAGCTTTAACATAAAGTTCAAAGTCAAGAAATTGGCTGGGAAAATGAGCAAACAGCAACAAAAAGAACTTGACCATAAAAAGCTACATAGGTAATTAGAAATACCAAGATATAAACTCAGAAGACAACAATGTGAAACAGCCACAAAGTCTCAAAGAAAAATACTAATTGGACCCAAGCCACAAAAGAATTCCTGAAAGAGTTAAAGAAAGCAATAAGAGTGTTAGGGGAAATTTTGAGAAAAGAATTGAGAGAATGCATGAAAATTATGAAAAAAAAGAATTAGCAGCTTGGTAAAATAGACACAAAAATACCAACGAAAATAATACTTTAAAAACACAATTGGCCAAATGGAAAAAAAAGTACAAAATTTCACTGAAGAAAATAATTCCTTAAAAATTGGGAGTTGGACAAATGGAAACTAATAACTCCATTAGACATCAAGAAACAGTAAAAGAAAGTCAAAACAACAAAAAATAAAAGTAAATGAGAAATATCTCATTGGAAAAACAACTACCTGGAAAATAGATGAAAGAGAGAAAACTGAAGAATTATTGGACCACCTAAAAGACATGATCAAAGAAAGAACCTAGATGTCGTATTTCAAGAAACTGTCAAGGAAAATTGCCCTGGTATCTTAGATCCAAAGAGTAAAATAGAAATTAAAAGAATCCACTAACCACCACCTGAAAGAGATCCCCAAATGAAAACTCCCAGGAATATTATAGCCAAATTCCAGAGTTCCCAGGTCAAATAGAAAATACTTCAAGCAATCAGAAAGAAGCAATTCAAACATCAATAAGCCACAGCCAGAATCACAAGAGATTGAGTGACCTCCACATTAAAGGAGGGGAGGACTTGGAATATGATATTCTAGAAGGCAAAGGATCTAGGTTTACAACCAAGAATTACCTACCAGAAAAAACTGAGTATAAAAACTTCAGGGCATAGAATTGAAATTTAATGAAATCAAGAATTTTCAAGCATTCCTTATGAAAAGACCAGAGCTGAACAGAAAATCTGACATTCAAACACAACTCAAGAGAACCATAACAAGGTAAACATGAAAGAATAATCATAAGGAACTAAAACTGTTAAACTGTTTACATTCCTATATGGGAAGATGATACATGATAACTCTTAAGAATTTTATCATCATTAGGGCAGTTAAAAGGAGTTTTTATAGACAGAGGGCAGGAGTGTGAGTCAATTATGTTGGAATGATCTCAAAAAAACTTGAAGGGTTAGAAAAAGGGATGCACTTCAAGAAGTGGAAAGGGAGTGGTAGAATGGGGAAAATTTTCTTACACAAAAGAGGCACATTAGGAAGAGCTTTAAAAGTGGAGAGGAAAGTGGAGGGCCAATGTTCGAACCTCACTCTCATGAAAATAGGTTCAAAGAGGGGAAAATAAACACACAAACACACACACACACACACACACACACACTCATTTGAGTATAGAAACGTAACTTACCCAGTAGGGAAATGGGAGGGAAAGGAGGTGAAAGAAAGGAAGGGATGATCAAAGGGAGGACAGATTAAGGGAGTCAATAGTCAGAAGCAAAATAGACTTTTGAGGAGGGACAGAATAAAAAGAGAGTAAAGAAGAAGAAACCAAAGAAAATGAGATGGAGGGAAATATACAGTAGTAATAACAACTGTGAATGCGAATTGAATGTGCTCCCCCATCATATGTTTCAGCTGAAGTACAAAAGGCAGAGGTAGCAATCATGATCTCAGCCAAAGTAAAAGCAAAAATAGACCTGAAAAGAGATGATCAGGGAAACTGCATTTTGCTAGAAGTTACCATAGAAAATGAAGTAATAGAAATTTTTACAGCAAGTTTCTCTGATAGAGGTCTTATTTTCTTAATTATTCACTAATTATAGAATTTAATCAAATTTATAAAAATAAGAGCTATCCTTCAATCGATAAATGGTCAAAGGATATGAACAAGCAATTTTCAGAAGAAGAAATCAAAGCTATTTATAGTTATATGTTAAAATGCTATAAATCACTATGGATTAGAGAAAAGCAAGTTGAAACAACTCTGAGGTACAACCTGACACCTATCAGAAATGACAAATGCTGGAGAGGAAGATGGAAAAATAGGTACACTAATATACTATTAGTATAGCAGTAAACTGGTTCTAACCATCCTGGAAAGCAATTTGGAACTGTGCCCAAAGGACTATAAAACTGTACATACCCTCTGATCTAGCAATACTACTACTGGGTCTATATCCCAGAGATTAAAGAAAAAAGGAAAAGGAACTATATATGGGGCAAAGAATTGGAAACAGAGGAGATACACATCAATTGGGAAATGAGTGACCAAGTTGGCATATGCTTGTGATGGAGTACTATTATGCTATAAGAAATAATAAGGGAGGTGGTTTCAGAAAAAAAATGTCAAGACCTATATGAATTTATACAGCAAGGAGAATTTATAAAGAGAACCAGGATATCTTTGGGAGAGTATAACAATATTTTAATGATGATCTTCTGTGAAAGATTTGTATACTCTAATCAATACAATGATTCAAGACAACTCCCAAGGACTCATGATGAAAAATGCTGTCCACTTCCAGAGAGAGAACTGGTGTACTCTCAGTGCAAATTGGAGTATATTTTTTCACTTTATTTTTCTTGCTTTTCTCTTTTGCAATATAACTGAAATGAAAATATGTTATGCATGATTTCACATGTATAATTGATATATTGCTTGCCTTTTCAGTGGGCAAGTGAGGGGTGGAAGTGAAGAAGAGAATCTGAAACTTAAAATTTAAAAAGAAAAGAATATCTAAAATAAATTAACAATTGTTTTTTTAAAAAGGAATGAAAAGATTTGAAATAGTCACTGTGATAAGTCGGATGCAAATCAGTTACAGAGGTGTAAAAGGATTTCCTGACTGCAGTGAGAGCCAAGTTAAGATTATATAATAAAAATTTGTGGTGGACCCAATCAGCATGGTTTCATGATTTTCTTCAGGTCTATTCAGCAACATGTAAGTAGTTAGCTCCCAGCAATCAGAGCTGCTGCTACTGCATCTGGAGGACTTCACTATTAACAAAGGCAGCTGGTGGTACAATGGAGAGAGCACTGGACTTGGAATCGGGAAGACCTGAGTTCAAATGTGGCCTCAGACACATCCTAGATGTGTGACCCTGGGCACGTCACTTAACCTTTGTTTGCCTGAGTTTCCTCACACATAAAATAAGGATTAATAATGGCAACTATTTGTGTTTCTGTGAGGATAAAATGGGATAATGTTTGTAAAGCTCTTAGTACAGTGCTTGGCACATAAAAGGAACTTAATAAATGCCTATTTCCTTCTTAACTCTCTTCGACAGTGGGTGCTGGTGGGACCTGATAGGAACTCTGAATCTATCAAAATCCTCAAGTGGGTGGTTGCAAAGAGCAAATAAAATAATATATAAATACTATCTCGAAATCTAAAACATAAAAACATAAAAGTGTGTTTTGATTTTTTTCCTTTAAAAAATACATACACACACACACACACACACACACACTCCAAAACAAGTGGTTTATCCCAGAAAATCTTGTCAGAAAGGATGTTACTTGAACTTTATAAAATATCTGTTTTCTACTTAGGATTATGCACTCTCAGGATAAGGGTAAAAGAACATTTCATTTGGGAAAGAGATCCTGATCAATCTTCCCAGTTCATTTCAGACTTGTAATAATTGTCTTCTAAAAAAAGGCCATGTTTCTGATAAAGGCCTCATTTTCTAAAACATATAGAGAACTGAGTTAAATTTATAAGAATACAAGTCATTCTCCAATTAATAAATGGTCAAAGGATGTGAACAAGCAGTTTTCAGAGAAAAATTAAAGTCGTATAAAAAAAGCTCTAGATCACTATTGATTAGAGAGATGTAAATCAAAACAACTCTGAGGTACCACATCATACCAACAGATTAGCTAACATGACAAAACAGGATAATGATAAATGTTGGAGAAGATGTGGGAAAGTTGAAACACTAATTCATTGTTGGTGGAGCTGTGAGTTGATCCAACCATTCTAGAGAGCAATTTGGAACTATGACCAAAGGGTTATAGAAATGTGCATACCCTTTGACCCAGCAATACCACTTCCAGAACTGTATCCCAAAGAGATCATAAAAATGGGAAAAGGACCAATATATACAGCAGGCTTTTTGTCATGGTCAAGAACTGGAAATTGAGGGGATGCCCATCAACTGGGGAATGACTGAACAAGTTTGTGGTATATAAATGTAGCGGAATACTATTGTGCAATAAGAAACGATGAGCAGGTGGACTTCAGAAAAACCTGGAAAGACTCATATGAACTGATGCTGAGTGAAGTGAGCAGAACCAGGAGAACACTGTACACAGAAACAGCCATAATGTAAAATGACTGATTTTGATAGACTTAGCTCTTCTCAGCAATGAAAGGACCTAAAACAATTCCAAAGGACTCTTGATGGAAAATGCCATCCACATCTAGAGAAAGAACTATAGAATTGCAATGCAGAGCAAAGCAGATTATTTTCTTTTTTCTTTCTTTTTTTCTTTCTCATGTTTTCTCCCATTTGTTATAATTCTTCTATGCAACATGACCAATTTGAAAATGTGTTTAATAGGAATGTATGTGTAAAACCTATATCAGATTGCATGCTGTCTTGGGGAGAGAGTGGGAGAAAATTTAAAACTTATGAAAGTGAATGTTGAAAACTAAAAATAAATAAATTAACTAATAATAAAAACCTGTTTTACCTTTAAAAGGTCAACAAAGATTTCACAAGAAATGACAGTGATTAAATTAGATGACAGAAATTGACCATTCTCACCTCTCTGTTTTCAGTTGAGGTGCTGAAACTCAAGACAGTACTGAAGGGAAATGTGGTCAGAGGTCAAACTGATTAATGTAGAAAATGCAATAAGTATTAACTGAGAAGACACTGAAAAAATCACTAAGTACCAGTGGCCTCCATTCTATCAAAGTGTAGGCTGTAAAAAGTTCACTGAAAGAGTGAACGGTGTTATCTAAGATGAATGAACTTTTCTGAAAAATAATTTATAGTCCTAGAAAAGTTGATTTACAAAGTGCTAATTTGTAAAATTTAGTCCATTTATCTTTTTTAGTTGGGAAATTTATTTTCTAGATCTAGCTTACTCCACTTCTAAAGAAAAGAGTAATTCAATTTATTACAATGAATGTAGACAATAAGAACATGTTTTAGCTTCTACAACAAAATTGCTCTAAGCCTAGGCAGTGGTCACTTTTGCATTATTCCTCATAAACATAGGTATAACTAACTCTATCAAAGTCAATCAAAATAAAGTCTAGTAGAGAGAATGAGTCATATATACAGATAACTCAAAATAATCCAAGAAGGGGACTAGATTTTATTGCTAGGGAGCAATTTATTTTTAACTTATGTATTGTAAGACTGCTTGCTCTTTCAAAGGTATAAAGTCACCCTTCTTTATGTAAGTTTGAAAAGGAAACACATTTTTGTCCTTAAAGGGCTTTGTTTACATGAAGAATAGTCATAGCATTTTCTATCTAAATGGGATTTTAGTGGTCATCTGATCCAAGCTTTTTATTTTTATCTTAGTTACAGAAAGATGACAAGTTTTCTTTTTGTGGCATAAGAAATTAGACTATAAGATCTGAAAACAGACTTAGACTTTCAGGGTCTGAACCAAATTCCCTGCCAAACTGAATAAACTGTAGGAAAATTTGATAAGTCTACTCTATATCTTACCATGCCACCACACCCCACATTCAATAAATTTCAGTGTCTCCCTATGATTTCAATGATTTAATATGAACTCTTCCATCTGGCATTTAAAGCTCATTCAACCATTTTACACATTAACCCCCTCTCTATTCTATGGCCCAGGCAAAATGGCCAGTTCACTGCACCTCATACATGATGCATCATCTCCCATCTATGTTTCCTGTGGACTGGATGCTCTCTCATACCTAGAATACACTTCCTCATCATTTCTGTCACTTGAAATTCCTGGTTTCCTCCAAGACTCAGTTCAAGAGCTACTTTCTATATGAGTCATTTCCTGGTTTTTCCAGTTTCCTCAGCCATAAAATGATGGTAAAAGCACCTCACTCAGTGTGTTACTGAGAGGATCAAATAAAATAATGCATTACAGAACTTTGCCAAATGTAAAGGCATAAATGCAAAATACTATTACAACTCTTTCTAGGGGAAGACAACAGAAAACTAGCATTGTCATAAAGTCACTATTCTGCAAAATTCCCTACAGAATAATTGGGTTTTCCTTCTCAGAACCCTCTTCAATATCTTTATCTCCTTAAATGAAGAGAGCAAAACTACAATCTCATCTAATAAAAGTCTGACCGCCATTTAATGGAGTGGAAAGATGGCTTCCCAGACTGTGCATGTCATATGTAACAGTGCTGTCGATATATTCAGTGCAAATGTTACTAAATTTTTTTTAAACGCAACAGTAAGCCAATACCATATTATTCACTCCTATTGAACCTGCCTTCAACAACAACAACAACAACAACACACACACACACACACACATCCCTCCCCAATATATTTTGTACTTGGTATCTGACCTATTCTGTATCTGTAAAATGTATTATTGTTCTCCCCAGGGCCCTGTATGTGAGATAATGTCATGGTGTTTTTGATAAAATTGTTTTAAGATTTATCACTCTAGATTCTACTAAATTGGGGGGAGAGGAGCTAATAATTCTATCTGTATTAAGTATGAAATGGACTTATATTCCTAATATCATACAAGTAATTGGTAAAAATATTTAAGAATGCCACCTCCTCCAGATTATCTTTTACTTCATATCTGAGCCATTTTAGTAGATAAGTGGTCCTGTAGCTGCAATTACCAATATTCAAATACCAATATTTTCACACAGACTTGTAAAAATATTAAAGAGAGGAGTCTTATAGATCAAATAGTTCTACTGTTTCATTTTACAAGTGAAAAAACTGAGACCCAGAGAGGTCACATAGCAGGTAAGAGGAAGAAAGTCACCTTCTTCTTTCCAAGACTAACCCTCTTACATATGTAATTGATTCCAACCTTAAATAGTCTTACATCTGCACCAGAAACTTGACTCATTAGTCACCTTCATCTTCTCTCTCTCTCTCTTTCTTGATCTCTCTGCCATCGTCAGTCATAACCTTGCCATCTCTATGAAGCCAAATATTCCTTAGATCAACATTTTCTGCATCTCTCCTTACATTTATATTCTCCCAGCCTTGTATTATACTTAGCCGTGTACAGATCAGCAAGGTGTTAACTACACTTTAGTTAATTACACCTTAGTTAAGATCCTAGCTCTGCCCTCCACTATCCATGTGATTTCTGACCTTAGTTTCTGTAATGCAATGGGAATTTGAAGATCATCCCTGTTCCTTAACAGACCTAGGGGGGAATTTGAAGACTTCCCCTTCTTTGAAAGTAAACTCTGCCCCTGATAGGCTGAATGTAGTCACATGGAGCCTGTGATGAAGGGAATTTGCTGAGGGGTGCAGCAGAGCCCACAGGAAGCTTCCCTGCTGTGAAGATAAACTCTGCCCCCTAATAGGCTGAATGTAGCCACATGGAGCCTGTGGTAGGAGGAGTTTTGCTGAAGGGAAGCAGAGCCCACAGGAAACTGGTTCAGAGCCAGCCAGATGGTGGGGGAGAGAGAGGATGCTCAGGCAAGGAGATAAGAGAGGTTTGTGAGTAAATATTGATTTTGTATTGGTTTGTGGGAAGGCTGAAGGATGCTGTGGCTCTCAGCATTATTACAGCTTCTGAATATCTTTGGTACCGTAATGGAATCGGCTTACTGGTTTGGGGATTCAGTTTTCTGGTGTATAAATAAATGTTTTAGTTCTGCCCTCTACCTGGAGAGTTTGGCATATTTTGTGATCAAACATCATGTGATACTTATAGTCATGGTCTTTATCATGATTGTAGGCCCTGTAAATATTGCATTGACACTTCAGTTTCCTCATCTGTAAAATAAGGTGGGATTAGATGATCTCTAAATTTCCTTCCAGCTCTAATTTGTAATTCTGTAATCTGATCTTTTTTCTCCCTTGTTTCTTGGCCCCCATTACCTCCATAGTACCTAATACCATGTATTGTACAGAAAAGGCATTTAATAAATGTTTTTTGAGTTATAGTGTTATATTATATATCAGATAAGATAACATATATACCGTGTTTCCCCGATAATAAGAGACTGTCTTATTATTTTTTTTTTGGACAGAAAAACACCAGAGGGCTTATTTTCAGGGGAGGGCTTATTTTAATGAACATTGACAGCAATTTTAATAAACAGGTAAATGTGAACAAAAAAATGTACCTTTATTCAATACGCAAATCACTGGGGAAGAACAGGATGACGTGCTCACT
>NW_027186304.1:59650058-59655472 GCF_028583685.1 Petaurus breviceps papuanus
AGGGATCACTTTCACTACAGTAGCAATCTCAATAGGGCTTATTTTCGAGGAATTATTTTCGGGGGAGGGCTTATTTTAGAGGAATCTTACACAGTAAGGGGAGGGCTTATTTTCGGGATAGGTCTTATTATCAGGGAAACACGGTAACAGAGTTTTTCAAACCTTAAAGCACTATATAAATGCTAACTCTGTATATCTCAAAGCCAGGATTGAACAAAGGTCTAATGTTCTTTCCACAGATAAAGTGCTCATGGTAAAACAAGTAGCAACTACTGGGTCTGAGTTTCCTGCATCCAAGTCCAGTACTCTGTCCACTACACCACATAGTACTTGATATAAGCATAGTTTCTTATCTAAGCAATAGCAATGAGGCAGCTAGGTGACTTAGTGGATAGGGTGCTGAACCTGGAGTCAAGATATAAGTTTAAATCCAGCCTCAAACATTTACAAGCTGTGTGACCCTGGGCAAGTCACTTAACCCTGTTTGCCTCAGTTGTCTTATCTGTATAATGAGCTGGAGAAGGAAATGGCAAACCATTCCAGTATCTTTGCTAAGAAAACCACAAAATGGGGTCACAGAGTCAGACATTACTGAAACAACTCAACAACAAAGCTATAGGTAATCAGCTTGCCAGCTTTGCAATACAGATGGGTACAAGATCCTTCTTAATTAATGTTGTATTATTCTCTAGTTTCTTATATATATACACATATGCTTCATTGTTTGAGTCCAGGTGCAAAATAGCAGCCCAGACTTTTGGATTGCAAGCCAGACATCCTTGAAGGATACCTTAGTGGAGTAAAAATATCAGTCCCGGATCCCTTTCTTTCACAAACACTTCCCAAGGTTAGAACATTTCCTTGAAACAAGAAAACTGAGTTCCTAGAATTAACCCATTATACTCCATCTGAATGCTGAACTAAGTTCAGAGACAAAAAACAGTGACCTAAGCAGTTACAGGACAAAATCAATTACTTGTAAATAGGATCAATAAAAAATTATACAGAATCAATCTTAATCTTCTCAATAAAAATAAATCAGTATGGGCTCATCCTGATTAGCCATGGTAGTTTCTCCTCATCCTGATTACTTCTTCATCTGTTCAGTCAACAATTACTAGAATCATCATTTTCCCCTTTTAAAATATAGCCACTTAAAAATAGTACTTTAAAATATATCTTAAAATATAGTACTTTAACAAACACAGCAGCTTTTAAAAGTATCCTTTCCTTAATGACTTTGCCCTTGATCTCACAGCTCTATTAAATTAACTCAATGTAAATAAATATCCTCATTACTTCTAGAATAACTGTTATACAATTGCCAAAGTTCACAGTTATATCTTCAATAACATGATAAAGGTCTCAGCCTGTAATCTATGAAACATTCTGAATAACTTTAGCAGGAATGCTGCTCTAGTTCTCTTGGCAGAAATGTTACAAAACATTTCATAAAAGGGGCGACTAGGTGGTGCAGTGAATAGAGCACCGGCCCTGGAGTCAGGAGGACCTGAGTTCAACTCCAGCCTCAGACATTTGACACAATTACTAGTTGTGTGACTTTGGGCACGTCACTTAATCCCAACTGCCTTCTAAAAAAAAAAAAAGCAAAAAAAATTCATGAAAGTCAAAGAAACAAAAGAGCACTCCATAATGATTTTCCTGATACATGTGCTGTCTTCTATGTAGTGGTTGTCAAGGTCCTCTCCCCTACCCCCCAAACAAATCTCTCTGTTCAACTTCACCTTCATCCTGCTATCCATGAACCCATGCCTATTCATTTTCTTTTACTAGTGAGTAGATTTTATTTATATAAATAATAGTTGGCACAGTCTGACCAGTTCTGCTTTTGTTCCAAATTTCTTATTTTGTCTCTCTCAGCAAACTATTCAAGATATGCATTCATGGCTATGTGCATATACATACATAGACCCAAACTCTAGCTACGACCATCATCACTTCTCACCTGCCTATTGCAGAAGCCTCCTAATTGTTTTCTGCCCTCTGCAAAACATTCTCCACATGGCTGCTGAAGTGATTTTTACCAAAGCACAGATCTAAACATGTCTCTAGTAGCTCCCTATCATCTCTGGCCTCATATACAGATTCCTCTGTTTGATATTTAGAGCCTTTCACAACCAAGCTCCAATCTGTCTTTATTGTCTTATTATGTATTATTCCCCTTCACACACACTATGGCCCAGTTCAACTGGCCTTCTCGCTACTCCTCATATCTAACCCTCCATCTATTGCTGTCTCCCATACCAGAAATGTACTCCCTCTTCATCTTGACCTCTTTGCATTCCCAGTTGCCTTCAAAGCAGAGCTCTTAATGCCACCTTCTACATGAAGTAGCCTTTCCTGAGCCCATCCTCCAGATGTTAGTATCTTCTCCTCACCAAAACAAGCACCATGCATTTATATTTTTTATATTTTTACATGCTGTCTACAACATAGTGTCTTCCTCAACAGAATATACCTTCCTTGAATGGAAAAAGTTTTTTCAGCCTTTGTATCCCCAATTCCTGGCAGATGGTAGGTGCTTAATAAATGTTGATCAAATGAAATTGTGAAGTATAACCTAGAATATATATCTGGGAAATAGATAATATTGTTTCTTCATCATCAAAAGAACCTTAGAAGATATGTAGGGAGCAGGTATCAATATTTAACATTTCATGGAGGCTAATGTTTACAGGTTTGAAGGAAATCACTGAGGTCACTAAAGGTAAACATTAAGCCTAAAAACCAGATCTACTCCCTCTCACGTTTCATAATGCCTATTTGTACTCAGGAAAGAGAGAAAAGTATTTGAATTTAAAAAGGAATGTTTCCATTAAAAATCATGCATTTCCCAACAGCTTCTAATTCAAGAATCTGAGACTTGGATATTTTTTTGGTTTTGTTTTTGTTTTTGTTTTTGTCTTTTTTGCCAGATAGTTTAAAAGACACTCTACCATGGTCACTCAACCACAATATGACCTGCTACAATTCAACTATCCACATAATCAAGTGTTAAAATTATGACCTTAACTGACATACATTGAAAAGCTAGAGTGAGAGTTCCATCTCAGTATTCAGATAGTCATTCATCAATGTCATGAACAAAATTCCACGTGGAGGCCTGCCTTCAAAACATGAAATTCCCATCTGGCAAGATCTTAATGAACAAAGGAAAGCTTCACATGTAATGAAGCAAGTCCCTTTTGGCAGACATTTCTTGACAGCTGCATCTTGGGGCCATTGCCATTCTGGGTGAATTGCCTTACTTTCCAGAAATAAAAATACCATTCCCCCATATACATTTTTAAATGTTGACATGTACACAAGATAAATGATCTTTAGCCTCACATTTCTTTAATGTAATGAAACTGGCCTTTCATCAGTCATACTACTTATACTCTAGTCTAACCTTCTCACTGTTCTTATATGCAACTGTTTTTTTTTCTTTTAATGTCCTTTCAAACTCTCTTGGTTCTCTGTAGAGCCAAGCTGCATCAATAAGAGACAGAACTCAATTTCTTTAGGAAGAGGAAGGGTGATTATGGAAAATACATTTCATAATCTTTTATGACAATAGTATAATTGCACTGAATTTATTCCCCCATTATGTCTATATTCTATCTACATACTTCTAATTAATATCACAGGTAAAACAGTGAAAGCAAGGTCTCTGTGCTGATTGGATGACAGGAATGTGTTCAAGTCCCCTATTTTAGGAAGGACACTGATAAGCTTGAGAGTATCCAGAAGAGATCGACTAGGACAAGAGGGAGTCTTGAGATCATGGTTTTATGAGCATGGATTGGAACATGTGTTCACCTTGATAAAGAGAAATAAGGGAGGCTCACCCAATTTAATTCCATAAACATTTCCAAAAGCACTTTATCAGGCACTGGAGACAGAGCAATGAAAACAAGTTAGTTCTTTAAGAAGCTTTCATTCTGTCTCTAGCATGCACACAGATAATGGAAGAAAGAACAATTGGAGGACAGAAAGACCACTAGGTAGGAGAGGATCGGTAAAGACTGCTAGCTGTCTTCAAGGATTTGAAGAGCTGTCACATGGAAGACATATTCATTCACCTTATTTTGCTGAGCCAGAGGAGAACCAGGATTAACGGGCAGTCCTGCAGAGGGTCAAATTAGGCTTCATGGAAAGAAAAGTTTGCTAAAAATTAGTGCTATACAAAAGTGGAATGGACTGTCTCAAGAGGGAATAGGTTCCCCTTCACTGGAGTTCCTCAAGTAATGGCTAGATGACAACATGCCAGGTATGCGGTATTGGGGATTCTTTTGGTGGGTAGATTGGACTAGATGACTGCCTGTGTGCTCAGATGTATGATCTTACGGTTGGAGTTATCTGACACTATAAATATCAGATTGTCCTACCAGCCCCCCCTTCTTACAGATGAGGAAACTGAGGTTCAGAGAGTTAAAATGCCAGTAGTCCCACAGGTACTGAGCAAAAGTGGTGGCATTCAAATACAGGTGCTATAATTCTCTATCAAGTGCTCTATTATACCACACTGCCTCCTTGATTTTTATTCTATTTACTGTAGAAATCATTTTTAGTAATAAGCTCCAGTCCTGTGCTCTTCATGTATTGTATAATACTTCATGTATTGCTTCTTCTATTGTACTTTGGATGGCTTATAATTTTGATGGTTCTAAGATAATGGTATTCCATTATTTGCTATCATACAGTACCACTGGGAGAATCGTGAAGTTTTGTTTTCTTTTAACAAAGTGCTCTTTGGCAGAAGAAAGCTGGGAGTCATCAAAAAGGCTGCAGTTTGCCAAATGTGATCCAACCTGAGCTCTACCATTCACTTCCTTGTCCAACTTGCTGTGCTTCTGCTCTAAGCTTCAAAAGACTGATAGATTGGTCCATGGGTTGATCACCCAATGACATGCCCCAATTTAGGCAATTTTTATTTTTCATCCCCCTTTTCCAGAATGGATTTCTAGAATGATGTCTTTCTAATTACCATCTCACTGAGGAAGCCCTGTAATGTTCTGTAATGTTTCACAACCCAATGTAATTATCACAGTGGTATCTACAAGACAAGCATCTGGAGAACCTTTAGCCACTAGAGAATCCCTCTACTACTTATATTCCATCCAGAACAACCTCTATAGCACTGTTATATGTTCTCATCTTCGCAGTTTTAGGCTCACTAAGTACTAATTCAATTACTGAACAGAGTTATTTCTGAGCACCTGCAATAACATCTTATGTGATCTGAATACCTGTATGACAGACGACTTGTTGAAGGGTAGTTTTTAAGGCAAAAGTTCTTAAAAAACAGGTCCATGAAGGAAACCTCCAGGAATTGGAGAGGGAAAGAGGGAGGGAGAGACAGACAGAGAGAGAGAGAGAGAGAGAGAGAGAGAGAGAGAGAGAGAGAGAGA
>NW_027186304.1:59655482-59664337 GCF_028583685.1 Petaurus breviceps papuanus
AGAGAGAGAGAGAGAGAGAGAGAGAGAGAGAGAGAGAGAGAGAGAGAGAGAGACAGACAGACAGACAGACAGACAGAGAGAGAGAGAGACAGAGAGAGAGAGACAGAGACAGAGAGAGACAGAGACAGAGAGACAGAGACAGAGAGACAGAGACAGAGACAGAGAGAGACAGAGACAGAGAGAGACAGAGACAGAGAGACAGAGAGACAGAGACAGAAAGACAGAGAGAGACAGAGAGACAGAGAGAGACAGAGAGAGAAAGAGAGACAAAGAGAGAGAGAGACACTATATTTCATTATAATTGGTTTCCCTTACATTCCTATTTATTTTATATATTCAAAAACATTCTGAGAAGGCATTCATTTTTTTTCACCAGATTTCCAAAGGGATCCATTATACAAAAAAAAAGAGGTTAAGAACACCTGACCTGACTACATTTTGTTCTGTTCAGTTTTTTTAATTAATACATAGGAACATAGCAGGTTCTTAGCTTGTCTATTTCTTTCAGTCACTGGGTGACTGCAAAAGTCTGCCACTGTAGAAATCATCTGTGAATGTTTCCCTACTCCCTCCTCAAGTTTTTACCAGGGATATACTTTAGACACACACAAACTGTTCTCACATATTTTGTAGAGATGAGAAATCCTTTTCATTTACCATTTTTTTCCTTCAGTAAAAGCATCATCCATGATTTTTTTTTTCTTCTTATGGAATCTTTTCTTAAGATGTCTTGAAAATTAGTCCCTAAGTGCCTTCAAATTTGTGGTGCCTCCAGTACAGACTTCTTCTGATCAAGGCAAGTCATTCTTCCTGATTTCATCTCCTTGGGCAACACTGCCATTCCTTGCTTTATTTAGTATTTTGAGGCCTGAGTCTTACTATTTTGTGTGACTACAGGAGTAAGAGTGGAGAATGAACCAGTGATTTCATTAGTAGAGGAAAGTCTTGGATGATGAAATTCTGTTGACCATTGTATAGTGTTACAGAGTTGCCTAGAGCACTAAGAGATTAACTGACTCACCCAAGGTCACACAGACAATATATTTCCGAAGCTGGATTTGAACCTAGATCTTCCTGGCTCCAAGTCTAGTTCTCTACCCATCAGGCCAAACTGCCTTTTGTGAGACTAAATTTCGTTCTCCTTGATATAATTTTGCAAGTGTGCCCCTTCTCTAATGCAGTATTGTCCTTTATTATTCTTGGCAAAGAGATCCTGAATTTGCTGGATGAGGTGCTTTCAAGACTTATTTTTTTTCCACTTTGTGGGTGTTAATTATTTTGAAATAGTTAAGTTCTTTAAGAAATGATGACAGGAGCAACATCTTTACTTTTTAAAAACTTTCTCCCTTTACAATCTATAATTTATTTAAAATGGCCGTTGTGGAACTACTGTCGTTGCAAGTAGTCTTTTCTTCTTATCTTTATCCTTTGGACCTGAATTTCATGTTAATTTTAATCTTTGATCTCAACAGTCAATGAGCTACCTGCACCTAACAAATTCCAGAGTTCTTCTTGAAGAAGGTGCCAGCTATTCATCTTAGACTCTGGAAAGGGGGATTAAAAAAACACCTATTTCCCATATTATGATATGCAACTGAATGAGCGCATGGTCATTCAGCATATACTGTATGTCCCAAAATTTTTAGTGCAGTTTTTAAAAATTATTTTTATTTACTCCATTAGGCCCCCCTTGCTAGGAAAAAAGTTTAATAGCTACACACTGTGAGCACTTAGTAGCAGAAAAAAAGCAGATGGTTCTGAAGAAGCTTTAGATTTTCAGATGGTAACACCAAAGACTAACAGAAATGCCTAGTAGAAAGCAGAGCCTCCACACCTCACAGGGACAATGCAATTTCCAAAAGAGAGTATAAAAGAATAGAACAATGGCATCAATAGAGCACTGGGGTTTACCATGACCTCTTACGTATACTGCATGGTCACGTATGTACTCTGTGTGTAAGCTTGCCCCCAGTGGGCACGATAGCTTGTGAAAAAGTATACCCTGTGAAGAAGTGGGAATTGTCACATGTTACTAATCTGTCTAAATGTCTTTTCCTTTGAACTGTATCCTCCGTGGTTATGTGGTAAAAATAAACACATTATTGGGGGCTTATGAACTGTAGAAGTAGATTTCCATTAAAATATCTGACAGACACTAAAAAAATATAAAACTTGTTTAAGTCAATAAGCAATTCCTTTCTGAAAATATCCTCACATTTATTTCAGTCCCACCTAAATTAGAGTCTTGAGCTGAGGACCATAAAATACCTGCATTACAGCATTTGGTATTAGAAACACCATATGAAACATATCCATATGTATATATGTATGTATTATGTATGTATATGTACATACCTATATATAACCATTTTGTTATATACAAGAAACAGGAATAATTATCTTAAAATAATAATTCTAGGAAGGGCATGAAAGCAAGTCATCTGTTTCACTGCTTTCCAAAAGGACGAAACTAAAATATACTCATGAGTGTTTAAGAATCTTTAAGACCTCCAGGAAACATTTCACAAATTTGCTTAGTAAGTATTCCTAATGTTTGCAGTTACCTCATCACAGAATTCTAGTGCTATAAGAAATCTTTTCTTTTTCCCCTTTTCATAGGGGCAACTGGGGCTAAGTGACTTGCACAAGGTCACACAGCTAGTAAGTGTTAAGTGTCTGAGGCCACATTTGAACTCAGGTCCTCCAGACTCCAGGGTCAATGCTCTATTCACTGTATCACCCAGCCGCACCAAGAAGGAATCTTAGAGATCATCTATTCTCATAGAGTGGCAACTCTCATTTGCAGCTTTTAATAATTCTTATAAATTATTATGCAAAAGCCTGAATCCTACCTACATCAGGGTAACCTCCTGTTTCTAATTCTGAAAGATTAAAAAAAAAAAACCCATAGGCAAATATCCACTGGATAATATACTTTTCTCTGTTCTCTAATTCATTAGAAAACCACCTCAAACTCTAAAACGAACTTCAGTGACTGTGCCTACTCATAAGAATATTGTTCACTGTTTTTAGATTACTATGCACTCAGCAAAACAAGGAAAGGGCTCCTTTTTACTCACATGTCTTCCATGGCTGACATCTTAAATATTTTATATTATTCCTACTTTTACTTAGAAAAAAATGTCATATTTAATTATTTCAACTAATATGGTATTCTTTCTTTTTTTTATTTTTCAAATGCTTTATTAACTGCTGATTTACATCATTCATTTCCGCAAGATTTTGAGTTACAAATTTTCTCCCCGTTTTTCCCCTACCCATCGCCCCAAAATAGCAGTCCCACAGGATGTCCCCTCCTCCAATCTGCTCTCTCTCATATTTTCTCCCATACCCCTTTTGACTTTTCCAGTAAGGCATGGTGGATCACTATGCCCCAGTGCCTGTATATCTTATTTCCCAATTACATGTAAAATAGTATTAATAATAGTTTATATATATTTTTTAAACATTTGATTTTAAAACTTTGAATGCCAGATTCATTCCCTTCCTCCCTTGTCACCCACCCTTACTGGGAAGATAAGCAGTTCAGTATAGGTTGTACATGTGTAGTTAATGCAAAACATTAACATAGTAGATACATTGTAAAAGACTGACTATATTTCCCTCCCTCCTATCCCACCTCCCACTTGTTCTATTCTCTACTTTGATGCCATCCCTTTTCAAAAGTGGGTGTTTCCAACTTCCCTTCCCCCTAGCCTGCCATTCTGTCCATCATCCCCCCTCTTATGCCCTTCCCCCCCTATTCTCGTGTAGGGTGAGATACTCTATTTACTGAGTATTTCATTCCCTCCCCAAGCCAAATTCAATGAGAATAAGGTTGACCCAATCCCTTTTGCCTTCCCGTTCTTCCCCTCCATTGTAAGCATTTTCCCTTGCCTCTTCTATATGAGATAGTTTACCCCATTCTGTCTCTCCCCATCTCCTCTCATTATATTCCTCTCTCATCTCTTAATTTCACCTTTTAAGTATCATCCCTTCCTATTAAATTGGTCCTGTGCCCTCTATCTATGTATACCTGTAAACATATATACACATATTCACATATATATTCATATGCTGTAATATAATGCCAAGGAAACGCAACTTCCCAAGGTTCAAAATACCAGCATAGGTGCTCTCCATTTTATTCAGCGACAAACCAAGAACAGAGAAGATCAAAACATGACATCATTCCAAATACAGCATTTACTAAGCGTGATTAAATAATCTCCAAGTACTACCCCACCCCAGGACCTTCCAATCATTCAATCAATTACAAAGTCCCTGTTCTAAATACTACTCTACCCCTAGGCTGTACCTTCATTTAGTCCACCACAAAGCCCCTCTTCTCAAATGGAGATTAGTTTCCAAACATAAGTAAAATACCTTCATTTGTTCAATCACAGAGCACAAAAAAGTCAAAAGTTCCCCACCCCTGGATCACAATTGAATCTACCCCAGAGTTACATCAAGTTTAAGCACAGCACTTAATACCCAAATGGAGGTCTTTTCTTCATCTTGACACGAGGCAAGTTCTCAGCAATCTTAGTTCCTGGGGAGACAAGGCTTAGCAAGGCCACAAGATACATTGCCAGTCTCTTCATTAATTCATCCTCTGTCTGTAGAACAGTCCTAGAACCCCTGAAAACATTAGCAAAACCCTCTCCCAGGATTTCTGTAAACATACAACAAGAAAATCCTTCTTCAGGGCTTCTGAACCAACAGAAAGGTTCCCAGACCCCTGCAACAACAGCACTGTCCTTCACCAGTGGACAGTATTCATTCTGTCTGCAGGACAGTCTCCAGACCCCTGCAACAACAGCACTGTCCTTCACCAGTGGACAGTATTCACTCTCTGTCTGCAGGACAGTCTCAGGGCTTCTTAACCAAAAGCCAGGTTCCAGGACTTCTTCAACAACAGGACTGTCTTTCACCAGTGGACAAATCTGGCAAAACAACATCAAAACAGACAGACAAAGTACCAGCAAAACAGCCATGTCTCCTCAGTCCTTGGCAGCTCAGAGGGCAGGTCTCAAAAGTCCAAGGCAATTCAAAGTGGCCCTCAGCAATCCATTCAGTCTCTCTCTGCCTCCACGAGGTGCTGCTTCCAAAAAGTTCTTCTGCCTCTCTCTTGTCTCTCCAAATCTACGTCACCAGCTCCTCCCAGTTCAGGACTTTCTTTTCACATCAACAAGTCCATCCCCCAGGTGGGATTAAAAAGCTCTGGGTTTTAACACAATCAATTTGAAAACCAAGCCAATACAGGGGAATCTTTAAATGCCATTATTATCACATTCCACCCCTCCAGGATCCTTGGCCTTACAATCTCAATCTCAATGGCCATGGATCCTGGAACAAATAGAGGCACTATGCTTTGTACTCCTTGCTATTCCAGGGGTGGGGAACTTTTGACCTTTTTGTGCTCTGTGATTGAACAAATGAAGGTATTTTACTTATGTTTGGAAACTAATCTCCATTTGAGAAGAGGGGCTTTGTGGTGGACTAAATGAAGGTACAGCCTAGGGGAAGAGTAGTATTTAGAACAGGGACTTTGTAATTGATTGAATGATTGGAAGGTCCTGGGGTGGGGTAGTACTTGGAGATTATTTAATCAGCTTAGTAAATGCTGTATTTGGAATGATGTCATGTTTTGATCTTCTCTGTTCTTGGTTTGTCACTGAATAAAATGGAGAGCACCTATGCTGGTATTCTGAACCTTGGGAAGTTGCCTTTCCTTGGCATTATATTACATTACATATGCCCATATACCCTCATATATAGACATATATATATATATATGTATATTCCCTTTAACTATTTTCATAATGAGAAAAGTTTCATCAGTTACAATTATCGTTTTTCCATGTAGGAATGTTAGTAGTTCAACTTTGATAAGTTGCTTATGATTTCTTTTCCCTGTTTACCTTCTCATGCTTCTCTTGCTTCTTGTATCTGAATGTCAAATTTTCTATTCAACTCTGGTTTTTTCAGCAAGAATGTTTGAAAGTCCTCTATTCCACTGAATGACCATATTTTCCCCTGAAACATGATACTCAGTTTTGCTGGGAAGGTGATTCTTGGTTTTAATCCCAGCTCCTTTGACCTCTGGAATATCACATTCCATGCCCTTCAATCCTTCAGTGTAGAATCTGCCAGATCCTGGGTTATCCTGATTGTGTTTCCACAATATTCAAATTGTTTCTTCCTGGCTGTTTGTAATATTCTCTCCTTAATCTGGGAATTTCGGAACCTGGCTATAATATTCCTAGGAGTTTTCTTTTTGGGATCTTTTTCAGGAGGTGATCGGTAGATTCTTTCAACCTTTACTTTGCTCTCTGGTTCTAAAACATCAGGGCAGTTTTCCTTGAGAATTTCTTGGAGGATGATTTCTACATTCTTTCATTGATCATGGCTTTCAGGTAGTCCAATAATTTTTAAATTATCTCTCCTGGATCTATTTTCCAGGTCAATGGTTTTTCCATGAGATATTTCACATTGCCTTCTATTCTTTCATTTGTTTGGATCTGTTTAACAGCATCTTGATTTCTCATAAAGTCATTAGCTTCCATTTGCTCCAGTCTAATTCTGAAGGAATGATTCTCCTCAGTGAGCTTTTGAGATTCTTTTTCCGTCTGGTAAATTTGACTTTTTAAGGCATTCTTCTCCTCATTGCCTTTATGAGCATCTTCTGCCATTTGAGTTAGTCTATTTTTTTAAGATGTTATTTTCCTCAGTCAGTCTGTTGACACTCATTTTGTAATTTTCTTGCATTGTTCTCATTTCTCTTCCCAATTTTTCCTCCACTTCTCTTATCTGCTTCTTAAGGTCCTCTATAGCCTGTAACCAGCTCATATTTTCCTTTGAAGCTTTTGATGCAGGAATTATGACTTCACTGTCTTCCTCCTGTTCCATGCTTTGATCCTTTTTGTCCCCAAAATAGGAGTCTAATGTTGGAATCTTCTGTTTGCTTTGTTTCCTTTGCCTGGTCATGTTGCCACTCAATTACTTGACTTTTGGGCTTTTTGCTACAGTAGGACTCTGCTACCAGACAGGGGAGCTTCATACCAAATGCTGGGGTTTCCTCAGCTGCCAGAGGTATTGGTTGGGTCTCTTGCTTAAGCCTCCATACTCTCTGGCAAGCTGGACATACACCCCAGAACTTCCACCCTAGACCACAATCTGGATCCAAGCAGGTTAAAACAAGAGCGATTACCCCTCAGACTGGTAGCCTGGTCCCCCTACAGTATGCAGGCAAGGAGCTGAAGCTGCCACGTGGCTGTGGCTGCATGGCCCTGGCTCCTGAGTGGCTTCTCGCCCTGGGCGCAAAAGCTGATGCACTCCCAACTACTGTGTCCCAAAGTCTGCACTGTACTGACCTCTCACTTTGTCCTTTGCATCTATGTGTTGATGAATCTGGAAACGGCCACAGCTGCTGGTGATCTGGAGTCCCTCCAGCCTGTGGCTGGTTAGGCCCTCCCTGGGGCTAAAGCCTCTGGCTCACGTGGGCCTGGGCTTGGCTCCCAGAGCGCTGAGCTGGCCGTTTTCTGCCGGCCTGCTGGTCTGTCCTCAGGGGGAGATTAGCTTCTTTGTGTCATTTTGTGGGTTCTGCAGCTCCAAAGTTTGTTCAGAGTCCCCTTTTACATGAATTGGGGAAGGTGGAACCTGGAGCCGCAGGGAGGTCCTGCTTCTACCCCACCATCTTGGCTCTGCCCCCTATGGTATTATTTCTAATCAAATAATTGGTTTGTTTACAAATGGATTATCACAATCCTTCCTTCCTTCATTGCTGTTTCTTTTTAATACTATGCTACTAAAAGTAAGAGGTAAGTCTATAATCTGCACTCATGGGACACTTGTGCATAGACTATTTAGTGTTTGTTTTAAATAACAACATAATGCTAATTAATTTACAAGCAATTACCCGTTGCTTGTCTAAATATCAATAGACCAAATACCAAACACTGATTACCAATTAAGTGTAGAACAAAGTACAGTGGTATGGAAGTCACAAAACCTAGGCTGGATTCCCAGTTTCATGACTTACTTGCCCTGTGATCTTGAATATGTCAGGGAACCTATTTGAGATTCAGTTTTCTTATCTTTAAAATAAGTATAATAACATTTTCACGGATCTCATAGGATGATATGTGGAAAGTGTTTTGTATTGTAAAGGACTGCATAAATATAAGCTATTTTTATAATTTTTTTTCCTTTTGTTGCACCAGAATCTCACCCCAATGTCTCATTTTGGTGTGAAAGTGGCCCTATCTCTGTTAACAAAGAACAAACTCCAGCAGTTTCTACCAAGGTGGAAGGTCATTAAGTAAGGGCTTTGGCAAAGAGCTATTGGTTGCTTGAGAACTGAGTTATTTTAATCCTAAAAGGCTCATTACCATACAGGCCAGAGGATAGTGAAGTCTGGAACCACAGCAGCTCCTGGAAAACACGTACTAAATTGTTGCTGTTGTGTTTGTCCTTCCTTTTCAAAGGCAACCGTGGCATCAGGGAAATGATGACATAGTTGACTTTGATTTGAATGAGGGAGGCTGTGCAAAGTCACCAGCCTCAGTTTCTCCTCCAGAGCCTTCTGGGTGCAGTGGCCTGACATTCCTCAGGATGCAATGGGAGACCCTGACCCTTTTAGGCTAAGGCCTTTTCAGGTACTTATCTTAGAGTGAGGTAACACCCATTCAGTGAATAGGCCTCTTTAAAAATGGCTCTTTTAATTAGAAAAAAAAGGAAAAATCAAGCTGGGAGGGAAAGACCCTCAGGGTTGCTGTTCCAAAGAGAAATACTTACCATTGACAATGAGTGTAAGCCAGGAGGGCCCAAAAAACAGCACAAAATACAGAGAG
>NW_027186304.1:59664437-59693744 GCF_028583685.1 Petaurus breviceps papuanus
AGAGAGAGAGAGAGAGAGAGAGAGAGAGAGAGAGAGAGAGAAAGGGAGGGAGGAAAGAATCTAGCCAGTAAAGCCTAAGTTAAGTGGGCAGCTTCTGACCATCAAAATATACTTTTCTTTGGAGAGGAAAAGGAGAAGGAGAGGGAGAAGGTGAGGACAAGCTGAGTTACCCAACTAGCTAGGTCCTCCTTCAGGCAGCTCGGTCTACTCACAGGTTGTGTTTGTCCTTCATTTTTGAAGAGTACCATGGCATTAAGGAAATGATGACATGACTTGCAGTTGACTTTGATTTGACTGAGGGAGAGCTGTGCAAGGTTTCCAGCCTCACTTTCTCCTCTCGAGTCATCTGAATTCAGTGATCAGATATTCATCAGGATGACTGGAGATGACCCAGAATGCAATGGGAGACCCTGGCCCTTTTAGACTAAGGCCTTTTCAAGTTGTCACTTTAAGTGAGGTAATGCTCATTCAAGACGCCTATGTACTACATAATACCAGAGACCTACATCAATGAAGGAAGGCCTTCAATTATGAAGATTTTCTATTACTAGGGTTTCTTTTCTGGTATGACCATACATATACAATACTAAAAAGGCTTTCAAGCAATGACCAAATGAGAACTCAGGTACATTAAGAGAATTCTTGTTCAGTTTGGGGCTGGACTTTATGGCCTCTGAATCCCATTCTAGCTCCAAGATTCTGAAGCCTACGTGCAAGGTGGCTTTTCTCAGCAATTAATGAGAAATGCCAACTAGAGATCCAAGAAAGTCATTTATAATTAAGCTATAGTTTTGCGGTTTTCCTTGAAAATGCTATATCTTTTCTCTATACAAGCTGATCTTCCTAAAACAGAGTTCTGACCATATCACCTCCCTTCTCTCATACAATAAAACTCCAGTAGTTCCCCATTACTCAGGATTAAATATAAACTCTTCTGTTTGTTTTTTAGAGCCCTTCATAAACTGGCTGCTCCCTATCTTTTCAGTTTTCTAACATCTTACTTTCCTCCTCATATTCTCCCCAGTGATACTGTTTTTCCTCCCACATATATTCCATTTCTCAATTCCGTGCTTTTTTTAGTGGATATCACCCCTTCCTGGAATTTTCTCCCTCATCTCTCCCTTCTAGTTTCCTTGACTTCCTTCAAGGCCCAGTTAAAATCCTACTTTCTTTCTTTCTTTTTTTTTTTTAAAGCAATTGGGGTTAAGTAACTTGCTCAAGGTTACACGGCCAGTTATTTTGTGTGGGTATTTAGTATCTGAGGCCAGAACCAATCCCGGGTCTCCTGACTCCAGGGCCAGCTCTCTCACTCACTGCACCACCTGGCCACCCCCAAAATCCTACTTTCTTTTTTAAAATTTATTTTATTTTTAATTTATGGAATAAAACAAGAACTTCTATAATGTATAATTTTAAAAGATTGTACATGAAACTGCAAATCTATTATATACAACTTGCTATTCCTTTTAAATATATAATAAAGTTCTCATGTAAATTTCTTTTTTTTCCTTTTTTTCCCCAAATAGGAATGTATATGTAAAATTAGACACAAATAGGTATGTGCATGTAAAATCATTCTATATCTGCTTGTATTTATCAGTTCTTTGATAACTGATAAATCCTGCTCTCTCCTGATCCCCATAAATGCTTGCAGGTCTTGGCATCATCTTTCTGATGTCTTGGTCTTCTTTGAGAATGAAGGACAAACCACACAACAATGCAAGTGCCTTCTTGCTAAGATTATCTCCAATTATTTCCAATCCTCACAACTTCCAGATAAACCCTCACAGCCATCATCTGGGGAACCAACTCCTGTGGAGAAGGGACCAGCTATCCCTGCCAACTACCACTACCACAGGTCAGACAAGCCAGTCTGGGTGAAGTGGTAAAACACCCTGAAGGAGAAATAGGAGGTAACATATCAGGCAAGATGAACTACCATCACCATCACTTTGCCTACCTTCTCCCTTTCTACCCTGGTGGAAATTAGCCAGGGACCTGAAAGGCTTCCAGTCCTGTGCCCACAGCCATTATCCTTGGAAGCATTATCCTTATGGAGATACAACCAGGCAAGCACTCACGAAGGTGCTATCAATCAATAAGTGATTATTAAGTGCCTACTATAGGGGTGAGGAACCTTTGGCCTTGAGGTCATATGTGGCCTTCTAGGTCCTCAAGTATGGCCCTTTGTTTGATCCAAACTTCACAGAACAAATCCCTTTCATGAAAGGATTTTTTTCCATAAAACTAGGACTCAACCAATGACCTAGGTCACATGTGACCTCAAGGCTGCAGGTTCCCCACCCCTGGCCTACTATGTCTCAGGCACTTCCCTAAGCACTTGGGGATACAAAAAAGGCAAAAGACATTCCTTACTCTCAAGGAATTCACTCCTTGAGTGAATGATGGGTGCTACAGCCACACATATTGAAGAAGGAGGGAGGGAGAGAAGGAGAAAAAGAAGGAAGGAAGGAGGGAGGAAGAGAGAAAAGAAAGAAGGAAAAGAAGGAGGGAGGAAAAAAAGATATGAGGAGGGAAAGGAGGAAGGAGGGAGAAGAAATGAGATTAAAGAAGAGGCATTACCATATGCTTTGTCACTGAACCCTAAGGACCATGGTGTCTTTCCATCTAATTTTCAGTTAAAATCTTTCATATATTTCTATCTCTCCAATTAGAATGTGAGCTGTCTTACTTTTCCATCTCCAGAGATTAACACAGTTCTGTGAACATAATAAGTAAATATATTCTGTATTTATTTGTTCATTTTGCTGTGTATTCTTGTTTGTAAATCATGCTGTCTTCCCCATTAGATTGTATACCAAGTAGGCACTTAATAAATGCTTGTTGACTTAAATAGTAGTTATTTGTATTTACATAGAGATAGATCAAAACTCTTAGTCTCCTAGGATTCATTCAATATTAAAATGATTGGTTGTATAATTTATTAATAGCACAATCAATAATAACATAAAGGGTCACACAGCTAGATTTGAATTCAGGGATTCCTGGTTCCAGGTTCAACACTCTAGCCACTGTGCCACCTAACTGCCACTTAACATACATAAAGAATATGAATGCTACCCGTTACTGTCTTTATTCTGACATACTTGAAGTCTACGATGCGTCCCTGGGGCAGCTAGGTGGCACAGTGAATACAGTGCCAGATTTGGGAGTCAGGAATCTTCCTGAGTTCAAATCTGGCCTTGGCTACTTATTAGCTGAGAGACCTTGGGCAAGTCATTTAACCCTGTTTGCCAATACAATGATCCAAGACAATGCCAAAGGACCCATGATGGAAAATGCTATCCACATCCAGAAAAATAACTAATAGAGTCTGAATGCAGATCTAAACATACTATTTTCACTTTCTTTATCTTTTTCATGTTTTTTTTTATTTTGGTTTATTTCATCTTCAACAACATGACTAATATGGGAATGTTTTACATGACTGCATATATATAATAATCTATTTAAAATTTTTACCTTTGGGGGAGGGGGAAGGGAAGGAGGGAGAACATTTGGAACTCAATTTTTTAAATTAATGTTAATTGTTTTTACATGTAATTGGAAAAAATAAAAGACAATAAAAGCTGGCTTGAAGCTTAACATTTCAAAAAACTGTTTACATCAGTGTCATTATCTATAAAATGAGCTAAAGAAGAAAAATAACAAACCATTCCAGTATCTTTGCCAGGAAAACCCTAAATGGGGTCACAAAGAGTAAGATACAACTGAAAAAAAAAGGCTGAACAACAATAACAACCTGTCCCCCTAGTTCTTCTCTTTTCCAAGCTAAATATTATGTTTCTATTAATGAAACCACCCTAAATCAGTTCTTTTAGCTGCCATATTGTACTCCTGAGAGGCAGCATCCTATTAGATAGAGAGCTAGCTTTGGATCAGGAAGACTTAAGTCCAAGTACCTCCTCTGGCATAAATGAATGGATAGCCCTTCTCTTCTCCCCTTACCTGGTAGATCTAAAGCTTTCTTTCTTTTTCTTTTCTTTTCCTTCTTTTCTTTTTTCTTTCTCTCTTTCTTTCTCTCTTCCTTCCTTTCTTCTTCCCTTCCTTCCTTCCTTCCTTCCTTCCTTCCTTCCTTTCTTTCTTTCTTTCTCTCTCTCTCTCTCTTTCTTTCTTTCTTTCTTCCTTCCTTCCTTCCTTCCTTCCTTCCTTCCTTCCTTTCTTCCTTTCTTTCTTTCTTTCTTTCTTTCTTTCTTTCTTTCTTTCTTTCTTTCTTTCTTTCTTTCTTTCTTTCTTTCTTTCTTTCTTTCTTTCTTTCTTTCTTGATATGATGGTGAACATAAACTACAAGTTGTCAGGCCAACTGGAGGGATACATGGCTAGTCAGTGTCAGAGGTTGAATTTGAACTCAGAGCCTCCTGACTCCAGGGCTGGTGCTCTCTCCATTGTACCAACTAGCTGCCTATATCTACAATTTTTAAGGTTTACAAAGCACATCCTGAATACATTCTCTCATTAGAGCCCCTCAATTACCTTGTGAAGTGGGGACTGCAAGTATTATTTATATTATCATTATGCATATGAAGACATGGCCACACAGCTAGTCCATATTAGAGGTAAGATTCGTACATGGATCTTCCTGACTCTCAAGCCAGTATTCTCTGCTCTGTCACAAGTCTTAGCTGATATGGAAATTTAGCTTTAATGACACTCTAACAGGAACCTATTATTCTTTTCTACTAAATCTCTCATATCTTCAGTTCCATCTCTTCTATATATATATATAATAGAATATATATATATTCTTCTATATACATATATACATATGACTCTTTTTTCAATAAGCTTCCTATTCATTTACTGCTATCTCTTTAGACACCTCACCCTTCTGCATCAGAATCAACTGTTATAACATCATTAGAATTTCTTCTTTTTCTTTTCCTTTTTTTTCTGGAGCATGCCATCCTCCCTAAACTGGCTCCCTTCTTAGCACAGAGAATCAAAGCAGATGCCTAGCTTACTGAAGTTCACCATCACAGCATGCTTCTCCCTCTACTCTAGATATGTGAGCTGAGTCAGTAATCCATTATCTAACCCCTCCAGCTGGCCTGACAACTTGTAGTTTATATTCACCACTGTATCACCTCCACATCTCTTTACTTTGGTCTTTACTCAAATGGTTTCTGCCCTGTCTGCCTATTTCTGGATGTTTTCCCATCTCCTAACCCTGTACCCCTTAAACAAGGTACAAGCTTCCATTCTTTATTTTGCCAGATTTTAGTGATACCTATTAAGTCCCACTTACCTCCCTGCACTAAGATCTCTTTTGTTTTATTGTTCAGTTGAGTCCACTCTTTGTAACCCCATTTGGAGTTTTCTTGGCAGAGATACTGGAGTTGTTTGCATTTCCTTCTCCAGCTAATTTTACAGATGAGGAAACTAAGGCAAATAGGGTTAAGTGACTTGCTCAGGGTCACACAGTAATTGTCTGAGGTTGGATTTGAACTCAGGAAGATGAGTCTTTCTGACTCCAGGCCTGAGACTCTATACACTTTATCACCTGGCTACCCACTAAGATCTCTGGTTTATCTTTTAGCAGTAACCTGCACAGAAGTCCTCAATGTAGTTGAGATAAAATGTAGATGCAATGTAGTTATTAGGAACATGCCCTAACTTCTCAATTAACTGGGAGGGTTTATTAGCCATGTCTGTACATGTGCCGCAGTGTTTTTTTTCTTCTGTTTACAATCAATCAGTAACTAGCAGGCAGTGGAATTTTAACTATTGAATTCTTGTCTTTAAAGTCTGGTTCTGGACAGCTTTTTGACCAACATAAAAGCTGAAGAAATAAAAGAATGATTTTTTAAACAAGTAAAAAAATGATAACATAGGAAAGCTTTTCAATTTCCCTTGACCTGACAATAAAAATGAAGTAGGTTTGGGGGTTTCCCTGAGGGTATTCAAGTGCTATAATAATTCATTCTTATGGAACCACATCATGCTTTTCTCAAGTTTGTCTCTTTTATTATCACACTTATAGAATTAGAAAATCACAGAACCTGATAGAAGGTACCTCAGGGATCATTTCACCCAAACCCCTATTAACAGGATCCCCCTACAACATTCCCAATAACCTGTCAACTGAACTTTCCTTAAATACCTCCCAGATGCTAGAAACTCTCTAGCCCTACGATCAAAGGAGAGATAGTGCTTGCAAAGCACTTAGCAAAGGGCCCATAGTAGGCACGTAGTAAATACTTGTTCTCTTTCCTTCACTCTACGTGGACACCCTTTCCCCAAGTCAGTCCTTTCCATTTTAGACAGATCTAAACCAAGAACTTCATCATTATAGTGGGTCAAAATCTGCCTTCCTATAACTGCTCCTAATTCTCCCTTCTGAACCTATGCAAAATAATAAATCTAAATCTCTTTCAAGTGACAGTCCCTCAGATGTCTGAAAATAGCAACTGTATCCTTCCTAAGACTTCTTCAGGCTAAACATTTCCAATTCCACAAACTGATCCTGAATAGTATAATTTCACCCGCCTACGTACCATGCAGTGCCCCCATGTGGTACCAAATTAAACACAGTACTCTTGTTTGGGTCTGACCAAAGCAAAGTGAGATCATAACCTCTACTGTTCTGGACTCTTCATGGTACAGGAGAGTCAAGAACAGGAATTCATCTTTTGAACCAAGTACTTTCCTAGGAAAATACTGCTTTCTCAGAATATTTTTAGTTCTTTTAAAGTAGTCAAGATAGAAACAATTTTGATAGAAACTACCTGGCAAGTATGTGGTAAGGAGCTATTTTTTTCCTTTCCCCTTTGGATTTCAGAAGCATTAAAATGAATCTTAAAAAACACACACAAAGAAAAATTTATGATAAATGAACTGACTGAAACATCTGAATCTCCCACCACTTGTTTTCTCATGGGTTTTGGCTACAGTGTAAAGCTACTCTTTAACAGCTTTTAATAATTATCAGAAACTTTTCAAGGGCAGAGTGTTCTCCCCTCTTCTTAAGGAACATCTTTACTGTACTTTATCTGCAAAAAAAGTGAACCTCTTCTACCTCAGATTCCTTTATGAACCTCTTCCCATTTTTCTGTGGAGTTACCAGGATATTATCATTATCCAAAGCTCCTAGATGTGGACAATATGCCGGAGGAGAGAGGGAGCAGTGGAATCCTATTTAGCTTTTAAGATAGGTTCTAGTGGTTTCTATTTAATATACTGTTTAAACCCATTACATGCTTTCACTTATGCGCCTATATTCAATTGAATATATACTCACTTGTAGAATCCACTAACAGGAATCACAAATCTAAACTAATAACAAAACAGGAATCTACTAAAAAAAACTACCCATCATAATGAAAAGATGATTTAATAAGTTATAATAGGGCCACATTTAAACCTAACACATCTGTACCTGGATTTAGAAGAGAAGTAATCCTTTGACCATTATCCCTCTCTGCTCCTCCTCTTCCTCCCTAATACCTAGCAATTTCTTTTTTCTTTTTTTTTCCCTAAGAAATGACATCACCTATTGGACCCAGTAAATCCCCCAAATGCCTTGGGGATTCAATCTGCTTGCTGAAGAGAAAACATCATCATCTTCATTATGATCTGATTTCCCCAAGACACAAAAAAATTAAAAATAAAGATCCAGAAGTAGAATGAATCTGCTTTGTTCAGGTTAATCTATCTACTCACATACAATCATAATGCTGTTGCCTACATGCACAGTTTCAATGTTTCATTCAATGTTGGATTTCAGAAAACAACACAAAACTATTAAATTGACCAATTTTTCAACATAACTACTGGCTAGACAGAACCAAAATAATCTAAGCCTCTCACTTGTATGTCTTTCCAAATTATAATCCCGGCTTGCTTGCTTTATATTTTTCTTCAGGGCTTGTTCATTACCATAGAAACCAAGCTAAATGGACTGGTTATTCCACCTTCCCATCAGCCTCACTACTACGTGAATTTCTCTGCATTCAGATACAGTATCTTAGTCAATGTAAAAAGGAAGGTGAATCTGACAGTGGAGACACAGAAGGGAAAAGGTCTGTTGGAGAGGAGAGGTAAAGAATCAAATATTTACCTATAGTATGAAAATGGTTTTATCTACAAGGGTGCCCCTAAAGTCTAGACACATAAGAAATCCCATTATGTATATTTTCAAGAAATGAAATGAATGAAATTTTCAACAACATTTCATTTAATTAGCATAAATTTTACCATTACAGTTTCATATGGAATATAATCTTTCATTAGCTATTGGGGACTATTTTCCATATTAATTAGATTAATTTAATTAATTAATGGGATTTCCTATGTGTCTCCTATGTCTTCCTATAAAATCTCATTTAGACAAATTAAACAGAATTTTGAAAATTTCATTTCTTGAAAATATGCACAGTTAATGAGATTTCCAGTGTCCAGACTTTAGGGCCACCCTGTATAGCAGCAGCTAGATAGTACAAAGCACAGAATGCTGGGGCTACAGTCAGCAAGACCTTTGTTCAAATGTGATCTCATATACTTCTTAGCTGTGTGACCCTGGGCAAGTCACTTAATGTTTATCTGCCTCAATTTCCTCAAGTGTAAAATGGGCATAGTGGTAATACTTACATCACAGAGTTGTTGTAAGGATCAAATAAGATAATATTTTTTAAATGTCTAGCACAGTGCCTGGCAGAGAGTTGTCACTTCATAAATGATTATTTCTATCCTTCTTCCTTATAGTGCCTCAAAATCACAGGCATGGGGTTAACTACATCACCTTCCTTGCCCTTTTCATTAAGCTCTAATGGCTCTCTATTACTTTCAAGATCAAATATCAAGTCCTCTGATATTTAAGGACTCATACCCTGGTCCCCTCCTCCCTTCCAGCCTTCTTACCTCTTACTTCCCTCTATATACTTTAGAATCAAGCAATAGTGACCTATTTGTTATGCCTTGAATATAACACTCCAGCTCTCATTTCCATGCACTGGCTCTCCCTGAAGCCTGGAAGGGTCTTACTCCCAACACCTTTACCTCTTATATTCCTGGGCTTCCTTCAGGGCTCAACTCAAATGCCACCTTCAGTAGCATGCCTTTAACTGTACTACTGCCAGCTAGTGCTTTCCCCTTTCATATTTAGATCTTGCATGTACCTAGTTATTTACATATTTTTCCCTCATAAGAATCCATGCTCTTTGTCTTTCTATCAATCACTTGGCAATGAACTTGGACCACAGTAAGCATTTAACAAATGCTTGCTGTCTGACTGACTATTGTATTTCCACAAGAAGAACTCCTGACATTAGTCTATCTAAAACACTGTATCATTTATTCCTATCCTCTGCTAATATCAGTCATAAGCAGTTTTTGTTTCAAAATAAGATTTATGTACTTACTGGCATATTGCCTGGCATAAAGCAGAAGTCTAATAAATGCTAACTGATTGACCAGGTAATTATTCTTGCAGCATGAAATAACATTTTAAAAACATAACAAACTAAAGAAAGTGGTTAATAAATCATAATCTCTCAATCAAACGTCCAAAATGATTTTTTAAAAAGCTGATGGATATGGTGTCACTTGTAACTGGCATTTTAAAATGCAATCAATCTTAAAATGAAGGGATATTCTTTCATGTTTTTATCCCTTGTAATACTACAAATTGGCAAGAAGTACTTGTTTTCTTTATTTTAGCCTTTCATGGTCAACAAATGCTTAACAATCTTACTAAATTTTTCGTAGGTGTTCTCAACTACTTTTCAGGATAGTGAAGGAAAGAGAGGCAGCACAGTCTTTTTCCCATTCTCCACCCTGGCCTGAGAGCAGATTGAAATGTTTTGTTTTGTTTTAATAATGACCTAACTAGTTTATTCAGTAGGTATCCAAAATGCTTACATAGTGACATTCAACTCATTGATTTGAAGAAACTTTGGTCTTAACCCATAAACATGGTAATAAGTGCCATGTATAAGGTGTTTTGAGGCTGTGTAGCACAATTCACTCCACCTCACTTGATTCTCACCCAACTCTGTGAGACAAATGCACGTTTTCTCCATTTTACAGAGGAGGAAAATGAAGCTGAAGGAGGTTTAGTGACCTGATCAGAGCTATAACTCATAAGTGTATGAGGTGGGATTTGATATCCCATATCTTACTGACTCCAAGTAATTTGTCCTTACTAGGCATCATGGTACTGTAAAATGTCTAAAGTTGTAGTTTGCCCTAAAAAAAATCCTACATGATATTCCCAAATATCCAAAATGTTATTTTCTATTCTAGATTAATCTTTACTAAAGTCCTTTTCACATGCTTAGATTCTCAAAGGTTGCCTGAGTGAAGCACTGGTTCTGACAGGCCCTGCTAAGTTGCAAAGGCTTCCAGCATGGGTGAAAAGACAGGAAAAGTGTATGTCTCCTTAAGTTTGAAGAGGTTCATTGCCCAAAGATCGGTCACTTGTTAAGGTATTATTAGTTTGTTGGGTTCTTTTTTTAGTCACAGAAAAGCAAAAAGGTTGTCTACTAAAACATAGTGGGGTTACAATTGGCATGGGTCAAATGAAATAACTTCTCTGGACCTCAGTGTCTTAATCTCCTTGAAAGCCAGCTCTGACCCCAGGCCTCTCCTCTTTTATATTTATACTTACCACACTTTGTGATTTCATCAACTGTGACAGGTTTAGTGTTGTCTATGCAGACAATTGTTAGAGATATGTATATCCGGTCCTAGTCTTCTGAACTTCAGTTCCTATCTCTTAGACTACTTGAATTAATGTTTCAAAGGCATCTCAGATTTAATATTTCTGAAAACAAAACAACAAAAACTTCATTTCCTTTTTTCCTCCATATCATTCTCTCTTTCAAACTTCCCTATTACCAACAAGGATGCCACTATCCTCACAGACCAAGCTCACAACCTGACTGTCATCTTCAGCTCCTCAAGCTCATTCAGTCCTTTGCTAAATTTTGTCATTTCAATGCCTGCACTCTGTTTTATAGGTGCCCTTCTCTCCACTTAAACAGCCACCACCCTCTTTTACCCATCTCTCCTGGACTGTCTCAGGGGTGGAGGCTTCATTGGTCAATTGGTCTTCATTTCTCCTTACCTAATGCCAGGACATCTTGTTCCATGAAGTTCAGACCAAGCAAAGCAGCAGATGGAAAGTGGAGTGAGCTGCAAAGTTCAAGTCCTGCCCTCTATAAAGGAAAGTTTTGGGTGGAAGTGAGTGTTCCACCCTCCAGTCCTCCAATCAAATCTATATGATAATTATCCACATACCTATTGAAGGTTTTATTAACAAAAATATGAAAAAGGAACAAGGAGGCTTTTGAATTTTTTTCTATAGAAGATCACATCTTGACTTTGAAATATGAAGAGCAATGTCTTCCAGATTTTTAACTTAAAAAATTTTCATGGATATTCATATGATAGTAATTGTGTTATTAGTAGTCATCTATTGAAAATACATGATGGCAAAATGACTACTAAACATATGGATTTCCAAGACCTCTTTATAATAAATCCATGACCCCTCTGGCAACCATAAGGCAACAAGTTGGAACTCAATAGCAAAGAAAATACACTGCATTTGTTTCCTAATTATAAAAAAAAAAATTGGTTTGGTACAGCAAAATATACCTTTGTAGTTATCATCTTACAAAGTACCTCTCAAGTTTATTTTAAAAATCACACCAGATTCCAAGTTTATAGATGTCACCTTAGAGAAAACTGTTCAATTATCACCAGATCATCAATATTATGCAATGTACAAAACAAGGAGTTCTATTATCACCAAAAGTGTTTGTCTCTGTCAAAGAATATGCCTTTCACAAAGTCCACATGGAAGACAGATTCCCTACGTAGAGAGATCGTTCATGTATTCCTATCTGAAGATGATGACATTGTGCTGACTGTGTAAAACCTTAAAAAAATACAAAAATATCCCAGCTATTAGAGAATATCACAATATTTCAGAAGACAGACAAGGAATTGGGAGCAGAATTGAAAATAAACAAGAAAACAGCTGGGAAGTTGGGCAGCATTTTCAGTGACAAGGAAACAAGTGTTTACTGAGTGCCAAGCAATGTGCTAAGTGTTGAGGATACAAATACAAGCCAAAAAAAGCCTGTCTTTGCCTTCAAAAGAGCTTACGTTTAATGGAGGAAGACAAGACACAATAGGAAAGTGAAAGGGAGAGGAGGGAATAGCCAAAGGTTGGCATGGTGTTGAAGTCTAAAAAGTCAGTAACACAGCTAGGAAGGTTAACCTGTGTGAGGCCCTCCCCAAAATAGAGGCTCCAGTAAGAATTTACCAGCGACAGAAGGGGGCTGTGATGGTCTAGGGCAGGAGTGGGGAGGCCCCAAGTACTGCAGGAAGTTCTTGGGGTGTTTGTAACTTAGGCATGGTGCTGAAAACCAGAAAGTCAGAAGTACAGCTAGAAGGGAACTGACATTTAGTTGCTACCCTGACATAAAACCCTATGTTTTTAATACAATTGTTCTAATGGTTATTGCTAGATGTCTGCAAATTATGGAAGAGCACCATCTCAAATCAAAATTTGAAGTTTTCCATAAAGAACAATGGAGAGGCATAGGCAAGGCAGAAACAGGCTGCTTCCTTTCATATTTGTATCCTTTGTATGCAGTAGATAAAATTACTGGACCTTGAGTCAGGAAGATCAAGTTCAAATTCAGTCTCAGTCACTCACTTGTGCTACCTTAGACAAGTGACTTAACCTGTTTGCCTCAGTTTCTTCAGCGTAAAATGGGAGTAATGGTACTTACCTCCTAGGGTTGTTATGAAGATCAAATGAGATAATATTTGTAAAATACTTAGGACAATGTCTGGAACTTAATAGATGCTTTAGAAATGCTAGCTGTTGTTATTGTTTTCTTAAGTACCTAACACAGTTCCTGGTACATATTAGGAACTTAGTCAATTCTGGCTACAGAAATATATTAACAATGATGATTTGCATGAAAGAACTGACACAAAAATATATAACATATACATATATATCCACACATTTTATTTACACACACACACATACACTAAAACCAAAGGCTAACAAAGATAGCCCAAGTGTTGCACTGGTACAAAATGCTTAAATTCCAGAGGAAGTTATAGTGAATATTGAGTATATCCCCTCCCAAAGATTACTGGGAGATCAAGGACAAGTCACATGGAATGGGAAGGTATAGAAGGCATATAAACTGCACTACTCAAAGAAGTACACCCACATCAGTGAGATCACATAGCTAATATAATATAGATATATTCTTCTAACATGTTTTTATGAACATTTTAAAAAATTAGGGAGTTTATAAGTCTATAAAAATCTTAGGCAGATGGGTTATTAGCAAAACTCTTCAAATAGTAACACAATCAGAATAAAAAATCAAAAACAAAAAAACTTCCATTTTGCCTAGGTTTTCAATCTTAGCAAGCTTCTCATTTGCTCCAAATATCTGCAAAATGCTGATAAGTGCACAGTTTAGATGAAAAAGAAGACCTTAGATTGGTTTTATGTTTTTAGGCTGATGTCTTGATGTACGATAGAATGAATTCACTGACTATCAAAGAGTCAGATGATAGATTAGGAGAGACATAAAACACATCAGTACTAAATGCCAAATTTTACTTTGTCTTTTACCTCCATCTGTTTTCTTAAAAAGTCTAAATATTATCCAGGATATTCACTTTGCACTTAGAAGAATAAATACCGACTACAAACAAAACCAAATCCTACAATCCTAAGCCAAATATACAAGGTATTTCATAGTCAGTGCAGTTTTAGTCTATTAAAGCTTTAAACCACACCAGTACTTTGGGGATACCCTGTACAATTCATCCCCTTTAAGTATACATTGCCATGATAAGTTTCAGGACAAATAAGATTTCTAATTATCCATAGACCTTCTATATCACTTGCTCCAAACAACCCACTCCTCTGTAAAGATTTGTAATGGTAAGGGAATTTGAAGATCTTCCCTACCCCTTAATGGGCTTCAAGTGGAACCAATAAGAGGGGCTTGATTGGGGGGAGGCTTGTTTTTCAGGAAGGCCCACATCTTTTGTTATTTTGTAATTAGTTAGTGGGTCACAAAGGTTGTGATGTCTTCTGACCATGATGAAGGGTATATATACTCTGAGGTGAGGTGTTGCTTTGGGACTCACTTATGGGAAGAGTTGTGTGATTTAGCCAGATGAAACTTTGGGTAGCCATTGAGCCCCCTGGCTTTGAAAACCCAGATGTTGGTGCTTCTCTCTCTGTTAATTAACTATGTATGTATGTAATGGTCAGACAGGTAGAAGCCCTGTCTGTTGGTCTGTTGAACTGTGTTATTTTCTCTGTATTTTTTTGTCTGCTTATAATTTCTGAAGTGCAGGGTGCTATGATATAGTTATAGATATATTTAATTAAAGATTGTTGATCCCTTCCTTTAGTAAAGCAGATCAAAGAACTTGTGCTAGCAGCCATCTTGGGTATGCTAGGATGCTTGCTTTTACAAGACTTGACTGATAAACCACCAATTTACAATGAATGGAATAGGACTTAGCATTTTTCCAATGGTTTTACTATCACTAATCCATCTATACAAGATCCATTCACAATGGCATAAAGACCCCACTGGTACAAACAAAAGGTGTGTACCTTAAGTGGTCTAGTTTGCTGCTAATTCAATTACTCATTGCATTTTTTTTTTTTTACAATATTTCTAAAATCACATTTAGTGGCAAAAAAAAAATAGTAGCCTATTTTTTTTTAAAGCAATCTGGGTTAAGTAACTTGCTCAAGGTTACACGGCCAGTTATTTCTGGGTGTGGTACCAAGTATCTGAGCCCGGATTTGATCCCGAGGTCATCCCCACGCTGGAGCCGGTGCTCTTACTCACTGAGCCACCTGGTCCCCCCAGTAGCCCAATTTTTAAAATATGGTCTACAGTATTGAAGAGTCAAGAAAAAAATCGTGAATGTGGCATACTACAAGACAAAGATTTAGGGTCCAAAGACTCCCAAACCATGCAAGTTATATATAATCCACCTTTGAGGAAAGACAAAAGGAGTTAAGATCTCTGAAAGTTGCGATGGTCTTTAAATCATGCTGGAGTGAAGACAGGCTGCTTCTTTGAAGGGTGACACTGGTAAGAAGTTTAACCAAAAGGGGTTGTGGAAATAAGTACGAAGAAAGAGACTAAGAAATAAAAAGAGTACAAGCCCTGTGTGAATATCCAGTCTATATTTGAAAACCTGAAACAGAAATTTACTTATTCATGAGACGGCCTCATTTTCAGTATAATAGTTAGGAACTAATCCTTTATAGCAAAATAAAATCTACCTCCCTATTCATTCCACTCACTAGTCCTACTTAAACTTTCTGTAACTGTACATTAGTAGAGATTTCTTCATTGTTATGGCATTTCGTGTATTAGAAGACAGTCTTTTAAATTTTTTTCCAGCTAAGCATCCTCAGTTCCTTCAACTGATGGTCCCATAGCATGGCTTCAAGGGCCCTGGGGTTGGTTCTTCTCCAAATATTCTTGTTAAGATCTCTTTTAAAATGTGACACTCACATCTAAACATGATACCCCAAAGTAGTATGACCAACAGATCGAGGAGTAGACATAATTGCTACAATTTTATTAGCATAATCTTTATATCTTTCTACTGAAGAGGTTTTTTTAAAGACATAGGCAATGATAAAAGGGACATTATGACTGTAATTTCAAGCTAATTTCATTCTGAATTTAGAAAAAAATGCAAGATCAAAGACCATTTCATATCTTCTAGGCTGCTACCTTATAAATCAAATGTTTGCAGTATTTTCAACCTTTTAACCTTTCTAAACTCTTCAAGGCAAATTATAAAGAAGAATGGAATCAAGATTGGTGCTATAGAAACTGAAAACAATATTATTAGGCAACGTGAGATTGGTAAGGGTTAGAAACATTAAAGAGGATAATATTATGAATGGGAGACACTTGTGGAAAAATACCAGATTCCAATAATCATCATCAACTTCATGTATCTCAAATTCTGTATCCAAAAAGAGTTATCTGAGGTAAAAAAAAATAGACAAAACAGTTAATATTAGAAACGTGGAGCTATTTAGGGGCACCTAGGTGGCCTGGTGGATAAAGCACAAGACCTGGAGAATGGAAGATCTGAGTTCAAATCCGGTTTACTAGCTTTGTGACCCTGGGCAAGTCATTTAATTCTGTTTGCCTCAGATTCTTCATCTGTAAAATGAACTGTGAGATGAGAAGGAAAGGGCAAACCACTCCAGTATCTTTGCCAAGAAAAGCCCAAATGGGGTGACAAAGAAATGGACATGACTGAAATGACTGAACAATAACAGCTATTTATGTAGAGGAGGATTTTTAAATAAGTACTCTGACCTGCCCCCAACTTTTCAGGTTAATAAACACTGAGTTGAAAGGCAGTGATGAATAGTGGTTAGAAAACTGGCCTCCAGTCAAAAAGACAGGAGCTTCAATCCCACTTCTGACAAATACCAGCTCTGTGACATAAAGCAAAATCACAGAACCTCTCCGTGCCCCCAACTAAGACTACAAGTTAAACAGGAAGTGCCAACTGGCATTGGTAACCCTTCATAAGCTATCCCCTTCTAACCTTTCCAATCTTCATACATCTTACTCCCCACCTCCATGTACTCTGTGATCAAATGACACTGGCCTCCTTACTGTTCTCACACACAACCCTCTGGCTCCCAAATCTGAGAATTTTCATTAATTGCCCCCATGTCTAGAACATACTTCTATTAGATCTCTGCCTCTTGGGATACTTAAATTCTTTGAAGTCTCAACTGTACCTCTTGCAACAAGCTTTCCCAGCTCTCCTTAATCTTAGTGTCTACCCTCCATGATTATCTCCAATTTATTTCATACAAATTTTCTCTTCACATAGTTCATAGTTGTTTTATGTTGTCTCTCATTAAACTGTGAGCTCCTTGAGTCCAGGAACTGTTCGTTTTTTTTTATGTTTGCTTTTTGTATCCCTAGCACTTAGTACCTGGCACTCAAACAGTTGCTTAATAAATGCTTCTACTAAACCTAAGCATTTAATCAATACCCTTGTGTACTTGATTCAGTTAGAAAAATGGATAGAAACACATCTGAGATTTTACTTGGAGTTTACTATGATAAAAAAACTATTAAAGAATGTAAACTATTTATTTGGAAAATGGGTTCTGAATACTCATACCTCTCACTGGTGTGTTTTATACTTTTTTTTACTGAATTTCCACCTACAAGATCTCACCTGCCCCCCACAGCTCTCAGAGGGAAGTAAGTAAGCTTTTCGTTGTCATTGCTTTTGGATGGTCTCTTAGAAGGAGAAAAGGAGAAACTGGAAATTCCCTGAGACTAGAAACTTATAAAACATGATTTAAAATAAACCCAAGCTGGGTGGCTAGGTGGTACAGTGAAGAGAGCACTGGCGCTGGAGTCAGGAGGATATGAGTTCAAATCTGACCTCAGACACTTCTTACTAGCCACATGACCTTGGGCAAGTCACTTAACCCCAATTGCACTGACTTCCCCCCTCCAAAAAGCAATAAAATAAATAAACTCAAAAGAAAAAGTTTTCCCACATTTCCCTTATGATTATCTGAGAAGGTAAAATATTGTAGCACTGACTTCTTTTTATCTAAGTCAAAGTCTTTATAGCATAAGGGTAATTCTTTAGAGGGAAAACCACAGTCCATCAAAACAAAAAAGTTTAACTGTGGAAAGCAGCATTGAAAGACCCAAATCACCTAAGTGAAAAAGAAACTGTTCCCTTGCTTGGACTGTGTATCCACATTCATTATCCCAATGTTCATGGCTTCTACAACAACATCTGCAGCTCTGACTTCTCACTTGAACTCTCTATCTACATATTTCCAGTTGTATGCAGCACAATTTCCCTTACTTAAATCCACTATGTGAAACCAAGGTCTCTCCCTTGCAAAAAACCAGCTACTCTTCCAAGCCTGTCCCCATCAGTCCTCTCCTCTGATACTCCATGGTACTTAAAGGAAGTGCCAAACAATTAAACACTTCATCATACTTCATTTTGCTACGCTCAATTTTGTTTCTTCTGTGTCACTCTTCTTTCCTCAACCTAGGCTGAAAACTCTGCAGGGAGATATTTTTCATCTGTTTGCTAATCTAATCTGAGCATCTAATATGTTGCTGAGAATATGGCAACCATTCTGATGTTTTTGTCAATTTATTATTTCAATTTCTTCTGCTAGAAGGCTTTGAGTCATCTTTGGTTCTGTCCTCTTTCCTCTTTTATATCCAATCTGTCACCAACCCCTATTCTTTCTTCCTTCAAAATGTGTCCTACTTGCCTCTCCCATAGGCATGTCACAAACAATCAGTGTTCTAGGCAACTCTTTTAGACTATAAGTGGCAGGGGAGGTACAGATCTGCATTGAAAGAGGGAATTTTCTCTTCTAGGAGTTTCTACATATGCCAATGGAATCACAAATACAAGTCCGCCATAGCCTGTCCTCCATGTTCTCTGTCTTCACTCTAGCTCAAAGTCTTAAATGTTCAAGATGATTTAAATGCAGGATAATTCAAAGAACTAAATGTTCTCTGAGGTCCCTTCCAACCCAAATTCTAAGATTCTGTGATTTCCCTAGTATACATTGTTCTCTCTTTTCTCTGAACTCTACCTGCATTTACTTAGTACTATATTATTACTATAGGGTTAAATAAGTCTGTGTTTTTTCTTCCCTGACTTCTTCCAAGCCCTGGTGATAGCCCTGCCCTAGCACAAATATGTCTACTGGCAGAGTACCTCTTATATCCCTACTCATCATCCTTTTGCTTCTGGATACCTTCACTGCTAGTGGGTGGGTAAGCCCCCACTCATTTCTCCTAACTTTAATCCAACCCTTATCCTCTCCCACTTTTGCCCCCAAGATTCTCAGATTTATATTTTCTGACATATGTGACTTTACAGCAGCATTTATTTTTCTTGGAATAATCTAGCTTGCCCAATGTCCTGTTTTATTTCAATTCAGGTTATAAGGTTTCTGAAAAAGCAAAATTCTTAAATAGAATACTTCCTCTGTGGATATAGGAATTCATGTGTTCAATAAATATATTTTATTTGTTGATTTATATGTCAGCATGTTTCAGCAAAATATACAGTTCTGCTATGGCTCCCTCCAGCAATGCAAGTTGCAATCATTCTACATGTCTTCTCATCCCTTTCTAGTCTTCTCAATATTTTTTCCCATAAATACTCGCTACAGGATCAACCCAATGTACTTAGAGATCCTCTTTGCAATCTTCTGCTATTTTAGGAATAAAACTCTACCATCTGCATGCACATATATACATATACATATATAACACATATACACATGTATGTATAGCTATATGTATGGCTATGTCTATAGCATATATGTATAGCTATATCTATATGTATGTATAGCTATATGTATACAAACTATAGCTATATCTATACAAACACAGATATATGTTGATTCTCATTCTCCTTTTCGATTAAAACATAAAAGCTTCTGGTTTTCTCAATTATAGGACTTAGGGGTAGACATTAACAAGATGATCTATGCTTTAGCACAGATCCTTAGTTTAAAGACGAAGAAACAGAAACCTAGACCTAAGATTAATTAGGGCTTTACAGTACTTTTGATACATATATTCTAAAATATGCAAATACTTACATATACCCACTATGTACCTTTTCACTGACCTTTGCCTTTTTTTTTCTAAAAACAACTATGTATGATTTAAAGTCATAAAACATGTGGTTAGTAAAAAGATGGGCTTTTTGCAGCAGTGAGAACTTTTTAATCACTGAAAACACTAAGCAATTAACCAGATAATTTGGATTTTCTCTTATTATATTCTGAATTTCAGCTTGTTGTCCATAAGCAGTGTCTAGATAATATACATGTTGATATGCTAACATTGAGCTACTTCCAACAATCTGTAATAATCTGCATATTTTCTTGTTTTAACACTTTTTATATCAGATATTTCCCACTATATGCCTACCCATACATATGGTCATCCCTTTTAACAAAGAATCCAGTTGAGCAAAATCAATGAAATCAACATTTGACAACATGAACAACATTCTATGTTCACAATCTCCCACACATTTATAAAGAGCAGGGATATGCAATTCACTCTGTTCTCCAGAAGCAAGATTATTCATTACAACTCATCTGTGTTCAACTGACTTTTAGAGTTGCTTTCATTTACATTATTGTGTAGTCACTGTGTATATGTGAATGTGTATATTCTCTTGTTCAGTTTTCTTCATATTATTTCGTATAAGCTTTCCCATATTTCTCTGAATTTCCCATATTTATCACTTTATGGTCCAATAATATTCCACCACATCCATATACAATTATTTGTTCATTCTTCTAGTACTCAAAGTATATCCACATAATTTCCAAGTTTTTGCTATCAGAAAGAATACTGCCATGAATATTTTGACACAGATGGAGCTTTTATCTCCATCGTCACTTTCCTTGTAGTATAATTGGAGTATGCATTTTAACCCACTTTATTTTTTAAGTATGGATGGACAGACAAATTTCTTTTGTATTGCTTTTAATTTCACTGAGAAGGATATCATTTGAGAACAGAAGCATGTGGAAAACCTCTTCATCAACAGAAAATTCTTCTTTTGTTATCTTCCAAATAATCAAAAACGCATTAAGAGTTCAGTAGTTTTATGTCAATCAAATTAAAAAGTAAAATTATCTTTAATAATTCCATAATATTTTATAGACTGTCAATCAGGATAACTACAATGGTTGTAGGCTTGATCACTTCTGCTTAAAACAAAAAATGCTATGTTCTTAATGCACCATTAATAGCCTTTTTTCCTTTCCCTAGTGCTTAGAAAATTAAAAATATTTAAGATTTTCAAACCTTTGTGAAGGAAAAGAAATATTTGATTCTAGGTAGAAAGAAGCCATAATGACTTGTCTAGAAGCATGGTATTTGATCATCTATATTTTGTTTTGTTAGTTCCTATTCCTGTTATTTCATTGGTTTAGCTAACTCCCCAAATGGAAACTTCTTCCAGTAAAACACATACAAAGGCAACAAATTCATAGGCTCCTTGACTATGACTTCATTGGCATAGGGATCATATTTTAAGGCACTCCCTTGACCCATGCAGAGTAGCACCTTCTTTGCAACTTAAGAGTCTTAGAGTGGGAAGAGAGGAAGGGTTAGAATTTGGAACTCAAAACTTTTTAAAATGTTAAAAATTGTTTTAACATGTAATTGAGGGGGGAAATAAAATATATAATTTTTTAAAAGAATCTTAGAGAGTTGTCTAATACACTGAGAAGTGACTGGCCCATGGTCACAATGCCAGTATGTGTTAGATACAGGATTTGAACGCAAGTCTTCTTCACTCCAGGTTCCTCTATTGATTATATCATACTTCTCTGATTTTATCACACACATGCATATACACAGATTATAAGGAAGATCAAACATTTTTTATCTTGACTCATTACACAGTAAAAAGTACAAGTTATATGAGGCATGTTGTTGTTTGGTCATTTTTTAATCATGTCTAACTCTTCATGACCTCATTTGGGATTTTCTTAGCAAAGATACTGGTGTTTACCATTTCCTTCTCCAGTTCCTTTTACAGATGAGGGAACTGAGGCAAACTGGGTTAAGTGACATGCCCAGGATCACACAGCTAACAAGTATCTGAGACCAGATTTAAAGTTAGGGAGATGAGTCTTCCTGAAGAGGTAGGATAGTATTGGATAAAAATGTATTTTCTATTTTATATTGGAGAGTGAGAAATGTATATCTGGGAGTATCTTACACACAGCAGACCTTTTAAAAGGTCTGTTGAAGAATGAAATTTGAAAGAGGCATTCATCAATAGTTAACTTTCTAGCTCTCAATCAACCTCAAAGACTATTGGGAGTAGCAGCGCAAATAGGCAGTAGAAGTTAATCCAATTAGCAGTACTCCTGACTGTTCACAAAGCATTCTTTATTGACTTTCATTTATCATCCCACAATGAAAAAAGAAATAATGTTCAGGTCATCACTCTTACACAAAATTTGATTCCAAAAAAATCAGAAAAATGCTTAAGCAGCAGGTATGTTTTTGCTTTCTTTTTTCCTATCTCCAGGCCATATGACACAAACCAGATAGCAAGATATTATGTAGGACCCAGAATTATAAATCAATACCTACAACCTGTGCTATTAAAAATTTAAAGCACAAACAGCTTTACATAAGAATAAAAAATGAGGATAGTGAAATAGCAAATATTATAAAGTATAAATTTATACAGAGATCTTCAAGATATTATTCTTACATTGTTATTCCCATTTTGTAGATAAGTAAACTGAGGACCAGAACAATCTTGCAACTTGCCTGTGATCACACAGCCAAAAGGTACTGAAACTAAACTTTGAACCCAAATCTCTACTCTAAAACCATTGTTCTTTCCTCTAGTCTACTACAGTGTCTTTTGCCTCATCATACTCTAACATGAATGCCATAGGAAATCAACAATGCTCAAACAGACATCACTCCATCTTCTATTTCAATTTAAATTCACAAAGCAGATATGTCTATTACACCTCTGTAGTAACTTTAAGAATGAAAAAAATGTTCAGGGAAAAATATTACATTGACAAGTTTGAAAACTAATGACATCTTTTGTCACATAGAGAGCTTTGGGATCTTAAAATTCAGTGGTTTGTCTGTGCTGCACTCAATTTCATATTTTAATGCCATGTGATTCTAACCATTTCAAATACTTTCAGAAAATCTTTGAATAAGGTGTCCATGAAATGAGACAGCTAGGTAGTGCAATGGATAGATGACCTGCACTGGAATCAGGAAGATTCATCTTCATGAGTTCAAATCCAGCCTCAGACAAATACTTACTAGCTGTGTGACCCTGGACGAATCATTTAACCCTGCTGGCCTCAGTTTCCTCATCTGTAAAATGAACTGGAAAAGGAAATGGCAAATCACTCTAGCACTTTTGCCAAGAAAATCCTAAATGGGGCCACAAAGGGTCAGATGTGATCAAAAAACAACTAAAATTCATGATATACAAATTTGACTTTCATTGTTTCTCCATCTTGAACCATATTTTCCAACATATTTTTCATCATCCCACGCTCTCCCCCACTGACATTTTTGCACTGAAATAACTTAATATCAAAATAGGTAATGATGTGTTTTGGACAATTTTGTAGAATTCTCCATAGAATATCTCTTCCTCTTCAATTTATGTTACAGCTATTCAGATTTAAGCTGCAATCATCATCATGGATTCTTCACTTATGTCCATCATAAGAAGTACACAGAGAAAGATAAAAAAAATAATCCCATGAAGTGATGCTTCCTATTATCTTTGTAACCAATTCTAGCCAGTCTTTCATTCATCACTCCCTAGAGACCTGTGAACCACCTTTCCATTTAACTGTGCCCTCCCTTTGTCTTCTGGTTTCATTTGTACCAAGGCAACAACATCAGGGTAGCTTAATTTCTCAGGTTACCTATTGGCTTGTTGGATGTCGAACACAAGTGGTAAATAACTGTAAGTAAGGTGAATTTTCATGTAAGGTGGACTTTGGTGTGTGTAAAGCCAATTTTTTGTTATTATTTCTTAGAGTTCAGTTTTCCAGGATCCATGGCCATAACAATATTTTGTTCCCAGGTGTTAGATATGAGTTCCCATAACTATGGTTCATCTTCATCATGCTTGCAAAGCCTTACATAATAATAACTAATATTAAACATCTACTGAGACTGCGCAGTTAGATACAGGGATAGGGTGATGTAAACTTGTGAAGCTATTGCTGGCAATATGCCTTCTTTGTCTTTTGCTCCTATAAAACATCATTGGTCAGTGGATGGGGAACCTTAGGGTTGAATGCACAAATGCTGTGCATGCCTTGATTGGGAGGCTCCCATCAAGGCTTGTAGAGAATCTGTGTTTGCCTCAACTGGCCCGCATTGAGGCTTGAGGGGATTTCAGGGGTGCACAAACTGTGCCTGTCTCGACTGACAGGGTAGTTGCCCCCCTTCTCACCAGTCCCTGCGAGAAGGGTGATGAGGGAATGCTGTAGGAGTTTGTCTTCCCATTATCAGAAATCCTCTTCTGAGAAACTAGACTAGAATAAAGTAAGATTATTAACCCCTTTTTAGTGTCTTTCCTGTCTGACCAGAGCAAGTGTGAATATGTGCTAGCAGCCCTCCTGTGTGCTGTGTTTATTTGTCTTACAATACTGCATATCTAAAGGACCAACAGTTAATGTTTATAGACAGGCTAAATATAATGTTTTTCTTGGTACCCTCCATCTCCATTTTCTACTTTTCTGCCAGAAGTGGGGAGGGGCTACAGAGGACCAAGAGCTAGTTGGTGGCTTCCTTTCATAGGTTCTCCTGAATAAAGATTTCATTATCTACTCACCAACCTACTGGCCATAAGTTTATCTGTCCTTAACCAGAATGGTGCTCACTAAGTAGACATCCTGTTGCTGAGACTATACTCCTTCCAGCACAGAAAAATCTGTGGCTTCCCTGGCATGGCTTTATTTTTTGGAGGGCAATTGGGGTTGAGTGCCTTGCCCAAAGTCACATAGCTAGTAAGTATGTCAAGTGTCTAAGGCCAAATTTGAACTCAGGTCCTCCTGACTTCAGGGCCGGTGCTCTATGCACTGTGCCACCTAGCCACCCCAATGGCTTTTGAGAGCCCACAGCTACCTCAATACATGACAAGGCATTGTAGCAAAATTTTTGTGGAGGAATCAACTCAACAACCCATAAAATAAAATTAATTCAACATTTGGATGGTTAAAGTTCACATCTTCCAAATTCTGAAGCCACAGCTCAGATTCAGGTCACTGAACTTTTACAAAAGAGGGAAGAAGGAATAAGGATACAGAGAGAAGTGATGTCATTAAATTAAACAGTCTTATAGGTGTTGAAATAATGATGATTTTTTCTTTCTGTCTGCATTCTGATATGGAGTGGAGAACAATTGGCTGGTGTGTCAGACTGACTTTTCTCCTTTGGCAACATGTAATCAAATCTGGTTCAGTTCATAAGCAAGACAGAGTTGGTGAACTTAATCTGGACTTCTAAACAATGAGAAATTAGTCTATCTCTGCATAAGAGAGATCCAAAACTTTTCATTCAGCAAGAGTGTTTACATAGCAAAACTGAGCTATTTGGCTCAACAAAGAAACCTAAATAGTACTCTATGCTTGGCCTTGGTTAGCATAGTCTCACTTTTGTAAACTATCCTATTTACACATGTTTCTCATAATCAATCCAAAGACAGGCAAGATAATTAGCATTATGATACAAATACCTATCCTTTCCTATTATTAAATATTTCAAGTTAATGGCCCTGTCTTTCTAATCTAAGAAAGAATACCAGCATACAAATTGTTTTTAAATGGTTTTCAAGGAAACAGTAATTATTTATTATTTATTCACATTGATTTAACCTAAGAATCTCAAACTGACAAATATGAACTATAGTATTGTATATCATAGTGGACAGATTGAAATAATAGAAGTGCTTTCCTCATACAAAAAAAATGGGAAATTGACATTGATTCTTAAAATATTAACAAAAAATGGCATAAACTAGTAAAAAATATGACAGTTTTCTTTTTGAAGAAGCCATTCCTCCCATACCTAGAAGTTCCTCTCTCCATCTCTACCTACTCACTTCAAGCCAACAAGAATTTTCAAGCACTAAGCCCAAAGCCCAGTGTGAGGTGCTGGAGTACAAAGGCAAAAACTAATCATTTCTTTGTCTTCAAGGAGCTTACATTCAACATGCTTTTCTTGCTGCAAACCTAGATTAGGCAGCTGGTCAATGTTCCAGTCTCTCCAGATGAAAGTGCTCTTCACTGCCTTAAATTACCTAGGCCAGGGGTGAGGAACCTGTGGCCCTCTAGGTCCTCAAGTGCAGCCCTTTTACTGAATCCAAACTTCACACAACAAATCCTCTTAATGAAAAGATTTGTTCTGTAAAACTTGGACTAGTCAAAAGGCTGTGTGTGCCCAAGGACCTAGAAGGTGACGTGTGGCCTCAAGTTCCCCACCACTGACCTAGGCCACTTGTATTTTTGTTGTGGTGGTGGGGTTTTTTTCATTTCCCCCCAATCACATTCTCTGTTGTATTATGCTCATCTGTGTGCATGTACAGTGTATATTCCCTTTAACAGACTGTAATGGGAATGTAAATTTGAAGATCTTCCCTGCCCCTAGGTTAAAGTGCACCTAGAGCCTGGGGTGGGAAGGCTTGTTTTTCAGTAGATACTTCTTGATTGGCCAGTGAGTCAATAAGGTTGTTATATTCTCTGAGCCAGGAGAAGGCTATATAAGCCCTGATGTGTAGCTTTGTTTTGGGGCTCACTTTGAGAAGTGTTCTGTGATTTGATCTGGATTCTGGGAAGCCGTTGTTGAGAACCCCCCCTCGGCTTTGAAAAACCCAGATGTTGAAACCCAGATGTTGATTTGTATGGATGTAATGGTTGGACAGTTTGAAAAGCTGTCTACTTGATCTGTTTCTGTCTTGATAATTCTGCCTGTATACTTTGAAGTTCAGGGTGCTGACCTCTTTCCCCTGAACTAGTTAAATGATACATCTATGGACTGATTAAAGTAAGCTTGTTAACCCATTTTGAGTTGCTTTACTTTATCAAAGCAGATCTAAGAACCTGTGTTGGCAGACACCCTGGGGACGCTGGGGTACTTGGTGCTACACAGACCAATATCAAGGACCGTGTTGTTCTCCCCAAAATGTATTACAGTACTTGGCATACTGTTGGTACAATGTTTGCTGAATGAAATTGAATATGAAACCATTTATTAAGTGACTGCTGTGCTAAATTATGGGAGATACAATTTTTATAATATAGAGTCTAGGTAGATAATATGACAATGTTATAGAGCTACGAAATGAAGTGATTGGTTGTGGGGGGGGGAAAGTCCAGTTGTTGGGGCCAGGGGAGGATTCTTAGGGAAAAAAATAGTATTTGATTGTAGGCCCAAGGAACAATTTAAGTAAGCTATGTCACAGAGGCAAGGAAGAACATGTTTCAGGACAGAGAATAGGGTGGCTTGGCTAGAGTATAGAGGACATGAAATAAGGGCTAAAGCCAGAAAGGCTCAATGGCACCATATTTGTGTCTCCCTGGGCAAGTCACTTAATGTTTCTCTGGACCTCTTTGTCCTCATCTACAAAATGAAGTGGGAGGAAATGGAGAGTGGATTAGATGATTTCTAAAGTCACCCTCCCACATCTAAATTCTGTTCCTATACACTTCACATTGTAGCAGACCTAATATCATGAAACTTTTTGGCTATATCTGTTTGCAGGTGATGATAGGATAGTGTATTAAGAAGACTCCTGGGAATCAATGAAAAACTATTTGAGATAATTAATTGCTTTAGTAAAGTAGAATTGAAACTAAATCCACAAAAATAATTAGTATTTCTATAAAAAAGGAAAAGCTAAGAAAAAGCTGGAGTAAATAAGAGAAATTCCATTCAAAAGAACTACAAAATACAATATATAATAATGACATGCCCCAGCCATGAGCACTGAATATCTCTTTTTTACTTCTATGAAGCATATGACATAGTTATGCAATCTGGGGGTTATTTACCTAGACACTCACAAGATTCATATAGACATAGCTTAACTATAAAGCAATCTTTACAGAAATACAGGAAGACAAAAAAAAAAAAAAACACAGAGATATCCAGTGCTCATAGTTGGGCTGTAGTGATATAAGAAAAGTTATGACACTATATAAACTCAATTTAAAATTTATAAATTACTAAAGGGATATTTTACTGATGGGAGACTGTGTGCATTGGTGTAGAGAACTCCTGGATTAAGAAACTCCTTCCATCAATGCAAGTCAGTCCCATCTCTGCAATTTGTAATTTTACATATTTGCCTAACACACTGAAAGATTAAGTAGCCTGCCCCAGCTCACACAACCAGTGTGTGGCAGAGACAGTACTTGAACCCAGGTCTTCCTGGGTCTCTATCTTCCAGGGCCTCTATCCTCCCGTGCTTCTTAAACTGTGGGTTGTGACCCCATCTGGGGTCACAAAAAACTTTGCCACAGTGAAAAGTTTCTAAATGCACAACAACCAAAAATTAATTCAATATCAAATACATGATGAATCCAAGGTGTTTCTGGCTGCACTTGTCCATGTTGCATCATACAATTTCACTAAAGCCTTGGTTCTGAACCATCAAGAATGCCATCCAGCCATGTAAGGCCAACAAACCCTGCCTAATGGAGCAAAGGGGTCGTGAGCGGAAAAAATGTAAGAAGCCCTGCATAGACCTTACTAAGTTTCACTGAGTTAAATAATGTATTGAACTAAACATAATAAAATTAATCTGTAGAAACAAAAAGTATAGAATCTCAAGAGAAATAATAAAAAATATATATAAAGGGGGAACAGCATTACCAGAACTCAAACTGCATCATAAAGCAGTGATATCTAAAGATTATCAGTGATAATCAAATCTATTGATACTGACTTAAAAATAGAAGAGACAAATAGATGAGAAAAACAAGAACCACACATACTGTTTTTAAATATAGTAACCTAGGATTTGATTAACACAAGAATATACACTTCAAGGGAAAAGATTACCTTTCAGACAGGAACTCTTTGGAAAACTGGACTAAGTTCCAGATCTTATATCACGTTCCACAATAAATTCTAAATGAATATGTGGTATAATATAAAAGTTCACATAAAAATATACAGTAAAATGAAAGGGGCTCCTTTTTGCAACTATAGCAAAGAGGAGAATTCTTAATCAAACAAGGGGTTAGAGAGGATCTTAAGAGGAAAACAGAATAATTCTGATTGAATAAAGCTTTGAAATTGTATGTACAAAATCAGTAAAGACATACCAAGAAATGTTGAGCTTGAAAAAGTATTTGCAACATATATCACTGATAAAAATCTGATATCTAACTTATACAGGGAATTGCAACAAATTGAGAACAAAAAACACTTCCCAATAGATAAATGATTAAAAAATACAAATAGTTCACAAATAAAGAACTATAATCAGTGATCATATAAAGCATGCTTGAAATTGTCATTAATAAAAGAAACTATTTAAAATATGAAATACGACACCATGTAAATTGTCAAAGATGACCATAAAAGAAGGATAACACTAGGTAGGTAGGTAGATGATAGATGATGATGATGATGATTATGATAGATAGATAGATAGATAGATAGATAGATAGATAGATAGATAGAT
>NW_027186304.1:59693754-59715889 GCF_028583685.1 Petaurus breviceps papuanus
GATAGATAGATAGATAGATAGATAGATAGATAGATAGATAGATAGATAGATACATAGATAGATAGATACATAGATAGATACATAGATACATAGATACATAGATAGATACATAGATTAGATACATAGATACATAGATATATAGATACATAGATACATAGATATATAGATACATAGATAGTCTAACTACTCTGTCCATTTGGAATTATTTAAGAAGAGCAAATAAATTCAATTTATTCAATTTGACTTAGCACTTTCACTAGTGGTCTTATAACCCTACTGAACTGACAGAGAAAAGTTCTAACATACACAAAATATTCATAGTAATATTTCCTGTGGTTGCAAAGATTTGAAAACAGGGTGACATTGAAAGGTAAATGGGTTAATAAATTAGAGCACATGAATATAACCAAATACTATATATGGTAAAAAAAATGATCAATATGATAAATTCAGAGGAACATGATAAGATTTCTATAAACTGACAACTGAAATGAGGAAAACAAAAAGAACAATATTGTATCAGCAATGATGCAAACAAAAAGATAACTAAAAAAACTGAGTAACAGAAAAAAAACAATAATAGTCCCAGAAAACTGATAAAGAAAAATACATGCTTCCTCTTAGCAGAGTTCAGGAACGACTAGAGTAGGTTAGTGTATACATCACCATATACATAGTCACTGTATTGGTTGTTTGGGGTAAATTCTTTTTCGTTCTTACAAGAGAGGGTTTAATTTCAAGGAGAAATAGAGAAGTGACTGATATTTTAATTTCAGAAAGATAAGCTAGTATTAACCTGGCATAGGGGGCCAATCTCAGGGTCAGAATGACCTGAATTCAAGTCCTTTCTCTAACGTACACTAGCTGTGTGATTCTGGAAAAGACACTTAACCTTTCAGTGGCCCCTGGTAAACTCCTAAGATTATGAATTGAAAAAAAATCACTGATGTGCAACAAATGTCTTTACTTGGAGAATAATATACTGACTAAATCACAGGGTTGGACCATAAATATATACACACATACATACATAATATATGCACATGCACATACATATACACACATTTGTGTATGTGTTTGTGTGTATAGAAAGAGACACAGAAGCTTTTTGCATCAACCATAATACAATGCAAAAAAAACTATGGAATCTTACCCATATTATTCCCAAAAGAAGCAGGGCTGACCAAATTGTAAAAGAAGGAATCTTAGAGCTAGAAAGAACCATGTAGATCACTTATTCTAACCTCTACCCAAAGCATATATCTTATCTCTAATATTATTGAAGAATCATCAGTCAACTAGTACTTTGAACACTCCACTATTTCTGAGGAAAATATACTTCTTAAAACCCAGCCCCCTCTTACCTCTCCATTCTTATACCTTACTCACCTCCATGTACTTGGCCTCCTTGCTGTTCCTCACACATAAATGTCCTGACTATGAGCATTTTCAATGGTTGTCCCACATGCCTAAAACTTTCTTCTTCCTCATGTCTGCCCCCCAGCCTCCCAGGCTTCCTTGGAGTCTCAGCTAAAGTTCTACTTTCTGCAAGAAGTCTTTCCTAGTCCTTCTTAATCTTTGTGGTTTCCCTCTAAGATTATCTCCAATTTATCCTGAATATCTTTTGTCTGAACATAATTTTTTGCATGTTGCCTTCCCCATTTGATTGTGAGTTCTTTCAGAGCAGAGAATATTTTTTACCTTCCTTTGCATCCCTGGTACACTATTTCCAGTTCAAGCAAGAATACTTTCAATTGCATATGAATGTAAATGATAGGGAGTAATTACATTTGATCTTTCAAAAACAATCAGGAAAGCATTTTCTTAGTTTTACCTCATTTGTTGAACTTTCCAACCATGCCAGTGTAAGAAAAGGAATGCACACCTCAAGAGAATACACCCAGTGAAGTCATCTACTATCAGATGCCTGTAAAAACAGTTTGTTTTACTGTTGTTGTTTTTTTTCTCTTTTTACCTCCTATTAATTTGTGGGCACCTTTTTGTTTATTATATTTCAATCTTCTTACCAAAAGGAGACTTTAATACATGGTGAGTGAACTTCATTTCTACTATGAGTTTGGTTGGTTTTTTACTCCCAAAAGCTTGATGATGATTGGAAGAACAAGGCCTCTATCTCGCTTATTTCAGACATTAAAAGGTGCTAATCAAAGCTATCCTCCAGTCCCACTACTTTTATAGCTTTCTTAAAACAGGCTTAATTTTGCAATTTCAGCACAACTAAAATATATGCTTTGAGGACTATCATGTGCTCACAGTGTGATTTCTTTATTAGTCAGTTTTTTCTGGCCCTGCAAGTATATTGTCAGATTTTTAGTTGTGACTAAATATGTATGATTATAATATGACCAAATATATACATATTACCATTAATGTTACTAAATATATATTAATATAAGAACATAAGGCTTGTTCTTGGCTTTATTCAATAATAATTCTCTCTGATTTATATTTTTTCTATTTAATCAAGCAGTTTGACTCATATTCCTGTCTTCCAAATTGTTTGCAACCTATTCATTTTGTTCCATCAAAAGAAAATCTGCATGTTGTCTGTTGCTTCATTCGTGTCCTTAAAAAAAAATAATAAAGAATTTCTGATCCTCATGTAACACAATTAATACATCTCTCTAGCATTCAGGCTCCAATTCCATTAAATAAAAATTTATTAATCACTTCCTATATGCAAGACACAGTTATAAACATGGAAAATTTAAAACAGAGTCCTTCCTCTCAAGGAGTTTAGTATCAATAAAGCACTATTAAGTACAAAGACAAAAATGAAGCCATTTCTGCCATTAAGGAGATTCTATCAGGGAAGATAAATATATATATATATGCAAAATAAATTAAAAATAAATATAAGGGAGTAGTTAGCTGGCGCAGTGAATAGAGAATCATCCCTGAAGTCAGGAGGATCTGAGTTCAAATGTGACCTCAGACACTTAATAGCCATGTGATCTTGGGCAAGTCACTTAACCCCAATTGCCCTGCCCTCCCACCTCCAAAAAGCAATCAATAAACAAATAAATAAATATGAGGTAAAGTGGGAGGGCACTAAAAGCTGAAGAGATCAGGAAATGTAATAAGGGAAGATTCACAAATAATTATGATACAAAGGAGACTGTGATAAATGCAAAGGAGAAAGCAATTCAGGTAGAATGCTATGAAAAATTACATAAAGAAATCTCCTTCATGCAGCAGAGAGAAGGAACATCAGGGAAGGTTTCATGGAGGAGGTGGCCCCTTCAAGGTTGGCTTTGAAGGAAAGGAGGGGCATCATGGGTGGAAATTTGTAATAGTTGAGGGATGGTATTTCTAGCCATGTACTTAATAAAACAAAATTCTAATATGACAAAAAAGGTTAGTTAACACTTGGAATAATGAGAAAGTATACATATGCTGAGAGAAATTATTAGCAACCAATAATTTGGGGAGTTTCAGATTTTTCCCTTTTTCTTTTAGCCTCATTTTAAGACCTCAACCTCTAGAGGTTAAACTAACTTTCTCCTCTATCTACAACCCACCCAGATGGGGCAGCCATTGCACTCTACTCAATTTGGGTAGGATAAATTCTTTGAATACATTGCCCAAGGCTGGGGCTAACTTAGAAGTAAATGATATAATCAAAGTTCAGATCCAGCCCCTTATTGTCATATTCATTATCTCATTAAATGTTAGCCAATTAGAGTTCATTACCACCTTCAAATACTTCCACTTCCAATGGGCATATAAGCTGTGTGCCCACCACCATGGTTATCTTTGGTCTAAGAGAGAAGTGACCATCCTTTTATTGAAATACTGTCATTATGAATAAAATTATTAAATTACTCAAAATTATGTCTCCTGAACTTTTTAAATGTCACAATACTTTAGCTATTTTAAATAACTAGTAGGGTCCCTGGGGTGACACTTATACCACAGGGAATTTCCCCTAATTAAAACTGATAACGAGGGAATTTCCAAGTTAAACTGAACTTGCTACTTATTCTCCTACTAACATACACTAAAAACTGAAAAGAGATTTTTTTTCCCCAGTGGAATACAATCTCTTTCCATTATTTAATAGTAAACTCTCAAGAACAGCTCTTTTTCATTAAAGATGGACTCTTCCCCTTTCCATCAAAGGATGAAGATAAAATTCTTATGAAGAAGAAAGAAAAGGAGCATGGAAAGGGTGTTGGCCTTAGAACAACCATAACTGAAAGCTTTGTGGTCAGGCAATACTGTGTGATCAATGCACTAATCCAGACAGGACACATAAGCTCAGCTAGCTACTAAAGCTCTTCAGGCCACATAAAAACCCATCCATTTTTTTTTCTCTTCTGAAATGAATGAGGCAACCAGATGTTACAGATTCCTCAAGGAAGTCCCCAGATGACCCGTGATCCCACAATCTTTCCAGGATTTAATATTCCCATACCAGCCAGAAAGATGTCAAATACAGGAAAGAGATTCTAGAAGAACTTCACATACACAAATGCTACGAAAGAAAGCCCTTTGGCCTACTTTCCACAGTCCTTTGGAGGATATAAACTGTAAAAGAGAACTGAGGATACTAGAACAGAAGACCAATCCAGGAACTCCATGGAAAGAGTATTTTCTTTTGGTGTTCTAAAAACAACTAAAGCTGCAGCCCTATCAGCTGCTGGTTTCTATATTGGGCCCCAGGGCTCAAAACTGTAGATCAAGGTCTCACCAAATTCATGATTAATAGAATGAAGATTGGCTCAGGGGTGCTCACAGTGGTCCCAGGAGGGACAACTGAGTGGGATCAAATGGACTCCTTGGCACAACTTCAAAGGACTGAAGCTTAGGAGAAAAGATTAGAAATGAGGGGCAGAGAAATGGGAATGGAGAGATCCAGCAACATCATAACCAGACTCCTGCTTAGACTACTAGATAAAGTTGGCTGAACTTACCAAGCTTTTAATAGATCCACAAATCAAGGAGGCCAGTAGAACACAAATCGTTCATGGTCAATCAGGGCCTACCACTCAAAGGCAGGAACCTAGATCTGAGGTAGGCCAAGGTCAGAGCTGTCCTGATGCATTTATTGCTGAGTAATCTACCAGGAATACTGGCATTTAAAGACCTTCACAATCTGACTCCCACCAATTTTTCCCAGGCTGATTATACATTACTGTTCATTGTGCATGCTATACTCCAGTCAAATTGGCCTCCTTTTTCTTCTCTGTACATTCTCTGTATCATCTGTCTTTCTTTCTCTTCACTGATTTGTCTTCCACACCTGGAATGCTCTCTCTCCCCATCTCTACCTCCTGGAATCCCTAGCTCCTTTCAAAGCTTGATTTCCCAAATTAACTCTGATGTTCCCAATTACCTTATATATATTTTAAATTTTTTAAAAATTTTCCTTAGTCTGTCACCTGCTATCCCTCCCTACCCAAGAGATGTTAGCTCCTTGAGGGAAAGGTACTGGATTATTTTGCATTTGTAACTCTGGTATCTGGCACAGTGCCTGACACTTAAAAAATGCTTGCTTAATTAGCAGGCTTTGGAAGAAAGGTAGAGAAATCCCTGTGCACAACCTGAGCCTTTGTGTTGCTACGGGGGATGGTCTCTGAGCCTCAGAAGTTGTGAAAAGCCAAATCACTCTTAGAGCAGTGCCCGCCTCCAGTCCCTGGGCACAATGTTCTTGCCTGGGCCCTCCAGGACATCTGCTCCTACAGCAGTAGCAGCTGGCATAAAGTTACCATAAAGCAGGAGTCAGGTGTCAAGCCACCAAAAGTTATTACTGGCAGCCAGAGCTATAGCAACAGTTGGCATAGCAGCCAGTGAGGGGGGCCACAAAACATCAAGGCTGAAACCAGAGCTAAAAAGGCTCTTTTTATACCCTAGACCTATCCGTGTACTGAAATATGGCAATTTCAGCAAGGGATTATTATTATTATTATTTACATTCTCCAACCTGAAATGAATATTCTAAACAATAAGAGATGGTTGGGAAAGGGCAGTACTTAGAGTCAAGTTTAAACTACCAGAGTACTAAATAAGAGGCATAAAGCCACATAAAAAGAATTCATTTGGCATTACCTATTACCTATTTCATGTTAATTCTTGTATTATTTTAAGTTTTAAAGAGGAGATAAAATATATTAGGAGATATAAAGATTAAAGGATGAAAAGCAAACAATTTAAGTGAAAAGTAACATAAGTCTTTTCAGAACCGTTTTAAGCAAGTAGGTATAGATACTAATTCCAATGGTCTGTGCACTGGATCACTCAATGACACCAATTAAGTGGCAATAAGCTCACTAAATTACACATAAAATATTCTGTTAATTTCAAGTTCTTTGGCATTTCAAGGAGGTGTAAAATGCATTTGGAATAATGAACAATTCAATAATCAATTAAACAAATGGAATCCTTAGGCTGAGGTGTTTGCAGACCCCTTGTAGGCCCCTATGTAGCCACCCTCTGAAAGATCTGAAGTTGCATTTCGACCAAGAATCCTCCTACCAGTTTCACTAAACAGAATTTTTGTTTCCTTAGTCAGACAAAAGGCATTTATTTATGATTTGCCAGGCAACGTGCTGGCCACTAGAGATATGAAGAAAGGCAAAAACCAGTCACTGCCTTCGAGGAACTCAAATTCTAATGGGACAGACAAGGAACCATGGAAAGAGACCATGAAAAGCCTCTTTCAAAAGGTGAGATTGGAGCTGAGGCTTTGCCCCATTTAAATAACAGCTAGAACACAGGCAAAATAAATATGACATACTATCTTATCATAAAACTCCTTAAGGAACACACAATTTCGTTATTCTTGTGTTCTCTAAAATTGGGTTGACTAAAAGATTGGCACAAAGGTAGTTACCACAGAGGTAGATCATTAGAAGCCAGGCAGTCCAATTATGGATTGATTTAGCTTCCATTTCTTTACCCAAGCCAATGAAAGAATGAAAGATGGGTTGAATTAGAAATCTATTACCAAGTGATGGAATTGTGACTCAAGTTTCATCGGAAGAATGAATGCTGTATTATACACCACCATCTCCCTACACACATATACACTCATTCAAAGTGAGAACCTGAAAAGGCCTTAGCCTAAAAGAGTCAGGGTTTCCCATTGTATCCTGGGTTATCTCCTGTTATCCTGAGGAATATCAGGCCACTGAACCCAGAAGGCTCTGGAGGAGAAAGTGAGACTGGTGACCTTGCACAGCCCTCCCTCACTCAAATCCAAGTCAACTGCAAGTCATGTCATGTTCCTCTTCGAAAATGAAGGACTAACCAACAATACGTTACAATCATCTTATATTTGTTGAAAGGAAAAATTCTTCATCGGAGCTTTTGTAGTGCAATAAAGGCAATTCAGATAGGTCAGCAAAAGAGGTTGGGCCCTTGCATCTCAAATTCCTTCTCGAGGTAGCAAGAATGTGACAATTTGCCGGTAGAAGTACACACACATCACAGATGGGGGAGTGACTTGGCTACATGACATATATCAGAGGGACTAAATGATGCCTCCCCTAACACTAACTGGCAAGCAGGGTCAAGAACAATGGGTCCCTGAGCCAACAAAACTTTCAATAACTTTTTTTTTTTGCTTTTTAGAGGGCAATTGGGGTTAAGTGACTTGCCCAAAGTCACAGGGCTAATAAGTGTGTCAAGTGTCTGAGGCTGGATTTGAACTCAGGTCCTCCTGACTCCAGGGCCAGTGCTCTATTCACTGTGCCACCTAGACACCCCTCAATAAGATCTCAATGTTACATTTTATATCTTAATAATATGTAATATTTCTCTATAAGTTTTGAGCAAACTTTTTTCACAAATAACTACACACTCAGTGAGAAGTACGTACCTTTTTAGCAATTATGTGTGGCAAATCCACACATGGGGAACTCATGAAGCCAAAGATCCTACATAAAGATATATATATAGAACACATGAGGCTAGACCACATGCAGAGGGCACAGAGAAAAATTCGTGACTCTGAGGCTGCAAGTAGCCAGTGTCTTCTGCTGATTTTAATTGGACTACCCTTGGATGACCTGAAGTCCACCAGGACTCATTCTCTCTTCTCTGTTCTCCAATTGCCCTAATATTCTATTCAGTATCCATGAGGTATTCTGTAGTTACAGCTGTTTTAGCCACCTTCTTCTCTCACTAAGAGTTGTCGTGACTAGTAATTCTCTCCCCAGCAGAGAAGAATACATCTCTTCTCATCCAGGATTCTTAGTAAGTGACTGAAGCTTATTTCAACAGTCTCAAAGGCTCTAACCATCCTCAATTAGCTTTGTTGTTCAGTTTTCTGCAGTGTCCAACTCTTTGTGACCCCATTTGGGTTTTCTTGGTAAAGATACTAGAGTAGTTTTGCCATTTCCTTCTCCAGCTCATTTTACAGATGAGGAAACCAAGGCAAAGTGACTTGTCCAGGGTCACACAGTTAGTAAATGGCTGAGACCAGATATGAACTCAGGAAGATGTCTACATGACTCCTCCCGGGTACTTTGGACACTGTGCCACTTAGCTGCCTGTGTAGTTTCCTATATAGCCTAGCCAGTTGCACTAGAAGCTCCTCTATTCTATGCAAAACAGCAATTGTTGGGTTAGTCATAGAATTACAAGAAGTTATTCTTTTTTGTTCAGTTATATTAGACTTCCTGAACCCATCTGGGGTTTTCCTGACAAAGATATGAGAGTGGTTTGCCATTTCCTCCTCCATCTCATTTTACAGATGAAGAAACTGAAGGAAACAGGGTTAAGTGATTTGCCCAGGGTCACACAACTAGTATCAGAGGCCAAATTTGAACTTGGGTCTCTCCTAACTCCAAGCAGGATGTGCTATCTACTGTGTCACCTACTGCCCCGAGTTGTCCTATACAAATAACTATTGTGTTGGCCATAGAATGTTCAAAGATGCTTTAAGCTTTCTTCTGTTTCCTCCGGCAGCGTTATCATTGTCTTCTTAATGTCTCTCTGATATCTCTATACAGAGTAATCACGATAATACCACAAATAAGTAAATGAGAAAAATAAACATTCGATTCAACAAACATTATTAAATATATAACAGTGTGGAAGGGCACTATGGTTGATTGATAGGGACCTCAAAGACAAAAATGACAAAGACAGTAGGGCTCTCAAGGATGATATATTCTAGAAAAATTACTCTGTAATCAGATAACCTGGATTGTAATCCTACTTCTGACATTTACAGGTAAATTATTTCTCTGGTCTCAGTTTTTCATCTCTAGAGGAAGAGGTTGTACTCATTGACCTCAAAGCTCCTTTCTTGCTCTCAATATAAGCTCCTATTTGTAAATTCAAGATTATTTCAAAGCCATCTATAAATTTCAAATACATTAATATTGCTAGTCATCATTTACTTAAGAGTTACAATCTGAATTTGATCCAGTAATCAATGTAATAACCTAGATCCCATCTGGATGTCCAGTACTGTTTTAATTAAGTCAAAGCCACCCAAAAAAGCACCTTTTTCCTTTCCTATAAATACAAGGCTTTTTTGTATTGCCCAATCTATGCAAGCTTCTAAAGCATAGACCTTTGAAAGTAGAATCTATCTTTGCTAATAAGAGAACTAGTATAAGACGCAAAGGGATTTTCCTCTGACTTGGTAGAAGAGATGTGAAAGCTCTGGCATTTTTAACTTTCCACTTAGGACAGGAAAGAAATGCAATGTCTATCCAGAGAAAATGCCAGAGCATTTTTTTTTAATTTGCAAAGGAAAAGTGCTTTCAGAAAGACATCATGATTTTTCAAACAAAGATTTCTGCTCTTTTTTTTTTGCCAAAAAAAATTAATAAGAAGAAATTGAGACCTATCCTATGTGACTTATATATGCAACCATAGAAACAGCTTCCAGGGTACAAACTGCCTCAATCTTTTACTGCTAAAATGAAAGGCAGAATTAGTCTATTTTTCAGTCATTTGTGGTTATAAAAACACTAACTAAATTCATTTATTATAAAACAAAAGCTAATTGTTATGAACCACCTTCATTAAGGACAGTGTTTTTGTGTATATTTAAACCAAGATTTTTAATGGAGTGCAAAATTATTCAATGAGAGCTTAATCCTTTAACTTTCTGAATTTTCCTTTCTGGATATTCCTTCAAAGAAAAATTTTGTTAAAATAGCTTTCTTTTTGAATCTTTATGTACGATTTATACCAAGTTTCTTAACTCCTCACACTTTTCCATTAAGCCAACTGTTTATCTTAGCAAACCCTTTTACTTTTGTGAAGCTGTCTTTGTTTCAGAGAGCTATCTATCCTCTCTAAAAGCCATCCCCAATCACAGAAGATCCCCTTGACTAAAAGTAAATAATTTTTAAAGTGCCATTTATAAAGGGATGGAAAACTCATATTGTATTGGGACTTTAAGTCCAAAAGAAAACTTCTGCTCGATCCTGGGATTAGACGAAAATCAAAGAGTGAAAAAAGGAGGCAGGAAAGGAGAGAAAAAGTTTGTCTCTGTACCATCAATTTTTAGATTTCTTCATATCACCATCTTGAGCAGATACAACAAAGAGACCCCAAAAGACTCACAATGGACAATGCCATCCACATTCAGAAAAAGAACTTTAGAGTCTGAATGCAAATGGAAGCATACTATCTGCTCTCCTTTTCTTGTTTTGTTTCATTTCTTCTTTCTAGTAGTTCGCATTAGTTCTAATTCTTCTTTATATCATGATTAATGTAAAAATGTTTAATAGGAATGTATAAGTAAAGTCTATATCAGATTTCATGCTTTCTTGGAGAAGGGAGAGGGAGAAAACTTAAAACTCAAAATCTTATATAAGTGAATGCTGAAAACTAAAAATCAATTAATTTTTTTTTTTGCCTTTTTGGAGTGGGGAAGGTAGGGCAATTGGGGTTATTTGAATTCAGGTCCTCCTGACTCCAGGACCAGTGCTCTATTCACTGTACCACCTAGATGCCCAAATCAATTAATTCTTTAAAAAATGAAGAAAAAGGGGCGGCTAGGTGGTGCAGTGAGTAAAGCGCTGGCCCTAGAGTCAGGAGGACTGGAGTTCAGTTCTGGCCTCAGACACTTAACACCCACACAAAAAAACTAGCCGTGTAACCTTGGGCAAGTTACTTCACCCCAACTGCCCTCCAAAAAAAAAAAAGAAAAAAAGAAAAAAAAATAGAGAAACTGCATAGATTTCTTCTGTGTTGGTTGTATTTCCTCCCTGGTTGCCCCTGTTGTTGTTCAAGACAAGCACTTCTGCTTATCTGTAATTGCTAGACAAGCACATAATGAGCCATTTAAATGGAGAACATGTGTTCCAGTGTGACAAGACTAGAAAAAAATGTATCTGCCACCACACATGCTGAAGTATCCAATAGATTCCACGCATATCCGTATCTGGGAGATGGTTCCATTCCCCAGTGTTTCGCCAGTTTGTGTCCTTACCTGACATCTTTCATGCCATCCTTGATGGGAGGTTTGTTTGTTGTTTTGTTTCATTTGGGGTATTTTAAAAGACTCAGTAGCCCTAAGTAGCACTAAGACTGGCCACAAGAGTTAAACTGGCCTTGGAGCCTGACAAACCTTGATTCTGTTGAACCAAGTTAACTTGGTGGTCACATCTTGGTCCTCTATGAATATTTTCCATATTACAAGGACTGCTGGATCCTGTCAAAGAATAGGCAAACACTTTCTCACTGGGTGCCTAGAAATTGGGTAGTGGAGGTGATTCTGATCAGGAATGAAATGTCTTGCCAGAACTCTGTGGGAAAGATTGCTTGCCAACACACTGGCTGGCTCAAGCTATTTAGCTAGTCTTTCACATCAATGAGCATACAACCCATTAATCATTTAGTAGTAAATAACAGTAGGCTTAACCTTTAATCAGAAGACACTTGACTTTCAAGACATTTCAGCAGAGGGTCTAGATAATTTGATAGAAAGTTAGCAGTCCTATATAAGTCTCTACTTGCTGTGTTTGCATAGGAGCAAAGAGAAGCATTAAATACCACTCTTAAACATAGATATATTTTGAAAACTGAATATGCATTTTTCCCTCTAAGCTATTCTTTTTTTATGCTTCTCCAAATTGGAGTCACTGAAAAGCAGACATCAATCTTTAACAAAGAAAATTACCTCAGGGGGAAAGTTGGAATAACCCCTTTGTTATGGATTCTTTTAAAAAGATGAAAAACGAGAATATATTTCCAATGATAATAAACTGATAACAGTTATTTGGAATTGATTTAACTTAAAAAGTTTAAGTTCTTTTCAATTTCTCATTTTGATATATAAAAGTCACATAATCATCCTAAAGTTTTGTCCCCAAGTAGAGTCTTAATAAAGCTGTAAAATTCTTCTCAAACTCATCTTCTCTTTTTATTAACTCTATTATCATTTTTCTTCTGACCTTCCTTTATCTCTTGCCTGAAAAATTGCCGTAGCCTCTTTTTTATCCTTTTTAAAATTTATTTGCGGGGGGGGGGGGAGGAAAGGGGGGAGTGGAGATTACATCTTGAGTTCCAATTTGTCTCCCTCCCTACACTGAATTAGAAAAGGCCAACATTTAATATAGATATATCTGTGGAACCATACAGTAATACATACTTCCATATATAAGTTCTCTCTCTGGAGGTGGATAGCATTTTCCTTCCTAAGCTCTTCATAGTGAATCATATCACTCAGAATAACTTAGTCAGGGGCGGCCAGGTGGCTCAGCAAGTAAGAGCACTGGCTCCAGTGTCGGGATGACCTGGGGATCAAATCTGGGCTCCGATACTTAGCACCACACCCAGAAATAACTGGCCGTGTAACCGTGAGCAAGTTACTTAACCCCTATTGCTTAAAAAATAAATTAAAAAAAAAGAAAAACTTAGTCATTCACAGTTACCCTTCAAATAATACTACTGTTATTGCATATAACATTCTCTTGGTTCTGCTCATTTTACTCTTCATTATTTCAAAATCCAAGTCTTTCCATATTTTTTCTATAACCAACCTGCTCATCATTTTTTTTATAGCACAGTCATATTCCATCACAATCATGTGGTTGTTGTTTGTTGTTCAGTGGTTGAAATTATATCCCATTCTTCATGACCCCATTTGGGGTTTTCTTGGAAAAGATACTACAGTGGTTTGTTATTTCCTTCTCCAGTTCCTTTTATGGATGACGAACTGAGGCAAACAAGGCTGAGTGACATTTTCATGGTCACACAGCTAATAAATATCCATGGCCAGATTTGAACTCAGGAAGATGAATCTTCCTGACTTCAAGCCCAGCACTCTATCCACTGTGCCACCTTGTTGCCTACCACAATCATACACTACAACTTGTTCAGCCATTCCTAATAGATGGGTATCTCCTTATTTTCTAATTCTTTAGCACCCCAAAGACAGCTATTTTAAATATATTAGAACATATAGGTTCTTTTCCTTTTTCCCTGTTAACCTTGGAAAACAGACCTAATAGTTGTATTTCTGGGTTAAGGATATAGTTTTATAACTCTTTGAGCATAATTCTAAATTGTTCTCCAAAATGGCTGGATCATCCATTCTAGAAAGCAATTCGGAACTGTATCCAAAGGGTATACTTTGGATATTATACAATCTGTCCATATGATTTAGATATACCACTGCTAGATCTGTATCCCAAAGAGATTTCAAAAAAGTGAGGGGGTGGGGAGGGAAGAGAAGGACCTATTTGTACAAAATCTTTATAGCAGTTCTTTTTCTGGCAGTAAAGAATTGGAAATTGAGGATTCCCATCAACTGGGGAATGGCTGAACAAGTTGTGGTATATAAATGTAATGGCATATCATTGTGCCAAAGGAAATTATAATCAGGATAGTTTCAGAAAAACCTGGAAAGATTTTCATGAAGTGATACAAAGTGAAGTAAGCAGAACCAGCAATAGTAAGAGCAGAACAGTAATGGCAACACTGTATAATGATCAGCTATAAATGAATTAACTACTCTCAGAAATACAATGATCCAAGACAATTCCAAAGGAATCATGATGGAAAATGCTATCCACATCCAGAGAAAGAACTGATGGAGTCTGAATGCAGCTCAAAGCATATTATTTTCACCTTTTTTATTTTTTTCATGATTTTTTTTTATTTTGGTCTGTTTCTTCTTTCACAACATGACTAATATGGAAATGTATTTTACATGATTGTATATATAAAACTTATATCAAATTGTTTACTATTTTAGGGAGGGAGAGAGGAAAAAAAGAAGAAAAATTGAACTCAATTTTTTAAAAAAATAAAATGTTAAAAATTATCTTTACACACGAACTGGAAAAATATGTTTTTAAAAATGATTGGAAGAGTTCACAATTCCATTGAGGGGGGAGGGCAGGAAGGAAGGGAGAAAATTCAAAATTCAGAAATTTTTTAAATGAATGTTGAAAAATTTTACATGTAATTTGAAAAAAAAATTTAATTTAAAGATATTGGTCTATACCTAGTTTCTGCCAGACTGCTTTCTCATTTTCCCAGCAATTTTTTAAAACCAAATAGTGAGTTCTTATCCAAAAGCTTCAATCTTTGTGTTTATCAGTGAAGTTTCATCATTTACTATAGGCCATAGTCTCTTAACAGGTCTTTCTGCCTCCAGTTTTTTCTCCTACTCAATTCACCCTAGAGTGGCTAAACGCAGACTTCCATTCATGTCAGTCCTTTATTCACTCCTCATTGCCAACAGAATAAAACTCAAACTCCTAGCACTCCCCAAACTGACCTGGATACATCACTCTCTGAGCATGGACTGTGCCTCCTGCTTTTGAAGTTTTCTCATTTTAGTCTCTCTGCCTGGAATGCCTTCACCTGGTATTTCAGCCAGGTGAAATTCAACCCATCCCTCAAGGACCTAAACAAGTGTCATAGCTTCCCCTAAAGTCTCCCCAGATCTACCTTAATACATCAAAGGAACTTGGGATATTTAGCCTGGAGAAGAGAGGGCTTTTTTTTTTAGCATGCTATTGATGCCTCAATAAATCTCTCAGATGAGGATTTTATGTATGTTGGAACAATGTTACAAGGTCTATTGAACAGATCATGAACAGTCAACCTATGCCCTGAGCCTCAATGACTCTACCTCAAATTTCTTCTACTCTTCAAAAGCAATTTCTGTCTCATAATTTAAGGCTGAATCTAGTAAGATGAAAGTCAATCAGGATAAATATACATGGGTTCAAAAGTACCTTCAAAAGACAGGGGAGGCAGAGCTAGACTGCAATTTAGCTGAAAAAGATTTGGGCTTTTTGATGGGCTGCGAGCTCTGTGTGAGGCAGTAGGATGATGTAGCACTAAAAAAAACCACAACAAAACTAATACAATCCTGGGCTACATTAAAGGGGACATAGCCTCCTAGTATAAGAGAAAGTGACAATCACTCTGTATTTTGCCATAATGAAACCACATTTGGAGGACTGCATTCAGTCCTGATAACCAAGTTTAAAAGAAGGAACATTATTAAGCTCGATAAGTTTCCAGAGCAGAGCAACTACCATGGTGAAGGGTATTGAGTGCATATCACATGAGGATTGACTGAAAGAACAACTAATATTTAAGCTGTTGATGTTACCATTATTATCCCAGGCACTTAGATTTATGATCTTGGTATCCTGGCTGTCTCTTCCTCCTCCTCCACTCCATATGGCCACTCAGTTACCAAGTATTGCTGATTCTGCTGCTGCAGGCACTCTCATATCACTTCCTTTCTTTCCATTTGAAATGGAACCACCCTATGTCAGACTCTCTTCTTGCCCAGATTGTTATAACGGGCTCCTTACCAATTTTCCTGGCTCTACTCTTCTCTTCAACATCTTTTTCATGCCACTGCCCAATATTACTATTATACCACTCTCATCACATAATTCCTCTCCAAAAAAAAATTTTTTTCCCCTGTCCCACACTGGGCCTGGAGTTAGGAAGACTTCAGTTCAAATCCAGCCTCAAGTACTTCCTAATTATGTGACCCTGGGCCAGTCACTTAATTTTACCTTTCCTCCATTTCTTCAACTATACAATCAGATTAATAATAGCACATATATTCCAGGGTTGTTGGGAAGAGCAAATGAGATATTTTTGAAGTACTTAGCTTGGCACGTAGAGGATACCTAATAAATGCTTGTTCCCTTCCCCCTCTCTCACTTCCCATCCCCAGATGAAAATGATCTTGAAATTTCTCAAACAATTATATATGGCCCTTCCCTCTGTATTTATCTTATGAGTGTATGTTATAAATATCTACAGCCTGCCAATAATTTTCTAATTGTTTTAGAGTAGGGACTGTGTTATGATCTTCTTTGCTCTAGTGCGGAGCCTAGCCTAGCACTTGGAGTATAGAAAGTGGTCAAAGAATTATTTTGGGTTAAAAATCAAAATTTCTTAAACTGCCTTCCTAGACTTATACCAACTGAAATGCAGCCTCTGTCAGCAGAATAGCTAAACATTCGTTGACATACAATTTTCCATTATGGAGTCATGCTAGAGAAGAGCAGGTAAAACTAAAAGGGCCCAGAGCTCTCAGAAAGCAGGTGGGCCTTGATCCTTGTGGAGATGGTACAGCCGGTGTAGAGGAAAGGACACCAACAGTGACCAGAGATGTGGGCCTAACTGAGCCATCTCCTCATGGGTGAAAAACAGCATCCACTTTTTTTTTTTACAGACCCATGGATAACAACAGCATCTACATCTTGGAATACCAAGGATAATGACACGCCTATAATAGTACGCTTTTATCAGTTTTGTCTCCCAAAGCCAAGAAAAACATGAAAAGTAAAAGAGTATCCTTTAAAACCACAGGTTTATAGTTTGGTTTTCAAATAAAAACTCCAGTCAAAATTTGTCAGGATACACTCTGTCCCTGATAAGAAATCAAAATCACTCTAGGGAATTAAAAGAGAGAGCTAAGAAAAACTGGGAAATCCACAAAAGTACAATAGGGCCAATCAAGAAAATCCTTATAAAGGATCAGATTTTCAAGTTTAAAAGATGGGTTACTTGCTTTGCTCAATAAGGTCTATGAACACTTTGGAGCCAATAATTCACTACTGGGAAATATCTTGGGCTATTGAGATCCCACTAACAGTACTTTCTTCTGGACCCCTGAATCTTACTGTGAAGTGACACTGCTCTGTGATAGAAGTGGGAAAGAATTTTCTGGGAGAGGCCAAAAAAATGGACTCACTAAATAAACTACAGTCAGAAAAAATGGGGTCAACAGTCAAGGCTCTTCTTTCTGAAACAAACCACGGGTGCCAATTATAAGATATACTTGAAGCGATGTGCTTAAACTTCTTTTTCTCCTTAGGACTCTGTCGTATGGGTCAGGTATACCTACAAATTGCTATGTTGGGGTTTAACCAAAAATTCTTACACATATATTTACCATTTATCAAGCACCACATTTTGCTAGGGAACAGAGTGTCTTGTCATTTTCCTACTAAAAATCTCTTTCCTTCTGTCTGCGTGATTTAGGTTCAAATTCGGTGTTTGGTGCATGTTTTTTGTGTTGGTTTTTTAAAAAACTCTACATATGAGTCATTCTAAGATTTTTCACTGTACTGAGTGAACCTTGTTAAAGTAACTTGTTAAAAAGCTGTTATCCAGCATATTGTGGAGTTCCTCCCAGGGCCACCATTTTGGGGCCAAGACCTGGTAGTCATGTTTCTTTCCCCTCCCATTTGTGATTCTGATTCCATGAATTTTCCTGCCATGTCCCCAACTTCTAAACTGAATACTACGTAATTATAATGATCAATATCAAGTCTGGCCTGGAAAGAGAAATGAAAAAATTGAGCTTACTCCCTTCCTAGGAGAAGTAAGGGACTTATTGAGGATATGGAATATTTCACTACTGTCAGACTTGGTTAAAGTATTGATTGGTTTTGTGGATCTGCTTTTTTTATTCTTTCTCTTCTATTCCTTGTTACAACAGATGGTTCTCTGAGTAGGGAAGAAGAGTGAGTTATTTGGAAATTAAAGAAAAATGCAAACAAAAATTATCAATAAATTTTTCAAAATTAAATTAAACAAAGGAAGGCCATATAAAAACACTATTATTCTTTGTTTCAATGCTCAGTTCCATTAAACAAATGTTTATTAATTGCCTACTACATGTAAGATACTGTACTATGCTCTAGACACATAAAGATTTTTTAAAATGGAATGGTCTTTGTCCTTCAGGGTCAAATCCATTGAAATCTAGTGAGAGGTATGGCACAAATAGGAATGATGCATAGTAGGATGTGAAAGGGACAAAGAAGAAAACCAGATAAAATATTCTGAGAAAATCTGAAGAGAAAAAGAAATCACTTTTACCTGAAAAGATTTGAGAAATAGCATCTGAGCTGAGCAATGACAAAAGGTAAGGGTTTCAAGAGACAGAAGTAAAGAGGAAGAGCATCCCAAGAATGGAAACAACCTGGGCAAAGGCACAGAAGTAGAAGACAGAATGTCAGGTCTGGGGAGAGCAAGTAGGTTAGACTGCCTGTGAGTTCATATAAGCATAATATATATATATATATAATATGCACAATATATATAATATGCACAATATATATAAATATAATCTATAAACATATAATCATTCTAGTAAGACAGGTTTTTTTTATCAGATTGTGGAAGGCAATCAAATGGCAAAGGAGATTTATACCACAGGCAAGGAGAGCTACCAAAATTTCTTGAGGGGAGGAGAAAAACGGTCTGGCCTGCCCTTTAGGAATACCAATTTGGTAGTTATGAAGAAAATAGATAGAAAAAGACTGAATGCAGGAGGGGGAAAAATAATAATAATATTAATAAATGATATCTTACCTACTATAATATATAGATATATAATTAATAAAAATTAAGAATAAAAATAATAACCCAAGTGAGATGTTCTGAGGATCTTAACGAGGGTGGTTGGAGTCTGAGAAAAAAGAAGGCAACAGAGAAGAGAACTGCTGAGGTGACAGAATTAATAAGACTTTAAAATATATTGGCTATGGGGGCAAGAGATAGTGGAATTCCCAGACATTTACTAACTACATGACCTGAACAAATTGCTTAACTTCTTTTGGTCTTAGTTTGAATGAGATGGTCTCTTCTAACACTTAATTTAGGCTCATATAATCCTAGATGGTAAGTAACTCTTGTACAGAAAAAATTAGGTAGAGTATTGGACAGAAACTAAAGTCTGCATACTTAAAGCACTGAGATTGAAATTCATAAAGTTAGGAGAGACTTAACCACTAAGAACATTCACTACTTGTTGAGAAAAACATTACCATCACTTTAAAAGGTACATGTTTCACATTATTGTCCACTGAAATGAGATGTATATTACTTTTTCTAAATAATCTGGAGCCAGGAGAATCAGAACACTAACATCACTGTATGCTGATTAGACATTTTAAGGGGTACTATGTAAATCCCGTGGCTGCCTGATCTGGTTCACTAAAAAGGATGAAAACATAAATTAAAGGAATGTGAATAGTGTGGCTCCTGTCCAGGACAGGATAAAAAGAGAAAGACTTGGTTCATTCTTGCTGGGGAACCAGTTTGCCTTTGCCCCTTTTTCCAAAATAGCAACCCAGATTTTTGAAAACTAGAAAGAAAAGTCCTATATACTGAAAAATGAAAACCCTTATAACATAATCTTTCCCATATTATTTTTGGAAGATTATACTAATTGAAGCAAAAGGGGGAAAACATTTCTGACTTTACAACACTTTTCTACATTTCAAAATAAAATATAAGATTTTTATAGCTTCCAGTGATGAAATTTTTGTTTATATTGGGACTACTCACCTAAAAAAGAAATTGTTTGGGTTTAAGGTACCTGGTTTCGTCTAAAAGTTATATACATTTTAAGTGTGAGGATGGTGAGGTGCTATTGTTTTTTTCATAGGCTGTTTGGTTTTACATAGATTCAATAATTAATGTACTTTTTAGCAAAAAAGACTATTAAATAAATTATCCACTAATTAACATCTACTAATCCACAACAGGCCATAGTATAAATCAATAGGCAACTGTCCGAGATTCTTTAAAGTTTTGCTTCCAGTCAAATCTAGTTAAAGTCCTATAAGGAATAGGTAGGAAAACCTATGATACTAATAATCTACTTCACTGTCATATGGCACAGTGGATAGAACACTAGGCCTAGAATCAGGAAGCCCTGAGTTCAAATTCGATCTCAGAAACTTGCTCTGTGAGCCAGGGCAATGCCTTTCTCTGTTTGCCTCAGTTCCCTCAACTGTAAAATAGGGATAATAATAGCACTTACCTGACAGGGTTATTGCGAGGATAAAATGAGATATTTGTAAAGCATATGGCATGCTGCCTGGCACATAGTAGGCATCACACAATGAGCCAGATGTATGAACATTCAGATGGCTAATATAGCACCACTTCCATGGTTGTGTCTGATAAATAGGGTGAAGTCTCTTAATGGGAAACACTGACATTGCCCACTTGTCTCTTGCAGATGTCTGTACTCAAGAGTTTTTCACATGTCTTTGAGTGACTCCAAGAAACTGCAATCAGTTGAACAGCATTAAGAGCCTAGCTGCTAGATGTTTTGGCAGAAAAAATCTGCAACCAAAGGAAAAACAACTGGGAAGATAATTAGAGTTCCTGGCAGAGTACTTTGAAGTGGAAAGTATGTTTGTAGTCTTTTGTTTTTTTTTCTTTTCTAATACAAATAAGTATAATCATTTTCCAGTGGTTTTAATTCAGTCAAGACTCTAACTATAATTTTCCAGTTACAGTCTCATTGTATAAGTATTATAACTTCGTATACATATAGCACTTAGAATTTTGCAATAAAAGTTTTAATTATGGTTATTGCCATGGTTCTTATACATTCTAGAAGTTCAATTCTCATACAAAATGTAAAGGGTAATACGTTAAATAACATCAACCACCCAATTAACACATTCTACATAGGAAACAAATATAAAAGGCAAGTCTTCATACTAATTGACAACTTGTCTTAGAAAAAATTCTCACCTGGGAACCATTTCTGCATATTACAACCCCCATTTCTAAATCTGGACTCCTGCAGGGTATTGTTTTTATGTAGAACTCTGCTGATCATGTTATTAAAGCCTTAAATGACAAGAATCTTAATAATCTTCAAGTTTGCCAAATTCCAATAACAAGGTATTTATCAGTGCTGCCTATTTTGTGTAAGATGCTAAGTTTAGACTCAGTCCTTTATACACAGCCTTCCTAGATATGCACATTCAACACCATACAGGTAAACTTCAAGACTAGTGCTCACTATTTATGTATTTAGAGGTTTGAATCAGGAAAGAAGGGAGATCTTGATTTTTCTACCTATTTTCCCAAATGATTTGAGGCAGCTCAAAATCATCCAACTTGGTTTTTAAGGAGAATAATGCCTGTATCTCTGAATAATCATTCTAGCAGGTGGAAATCTTGGGTTTTATCTTCCAAAAGTCAGAGGAACCAATAATAGGGAATTCTTTTCTGGACTGGATTTTCACAAATAGGGAGGAACTGGCTCCTGATCTAGAACTGATAAAATCTTGAAGTGACCATTCACTCCATCCTAAAGAATGTGATGGGAAAAAGCGGAAAGAATGGCATAACCTGACAAGCATCCTAGATTTGAAGACCCTAGTTTTTGAAGAATTCAGAAGGCTAAGGAGGACACTGTGAACTAAAAATCTATGGGTAAAGTCTGTCCAGAAGGTATGAGAAACTCGTAACATGTTAGTTCTAAAGACACAAAGGAAAACAACTCTAATGAGAAAGGAAAACAGGTGTCTGAAAAAATCTATGTATGTGAGCACAGAGATAAGTCACTAACCAAATTAGATTTTTAAAAGATATGTACAGAAGATGTAAACAGGAGGTAGCAAAGGATGAATACAAAATCATGACATATTACTGTTTTAAAAAAGAAGAGTATCTCAGGAGAGCTTAAGTCCAGAATTAGCTGAAAATAACCAGGGAAGCTATAAAAGAAAAAGATCAATCAGCACACGGGGGTTATAAAGAAAAAACATGACAGTGAATATCTTAAAATTTATCTAAAAATATACACATTATGAATTATATATGTGTGTATGTGTTGTGTGTGTGGGAATGAGAGAGAGAGAGAGAGAGAGAGAGAGAGAGAGAGAGAGAGAGAGAG
>NW_027186304.1:59715899-59761108 GCF_028583685.1 Petaurus breviceps papuanus
AGAGAGAGAGAGAGAGAGAGAGAGAGAGAGAGAGAGAGAGAGAGAGAAACCCTGAACATGACATTCCAGGTGTGGTAATTCTTTCCACCTATTGCTACCTCCCTACACACTGATCATTAGTGAACTTTCAGTTCACTGAAAACCACATAAATTTTTCAGACAAACTGCTATCTAACCTTGCTTCCCCTATCTACTTTGGAAGTTGATTTTTTGAACTTTCTGCTCACAGATGACTGTACACTCAATGCAGTCTCTGAGGCTGAGATGCAACAGAGTATGGATCTGCCCCTTATTCTAATTTTGACCTGACAATTAATACCAAGAAAACATCACCAACCATCACTGCACCCTCCATACATGGAACCCTCAGTTACAGCAAATGGAGAAATTCTGAGTCCTGTGGATGAGTTCACTTACCTTGGCAGTCTACTTTCCAGGGATGTACACATTGATAATGAGGTTGATGCATGCATTGCCAGAGTTAGCTCAGTGTTTGGAAGGCTCAGAACTAAAGTGTGGGAGGGAAGACATCCTGGGCTGCTTACCAAACTGAAAATCTAAAGAATCATTGTGCTGATCTCATTGTTGTATGCCTGTGAAACTTGGACAGTATGCCCGTGCCATGCCAGGAAACTGAACAGTTTCCCTTTGAATTGTCTTGGAAGATTCTGAAGATCACCTGGCAAGATAAGATACCAGACACTGAGGTCCTTTCTTGAGCTGAACTTCCAAGCATTCAAACTCTACTCCAGATAGCACAGCTCTGATGGGCTGGTCATGCTGTTTGAATGCCAAACCTAAGTTTACCTAAATGACTATTTTATGGAGAACTCACACAGAACTCACACTCACAAATGCTCACACAGAGGTAAGAAGCAATGTTACAAGAACACTCTCAAAATCTCTCTGAAGAACTCTGGAATCAATTGTGAGACATAGAAGACACTGGCACAGTCTCCTAACATGCTATGCCCACATGAAAGAAAATGCTATGCTCTGTGAGCAAAGCAGAATTGCAGGAGCTCCAAAAAAGATGTGAGGTGCACAAATTTGGAGCCATTTCCACTCCAAATGTCCATGTGGACTATTTGTGCCCAACTTGTGGTAGAGCCTTCTGAGCTCATACTGGTCTCATGAGACATTGCTGGACACACTGTACCTTGACCCCAACACAGTGATGTCATCTGGGTCTTCTTCAAGCATGAAGGCCAACACCCAGTCATGAAGTTTTTTTTTTGTTTGTTTTTTTTAAAGCAATCAGGGTTAAGTAACTTGCTCAAGGTTACACGGCTAGTTATTTCTGGGTGTGGTGCTGAGTATCTGAGCCCAGATTTGATCCAGGTCATCCCGACATTGGAGCTGGTGCTCTTACTCGCTGAGCCACCTGACCACCCCTAAGCAATTGGGGTTAAGTAACTTGCTCAAGGTTACACGGCCAGGTGTTTCTGGGTGGGTACTAAGTGTCTGAGCCCGGGATTTGATCTCCAGGTCATCCTGACACTGGAGCTGGTGCTCTTACTCGCTGAGCCACCTGGCCACCCCTAAGCAATTGGGGTTAAGTAACTTGCTCAAGGTTACACGGCCAGGTGTTTCTGGGTGGGTAGTAAGTGTCTGAGCCCGGGATTTGATCTCCAGGTCATCCTGACACTGGAGCTGGTGCTCTTACTCGCTGTGCTACCTGGCCGCCCCTAGTCATGAGTTTTTTAATCCAAATGTAAAACTGCATTAATCCCTACTAAATTTCATCTTTTTATAATCAACAATCTAAAGTAGCATCACATTCAGTTCTTGTTACCACATTTTACAAAGGATAACAATAAAGTGAAGGATATCCAGGAGAATAACAATAACGGTGGAAAAACTATAGATAATGGCATACAGAAATCACTTCATATATTTTTAGAGTTACTTATAGGAGTACATGCTGCTGCTGCACCCTCCTTTCCCTATCACATAGAATGTAAGCCTTCTGAGGGCAAGAACGGTTTCACTTACGAGTCTATATCCCTGATGGCTCCCATAGTGTCTAACCCAAAGTTGACACTTAACCAATATTTACTGAATGTTCATTCAATACACAGATTTGTAATAGGAATTCGTGTAACCTGAAGAAGAGCAGACTGAAGTGGATTATGGTAGCCACCTTCAAAGAATGTGAAGGACTATCGTGGGGCAAAGGGACTGAACTTAATTTGCTTGGCTCTAGAGCACATTACTAGGGGGATGAAATAGAACTTACTGAGAGAGAAATTTAGGCTTTCTCTCAAAGTTCCAAAATTCTCACAGTGGCTGCCCAGCAAAGGCAGTGTATGTCCTAGTGGGTGCAAAGGCAAGGAAACTTCAGTAACAGTTAGGGGAACAAGCCATTTGTGAACAACAGGATTCTTCTATTCTTTCTCTGTTTTAGAAAAATTGCTGGAGAAAACTTCCCATCAATTAGAGCCTATGAAAAAATAGATCGGGATGCCTCAGGAAGTAATGGACTCCTTTCTCACCAGAAGACTTGAAGCAAAGGCTATGGGGTCACTTGTCAAGAATAGTAAGCTGTGAAAGTATTCATTGAACTAGATGGACTCTGAAATCCCTTCATACCAAGTTCAAAGATTCAGTGAATCCCCCTCTAAGCTTAGGAGAGAGACGACACAACTTCACCAGGTCCTTGGCATGGCTGGTCCATTCTGCTTGCTTGACTGCAGTCCACTAAAATTTCCTGAAATGTTCACACTAATTGTTGTCTAGACAGGCTTCCCCATACTTTATTTATGAAATTGATTTTAAAAAACAAGCAGAAGTTAAGACTTTTGTTCTGCCATTATTCACCATGTGACTTTCAACAAGTTGTTTCATCTCTCTGGGACTCAGTTTCCTCATTTCTATAATTAGGGACTGGGACCAGATAATATATTTCAGTTCTAAACTTGGGTAAGGCACCCTCCACATTGCTGGATACAAGTGTCAACCTTTTTTAAAAGGCAAAAGGTTTTCATTGGCACCATGACACCTCCCTTTCTACATTTCCTCTCTCATCTGCTACTCCAACCAATTAAACACACACACACACACACACACACACACACACACACACACACACACACACACACCTAATTGATGTCCCCTGCTTCCATGCTAACCTGCAGTAACTTGCTCATTGGTTACTCTGCCACAGCCTCCTTTCTGCTAAGATTTAGCATTAGAAGAGCCTTGAAGGTCATCTAGCTACAATCTCTCATTGTACAGAAAACCAAATGCCATAATAAATCCCCCACCTACCCCATACCTCACTCCAATCAATATCTGATTTTCTTTAATGCAACTACAACTCATGTTGGTGTTAGAAGGAAAGCAATTTAATTTTGTTAATTCTCCCTTACCCCTCATAGTGGGATGTTTACTAATCCAAATGAGTAGCTGATGTATAATAAAATGAACTTTCTTAAAAATGCATTCAGTGTGTGAATAGATAAGAGGCATCAATAGACAGCCCCCAAAAGAAATAGTTCCACTCAGCAGGCTAAGGTTTTCATAGTCTTCCCTTCTACTTCAGAACTCATAGTTCCTCTAAAAGCTCCAAAATTTTCACAGTGGCTACCTCAGCACAGGTATTACATGAACTGATGAATGCAAAGGCAAGAAAATTAAAGTAATGGTTTGTCTTATCAAATAAAATATTTTAAGCTTTTGATAGCATGCCTTATATCCTCTAGCAGTCCATATACCTTGCATTTATAAGTCTATCACTTTACCGAAGGTCTTCATTATTATCACATTTTTAGAAAGTTTGGCAATATAAAAATGCAAACATAGTTAAACACAAGGATTTCAAAATTACTATTGTCAAAAGTTAAACACATTCATGTAACATTTTAATTAAGAATACCATACCTGGCAGTAGAAGCCAACATTGAACTTCATCTGATTGTCCAATAAAATAATAATGGAGATCATGAAAGTAATATAGTCCTTTTCCAAACACAAAATAATTAAGTTAAAAACTGAACCTGAAAAGACTTAGGAATGTCACAGTAATATCAATAACTATGCAGGGCAGGACAACTTGATTCATAGAAACTGGATTTAATCCAGGATAATTTTCTTTCATTAAGCCTAAAATCTTCCATAAAAGTTAATTTGTTTCTTTTGAAGGATGTCATGCACCAAATTCAACGCTGACTTACAATTTAAGGAAATACAAAAATGAATTTTAAAGCCTACATATCAAATATTAAGATATCCAAATAAAAGTGCATATCCTTTATTAATAAGGGAGGGTAGAGACAAGTAACGAAGGGTCTTTAAATTGCAGCAGAGCAATTTCAAGGGGGAAGGAGAGAAGGGGTTTACTTCCAGGCATGAATATAATATAAAAAACAAAAAGCATTTACCTTTTTTTTTAAATCCTAGTAAATGAGATTGATTTAATGGGGTGGTAGGTAAGAGAATACCTTAAAGATTCTTGAGCAGACTAAGGAGGTGAAGATTTAGTTAAGTTTCATCGTGAGTTTTATACAGTGAAGAGAAAAGACCAGTTAGAAGGTTGGTCCAGCAATTCAGGCATGAGGTGATATATCCCATTACTAATGTAGTGGTGATACTACTAAGGGAGTAGTCTGGGATAACTTTAAATTTCAGAATGACACAATTAGAAGAATGGCTCACTAATGACAGAAATGGGAAAGTTATAAAGTAAGGGAGATGGAGGCTGGGAAGGAGGGCAGTTTGGCAATCCAAAAGAGAGGGAGGTTTTCAGCTCTTGGCACAGAATCACAGAACATTAGAGATAGAAGTGGTGTTACTGTTTGAAGTAATGGTGGAACATTAGACTACAGCTCAGAATGAAACGATCCTTTGCACACATAACAGCCATATAAAGACTAAAGGGTTGTTAGATATGTGAAACTCCATAATATTCATACAAATATTTATAGATAAATGTATTTATGCTGACTGAATGCAGATTCTCCCATCTTTGCTATAGACCTGCTTTCTTCTTCGAGGACTTCAATCAAAGGTCAAATCTTTTATGATATGGTCAGAATTGTCCAATTATACACACAGTTGGGTATTAAAAAATACTTTCTGATCATACTAGCACGTATCAGGCTCAGAGGAAAGTCACCCTTTAGTTTGGAGGAGATTAATAGTATCTAAGCCAGGGGTGGGGAACCAGTGGCCTTGAGGCCACATGTGGCCATCTAGGTCCTCAAGTGAATCCAAATTTCACAGATTCAGCCAAAAGATCACACTTGAGGACCTAGAGGGTCTGAGCCTTGAGGCTGCATGTTCCCCACCCCTGAATTCTAATCACTCTAAGAGAGAGTGCTCTGAATCACAGATAGGAAAGCTAAGGTTAAGAAGCTTGCCACAGGCCACAAAACAAGCAAGTAGTAGATCATAATAGTTGTGGCCCCTAAAAGTTCAAGCTTTTTACACTTGAGTTACTACACTAGGACAGGCTCTTAGGCATAATTAGGATAATGTTCCCTATTCCAGCTTTACCCCAGGTGGTAGGATTATCCAGTGGGCTCATCAAGCATAGTTTTAGGGTCCTCTGGGGACTAATAACTCAGGAAGTTAGCCTGGTTCCCTCCCTGCTGGAAAATATTCCTTCATGGGCTGGACTTGGAAGCCAGTACAACCCACTAATGTGGGGGGTTGTAGGAGCGAGTGAAAAAAGGAAGAAAAACAAGTAACTAATGAGGCATATCAGGTGAGGTTGGGACAAGGAATCTATACCTTTCACAACAAGAATAAGTCCAGGACTAGGGGGAGGGAGAGTGGCAAGGAGAAGTTCATAAAATAAGGTACCATTTCCTAGTCCCTAGTGAGACAATTCTGACAGTACTCAATAATGTTAATGAAATAAGATCTTCTCCACCCATTAATAGGCCTATGTGTCCAGCTGTGATACATGCTGAATCATAGAGAGCCCAGGGGGGAGGAACTTGCTGTAATGGCAAGCACAGAAGTAGTTCATACCTTGTTTCAGCTATTCAATTAACACCTTGTTTCAGTTCCAGTTTCTTTTGAGCTTTGTATCAAGTATGTTAAGAAATAGAACATGTGAATCCCACAACTTGTGAACCCTAGAACTCATGAACTCCTGGAACAGGAAGGGGAGGAGCTAATGACCATATATAAGGAGAATTTCCAGGCTAGAGACAGCAGAACTGAGAAGAGGACTCTTGTGGTGGCGGAGTCAAGAAGGAGAAAACTTGTGATACACTCTGTTTGTCTGCTCTGTCTGTGTTGATGTTTGTTTGTGATACTTTCTACAGAAGCCCTGGGACCTTACTGGAAGCCCTGTAAGAGGCTTTTCTGGTTGTATGTTTACAGAAGTCCTGCAGGAGGGTTTTGGAGGTCCCGGGATTTTGCTGATGATTTGTGCTGACCTCTTGGACCTTGTTTGTGGGTCTGTGTTGATTTCTATGTTGATGATTTGTGTTGAGTTCTCATACCTCGTTGGTGGGTCTGAGTTGATTTCACAGGCAGATAGTGAATTGATGATGGTGCCGGCAATGTGCATGAATATTATTGTGGCTCTGTCAAGCTTTGTCTTCCCAGAAACAGGAACTGTGAAGGACTTGAGGTGGACTACACACTGTGAATTTCAATATGGAACAGAAACTGGATGAAGAACTGGACAAGGAGCTGGACAAGGAATTGGGAGCTGCCTGACTTTGAACCCAGGTGGACAGTTGGAGCTGAGACCATGGAAGAGGAACCATGGAAGCTGAGGGCCAGCCTCGAGTCAAGCTGAAAGAAGACTTTACTTGGATACTGTGTACTGACTGAGAAGATTATGATTTACTGTGACCTAGGGGTGGAGAACTTTGACTTTTGTACTTTGTGACTGAATTAAGGATTTTGTGATTGACTAAATGAATGCACTTTGTTTAAAACTATGTAACCACTTTGGTGAAAACTATGTGGCCATTTTAGGGATTAGTTGTTGAGTTGTGACAAGGTAAACGCTATGTTTTGATTTTCTGTGACAAGTTGTAACATTCTGAATGCTGCACCTTGATTTTCTGTGAATGTTTTGCTCTGATTTGTTATTGAATGAATAGAGAGTTCATTATACTATGTTATCAGAATCTTGAAAGCTGTTCATAGCAGCAGTCCTCTGGAAAGCTGCTTGTGCTTGGTTTTACACTTGCTTAAAGAGAATCTTGCTTAGGGGAAGCTTGCTTGCAGAAAGGCTAAGTAACCTAATTAGGCACTGAGTCAGGAGGGTTGTGATACCGTCTGGCTCTGAGAAGTGTATATATACTCTGAGCTAGTATTTTGCTTTGGAGGTTCACTCATGAGAAGGATCTTTTGATTTCCTGGTCAAGACTTCAAATAGCCATATGTTCAGAGCACCCAACTACTTAGATGTCTGTGCTCATTCGATCTAGTGATGTATGTAAAGTGTATAGCAACATTGCTTTACTCAGAAAGTTGAAGCCCTGTCTGTTGGTCTTTGTGCTAATTTCTCTGCTTATATTTTCTCCACATTCAGGGTACTGACCTTTCCCCTGAACTAGTGAATGTAATTAAAAGTATAATTGCTAAGCCCTTTTTGAGCAGTCTTTCCTTTAAAAGTAGATCAAAGAACCTTTGCTAGCAGGTCATCCTGAGTATGCTAGGGTACTTGCTAATGCATACTTCTGAACTCACTAATATGGAGAGTACAAAACAGACCCCTCCAGATCTTACAGTAATAATAGTTAACATTTACATTGCATTTTAAGATTTACAAAGTGCTTTATGAATACTATCTCATTTTAACTTATTGCAACCCTAGGAGATAGGTGCTGTTATTATCCCCATTTTACAGTCAAAGAAACTGAGACAAACAAAGGTTAAATAACTTGCCCAGGATCACACATCTACTAAGTATCTGAGACTAGATTTGAACTTGGGTCTTCCTTACTCCAGGTCCATCACTCTCTCCAACTCTGTCTTAGTGGCTAGAGGTTCAAGGAAATTTAATTTTAGAACCCAAGACACAGTGGGCACTGGAGAAAGTAAGAGCAACTTCCTCCTATTCTTAGGGCAATCAATCACTGAAAAAATGAGAAGGTATCAACAACACTTGAGGATGCAGGTAAGTGGATAGCAGCATGGTGGATAGAGTGCCAGGCCTGGCATCAGGAAGACATCTTTCAGAGTTGGAATCTGGCCTCATAATGCTTAATAGCTATGTGACCCTGGGCAAGTCACTTAACCCTGTTTGCCTCAGTTTCCTCATTTGTAAAATAAGTTTCAGAAGGAAATGACAAACCACTCCAGTATCTTTGCCAAGAAAACCCCAAATGGGGTCAAGAAGAATCTGAAAGAATAATGGAACAACAACAAAAAACAACACTTGAACTCCTATTGTTATTGTTTGTCCTTTATTCTCGAAGTGGACCAATGACATCAGGAAGGAGATGTCATATCTGAAAGTGAACTGGATTTGAGTGAGGCAGCGTTGCACGAAGTTACCAGCCTCACTCTCTCCTCCAGAGCCTTCTAGGTCCAGTGGCAAGCTATAGATCAAGTCAACTGGAGATGCCCCCACACACACCTGAACTCCTACAACAGGTAGGAAGAAATGAGCTGTGCAAGTTAGCAAGAACAACTAGTGGATACAGGAAATGACTAGATGGTGGAATGGGAGTAGGCTCTTTCCAATACAGCAACAATTTTTAGGGGGGGGCGGCGCGGGGCGGGGGGTGTAGAGGGACTGACCTGTGATTTTACTGGTGCAGGGAGCATTAAGTTACAGAGAAGGTGAGAGAAAGAGAAAAAGGGTAAGCCCAATGAGGAATTCTTCTACCCATGATGATCAGCAATGATTTTGCAATTTACTATCTTTGACAGTTGCCTAAAACAGAGGCATCAAACAGCAGGCAAGTAGCACTTTTAAATGGGCCAGAACCAAATTAAAATGTAATTGGAAAACATTTAAGAAAATAATAAAATATATAACAAAACATGGATAATGTTAATTTGTAGTTTTCTCATAAAACATGGGGCCCTCAGAGATTTGTTTCTATTTGAGTTTGACACAAACGCTTTAGGAGACTCATGTTGGAGAAAGTGAATTCCACTCAACAAACATTCATTTAACCCCTATAATGTAAAAGGCCAGAACTTTAAAAAAAATTTGTCTGTAGACAATGAAGAAATTTAGATAAAAAAATCCCATGAACAGCTAGGGTTTATTCAAGCTAATGTTACTGAACTCAGAGGCTTTGCTAACATAAATATTGGTGTTGAGAGGGGTCTGTCAATATATTTTATTTTATTTTAAAGCAATCGGGGTTAAGTAACTTGCTCAAGGTTATACGGCCAGTTATTTCTGGGTGTGGTGCTGAGTATCTGAGCCCGGATTTGATCAAGGTCATCCCGACACTGGAGCCAGTGCTCTTACTCGCTGTGCTACCTGGCCACCTCTGTCAATATATTTTAAAACAGCATTGTTAAAAAGTGAAATATCAAAAATGCTATTCCCTGCACCATCACTGGAGATCCACATCTCATTAGCCACTTCCAGAGCTTCAAGAAAATCAAATTTCTCTAACTTTAATTTTTAAATTAAATAAATTTAATTGATTATATGTCTTCATGTTGCATGTAATTTTTTTACATTCCAATGACTATGCCAGAAGCAATATTTTATTTATGATTCTAGCCTAACAAGTTCTCTTTTTGACAGTATGCTCTAAAACATGTCTCTTAGCCTTTCCAAAGAGCACACAAAACTTGTGGCAACAATTCTGAAATGAAAACATGCAAAAACCAGCTACTTAGTAAAGTGAGCTTTTATCTTGCCAGATAAATGATTTCAGTTGGGCTGGTGCTTTATTCCCATCTTTCCTGGAAGCTACCCAAACCCAGCTTTGATGTGATCACCGAAGGATCACATCCATCAAAGCCTTCTTTCTACTCCTAATTACTTGGAAACAATTCTTGATAAAGAAAAAGCCAATTTAAGGGCTTGTAGCAAATCCTATTATGCAAATAGCCATGGATAGGTAGTATTATTTTATGTTTATAGTTTATGCCATGTTGCATAAATACTCACCTCTGTGTAATTTTAAAAGCCCAGCTGGAAAGGGTTTTGTGATGGAAGGTCATGAGTAAGGAAGGCCAAAAGTAAACAGGCATGCACAGCAACTGGAAGTCAGACCTAGCATTCACATGTGAGATTATGGGCTTTGGAGAACTTTGAAGGCTTAAGAAGAACAGAAACATAGAGCTTTCTGCCTCTAAGAGATTAACAGGGGATTCCAAGAGCAAGCAGGTGAACTAACAGCAGTATTGAGGGAAAAGAATTAGGGAAGACCAAATGGATAAAGTGAAAGGTAGAGTAAAGCAAAGAGAAAGGTTTTCAGGGAAAGCAGAATCATAAAGCACTTTGTCAGGAGGAAGCAGAAATTTGAAGAATAATATTATATTAATGATATCTTGGGGGGGGGGCTTTTTAATTTATCATCCCTCTCTGTACTTGCCATGCAATTTCCACTTCCTACCCAATCCCCCCCCCAAAAAAAACATAGTATAGTTACCTAATTTAAAAGATCATTTTTTTGTTTCTTTTCCAAAGACCCCTTAACATACTTACTGGAATCCACTTTGACCAATCTGAAATATATTTTTCTGAGAACTAATTCTGAGAGTATCTTTACTTAAGTTTGATGCTAATTCTTGTGCTTTTTATTCATGAAATTCATCCCTGAATACAAGAGAATTACTTACCCTTGGTTTACTTAAATCATTTCATTATGTCTGAGGCCTGGGGTATGATTATAGCAGTGCTCAGCTGTTAGGACAATTCTCAAAGCATAGCTTTAGACCTGTGATTGTGTATGGTTCAGAATACCTAAATGATTTAGGCTTAAAATGAAATGCCCAGTTGCCTATGTTAAAGTTATTTGCACATAATACCGATATCTTCCATTTATATTGTGGCAAACACAGTAAGCCCTGTGAGGAAAAAAAAAAATGTCTTTAAAATGCCCACATAGATGAAATCAAACAGACTTTAAAATAAAAGGAATATTTTTGTTTGGCGGGGGAGGGGGGGTTAATTTTTGGTCGAAGATTTCAGTTAAAGATTAACAGAAGACAGCAGATTATGGAATCTGCAAAGAAAAATTTGAAGCTATCATATGACAGCATAGTGATGGGCAAAGTGGTGATTAATTGGACCAGCACTCGTTTATTCCAACAGTGTCTTCTCCACCCTGCTAAAATAAGTCTCCTGGTTACTATGATTGTCTATTAGAACAGGTAAGTTTTCAACATGATGAGATGTAGTCTTTCAATTCAAAGACCCACTGTTAATAACTATCTTGGGTTTAAATTCTTCATTGAACATTTTAGTTCAGTCCTTTCTAATCCAAGGATAAGGCTCTCCCCCAGCAAAGAATAGAAGCTATATTCGAAGCTATATTATATTAATAGAATGAGGAGCTTCCTCTTTCTCATAAACTATCATGGCCCCATCCACTTCAACCAGTGGTCCTCCTCCTTTATGGTCCTTTTCTTTTTTGCTTTTTCAAACTGTCAGCTCCTCTCTAATACATACTCTTTTTTAAAATTGTAATTTATTTTATTTTTAATTTAATTAAATTTATTTAATTTAAAATGTATATTATTTAATTTTAATTTATTTATTTTTAATTTAATTAACAGAACAAACATTTCCATAACATAGTATAATTTTCTTAAAGATGATTATATATGAAACTGTAAATCTATTATGTATAACTTGCTATTCCTTTTAAATATATAATAAAGCTATCGTCTAAATTTCTTTTTTTCCTTCCATTCCCCCATACGTGCTCAAAAGAGGGCTACCATTAGACATAAATACATACACATACGCATGTATGTGTGTAAAATCATTCTGTACATACTTCTGTTTATTCTTTCTCTGGAAGCAGATAGCACCATCCTTCATGTGTCTTTTGCAGTTAATTTGGGCATTTGTAATAGTCGAAATGACTTATTTGTTCATAGGTGTTCTTAACACAATGCTGCTGTTACTGTATTCAATATCCTCTTGCTTCTGCTCATCTTGCTCTTCATTATTTCATACAAGCCCATTCACGTTTTCTAAGATCATCTTAAGTTACCTGAACATTGAGATGTTCAATGACGCCCAAGGTCATACAGCCAAGTCAAAGACAGTACTTGAACTTGAGTTTGCTCCCTGATTCCAACATCAGCTTTGTCCACTACTGCTTCTCTGTCCACAACAACACTTCTCTAACAACAATCAAGGTACATATAAAAGCACTTTGTACTTACTTTGTAAGTAAGGCGTTCTATAGCTTTCCTACTAACTATGATAACAATGTTTCAATAGCATGAAACTGCACTAAGTCGTTGCATAGACCTTAAAAATCCGTAAATTTAGGGATATACTTGGTGTCTCTCTACAAAGAAAGCTGAATGGCCAAGGACGTGGCCTTTTAACAGATTAATAAAACCACGAAATGTCTTACTTGATACCCAAAATTTCTTATAAAAATTGAATATGTGTATTAAATATTTATATTACAGAGAATGAAAGTTATAAATTACAACTGTATATAATGTTTTGTTTTCTGAATACCTTTTATACATACGATCACCTTTACCATTACAACAACACCGAAAGACAGGCATTATGCCTATTTCACAGATAAGAAAGTTAAGGCTCAGTAAACATATCCAGAGATGTGGCCAATCTCAGACTCAGGTACAACTCTCAGGCCTCCAAATCCAGAGTTCTTTTCCTAAGCCTATAATGCCTGTCAAAGACTGACATAAGGAAAGAGTTTATTTAGGGCAGATTTGGGATGGGAGAGAGGAGGAGGGGAAAGAAGTATGAGGAAAAATCTTTTTAAATATCCCAGTACTTTTACTTACTCTCCTTTTGTGAAAGATGACAAACTGTCCAGACATAACTTGGCCCTGCTTTGCTGTGTTTGACTGTGCAATCTGCTTTCTAAGGCAAATGGAAGTATTTCTCTTAAAAGTCTCATTCTATTGACTTAAATAGGTCAAATAGGCTGATGTAAAACACAGCAAAGTTACTGGAAATAAGAGAAAGAGCTAATGCTAGAAACGTTTTGGAATGCTACCCTTCCTCAGGTCAGCTCAATGAGTACACAGCAAGGTGACTTATTCAAATGATTTTGAGAAACACAGCCCAATCTATTAGCCTCCATTCCTTCTCCAGAGGTATATTCTGAGTCCTCAAAGGCCTTTCCAACAGCTCCCAAGCTCTAGAAAGTTCCACCAAGCTAGAAATCCTTTATCAGCAGACTGAGAAATTGGCTGTGTCTGTTTATCTGAGGTAGCCAGGTGGTAGAGTCGGGAAGCACTGGGCCTGGAATCAGGAAGACCTTGAGTTCAAATCAAGTCTCACATACTTACTTGTGTGATCCTGGGCAAGCCACTTAACCTATCTTTGCCTCTGTTTCCTCATCTGTAAAATGGGAATAATAATAGCACTTGCCTCCCAAGATTGTTATGAAAATCAAATGAGAACATTCTGACTCTGAATCCAGTACTGTTCCTGCACCATGCTGCCCTGCAAAGCACTTAGCACAGTGCCCAACACTTAGTACTATATAAGTGTTAGCCATAATTATTATCATTACTAATAGCTTATCTATAGCTTTCTTACTACCTTTCCTACTAACTATGATAATAACCACTATATGATGAAATGGCTAGCTTGGGATAGGGTTTGTTTTGTGGGGGTTTTTGGAGGGGGGATGGTAGGGCAATTGAGGTTAAGTGACTTGCCCAAGGTCACACAGCTAGTTAAGTGTTTGAAGCTGGATTTTAACTCAGGTCCTCCTCTCTCCAGGGCCGATGCTCTATTCACTGCATGCCACCTAGCTGCCCCCGGGGTAGGGGTTCTTTTGGGTGGTGGGTAGAGTTTGGTTACAACAACTCATTAAACTGTCTACCATAATGTAGAAAGGTAGTGATCTATTTAGATAGAAGTACTTACACAGAAAAATATGAACTCCTTCATTATGTTTAAGGTTTGCTCTTTTTCATTGGTTTCATTTTCCATTTCATTCTCCTAATTCTCTCCTATTTTTTCTGAACACAATATTTGTAAAATTAAAGTCTACACTTTCAGTTTAACATCATATATTTGTCTTCATATATACTGGTCACACATATTTTTCCAAATTGTCTCTCATAGTAGTATTATGTCTATAATCCAGGGTTTTCTGGGGATGATCAGTTTATCTAATATGGACGTACCCTTGAGGGACCTTTGGAGTATGTCCAGATTACCTAACATGGAGGCTTCTGCAACCCCTACCATGTGGGAAAAGTGTAGTCTCCTTCGATTGGTTACCTACATCTTTAAAATTGGCAAAAATGAAGCAGTTTGGGGGCAGCTATGTGGCACAGTGGATAGAGCACCAGCCCTGGAGTTAGGAGGACCAGAGTTCAAATCCAGCCTCATACACTTACTAGCTGTGTGACCCTAAGCAAGTCATTTAACCCCTATTGCCTCAACAATAACAAATGAGGCAGCTTCTCTCCTTCCAATACCCTTTTGGACCACTCTTACCTGCTCCCTCCAAAGGGTGAAGAATATACTCACTCACAGCATGGCTGGCATGAACTCAACTAGTGAGAAAGGAAAGAAACCTGGGTCACCTTTCTCTCAGTCCAGTCAAACTGGCCTTCCTGCTGTTTCTTACACATGGCACTTCTCTTATCTTTGTGCCTTCCCATCAACTGCCCCAGTCTATGCCTGGAAGGCTCTGCCACCTCACCTCTGCCACTCACTTCCTTTAAGACTCAACCCAAGCACACTACTTTGTGGATGAAGCCTTCCTGGATCCCTCCAGCTGCTAGTGCCCTCCCTCCCTCCTTCCTTAAACTAAGTTATTTATTTTTATTTATTCTGCATATTCACATATCATACATATACTATGTACATATGCTGCCTTCTTTTATAAGATGTAAGTCTTCATGAGAAAGGATTGTTTGAATTTTGTCTTTATAACCCCAGCACATATGAAGTGCTTAATAAATGCATGCTAATTTATTTATTTTAGGCAAATTCTTTAATTTCTGTAGAAATGATTTCCTAAATAGTAAAATGAAGGATTTGCTATAGCTATGGCATTTCTAAAGCCCCTTTCCACTTCAGCCTGCTGTACTCTGCAAACAAGTTATTCTTCTCACAAATCAGTAATGGTATTTTTTTTAATTCAATTACTTGTATAACTTATTTCTAAAATCCACATTAGGAGGAAAAAAATTTATCCTCATTTTAAAATGCAAGATAAGATGGTGAAGAAGTGTCCAAACTAAATGAAGAAAATAAAAAATATATCTATTTCTTTCAAAGCTCCTTCAGCATACTGAAATACGTGATTTGATAAAGATTCTTTGGGGGATAGATTTAGATGTAATCATAAAAGAAAAAAAAACATGAAAAAGAAATCTCTTTCTACTTTTTTTTTCTAAATGGCCAACCCAACTTCTCTCCACCAGTCACAACATAAATGAACAAGAAATACCCTAATTGCACACCAGTCACTTTCTGGTATTTATGGAACAAACCACTGTATTGTGTCAGTCAAAGGATGATCCATGGGGAAAAGGTGTGGCCATTCATGCAAGGGGAAAAATAAACACATCCAACCCAGGGGGAAAAACACACACAGAAAAGAACTAAATGTCATCCAAGATTTACCCTGAATTCCTAGCTAGTTAAAATTAAATTTTAAAAAGCCTTTTTCCTAGGTAAGGGTTCATGCTAAATCTCAATGTTTTCTTACTTTGTCTTTTGTATCTCTGTCAAACATCCTCATCTATGCACTGCATACAGGCAAGTCTGATACACAACCTATTGTTCAGTAAGCCAGATATGGAAGAAATATTCAAAGTTAGCAAATTCAGATGATGTTGGCTAAAATCTTTGGTCACCTGGACTGCTGTGGCTATTTGCAACTAGTTACAATTATCCTAGATACTTCAGAGTTTTTTATAAAATCACAGGATTTAAAAAACTGGAAGGAAGTTCAGTAGTAATTTGGTTTGAACCCACACATGAAAGGGATCCCCACTTCACATAATATAAGTATAACAAGCAGTCACCCATCCTCTACTTGAAGGTCTAAGCCTAAAAGGGCCAAGCTTTCCCATTGTAACCCCGGGTCATTTCCAGTCATCCTGATGAATAACTGGTCACTGGATCCAGATGGTTGGGGAGGAGAAAGTGAGTCTGATGACCTTGCACAGCCCTCCCTCACTCAAATCAAAGACAACTGCAAGTCACGCAAGTCATTTCCCTGATGCCGTGGTCCTCTTCGAAAATGAAAGACAAGCACAATAACAACTTAAAGACCTCCAGAGACAGGAACCCCACCACCTCGATATGCATTCCAGGCCACTTTTGGCCTAGAATAGTTTAGGAAATTTTTCCCAACATCAAGTCTGAATGCTGGTTTGGTATTCTAAGGCCAAACAAGGCCAGTTCAATCCCTCCTGCATATAAGAATTTCTCAGAGATTTAAAGATAGCTAGCCATCATGTTGTCCCTTAATCTTCTCTTCTTCAGTCAAACATTCATAGTCCTTTCAACAAATCCTTAAGTGACTAGAACTCTACCCTCCAGTATCCTGATTGCTCTCCTTTGTCCTCTCTAGTTTATCAATGTCTTCCTTAAATTGTGGCACCAAGAACAGAACACTACCCCCACAAGTGATCTGACAAGGACTGAGTCCAGTGGAACTATTATCAACCTATTCCTTGAGTTATGCCTTTCTTAACACAGCCCATGGTCTCAGGTATTATTGGTTATATCACATTACTGACTCACATACTGAGGTAGCAGTCCACTGACATCCCCAGATCTTTTCAAGAGAACTACTGCCTAGTCATGTCTATTCCATCTTATATTTGTTAAATTGATTTTTTCTCTATCAAAGTGTGAGACTTGACTCTTACACTTAGTGATTTTCATCTAATCTGATTCAACCCAGTACTCTAACCTGTCAAAATCTTCTAGGATCCTGACACTGCCATCCACTGTGCTAACTACATCTCCCAAATCTGTATAAACTACCAAATTGAGGAACATACTATCTCTTTATCCCAAGTCATTGATAAAGTTTTGTTTGTTTGTTTTTTATCACAATGCCAAGGTCAGATCTCTGAGGCACTACATTGGAGACCACCTACCAGATGGACATTAAACCGTAAATCTCAATTCATTTAATTGCATCATCATCCAGTTCATATTTCTCCATCCTTCCCACAAAAACAGTATGAAATACATTTTCCAAAAGTTTTGCAAAAAGCTAAGTATACTTTATTCACAGGATCCTTTCATGTACTACTTTGGTAATCCTGCCAAAATTGGAAGTATGTTTATTCTTCCATGTTTTTTGTTCTTTGAAATCACTGGTTCCCTTCATAGATGTTCATCAAGCATCCTTTGTAATCATCCATTCCAGAAATCTAAGTCAAGCTTACTAGTTTATAGTTTGTAGATTATTCTCTCGCACTTTTCAAAATCAATACATTTGCCCTTTGCTAATAGAGCAGTTCTTAGTTAAACTCATCCCCTTAATACACATACATTTTCTTTGGAGCAAAGAAGAAAGCATTTTCTTATGGTACATGCCAACCTCAAAATCCCAACAAGTATTTTATCATGTCTAAAGAGTTTATCTTCAGGCAGCTAGGTGGCACAGTGAATAGAGCACCAACCCTGGAGACAGGAGACCTAAGTTCAAATCCTGCCTCAGACACCTGACACAATTACTAGCTGTGTGACCTTGGGAAAATCACTTAACCCCAATTGCCTTGCCTTCCCCCCTCAAAAAAAAAAGTTTATCTTCCTTTTCACAGCAGAATTTTCCAAAATTTCAGGAACAAATAATTTCCATTGACAAAGATTATTCACAAATACAGAGAAAGAACATTACATAATATAGTTTATGGGATATATCTTGTACTGCTTTAAAACCAGTAAAAATAACATTAGAAAAGGAAATTATTGTTTATAGACAACTATACATTATGTAATATATAAAATATCAGCAAATAGAATAGAAATGTACAGTAACAAAATTATTCATTGTGCCCAAACAGGGTATATAGCACACAAATATGGCCAGCTAGTCATTGAAAGGACTATCAAAACAGTAAAACAATAAGCAAAACAAAAAATTAAAAAGGAAATAATATAATTATATTAATAAATGCAGGGAAAGGCTTTGAAAAACGTAAACATACATTACTGATTAAAATAGTGAAAAGAAAAGGTTTAAAACAGTGGTTCTTAACGTGGGGGTCTGTGAACTATATACAAACACACACAAATATGTATTTATGTATATGTACATAGTAGCTACTTCAATAAAATTGGTTACTCTTGTGACCTATTTATCTTATACTTTCAAAAACATTTCTGTTAAAGGCGTCCACGACATAAAACAAAAAATTAAGAAACTTAAACTAAACATGGTTTATCAGGGTTTTTTCTTAATATAATAAAGAGTATCTTTCCACAAACAGCCAACATAATAGACTAAAAAGAAACATGAAGTATTTACACTCATATGTGCAACTCATGTTTGCCTGTGCTCATTGCTTTTATTTGACATTGGAATTTCTAGCAAAAAAGATAGTAGAGGAATTAACAATGGAAACGAAAAGACTAAAATATCATTATTTACAGATGACTCATTAGAGTGTCTAGAAAATCCATTTGCCTAAACTAAAAAATTAAATGGAGACAATAAATCAGTTCAAAGTCAAAATAAAGGAGACTAAATCATAAAAATCACTTCCACTTTTTGTTACTAGTATTAAAAATCACCATCTGTGCTAGACACTGAGGTTACAAAGTAAAAAAAAAAATTACATTTAAATTACTTTCCATTAGAAGAAATTTAACCAAAACATCTAATAAGGTAAGTGCTTTAAGAAACCTCTTCAATTGCATTCTGGGACAAAGTCCTGATTTCAACCATTGTTACAACTGATAGATTTCTTTCTAAGTGTTCATTACCTGGATTTCTTGTTATCTGTGATTGTATAAAAGTTTAAAACATTCTGATGTCAGAGGCAAATGTTACAGCAGTTTAGACACACCCAGGAAAAGCATGTGCTTCATCTTTTTTTGCCCAAGAATTCTTTTGTTGCTGTTGTAGGTTAGTTTGCCTCATGGAGAAGGTTATTAAAAGAAAAAAAAAATGTTTACAACTGCCAAGATGGCTGGCTGTAAAGCATGAAACTAATCCAAAATTGAGAAAACAGGTGACAATTTGGAAAATACTATATAAGAATTTAATCTCTTAGCTTTACTGGGAACTATTATTATGATCTATAACTAATGCAGTTTTGTCAAATTCATAATGACTTCTCTATTGTCAGGAAGTGGTTACTATGTTAGAGTAAATTTCCATCTGGTTCGAGTTATAACAACACTTACTGACCATTTTTTGGCTGACCTGGAACATTTTTGAAGAAAATTCCCTATGTTGCAACAGCTTTTTACCTAAATTTCTCTTAGGGATGGCCAAAATGTAGCTGACCAACAGACAGAAACTGGCCTTTCCTTCAGAGGGTGGAGTGAATCAGAAATATTAGGCCAAGGCTAGAGAACTGTCCTGTGTAGGTGACTATGGGATGGAGGTGGCAAAATAAATAACAACTCAGAAGTAGCTTTACTTCATATAACATGTGGTTTAGAATAAGAATTGAAAAGAAAAAAGTCAATGTATTTTGCTCCTCCATTTTATAATGCTGTAAACTTAAGCAAACTACGTGCACTCAAATACTTAATAGACTTTTGGTAAAATGTTAGAGCAAGAGAGGACCATAAAGATAGTCTAACTTCGTTTATTTTTTTTAATTGAATTACTTTTTTTAATTAACCAAAATCTACCTTCTTTGCTTTCTACTTCCTCCCCACAACAAAAAAAGAAAATGAAAATAAAAACAAAGCCCTTGTAACGAATATATGTAGTCAAGCAAAACAAATTTCTACAATGATCACACTCAAAAATATATGTATGAGTCCATCACTTATTAGGAGGGGAGTAGCATGTTTCATAAGTACTCAGGAATTGTGGTTAGTCATTGCACTGATCAGAGTTCTTAAGTTTTTCAAAGTTGTAGTTTAACCCAATTTCATAGAAAAAGGCAAGGTGGTGTATTAAAAATGACTTTTTGATTTGCCTAAATGTCACTGCAAGATAATTACTGAACTGGGAATAGAATTCAAGTGGATTAATTTCTAGTCCAGTACTTACTGATTAGCCTATAAACAGTTCTCTGACTTGTATCTCATTACTATTCCCCTATTTTCCCCTTCCCTCAATTTATTTTTTTTTTAATTTCAGAATTAGCCATTACCTAAAATGCTTTCTGCCATTAATAAATTACTGCAGGCCTATTCTAAAGAACCAGTCACTAACACATTATCAGCCAGTGGTCAAGGCCTAGTAACAATCAGTTTATCTGGTGTCTGAGGACCCAGATATCTAACTGTAGAGAAGATTGGCACAGAGTTCTGAGTTTTTCCACCCCAAAAACTCATGAGATGGTGTTAATATATTTAAGGATCATTATCTGTGTTCCTGGAGGAACTTCCCACAATACAGAAATTATAGATCCACTGTACTAGATTCTTAATGAATCCACATTGATTCTGTGTAGTCACCTTTTCCCTTATGAATTTCTAACAAATTAATAAACTAAAAGTATTTATCTAGAATCTACTGTGCCAGGCACTGTTCTAAGTTCTGGGGATACAAAGAAAAATTTAATAATTCCTGCCCTCAAGAAACTTACATTACATAGGAAAAACACATAAAAGTATATATGAAATAAATACAAGTTAATTACGGGGTGGGAAAATACTAAGCTAAGGTAACAGAGAAAGTTTCATTTAGAAGGTGGTCACTTGAGCTGAGCTTTGGAATAAAAGAGGGATTCCAAGAGACAGAGACAAGGACAAGGAGAGAGACATTCTAAATACGGGGGAGCATCAGGTGGGAAATACAAGTAGGTGAGAATGGCTAAATCACAGAGTGCTTAGAGAGCAACAGAAACCAGAAAACTAGACATCAACCTTTAGTTTACAAAATGTACCTTCTCAGGGTTTTTCATTCTCCACATTTTTTTCAGTCACCTACAGTATTTTACCAATCATATCCTCAAAATTTTTCAGTTCCCTAGGATGGAGTTCATCTGGTGATAACTAATCATTACTTGATTTAAAAAAAAAAGTTGAGGGGTGTAACTGCCTTTCTTTAGTCCATTATCTTCCACTTTACCTAAGTCCTTTTTTTGACCTCTTGACCCAAACAAAATTCAAAAAACAACAAACTACAAAAAATACCCCACATATAAATAGCACCCTTTTTGTCTTTAACATTTATTAAAAGTTGCAGCTCATCCAGACTTTAGCCTTCCTGAAAGTAATTCCAAAATGTCCTATGTTACTCTTTTGTATTCATTCTTAGTGACCTGCCCCCTCACTTCCATGATATTTTAAAATCTGAGTTCTTCATTGAACTTGTGCAATCAAAATGGCTTCCTGAGAGGTTCTTTTTCTTTCTACTAGGAAGAATTTCATTCTTGAGAGCCTCTCTGCCCTTTTAAGTGAACTTAACTTTTGGAATCTTAGGTCCCCAAACTCTAACTGATCACTGAACTGTGAAATCCTAAAGTTTAGGGTACATGTTAATCTAGGAATAGAATTCCCTTGTCTAACACATTTGATAATGTGTGGGACAGAACCCACTGGCAGATCTTCAAAATCGGAGTCTGAGTTGGAAAGCAGAAACGGTTATTCTTTCTGAAGAGAAAGGGTAAGCCCTCGTCGCTCAAGGGGCATCAGCCAAGGAGTGAAAATTGGGGAAACTCTCGAAGGCCTCCATTATCCTAATCCTAACCCGGCCCACTCCCCTGTCCAGTCTCACCATTGGTGGATGAGGTGAGCTTTCACTCTCAAACTAATCGGTGCAAAGCAATCTCAATCCTTCATTTCCCAATCAGAAGAAAACATCCTTCAGCCCCTTACTTGTGCATACCTACACACCAAATTGGGGGTGGGGTCCTTACCTCATTCCAGGGCCTGTGGAAACAATCCTTTGCTATCTCTCACAACAAAATGTCATGGCCAGCTTCTAGTTCTATACTCCAAGGAGATCAAAGAAAAAGTAAAATGATCTATAGGTACCAAAAATATTATAGCAGCTCTTTCTGTGATAGCAAAGAACTAGAAATGGCATCTTTTAAATAACCAAAGAAATGCTAAATTTCAGTTAGAAGTTAATGAAAATAAAGGTCTATTTTTTCCCATTCAAATGCACAAATCCTCATATGGTTCTGATACCTCAACCACAGGTTAAGAACTCCTGTTTTAGAGAATCTGTAAGTTTGGAAGGAGAGAAAGAAATATGTATGAAAAGTAGACCCAGCCTTTAAGGAAAACTGATTTAAGGGCAGCGATGTGACTGTGTTGCCCCTATTTGAAAATATTGCTTTAATTTGAGTATAGGCCACACCCCTCCTTAAAAATACACAAACTCACACACACACACACACACACACACACACACACACACACACACCCATTAATGCCTTTTACTGATGATCTCTTTCCTCATCTCCACCTCTCAGCTTTCCTGGCTTCCTTCAAGGCTCATCTAAAGTCTCAGCTTCTTGGAGAAGCTGTCTTCCTTAATTTTACGTGGTCACAGAGTTCTCCTTAATCTTATTACCTTCATGTGGTCTCTCCCCTCCCCCATCAGACTATGAGTTCCTTCAGAGCAGGTATTTATTTTTGTGAGTCAGGGGGATTGTCTGTTAAAAGTTTGGTTTGGGTTGGTTGTTGTTTTTTTTTTTTTGCCTCTCTTTGTACCTCCCAGTGCTTACTATAATGCCTGGCATCTAAAAGGTACTTGACATGCTCATTGACTTGGCAGTTGTCTTTATATAATAGCCATTTGGTGAGAGGAGGGAGACTTATCTACAATCATCTGAACTCTCCTAGGCAATAAAGAAAAACAGTTAGGCACAAACATCCAATACATTGATGACATCTGAGGATGTAAATATCATTCTGTCCTATCTGTTCCCTATCTCTGCTATGAAGAAAAGTCATTCTTCATTAGTTGTTCCCAGGGACCTTTGTTGTTTGTTTTATTGCCACCCCTTTTTGAAAGGAAGACTGTGTGTGTGTATCTGTGTATAAACCTAAAATGTAATGCAGATTTTAAACTACATTCAAATTTTTCAATTTGAGGAAAAGTGTAGCCTGTGCTCAAACCAATAATCTCACATCCTGTGTATCACATACATACATAGACACCCTGAAATTCTAAAAATTGAAAATCATTTGAATTAATAAGCACCTCTTTGTTGAAATATGTGAATAGAGTCAATCCTCAACTTTCCTGGGGGTAACATACATTCTTAGAGAATAGCATGAAAGTAAAATAACATGAATATTGATATATTGAACCTATAGGAAACTGAGTTTAGGTTCCTACAACCACCAAAAACTAATCTTTCACTAGAGATTGCTGAAAATACACTTTTCTGCATTTAATTCTTTATAACAAAACATTAATTCTCATAACATGCACTTTTCCTAACACCATAACCATGAAATAACTCATAAAATGCGGTTAACAAACTAAAATTGGTAACATGAAAAACATTTTTCTTGCTAGTAATTCCCTAGAATGCTCTATTCTTTTGTGCTAAGAAACAATATTCACTTTTCATAAGACACAAAATCTACAGTACCATAAATGCCATGCAGCAAATAAAATTTTCAAAACTAAAACATTTTGTAATCTTGATCTTACATACCACTGTGTCAGATGACAATGTGAGAATATTGTACTGTATGGTAACTACTGCAAACCTCTCCACATGGCTGCCCTCAGAAAACCAAGGTGGACATTGCTTGGGACTTTAGCCACTGCTGTCAGAAAATGAGACTAGCAAGGTCTTGACATCACCTCTGACAGTCTTTCCTTCACAGCTGGTGGATGGCATTGGAGATAGTGAAGGATGCATCAGACTGAAATAATTCATCAGCTACATCTACCTCGTACATCCTCCAGGGTCCTGAAGTATGAGAGCATAGCATAAGTGAATCGACCTTTAACTTTAAGGCAGTGATAGATGATGGGATCAGCAAACAATGAAAACATGCAACAAATGCCCCAGGAGCTCTCCATTCCACAATAATAGGGTGAATAAAACCAGCAAAGCTGCAGTAGGATACCATCTACTTCACAAATGTACACACATGCCACTTCTCATTTTTTTCTGTATTGTGCATAGTCACGAATGTGCAGAGTTGCCAACATGAAAGTGAAAATGAGTTACTAATAAAATATGAGAATATTTGAAGTCCTGAAAGTTAAACAGGGAATGTTGAGAATTGACTTGTAGCTCCAGTAAGGTTAGGAGACGTTGGTCATTTGGCAACTTAGTTTAATCAGCTTGCTTTCTTCTCAAAATCTAGCTGATGTCATCTCCATAGAGGGAATCAAGCTTTACAGAACCTCCCAAAGTCATGCACGCTCCTAGATGGCTTGATTGATGACATTTTGGGAGGTCAGGCATAGATACATTTTTATATATTCCCTAACTCCTAAAATTAAAGGAGCAAGTGGGTACTAGAAGCAATATTCAGATTAAAGGGTACCAGATCTCAAGCTATACTAAAGTGATAATCACCAAGATACTGGGGGGTCAGACTAGATACACAAAAGATAGAAGTAAATGACCAAAGTAACCTAGTATTTGATAAATCCAAAGATCCAAGTTATTGGGGGCAGGAACTCACCTTCTGATAAAAACTGTTGGGAAAACTAGAAAACAGTCTGGCATAAACTACTATACACAGACCAACAACTCACTCCATATACCAAGATAACCTCAAAATGGGTATATAATTTACACATGAGGGGTGATATCATAAGCAAATTATCGGAGAATGGAAAAAATTACCTGTCAGATATAAGGATAAGAGAAGAGTTTATAACTAAACAAGAGATAGAATTACAAAAGGCAAAATGAATAGTTTGATTACATTTAATTAAAAAAGTTTTTCACAGACAAAACCAATGCAGTCAAAAAGAGAAGCAAAGGAGGAAACTGGATGAAAAAAAATATAGCAAGGTTGTTTTTTTTTTTTTTTTCCTGATAAGGGCCTCATTTCTCAAACATATAGGGTACTGAGCCAAATTTTTCAAAGTAAGAACCATTCACCCAACTGACAAATTGTCAAAGGATACGAACAGGTAGTTTTTAGGAAAAATCAATGCTATCAACAGTCATTTTAAAATGTTTCCAATCACTAATAATTAGAGAATGCAAATTAAAACTACTCTGAGGTACCACCTCACAACCATCATGTTGATTAACATGATAGAGAAGGAAAATGACACTGGAGGGGATGTGGAAGAATAGGTACACTTATAAATACACTTATGTACTGCTAGCGGGGCTGTGAAACAGTCCAATCACTATGGAGAGCAATTTGGAATTATGCCCAAAGGGTTACAAACTTAACCCAGCATTACTGCTACTAGGTCTGTATTCCCAAAGAGTAAAGTAAAGAAAAATAAAGAATCCATATAAACAAAAAAAAAATATTCACAGCAGCTCTTTTTGTAGTGGCAAAGAATTGTAAACTGAGAAGATGCCTATCAACTGGGGAATAGGTGAAGGAGTTGTGGTATATGATCATGAATACTACTATGCTATAAGAATGATGAGTGGGATAGATTCAAAAAGCCAGGAAAGATTTACATAAGCTGATACAACATGAAGTGAGCAGAACTAGGAGAACATTGTATACAGTAATAGCAATATTGTAACAACAATCAACCGTGAAAGACGTAGCTCCTCTGATCAAGACAATGAAAAACTCATGATGAAAAATACTATCTCCAAAGAGAGAACAGATGGACTCTGAGTGCAGATTGGACATTTTTTTTAACTTAAAAATTTTTTTTACAACATTGTTAATGTGGAAACATACTTTGAATGACTTCAAAAAATAATATCACATCATACTTTGGTGATTGGCAGTTTCCCTAGCCCATGTAGAATTATAGACTCAGAGGGACCTCAAAGATTCTCCAGTCCAACTTGTAACAGATATATAAATTCAATCATAACATCCACAGCCTCCCAGGCTCTCCTTGGAGAAATCTCCAGAGGCATACTATACTTTCTTATTAGATGGTCAATTCTGCTTTCAGACAGGTCTAATTCTTTAATTTCCCTCCTCTCCCTCTTAGACTAAGCTAAAGTCTATATTCCTGACGCAGTGGTCTTAATACTGCCCCCTACCCCAGACCAAGAAAAAAAATGTCCCTTTGACCTGAAAACCAGTCTTATCTATCATGGTTTCTCTAATTCATCATGGTGTCAATTAACAGGATACAATCAAAAGGCTTGTGTGTTAATCGCCATATAAATCCCTACTGTTGCATTTATTTTTTTAAATGAAGAAATAAAATAAATAAATATTTTAAAAAGAATTATGTTAATTTAAGTTTTCCACAACACAGTGACACTATTTTTATTTTTTCCATAACAAATTCATTTCCATTATTTAAAACTTCCTTTCATATTATCACCATGTAATTAGTCTTCCAATCCCACATAATTTTGAGTTAGGTGCTACACAGAACAACACAAAAAGCTATATTCCTGATCATCCAGGACAGTTAATTACAGTGAGTCATTTTTTAAATATAGTATATTATTTATAGTTACGGAGCAAAAGGAAGGAAGAGTGTATTTAAAAGTTAATATCAGATTTTTATTTTAGGGAGAAAGGCAACACATGTACTGCTATAATAAAGCTCACTGAACTTAAAGACAGATGCTTTGGGTTCAGGTCATGGCTCTGATACTTTGCTGAATGGTCTTAAAACTAACCTCTGCCAAGTCTTAGATTTTTTTCCATCAAATATGAATAATGATATTTGTACTATCTCATAGAGTTGTCATGAAGATCAAATGAAATAGTGTGTGTTAAAGCAGTGTGTAAGAGCAAAAGTCTTCCTAACTATCATTATGTCTCAGGGACATTATTTGATCTGTGGTACAAACCAAAGATTTAACAAATGACTTTTTGCATGAGAAAGAGACAGAGAAAGAGAGGCATAGGTGCTGAGGCAAAGGGGCACTGAGGAATAAAAGAAAATATCAAGAAAAGAAGCATAGGAACGTTCCAAACACATCTTACTACTCTTAAAATTTTACATTAGGGCAGACTTTCACTAGAAAAGAAGGAAGAGGAAGATTTTTCTCCTTTATGTTGAATGATATGGTTCTCAGGATGCTGATCTCAAGCTAGCACTATTATTGCCATTATTTGGTTATATTATGAGGCTCTGATGGACTGGCCAGGAAACTTAATCGATATTCACAGCATTCTTTCCATGGAAAAACATGTTTTAAGTGTCAACCTCACCAATGTATTTACAAATGAACTTTTAGGTCATAGCATATTTGCAATAGTAAAATACACATATATGTTTAGTAACCTAAAGATTACAAAGCACTATACATATATCTCCTTGAGACATTTAACAACCCTGTGAGATATTAGTGATATCATTATCCCCATTTTATAGGTGAAGAGGCACACAGAGCTTGTCATTTGCCCCTGATTACAGAGATGAGATTTGAACCAAAGCCTTCTTGACTCCAAATTCTACTCTCTATACCTCTTTATAAGTTAGAGACCGACCATATTCAATATTTTAAAAATTTTTTAAAGCTTTTGGAATGATTACATACTGACTTTCATATATAAAGAATTGTATTCCTAACTAAATGTCAGTAGACCACGTACTACATGTCTACTATTAGTAACAGATCTGCCCTGACCCATTCATGTTTTCTATCGCAGTCTCACTTTTAAAAAAATTAGCACTGCTATTCTTATGATAATGACATGACCATGAATCATGGAACCCTACAATCTCCAGAGGATCAGAATTTTGGGTAACTCAAAGGGCAAAGGAAATACGTATGGTACATATAAATAAACAAGCTATCTCACATTACTAATAGTGAGGCAAGAAATGTCCTTAATGTTATTCAGGAAATGTATAATTGGAAAGGAGGTAAGTTGACCATGTGATAACAGATAAACAGCTCAACCACTATACTGGTATCCACAGAATGTTTTTTTAAAAAGGACTAAAGAAGATAGATATAGATATAGATATCCAGCATAGGGCTCTTTTCCTTTTTCTTTGATTTTTTGGGGGACACACACCTAGTAGCTGTATTGCTGGGTCAAACAAGCTACTCACAGATTTAGAGAACTTTGGGCATAGTTTCAAATCATTCTCCATAATGGTTGGATCAGTTCCCAATTTCACCAACATTGCATTAGTATACTTATTTTTCCACATTCCCCTCCAACATTTGTCATTTTCCTTTTCTGTCATGTTAGTCAATGTGATGGGTGTGAGGTGTAACCTCAAAGTTGTTTTCATTTGCATTTCTTTCCATGGAAAGAATGTCAAATCCTCTCTGGATGATTTTTGGGATAGTAGGGAGAACAGCACAGAATAAGAAAGCACTGGCGAACAAATGTAACCGCTACCATTGGAAGGAGTGGATCACAGATCAATTAAAGTATTACAAGTACCCTTCTAAACTCCAATATATGAAGGATAGGTGACTTCCATAGGGTTAAGAATGCAGTATGGTCAGGACCAACCAGGACTGATCAGGAACATAGAGTACATCACCACAAAAAGTGACCACTTGCTCCCAAGCCCCCAGCGGCCAGTAGGGCATCACTCTCCACTTCCACCTGATGACCACTTCTAGACTAGGTTATTCTAGGTATCTAGAAAACTCTAGTCACTCCTCTGATGTTATGGAAAAGTATCTTATCAAAAAATTTGGTTTTTTTCCCTTATGCAGTGAAAAGGATTAGTTTAATTTGTCAATATTTCTACTGACACAAGACCCTGAATATTAGCTATTCCCCCTGATGGAGAGCCCTAGTAGAAAGGGGATATAGGCAGCCTATAGGCATCATGAGATCACCTGGGAAAGGCGGAGGAAAGGAAAAGGGCAGGAAAGGATGCTAGAGACAAGCTTGACCTATTTGATAGCTTTGCCTGTGGGCAGCCCATAGTGTTTCAGAACAAAGAGAAGATAACTGGCCCACAAGGGAATTAAGTCATGACCTGTCCTCATTAGCTCCCTGGTCTAACCTACTAAGCTAGGTTAAGCACCTGCCTGCAGTATAAGTGCAAAATATTATTTGAAAACACTGATAAACTGGCCTATAACACAGTAGGGATTGGTATCTTCAGATTTCTTTCTCATGTCCTACAAGTGCTTAATTAATATTTTATGTCCCACAGATAAGCACCAAAATACATGCATGGAATTCTTAAAATTCTAAGGATAGCACTATATCAGATCTCACATTTTCCCACAATCATAATATGTTAAAAAAAATAAATGCATCAAGGTTTCTTTCCCTCCAGTTCAAATAAGTATAATTTAACACACGTTTTTGTATATATACATACACATATTTACATACGTACATATATGTATATGTATACATGTGTATATAAGTGTGAATTGTGTGTATGTGATTCTAGGATGGGAGACATTTGGCCCACACGATACAGAAAGAATATATGTGCATGCTGAATACATATATATATATATACATATATGTGTGTGTGTATGTGTGTGTGTCTATATAAATAACCATAAGCAGTTGAAGATAGAAGGGCCCTAAAGACCATCTAGTTCCAGTCTATTATTTTACAGATTAGAATCCCTAGTTGTGATGGGTAGAGTAACCATTGTTATCTCAGTAATAATGTTGGGCCAATGCACTGAGTTAATGCTTTTGGGAAAAAAATCTGTTTCAGGGGTCAAAGTAAAAGGTCAAAGTAACCTCTGAAGGTTGAATGAATAAAAAAAAGTCACAGATGGAATAGAAATTGGAAAATGTTGAAAAAAATCCTATTTTGTTCTCGAACAAGTTGAAGTCCTTATTAACTGAGCAAGTCTTTTCCTTACTAAGCCCAATCTAATTTTTTTTTCATTCAATTTTGTACTATCTGGAGTGCAAAGTAAGCTTTCTACACAGGGGAAAAGTCTTTAAATGAGTAACACAACTTACTTATTCCTGTAAATGAACCCTTATCTAAGACTTCTGGGGAAATTCTGACTCAATAAAACATTCTGCCCTTAAAAAATTTTCGAATGTAATCAAACAACTGTTAAGTGGGCGTGGGTCACTAAAATGAACCTGAATCTTTTCCATCCCCCTCCCCATCATGCTTCCTAAATCCATTCACATTTCTCAGTCAGTACATACAAAGATTGCACAAGGCACAGACTAATAACCTTGGAATAAAAAGTAGTTGAAGAAGCCAAGTGATGTACTGCTTTTGATTAGTGATCAGACAGACTACATGAAGAAATTATTTTTATGGCCAGAAATTTTTTATCTGCAGCTTTCAATTCTTGAAGATTGACCCTGCTCTAAGGGATACAAAGAAATCACTTTCTAAAACTTTATCCTAAAAAAATAAAATAAAACTTTATCCTTATGATGACTGATTGAATCCTTTCCTGTTGGGTTGGTGGTATTTGCTTAAAAACAATGGATATAATATCAGTTATATCTCCCATCAAATGACATTTTTATTCTGAAGTTTTATATTCTTTTCTTATTCTAAAATCATGATTAAACTTTAAATGCAGCAAATTTCCATAGTGCCTGTGGTGTGGAAAAGAAGATTATTTGTATTCAATGTAAGGTAGGTTTAAGAAGAAACATCAGAAAAATATCAGGGAAAAAAAATATCTGTTGGCATAATATAGTAAGAAAATAGATTCCCTGATTGTTTAGTTACAGTTAAAATATTACCACTACCTCCGTTATCTAGCAATTCTCTCCTTGAGTAGAAACTCTATACCCTTTTAGTCTTAGCTTACAAAGACATGCTTTTTTTCTTTTAGAGAACCCCCACATTGAGTTTTGTCATGGGAGTTAACAATACCATTAAATAACAATATAAACATCTGGCATTAATTAATTAGTTTAGGAATGGAGCAATTCATGTATGCTTTGAATGTATCTCTAGCTTTCACCTTGATATCCCACCCGCAAGATTTTTTTAAAATGAAATCCTTCTTTAAGATGTTATTTTTCTCCAGCTATCTAAACTCAGTCAGCATGTTTCAAATCACAGGCTTTGGATCTGCAAAGACAGAAGCTCATTTTCAATTACTTGGAGCAAACCTGTCTCTGGGTAATGGAGTACTGAAAAGCTCTTGAAATCAAATGAATGAAAATTACTACTGTTTTTTCTTTGAGCCCTATTAGTTTCTTATCTCTTTAAAATGTAGTTCAGTCTCCTAAATTCTCACTAACATTATATTACATAGTGGATTTGGAGTATCTTTCTGAAGGATAATCAAGTCCCAATCTGGCCGGTTTTTTTTTTTCTACAAAGTACAGGTAGGTCCTGATGTTACATTTGCTCATACTGGTTTGCCCCACAGGATCTGGAGGAAGATGCAAAACATAACTAGCTATAGTTTTAGGATTTTAAAACTTTAGACTTTCTGGAAAGCAGAAATAGAGAAGAAACACAGATTTCATTTTTATAAAATCATTGACCAGGTTCTTCAAGACTTTCTGAAACTTTTTAATTCATTTTTAACTCAATGGAAATAACCATTCCTATGTTAGCGATCTCTTTCTCAGAAGAGTTGCAGTAGGGAAAACCATGAACTTCTCAGACCTAATATTCACCACCCTGAAAGCAAAGCTGCAAATGCAACCTCCATGCTTCTCTCCCACAGGTCTACCTTTTCAATGAATGCTACTTCATTTCTTGAGACCACAGAATGGAAATAACTTCTGATAGATAGCTAACTTCTCTCTCTCTCTCCGTTCAAATCCAGTGTCAAACACTTACTAACTGTGCCCCCTAGACAAATCACTGACCTTGGGTCTGCTCAGTTTCCCCAACTATTAAAAAAGGATGATCAAGTACCTCTTTCCTAGGATTGATGTATGGATGAAATAATATTTCTAAAGTACTTTTTAAACCTTAAAACATTATATAAATGCTAATTATCATCATCATATTTATTAACAGGATCCCCAGGGCTTAACACTGTGCCAGGCACATACTAAGTGTTTCACAAATATTTACTGACTGACTAGCATATTCCAAAGTGAAGAGCAGTAAGAATTCCAAATATATCTTCTCCACACAGATTTATAGGGAGTAGAATATTCTCCTCCGATTGAATCTGGACAGTATGTTTTTTTTTAAGTCTACTATGATGGCTAATTACTCTCAAAACATTTTGACACTTCACTTTACGTTCATTTTATTAAAAGGTAATTATTATCCTGCCCCCTAACAATTTCATCTTCAGATGCCAAACATCTGAATGCAGCAAATTCAAATGATGCCTGTAAGAGAAGATCTCTGCGAAGAGATGTTATGCCTTTAAAAGCTAGGGAAGAAACAAGAGACGAACCACAATATTAACAGTTATCCTGTAGTTAACAGGCCAGACAACTGTGGCTCAGATAAAATTGCTTAATATTGATTGTCCTTCACTCTGCTTGGAAAATCATCAGATCCTCGAGAGCAACTATGAACAAATAGGAGAAAATATTTCCTGGTTTCTCCCCCCTCAATTCAATCATTTTAATTGAATTATTATGACCACTAGCTTCATACTTTTCAAGCACTTGAGTTTTTCCTACAATCAATTTATGTCGAATTCTAACAGCTAGTTCTTTCAATGTTAAATTTTCAGGCACCTGATAAGTTAAATGGCTACCTCTATTTGAAACAAAAATCTGTATCTACCACCACCTTGTGTTGAAAACCTTGAATCTCCATTTATGCCTGCTTACTAGACATTTTCCCAAAGGACTTGTATTCCATAAGTCTTAGTTTTGTTCTTGGTTGCAAACTAACAAAGTGCTGAATAAACAACTGCTACAAAATGTATACATGCAGGTCCATTACCTGACCTTTGTGTTGTATTATCACATACAGAATGTTTTTGGACTATCGTGGAGTTCCCACTCCCCAGTTGCTTGTCTCACCCTGTTATTCTCCCAAATAAGTTGTTAGAAGTGATTTGTTCAGGCTCCAAGATCTTAAATGTCCAAAGAGAGTCTCACATCCACAGATGAATGGATAGAGTGAAATGAATGAAAAGATACTAGAAAGCAAACATCACCTTGACCATTTAGGTTAGCACAAGCTTACCCTTTAATTCTTTTGACAACATCCCCCCCCCCTTTTTTTTGGTCAGTTAACTTGAAAGTTAATCAGAAGATGCTCAATTTAATAGCAGCTCTAGTGTAAGAACTTTAATAAATTGAGAACTCTCTTCCATCACTCCTCAGTTTCTCTATTAGTGCTTCTAGTGGAGAAACTAGTTCCAGGTTTATGCAATGGGAAAAGGTAATGAAAAGATCAGGGCTCTTGAACTAAGGAGTCAGGATACCTAGGGTGAAATCCAAGGCCTGGCTGCAACTATGTGACCTAAGCCAGTGACAACCTCTGGGCTCTTTTGTTCATCTATAAAATGAGGAGGCTGAACTACTTGATTTTAAAGTTTTCTTTCAAATGTAAGATCTCAGAGTTCAATTTAGCAGAGTTATATGTAACTACAAATGAGACTATCACACTGCTTCAATTAGAGTTTCAAAGATATAGGGGGAGAAGGGAAAGAATGAAAAAAAGTCAAAGTACAGAGGTGTTAAAATAAGCTGGTGTTTCTTCTTTGGGGGGGAGGAAGAGAAGAGGGGGAGAATGAGCATTTTCAAGGAGAATTATTTCACTTAAAACTACTCCTAGAAATTCAAATTTAAGCATATAAATCAAATAAAATGCCCTGTTTTCATAAAGTCTGACAGTGCAGTGCGTAAAGCGCGGTCCTGGAGTCAGAAGGACCCGAGTTCGGTTTCGGCCTCAGACACAACACCCACACAAAAAAACTAGCCCTGTAACCTTGGGCAAGTTACTTAACCCCAATTGCCCTCCAAAAAGCAAAAAAACAAAAACAAAAAACCTTAAAGTCTGACAGTGCATATTCCCACAGTTGTCCAGAAAGGAAAACACTTGAAATGCAGAAGCAAGGAGGGTATCAGGCTCCCACGAAAAGTTACGACAGAATGACGTTTATCCCCAGCAGACAGAAGCTCCGTGGGGTGGAAGTGGGGGCAGGAGAAGGGGATTGTCACTGAGCAAGTTTGCGAGGGCTTGTGTAAACTTACAGGACCGTGGTCTGCTGTGGCACCTTAGGGATGTGATCCAGCATCAAGTGCATGCAGCGGATGGTGCTCTTAAAGCAAAGACAACGGCTAGGGCAGGACAGAGCCGGGAGGACCCACACAGCCAGGAGAAAGCCAGCGGTCCAACAGCCTCGTCTGGGCTCCATCACTGCATCCGCGGCGGCGGCGGCAGCAAAGGCTGAGAGGGCTGCTGGGGATTGTAGCAGCCACGCTTTAGAGAGGCTCTCAAGGAAAGCACAACTCCTATCCAATCAGCGAGGGGGGAGATCACATTACAGAGGCTGTGGGCACAGGGCAGCACTGAGCTCAGAAGGGCAGATTATTAGTCTTGTCAATGTAAAAGTCCTCTTCCCCCCCCCGCAAATAAATTCTTTAAACAAGCTCATATAAATATTAACTTTTTCAAAGGTGCATTCCATTGCACATTTATGTAGGACACAACCTCATTGCCCCTAGCTTTCCTTTTGAAGCTCAGCTTGATTAAAATTTTATAGGATCAATTCAGAACTGATTTTCTTTTTTGTCTTTTAACGTCACCAAATCCTAAAGGGTAGATTTCTAATTAGATGATCTAAGCACAAATATTCCTTCACTACTCCAAAGTTTGATCATTTAATATTCAGTGAAGACAGGGTAAAAATTATTTTTTATAGTAGACTGTATGCTTAACTGGAAATAAGTTCACTTTACAAGTAGTCAAATTAGTGGTAATGTTTAAATGTTAAATTCGTGAATCTATGAAACTATGTGGAAAAGATGCTCTAACACCAAATAAGTCTGCAAGAGTAAAATATGGAGGAGATAGTTTTATTATTAAAAAAAAAAAAAGTTTCATTTGGTCAACCTCTCATTTTCTATTAGTGAGGAACTTTTGACCTGATGCTTACACTGTAATAGTTCTAATGCATGCCTCAGTCAATCAAGCATTTAGTAAAGACTTACTCTATAACAGGCTCAGTGATAGCACAGAGGATTACAAAAACAAAGAGAAAATGGTTCTTGCCTTCAGAGTTTCCATACCTGGGCATAATTTGTGAGTAAACACTAGGTTTATAGCCAGGTAACAAAATATAATAACAATAATATATAATAATATAATATATAATATAAAAGTATAAGAACACTGTTATATTCTCCATTAGCATTAGTTTCCTCATCTTTAAAATGAGGGAAGTAATACTTGAATTATCTACAAACAGTATTATAGTGAAGAAGGTACTTTACAAACTTTAAACTTTAAATGCGACTTAATACAAGATAAATTTAAAACAAATATCTGTTTAGGTATACATTATTTTAAAGAACTCTTTAAAAATTTTAATCTGAAGAATATAAATTCAAATATACTCCTCTACAATAGTACATTTTTAAAAAATTAAACTGACAGATTCAAATTGAGGTAATAACACAAGATAAATGAACATATATCAGGGTAAAATAAAAACCAAGTGAAGTGCTATTGACAATCTTTAAAAATTCAAATGATATGCTTTTCTAGCCCTTAAAGTCTACTGTTTGCCAATACTGCCCTCTTGTGGCAAACTGTTTAAATAGGTGATTTTAATCTAAAAAAATTTTTTTTGATGTGTGTTTGGGGGGCAGGAATGCACACAATTTCAAGGACAGATTATTTTGCTTGACTAACAAGAGAAGAAAAAACAAAAATAGAATTTTGAAGTTTGAAATGATTTTATTATATAAGTTTACAAATTAGTGAGGGGAATAGAAAAGAGATGTGGAGAGCCAACTTCTTCCTGCCTACAATCACACAAACAGGTACCACTGTCACCTATTTCTGTGCATGGAAAAGATGCATAAATGCTATGAATGTTAAATTCAAGATTAATAAACCAACCGATATTGTTTTGCTACCTTTGAGGTGGGGAGGGGGAGGGAGGCAAGAAGTCCATCCCTTTCCCTTTAAGGAATCTCTTTTGTCAATTAAGTATACACATATCAAGCTAGTACAGACTTGATAGAATTGGGTAGAGTTACAAAAGAAACAGATATATGTAGCCTGTGAGGCACAGTAGGATATGACAGCCAAAAAATGCTGACATTTTTAAACTTCACTGAAAAGCATAATATCCAGGACTAGGGAATCAATAAGTCCACTATACTGTGCCCTGCTCAAACCACATCTGGGGCACAGTATTCAATATGGACCCTATTTTAGGAAACACGTTGATGCTAGAGGGCACAAGGAGAAGGAAAGGTAAGAAGGCTTTCAAGTTTATGTCATATAATGATTAGTTGAAGGAACTAGGGATCTTTAACCTCAGGAAGGAAAGATTTGGGGGTATGGAGTGGTACATGATGCTACCATCATGTAGGATGGAATTGTTATGCTTAGCACTTAAAACACACACAAAAACCCTTCACTTGAAGGAAAAGTGTTAGTTCTGTACTCATGCCAAGCAGAAGTAAATTTCAATATGCAGCAATATTAGCTAAAATTACTTAAGGTGGGGGTAGCCAGGTGACGCAGTAAGAGCACTGGCCCCGGAGTCAGGAGACCTGGGATCGATTCTGGCCTCAGATACTTGGAGCCCACACAAAATAACTGGCCATGTAACCTTGAGCAAGTTACTTAACCCCAATTGCTTAAAAAAGAATTACTTAAGGCACCCTTATACTTAGTAAATAAATAAAGCCTGTGTTCACTTTTTACCATTTGTATGCAAGATTTTTGTCTTAGTCAAAAGACAATGTGTGTTGTTCAATCATGTCTGACTCTTCATGTCCCAATTTGGGGTTTTCTTGGCAAAGATACTGGAGTTATTTGCTATTTCCTTCTCTGGCTCATTTGCAGATGAGGAAACTGAGGCAAACAGGCCTAAGAGATTTGCCCAGGGTCACATAGCTAGTAAATGTCTGAGGCCAGATTTGAACTAACAAAGTTGAGTCTTCCTGACTCCACATCTGGCACTCTGTCAACTTTTCCACCTAGCATCCCTAAAGAAGATGTACATAGGGGCAGCTAGGTGGCACAATGAATAGAGCACCAGCCCTAGAGTCAGGAGGACCTGAGTTCAAATCCACCCTCAGACACAAGACACACTTATTAGCTGCGTGACTTTGGGCAAGTCACTTAACACCAACTGCCCTCCAAAAAGCAAAAAAAAAAAAAAGAAAAAAAAGATGTACATAAATAAAATAAGTATGAGTTAAACTGATTTGATTTTATAATATTTGTGAGCCTTCATGGCTACATACCAATTCTTTTATTCTTTCCTGATTACTATGCTACTTCCCAGTATTTATTCCAAATTCATGTCTTCTTTCTCCTCTACTTCTCTTACTTGATTTTCAAAATCCTTTTTGAGTTCTTCCATGGCCTGTGACCAATTCATATTTTTCTCAGAGGTTTTGATGCAAGAGATTTAACTTGGTTGTCTTCTTCTGGTTGTATGTTTTGATCTTCTTTTTCATAAAAATAAGATTCTAGATTAGTCTGACTCTCTTTATGTTTGCTCATCTTCCCAGCCAAATACTTGACTTTCTAGCTCTTTGTCAGGGTAGAACTCTGCTTCCAATTGGGGAGTAGGAGGTGGGGGGGTTGGGAGTGGGACTGGATGTACTGTCCCAGGCTTCAGGGATTTTGTATCAGCCGCTTGATCCCCCATCATCTGAGGGCACAGAGCTCTGGAAGCAGTCGCTGCTGCTGCTGCTGCTACTGCTGCTGCTGCCACCACCCCATCTCCACACCCTAAGGTCGAGACTAGACCCCAAGGGATCACTCTCCTCTTTCACCTAGGTCCCACAGAGTTCCTCCACTGTCCTCAGTGTTTGTGGGTTGAGAAGTCTGGAAAGAGCCCCAGCTGCCAGCAATTCAGTGCCCTGAGGCCTGCTCAGTCCCTGTCTGTTCTGGCACAGCCCACGCCAGACTGCACTCTGCTCCCAGCCCACTGCAACATACCCTTCCTGTTGACCTTTCAGGCTGTCTTGGGTTGGAGATTTGCTTCGCTCTGTCATTTTGTGGGTTCTGTAGTTTTAGAATTTGTTTAGAGTCATTTTTTACAGGTATTTGGAGGGAATTGGGGGTGAACTCAAGCAACTCCTTGATCTCATTGCACCATCCTGGCTCTGCCTCTCCACCTCTTCTTTCTCAGCAGAAGACCTCTTCACACACTTCATGGGAAAAAAAAGAGGCAATTCTAGGGGAGTTCCCTCTATTCCCCAACTCCACATTTTAAGTCATCTCAATGTCATCCCCTATTCTCTCCTATTTTGCTGCTCCCTCAAAGGTAAGATGCCTGTCCCTGGAAACACCAATGTCTCTACTTGTACCATTGATCCCATCTCATCAGAAAGATTTTTCCATATGCACACTCCCCCTTCCCTAATTTTCAGCCTCTTCTTCATTGGCTTCTTCTCTATTGACCACAAAAAATATACAGATCTCTCCCATTAAAACAAAATTTTTAAAAAGCTTGACTATTCCATCCTCTCAAGCTATTACTCTTTAAACAGTCTCTTTCACAGACTTCCAAATACCTACTGCCAATACTTTCTCACTTCCAAATCCCTTGCAATCTGGCTTTCCTTCCCATTACTACTAAGAAGAGGAGTGAGACCTTCCTCTGACCACGTCTTCTATCTCTTGCTGTGAATGGCCAAAGAGTGTCCTCTGGCGGAAGGCCCTTAGGGGCCTGGCAACCTAAATCTGAGTCAGTGCAATTTCCATCTCCCCTCTCTGAGACTTCCATCTCCTATTGCAGTTGCCTGACCTCTAAGAAGAGTGGAATAAAACCTTCTGTGGGGAGTCTGTTCTTCCTCTGCTCTTGGTCCCCAAGAGAAGGCCTAGAGACCTGATACAACGCCTATCTATGCCAAATGCTTCTGCCCCACCAAAAGCTAACATCCCTACCACCATGGCCTCTAGAGTGTGTTCAACAAGCAACAAACTTCCCTTCGTCCTAAATTTTTCCTCTCCAACTCCTTCCATCTTTGAGTAGTCACCAACACCTGCATAACTATTGATGAAACAACCTCTAGGCCAGCCTTTCAAATGCTGGCTGAACCTCCACTCATTCCCCTCAACTCACAGTTAGAGGCAATCGAGTCACAATGCAACCCCAATAGAGTTCTGGGTCACAGTTCAAGGGGAGAGAGAAGCACTAGTAATAAGGGAAGAGAGTACCTGGTCACAATCCCCAGGCAAAGAGAAGCACCAGCACTTGTAACTGCAGGAGACCAGGGGCCCTTGCTGGGTAAAGACCAGAGAGCAGATGGAGAAAGCAGTGCCCATACTTCTCCCAGGGTAACACCACCTTGGAAACATCAAAAATTTGCAGACCCCCAGAACGAGCTTTGAAAACAGCAGCATAAAAAAGCCTGAAGCTTGGGACAATGCCTCCCCACCCCCAGAAGAGCAGAGCCTGACTTTTAATATAAAATTCACTGAAGAAAATAATTCCTTAAAAATTTTTTCATGAATTCACAGTATAATTGATCTATTTCTTGCCTTCTTTGGGTGGAAGAGGACTGGGAAGAAGGGAGGAAGAGAATTTGGAACTAAAAATTTAAAAAGAATAGAATGTTTAAAAAATAATAAATTAAAATGTAAAAAAAAAACCACAACTATGAAACTCTCTGACCATTATCTATTGTCTTTCTACCTCTCTCTCAACTTTCCCTTGCCAAAATCTACTGTTTATCTGCCAACCCCTTGATCCCTTCAGTTATCTAATACATTTTTGTATTAGCCACTTTCTCCTCTTTTCCCCTTCTTGACCTCTTGGTAGACCAGTTCTTTTCCCTTGAGTCCCTGTCCTCCTTATCATACTGCTGATTAAAACTTATCAAGGTTAGCCTTGGATTACTACAACCATCTGTTGCCTTCATTCCTACATATGTATAGTGCTGAATGAAGGTGGAGAAAAATCAAGCAACCCATTCTTACTGAGTCCACTATAAATGCTACACATTCTTACCTAGGCCCTCATTGCTGCCTGGCAATTCTTCTATACTTTCTTTATAAACTTATTATTCTAGTTTCCATAGTGCTTCTTCAAACCTTTTTATCTCCTACTCCCAACCTTCTTAATTGAGAACCTTGCCTCATATTTCACAGAAAAAAAATGAAACCATTCTTTGTGAGCTGCCTCTTTTCCTCTCCTCTTCATATCACTCATATACCTTCTGTCATTATCTCCTCCTTCCCCTCTGTCTCACACGAAAAGATGGCCCTAATCATTACCAAGGTATCACTCATTACCCCCTCTATGTGCACAAGCAACCCTGTTTCATCCTGTCTTCAACAGATTATCCCCTTTGTGATTCCTATTCTCTCATCTTTAATCTCTACTACTGGTTCCTTCCTTACTGCCTACAAACATGGCCACGTCTCCCCACTTTTAAAAAGACAAACCAACTTCATCCTTCCACCCCCATTATCATACTATATCTCTTCTTCTCTTTGTGGCTAAACTCCTTGAGAAGACTTTGACAATAGACACCCTGCTATTTTCTCTCCTCTCACTTTAACTCTCTACAATCTGACTTCTGACCTCAACATTTAACTGAAGTGGAATGTTTTGCTCTTCAAAGTTACTAGTGATCTCTTAATTGCCAGTTCCAATGACCTTTCCTCCATCCTAATAATTTTTTTTTTACCTCTGTAGCTTCTGACAACCACCCTTTTCTCAACAGTCTCTTCTCTCTAGGATTTGGGGACACTACTCTCTCCTGGTTCTCCTCCTGCCTGTCTGCTCTTTTTTAGTCTTGATCCTCATTTAAGCCAGGCTCTCTAATCATAGGTGTGTCTCACAGTGCCCGTGGATTTAATTATCTTTTCCAGGCTAATGATTCTCACCTTTTCAACCTTAATCTCTCTGCGGACCCCATTTCACTTCTCTATGTTTTTCACATATCTTGAAATGGGTATCTATCTGAAACTCAGTATGCTGAAAACTGAAATGATTTTTCCCCTTAACCCCACCAAGGCCATGCAATCCTCCAAATCCTGCAGTTTCAAACCCAGGCATCATCTTCACTCTCCCCCTCCAATAGCCAATCTGTTACAAAGGCTTGGCTTTTTCAGCTTTGTGATTTCTCTTGAAGATGCCACCTTTTGTCCGATAAAACTGCCAGGACTCTGGTTTAGACCCTCATTCATCATGCTTGGCCTATCCCCACATCCTCTGGGTGGGCCTACCTGCTTCAGTTCTTTCTATCCTCCAATACATCACTCCATTTAGCCACCAGTCATTTCTTTAAACTACAGACACCCCTACACAATAAACCCCAGTGACTCTTGTATGGCCTCCAGGACCAAGTACAAAATCCTCTAGTGTTCAAAGCCCTTCATGACCCACCCTCTCCCTGCCTTTCCAGTCTTTTTACATCTTACTCTTTTCCCATATATACTTTGATCCTGCGACAGACAACCTTGCTGTTTCAGAGGTTCAGAGCATTTTCTCCAACTGTCCCTCAGACCTGAAATGCTCTCTGTGGCTTCCAAGTAAAATCTCCTTTTTCTACAGAAAGTTTTTCTCAGTCTCCTAACTCTAGTGCCTTACTTCTTTTATTTCCCATTTATTCTAAATATAGCTTGTTTGTACATAGTTTTTTGTCTCTCTCATTAGAATGAGCTCCTTGAGGGCAGGAACATTTTGCTTTTTTGTAACCTCATTGCTTAGCAGTTACCTAGCACAGTGTTCTCATTGATGGGGTGCTTGGGTCCCTGTGCTTGAACCCCAGTTTGTTAAATCACATCTCTACCTAGCCTCAAATCTCCCTAGCCTCAGAACATTATCTCCTCGAACCAGTACTCTGCATAGCAACCATTCATGATCAAGCCCCAGCCAAATGTTTATCTCCTCTTGGTACAATAACAAACTGCACCTATGAATCCTTCACTAGATTATCTATAAGTAACTCCCTAGCTTGTTATATGCATCCGGAATCCCTCGTTATGTATGCCTTAGGCTTGGCATATACTAAACTCCCAGCATCCATCTTGTCAAACATGACACTGTTGGGTGGCAGCATGGTCAGCCCTGACCGTTAGCTGACTTGGTGATGTTTCAAACCTAAAACCACACCTCCATGCAGCCCCACCTTGGTTATTTCCCAGTGAATTCTGGGCAATATACCTGCGCAGTAGACATTAAAAGTATATGTTCCTTTAAGAACTGACCACTTTAACTCCTCCTTGATATGGCCCTGATTCACCTAGTTAGCATAATTGGCACAGGTTATACTATAGAATATCCTATATAAACTTTTATTGTACTCCTTTAAGGTTGCAGGTTCCCTAAGAACTCTTGCCTGCTGTATAGTGCAACAATAAATCTTTGCTACCTTAGCTTAAAGAGTGCTTGTGTCCATGAATTCATTCTAGGCTGCTTTCCAGGGACTCTGGTTATTAGGGTTCCTGGACTCATGAACTCCTTGACCCCCATGTCATCAACATGACCCAATGTTCTCTATATTGCTAAATCCAAAGTCTATTTTTCAGTCCTGATCCTTGTTGCCACTTCTGCATTTGCCATCTTTGATGTACTTCTGGATACTTCCTCCACCCTGGCTTTTCCTGACATTTGTTAAGCTCCCTGAAGGCAGGAACTGTCTTTGACCTCTTTTTGTATTCCCAACTTGGTGTCCATTAGGCATTTCATGTTTATTCACCTTCCTACCTAAAAGAATCTCATGTATCCCAAAACCCCTACAATTGTACACACCTGGACTCTCTCCTAGGGTCCTCTTTCTTGACTACAAAAGTCATTAAAACCCATGAATCCAGCTATCATCTCCTAAATCAAGATGTTCAACCCTCTCATCTCTCCTGAACTACCTTCTGAGATACTACCACCTACTTTCCACTCATACATGCAAATCCATCCCTCTTCTTTTGAGGGTACCACCATAATTCTAGGCACTCAAATTCACAAGAAACTGTTCTATGGTAATGCTGAATTGACTATTATAATAGCCTCCTAATTGGTCTTCACATATCCAGTGTCTCCCTCTAATCCAATCCATCAGTTTCAAAATCAGTGTTTCTAAAACAGTCTAACCATGTCATCTTCCTCCTTCAGAAGATTGAGGGGCTCCCTATTGTTTTTAGGATAAAAAGGAATTTAAAGCCCTTCCCAATATGATTGCAGCCTGCCTTGTGACACTGATTAGGTTTTGCTTCTTACACTGATTTTTGGCCAAGTTGGCCTTCTTGCTCTTCCCTGTACAGAACATTCCCTCTCTCCCATTTCCTATGAACAGGTTGCTCCCCATGCCTAGTATGTTGTTTCTTGGAAGCTCTACTCCCTTCTCTACCCCCTGCAGTTTAGATTCCTCCTTCTTGATGGTCTTCTGCCAATTAAATCCCCTCAAAAATCATTATATCCCCTATGAAGTTTTATTTTCCCAAGAGGATGCAAACTCCTGGAGGGCAGGCATTGTCTCACTTTTGTGTTTGTATACCCAGTTCCTAGAAAAATGCCTTAAGTGCTTGATAGTTGCATAAAAAATGGGAAGCACTGCTTTTGTCTTGTTAATTTTTTATAAAATGGGTCATCAATAAACTCCATTATGATGCATAATAACAGAAATTACACTTACCTAAGAATCATGAAACCTGTGTACATACTAGCCTTGGCTATGTCACCAACTACTCGTGTATTATGACTAGGGCATCACACTGTCACTGAACATACCTTCCTCTTATGTAAAAGGAAGTAGACAAGAATTTCATGTCTTGTTCAGCTCTAACCTTGGAGCTACAGAACCCACAAAATGACACAGAAAAGCTAACCTCCCACTGAGAACAGCCCGGCAGGCTGGCAGGAAGGGGCCAGCACAGCACTCTGGGAGCTAAGCCCAGCCCTGCTTCAGCTGGAGGTCTTAGCCCCAGGGTGGCCTGACCAGACACCAGCTAAAGGGACTTCAGATCACTAGCAGCTGTAGCGGTTTTCAGAAGTATCAAAACATAGAGGATAAGGACAAAGTGTGAGGTAAGTGCAGTCACTATATTAGAAGTAGATCTTCATGTTTTAAAATCTTTTCTAGAAAAAAATGCCAATAATAGCCATTCAACCAGAATACGTAAATTATTACTTAATCAGATATAAAACTTTGGGATTTGGTAGTGCGATCCAACCTTTATTCCCTGGAGGGAGAAGCCACTGAGAAGCTATGGAGCGTGCAGCCACTGGCACGTGGCAGCTTCAGCTCCTGGCCTGCAGATTGTAGGGGGACCAAGCTACCAGTCTGAGGGGTAATTGCTCTTGCTTTTTTAACCTGCTTGGATCTGGATCACTGTCTAGGTTGGAGGTCCCCGGGTGTGTGACCAGCTTGCCAGAGTGTGTGGAGGCTTCAGAGAGGGCACCCAACTAATACCTTAGGCAGCTGAGAAAACCCCAGTGTTTGGGATGAAGCTACCCTGTCTGGTAGCAGAGTCCTACTGCAGCAAAAAGCCCAAAAATCAAATAATTGAGTGGCAACATGAGCAGGCAAAGGAAGCAAACCAAGCAGAGCAATCCAACTTTACACTCCTATTTGGGGGACAAAAAGAATCAAAGCATGGAACAGGAGGAAGACAGTGAAGTCAGAACTCCTGCAACAAAAGCTTCCAAGAAAAATATGAGCTGGTTACAGGCCACAGAAGATCTTAAGAAGGATTTTGAAAATCAAATAGGAAAAGTGGAGGAAAAATTGAGAAATGAGAACAATGCAAGAAAGTTATGAAATGAGTCAACAACCTGACTGAAGAAAATAACACCTTAAAAATTAGACTAACTCAAATGGCAAAAGAGGCTGAAAAAGTCAATGAACAAAAAAATACCTTAAAAAGCCAAATTTGCCAGATGGAAAAAGATTCTCAAAAGCTCACTGAAGAGAATCATTCCTTCAGAATTAGACTGGA
>NW_027186304.1:59761508-59871375 GCF_028583685.1 Petaurus breviceps papuanus
ATATATAATTTTACATGTAACTGGGAAATAAGATATTCAGGGACTGGGAGAGATCCACCATGCCCTACTGGAAAGTCAGAGGGGGTATGGAAGATATGGGAGAGAGCAAATCAGAGGAGGGATTATCCAGTGGGTTCGCTATTTTGGCGTGGTGGGTAAGGGAAAAACAGGGAGAAAATTTGTAACTCAAAATCTTGCAGAAATGAATGATGTAAACTAGAAGTTATCAAAACATTTGATTAAAAAAATAAAATAATAAAATTACATGACCCACCTCTTCCATTTAAAGATCATAAAGCATTTGAGTCATGGAGTCCCATCCTTTCATTTTACAGATTAAAAAAAAACTGAGGGGAGGCTAGGTGGCGCAGTAAGACCCCTGCCCCAGAGTCAGGAGGACCTGGGATTGGTTCCCGCCTCAGATACTTAACACCCACACAAAAAAAACTGGCCGTGTAACCTTGAGCAAGTTACTTAACCCCAATTGCTTAGAAAAAACAAAACAAAACAAACCTGAGAGGTTAGGAGATTTGCTCAAAGTTGTACAGTGGTTGTGTGTGGTAAATCAAGGCTTGAGTCCAGGATTTGAAAATTCAAATCTAGCACTCTTTTCACTAAACCAAAACATCTTTTTCTAAAATTACAGTCAATTATTATCATTTGCACCCCTGTCTCCTACAATCATAATTTATTATTTCATTGTAAACATGAAGAGAATGTTGAGCACAAACCACAAAAAAAATTTATTTATTACAATTCTGTCTCTATTAACAAATGCAAAAGATCTCATTTTAATTTTAATATTTTTTTCTAAGTCTTTATTTAAAGGCAATAAATTTGCAAATGTAAAATGAATGCACCTTTAGAAAAACATTTCAATGACAAACATTAAACACTGAGTAATCTTGCTTATCTATTGTCCATCTTATCAAGTATACAACAGAATGAAATGCAATGAAAAAAAGTCAGTCTTCACATGCATCCTATAAGAAAGCTTTCTTCTTGAAGAGGTGATCATTAAAATGAACATCTTTGTACTTTTACATATTGGCTTTAGGTTCCAAAAGAAAGATAAGGAACAAAATGTAAATTTCCCCACATCATCTAGAAAATAGGTGGGCAACTGGAAGTTAAGATTTAAACTTTCTATCAGAAACAAAATATCCAAATGAAAAGACATGATAACTAATATTTCAAAATTTATCCTAATACTATTGATTATAAAAACTCCTAAATGCAACTGCTTATTTAAAAAAAAAGCTACAAGTGTAATTCCAGTAAATAAAATTTACTAGAAAATTATTTTCCAATAGCAGTTATATAGTTTATTCAATTTTGTTGAAAGACCATGAAGATCTATATTCCTTCAGAGATACAAAATACAGACCTTTTGGAAAATGACTTTTAAATATCACTAAGACACTCTTTATCTATAACAAGTGAAACTAGTGAAGTAGGCAAGTGAAATTTAAAATACTCTAATATTTAATTTTAGATTATGTACAGTAGAGCTAAATTTGTATATTTGTTACTACTAATGCTTGAATCTTCATAGGCAGATAATAAACCTGTTATACCATGTTCATATTGGTTAGTTTCCTGGAGCAAATACAATCAGTACATATTTAAACTGTGATGCTGCTGGTGGCAATAACAGGGCAATGTACTGTTTCATTATTTAAAAATAAAATTGATGTAATACTATTATTTCAGTAGTAATTACTTTACATGCAAGTTTTCTTGCTAAGGAATGACTTCCATTGGGCCCAATATACAAAATATTTCTGTTAATAGTGGCTTTTACAACATATTTTACTAAATTTTCTAAATATATTCACTGATATGCTACAACTTAAGATTCAAACATTAGGCAGGCTGAAAAAAAGCAATCCATAAGCTAAGGTGAAAATTCCAATAACTTTCCCAAACAAATAAAAAGAAAAAAAAAAGGAGTCCAATGAGCACACTGTAGGTCCCAAGTTATCCTATGGCTCTTAACCTAAATTTGTGCACATACACGCACACACACACATGCACACACACACACACACATACATACACAAAAGCAAAAAACAAATGAACGTATTAAGATCTCTGTGAAAATCATTTTATACTTGAAAGTTGTGTCCAGAAGCATATATATGCCCACACAGCCCTACCTTGTAAAATAAAAATACTCAGAAGTTTAAGTTCCACTTACTAAAGTGCATCTGCTTAACAAACCTAATAGGCCCTGCTATTACAATGATCCAACAAAGAATAGCTAATGTTTCTTCACTTCCTAGTCTTATTAAATGTAGAATGACCTATTTTTTTTGCCAAATGTATAATAACTATGCCATGAACTAAAAAAGAACTCAATGTGATCTTTTAAAATTCTCAAGAATTGGATCTCCTCATTTAAACTGAAACTATAGCATATTCATACAAACTAAGAGCTATATTAACTCTCTATTTACTTTAATATTAGCATGATGTTCCCTTAAGTTGTCTCTATGAGAGAAACAGTAATTTCCCACCCCCTAGATCTTTTGGCAGTAGCTACAAATGCAAAAGTAGCAGGACTTTCTGTACCAGAGACACTGTATTTTTATTAAAGCCAACTTATTCAGTATCTGTACTCAGTTATTGCACTTATGTATTACCCGGAATACATCTATAACAACCCAGCAATAATGATTGCAACAAAAGTATAGTAAATAAGTCTACAAAGAGTTTGCTGTCACTATATTAGAAGTAGATCTTCATGTTTTAAAATCTTTTCTAGAAAAAAATGCCAATAATAGCCATTCAACCAGAATACATAAATTATTACTTAATCAGATATAAAAGTTTATCTACCCTTCACACAATATAAATCTGTTAGGATTATTATTTTTTTTTTTACCATGCACAAAATCATGATTAGTTTGGAATATCTCTCTGGGTTAAAACAGCATTTTTTTCAAAATTTAAAGAAAAATAGATTTTATAAAAGGGACTTTCACTGTAAATCTAAGTCTTATTCTAAGACAGAAATTGGCTATGCTTTTTCATCGTAATTCTGTCTCAGTGAAAGACATAATTGTATTTGTTGATCTATTTATAACAAATGCTACATTTTCAAGAATAAAGGAATTATCAGTAGGCATCCTTTCTACTTCACATGAATTATTTATCCCTAAAGTATGTCAAGTATGCTTTTAAAGATTCAGGCAGGGGTAGTCTCATGATTTTCTCTCTCAATAGATTTTGAGGGGGTTCCTCTGGCTTCAAGGCTTCACTGTGGTCTTTTTCTTCCTCTTCTTTGTGGTCTTCTTCCATTTTTTCCTCTTCCTCACTGTCGAGAGTCTGAGGGATAAGTTGATTACCCACAAATACATATGTGTTAATTCTCTGTTTAACTCTCTTCCTTTTTCTTTTGGGAGGAGCTTTCTGAGAAATACCCTTGGCTTGCATCTCATCATTTATGAAGTTTCTAAGTGTTCGCCGAATGTAAATCCTAGCCAAGTCTTGTAGATTCCTGACAGCACATGGGGCTAAAGAAAAAGATTAAAAGGTTAAAATAAAGATTATTTCTTGAAAAAAAATACTGTAAAAATTTAATCTCATACTTTAGTGAATTCTAAACAGATGATAAAGATGGGGTTCTTTTGGTTTTGTTTTTTGGGAGAGGGAAAGATAGGGCAGTTGGGGCTAAGTGACTTGCCCAAGGTCACATGGCTAGTTTTGTGTTACGTGTCTGTGGCCAGATTTGAACTCAGGTCCTCCTGACTCCAGGGCTGGTATTCTATTCACTGTGCCACCTAGCTACACTGATAAAGATGTTTTTAAAAGATGGAAAAAAGTGAAATAATCTCAAATGCAGAGATGATTTTTCCATCAAAGAAATAGAAGGAATTCTTTAACATAATTGTGCTTGATAGTATTAAGAATAAAGGTCAACAAAATATAATCATTAATGGGGCGGCTAGGTGGCGCAGTGAGTAGAGTGCTGGCTCTGGAGTCAGGAGGACCTGATTTCAGATCTGGCCTCAGACACTTACACACACAAATAAAAAACCTAGCCGTGTGAACTTGGGCAAGTTACTTAACCCCAAATGCCCTCCAAAAAAGCAAATATATATATATACTTCATTAACTTTTATATAATGCACTTTCAAATTTGCAAAGGGCTTTATGATACATTATCTCCTTTGAGGCTTACAACATCCCTGTTAAGTGGGTGTTACAGTTATTATTCCTACTTCATAGATTGGGAAACCATAGATTTACCAGAGGCACCCAGCTAATGTCAAAGAAATGATCTGAACACAGGTCTCCAGATCTAGTACTCTATCCATTTTCTGATGGTGTCTTTTTTTACCAAAATTTTTTTGAAAATTAATGATTGGGGGAAAATATTTATGGTATTATGTATGAAAGATGTTAAAACATTTACAAAAGGTCCACAATGGAACAGATATGAACAATTTCTGTAAAACACAAAATGCTCAACCTCACTAATAATCAAAAGAAATACTAATAAAAACTTTCAGGTACCACCTAAGTAACATCAACTTGGCAAAAATAATTAAAAGCTAAAAAAACAGTGCAGGAAGGTGGAGGGTTAGAAAAATTATCTAATTCTAAAAGAATGATAAATCAATTATGAATAGAATTACAAATGGATAGAATCTTCTTGGAAGATAATCTGGCAGTAAGTAATAAGGGCTTTTAAAAAAATAATCTTTGACCTAGCAAGTCCTGAAAGCATTATCAAAAACAAAACAAAGGAGTTATACATTCAAAGATCTTTAAAAGAATGTTTCAGAGAATCACAGAATCACATTTGGAAGGTACTTCAGGTCTTTTAGTTTTAATTTTGTAACTAGAAACTACAAAAGAAAAAGTGGTACCAATATAAATGCATAATAGTAAGACAATGGTTAAATAAATTGTGGTATAGGAATACAAATATAATACATATGCAATTAAGATTGACAATTATGAGGAATAAAAAGAAATCTGGAAGGACCCCTATAAAATGACGGAGGGAGAAGAGGGAGAGGAAGGACAGAACCCATACTATCAATCATAGAAGAGAAAGGTGAATGGTGGAAAAAGTGAATAGGAATGAACACAATCAGTAGGCCACACATAATACTTGTCCCTGAATAGAACTAAAATCAAGCTGGGCCACCACCTAGGACACCTAAAACTACAAAACTTCTCCAGTCCTAATCCAAAATGAACCCAATATTTTTAAAGCTCAAAAAGAACTAAAACGACCTTTGAAGTAAAGCAATGGCTGAGTGACCTACTATATTTCACCTACCCAACTTTCTAATGCCACCATAGCTAAAATATTTTGATTCTCTGCTACCCATATCAGGGTCAAATTCAAATTTGGAGCATGTCTAGCAAGGGTTGGAAGCTAGAGAAATCAGGAGGTTCTTTTCTCTTTTCAAGTACTACTGCATATATGTTATATATAAGGTTTTTATTTTACCCTTCTATCTCCGGCATCCAGTACAGTGCCTTGAACATATAAAGTGCTCAGTAGACACTTACTGAAAAGAACACACTATGTGCCACCTATCTGGTTCTTTTCTCAGAAACTTTCTTTCTCATCACCAATGTTCTTAATTCTTTGTTAATCAAAGCACCTTGCTTATTTTCCTCTTCTCACTCTTCCTTGGATAATATGTTGACTACAGCAAGTGTCTATGCCCTCAAATCCTCCTGAGTATGGCTGAACCAGATTAAAATGTAAATGGAAAATAAATTAACAAATAAAAATATGCTAAAAACACAGATGTTGATGTCATTTTTTAAAGTCAATATTTGCTTGCAGAGAATCGTATGTATGGTTTTAATTCTCCTTTCCTTTCTTTTTCAGATTTGATATCACTGGCCTACAGCACAAAACAGATACCAGAGCTGAGAACCACCTTTTAAGAACAGTAGCCTCTCAAATTCACAGCATCCTAGGAATGCTAACAAGAGGAAGAAAGTACCTTTGTAGAAGTACCAAAACCCTTTTGTTATTTCCCGTGTTACTCATGCTAGTCTTTTAACAAAACAGATACATATTCTTTAAATAACATGGCAATGTGTCTGCAGCCAAATGGCAGTGTTATTCTCAAAAGGAGTAGCTTAGCTCTCCAGCCTTCTCTCACAACATCTGCCCCTCAGCCCCTGATGTCCTACATCCATCTTCTTCATGTGACTCTCTCAACTGTGTATACTCCTATGTTAAATACAGCTGCTCAAGGGATACTTCTACCAAAGTCCATAAAATCCTGAGTTGCCAGAGAACCTTACAAATCACCAGCTAAGCTTTGGGCAGAGGGAGAATTATAACTACATTTTGGCAAGCTTTTAGCTCACATTAAGGGCATGTTTCTTTGAACATTCTCTAGAATGATGCAAAAAGGTTTCAGCTGCTAAAAATTTGGAAGTCTCACAGCACTATACCTACTGTTCAATACTTGTTTTTATTCTACTTTAGGTGGGAGCTTGTTAATAACAGATGAAAAACAATATTAATCTAGGTTGCTCAAAGTCAATTTCTAATTCAATCTGACCTATCAAAATTCAGTTAAAATTAACCTCACTAATACACTGAACTGAAGCAGTTTATTGTGTTAGCAAAGTATGAAGTTTTAAAGATAAACAGGATTATGTACATATTTTTGAGATAAGGTTCTGCTTATTAATAACTAAATTGCTTTTTTGACTTCTATTAAAAGAGACTTAAAAATTCTTTGCTATTAATATTTAACAAAAGAATTCTCAATTCTATAGTGTATTTCTGTTAACTGATTTTACCACGCAAAAACATTTTGTCTTATTTCATACCTGTCATAATGGTGCTTATTTTAAAACATATAAATATAATAGCAATATCTCAAATTTATGTATTTCATAAATGTGTTGATACGATCAAAAAGTACTTGATATTCATGTTTATACCACTGGTTATGTTTATAGGGAATATTATCCAAATAATCACAGTAATTACCCCGTTTATAAAAAAATAGATTAAATTCTACTTTTTACAATAGAAAATTAAAATAAGCAGGTAAAATAGTAAAGAATATTGAGTGGTGATTATTTGTGATTTTATTTTTACACAGTGCTACAGGTGTAGTGGGCACTCAAATGCTTTCTTAACTGTTATTTCCTGTGGACTCCGAAAATCCACTTATGACTAACCATAATGCTTACAGTTAGGCAATTATAAAGTCAAATTTTAATGCTGTGCAATGAGGTTATCATTTCTTGAGTTCTCTTTTCTCATTCCTTTTCATCCATCTACTTTAACTGACATGGCTCCCAATATCAGAAATGCACAGCTGATTTAGGCTAGGAAAAAGACAGACAAAAGCAATTTTAAAAATTCTTTTTAATAGCCAAAGTTATACTGTATGTACCCAATAATTACAGAAACAACCAAAGCTAAAAAAGAGGGGATGTGGCTGAAATAAGTATACAGAAGAAAAAATATTTTCAAAAGGGGCGGCCAGGTAGCACAGTGAGTAAGAGCACTGGCTCCAGTGTTGAGAAGACCTGGAGATCGAATCCCGGGCTCAGACACTTAGCACCCTCCCAGAAACACCTGGCCGTGTAACCTTGAGCAAGTTACTTAACCCCAATTGCTTAGGGGCGGCCAGATGGCTCAGTGAGTAAGAGTACCGGCTCCAGTGTCGGGATAACCTGGATCAAATCTGGGCTCAGATACTCAGCACCACACCCAGAAATAACTGGCTGTGTAACCTTGAGCAAGTTACTTAACCCCAATTGCTTTAAAAAAAAAATATTTTCAAAAAACTGGCATCAATTCTGGTAATTTGGTATTTTATTATAATTCAGCAGTTCCCTAAAAACCAAAACAGGGTCTCAACTATTTTTGGTACAGATATAGAATTTTGTGAAATTTAAAGGGTTCAAGCATTCTTGGAATACAGCCCTAGAGAAGCTTCTATTTGTAGCAAAATAACTTCATCATTATCACATATTTAGCAAAATAATCCATGAGTTTCACATGTAAATTATGAACACAATTTGTAAGTGAATGCTGATCTTCTTAGAAAAAAATAGGGTATTTTAAATACAGCAATTCTTTGGTCTTAGAGAACAAAAATACTTACGTAATCCCACTGAATCTGGTTTGCTATTGTCATTCCTATTTGGTTGTATTAATGGAGCAAAGGAAACAGCAAGGATGTTTTTACTTTCCCAGGTATTCTGTCCAGTCCGCATAATTTGAGTTAACTAAATAAAAAAATTTTTAAAAAAAAGTTTAATCTAGGAAAGCAGGCTGTCCAATAATTGTAATAATCTAATTATGTTTACAGCACCACTTTATTTGATCATTTAAGGGAGGTGATCAGAAATTGACAAGCCCTACAAAAGAGTAATCAGATGTACAATAGTCAAACGATACTGGTGTTACTTTGACTTTAGTATTTATTATGAAGATGTGATTACCATGTACTGTATATGGCAGATTTAAGATTTTAGCTTAAAATTAAATTTAAAATATATAGGCAAATGTAAAAAGAAGTCTTAGAGGGGCTCAATTTGAGGAGTTAATTTCAGAGTTAAATTCAGCCCTTCTCAAAAAGATTTGTCTCTGGTAAGTTCAGCTGGTTAAAATCAAGTATTAATGATGCTTTGATCACTGTGGTTGTTAATTAACTTCATCACATTCCACTTATATCCACAATAAATTGTACTAGTCAATAGACAGACCAGCAAATAATATGAAAGGGATCAGCAGCAACCCAAAGTTAGTGCTGGAAAATCACTAGGAACCTCCACACTTACATTGGGCAGTGTGCTACTTCTGTATATTACATGACTATTCAACATATTCCCATGCCAATGTAAAATAAATGTTTATTAATGCATTTGTTTGATTTTGCTTTTTTTTTTTTTGGAGGGGGAAGATAGGGCAATTGGGGTTAAGTGACTTGCCCGAGGTCATACAGCTAGTTTTTTGTGTTACGTGTCTGAGGCTGGATTTGAACTCAGGTCCTACTGACTCCAGGTCCATTGCTCTATTCACTACACCACCTAGCTGCCCCAAAGTAACTGAAATCCTTGTTAAATGCCCTAAGGATTATAATTAAAATTAAAATACAATAGCAGTGAACATGAGGATACTTTTCAATACCGGGTTTTTTTCCTGTCCATACTGATAATTACTGCTAGTGTTTAATTTCATCAAAATATTTTTGAATCAATTTCTCTGATAATTCTGACAACTAATTTCTTTAGAAAATTAATGTTTATTACATTCACCATACAAGTACATATTTATTAATGATACAGTTTTATTAATATAGACACAACTAATAGTACAAATGTAAACCTCAAAGTAAAATCTTTGGTCACAGCATAAAAGAAAAATACAGAATCTTGGTACTGGAAAGGATCTTATAAATTACTCTATGACCTAAGCTCGTTTGTTTTGCAGATGAAAGGTTAAATGTTTACTTTAAAGCATAGTTAGATCTAGAACCAGATATTGTGACTGTTAATTTAGTGATTTTTTCAACTACAAAAAATATGCATATTTATATCAAAATCTGAAAAGCAAATATCCTTACAAACATTCCAAAGTAATACAAATATACCATTTCTAAAATATACTTGGAAAAAAACCCTATTTTTTGCTGTGAAGTTATTTAAAATTATTTTGAAAAATAGGACTGAGAAAATATGATAGTATGTAAAGACCCATTTCCCTATCTCCTAAGTCATTATGTTGTCTTTTACTTTCCTACTTGCCAAATGTAAGACTGTTATTCTCTTTAATACATTTTTGGATGATACAAAAATATTTCTTTAAATATATTTTATGATAAATTTTATATGATATAAAAGTAATGACAGTGAATCTGGATGTATATAGCATTACCAGAATGCTTTTTAATTATGGTATCCAAAATAAGGACTTTTTGATTTACACATTTTCTAGAATAACTATTTTCAAAACTTCATACAATATTACATTCTTCAAAGAAAAGTTTTATTGCTTATTTGTTCACATAAGTTTTAGTAAATCTTATTTCCTTCCTTTTCATCTTCTCATTTATTAAATTCATCTTGATAATAGGTGACCATAAAGAGGATGCTGATCTACCACTGTTTAAAAATTACAAATATGTATACACACACATATGAAGAATTTATTACTGTAATTTATGAAGAAAATTCACATGTATGTTTCTGACACCATTAAGGGAAAAAGATTAGTGAAAGTCACCTGATCTTCTATAGGCATGACTAGAATACCTCCCACTTTCAATAATATTTTCATGTAGTTTTCATGGTCTTTCTGGACACCAGCTCCACAATAAATCCGGTCATACTGATGGCTATCAGATGCTATCTCAAGACAGTTACCAACCACAAATGCTGGTTCACAGAACTCAAATCTGAAAAGAAAATAATATACATGTGTAAATATTCATTTCAGGATAATTCTCTTTCAAGAAAAATTAGTCTAGAAAAAAAAATTTAAACCTCATTTGTTAAGCAATGTTATTAACTTTAAAGTCTAGGATTTATTTATTCTATCCGAGTTCAATGTAAAAATTTGAGCACCAAACTTGATCTAGTTCATTATCAAAGGAAAAGAAAATCTGCTTTCTACTAACTTATGCTTAGATATATCCAAAAACTATTATTAAAGTCAAATAATTATATCTAATGAAATTCTACTACAACTGTTCTCATAATCTGCCACAATAATTTGCAATGTAAGCTAGAATTCAGGGAAAGAAAGACTTAAGCAAATTTCTCCCCAATGGAAAGGAAAATATTCATGGGTAAATGAAGTTAGTAAGACTCCAAAGAGTACTCATCTCACTACTATTAACAGCAATAACTTTTAACCACATGGGATGTCATTCCCATTCTGTTTACTATAACCACTGCATACAAGTAAAACATTATGAGCCCTTAGGACTGAGAATATTCCTGCTAACTTTAGGCTAAGGAACATTTTAAAACTAAGATACTATACTTAAGGGGGATAAATTAGCTATCCTGAGGCATCATAGCTTATTGCCCTCTTCCCAGACATAAACAGGAAGAATTAGACCATAAATCAGGTAACATTTAACCCTGCCAACTCATTTCTGACTACAATATGGTTTGGAACAACAGGCCTCGGCTTAATTGCCTGTGTTCTAGTGAATGGAGAAAAACAACCTCTAGGGGGAAACAGATACCTTTTTTAAAATCTCCATAAAGAAAATTAGTTAAAGCTCTAAGTATTTTCTTTGGTTTGTGTTAAATAACTCTTATGTTGAGTTACTTTATAAAAGAAACAGTACATATATCCATAATAATTAAAACCTCGGCAAAACATTTACCTGTAAAGAAAAACAAAACAAATGCATAATATGGAATCCAGTTTTTGTTATCTAAAATTCTTCAGCTTTTAAGTTGAGTGACAAAGGACACAGAAATTAAGAGTGACAGACAGCATTACAAAGCCAAGACATCACTTCGAGGCAAAATAACTTTTAGGAAAAGCTTTGGCATGTAGTAGAGGAAAAAAATGCAATTCCAATAACTTTTCATTTGCAGTTTGTGTCCAAAATAAGGAGCTAATAGTTCTATTTACTGTTCTTCGCATTCACCAGACCACATCTAGAATACTGTGTTCAGTTCTAAGTGTTCATTTTGAAAGGTATCAACAAACAAAAGTGCATCCAGGAGAAACTAACCATGACAGTGAAAGAACTTGAACCTATGTGATGTAGCACTGAACTGGGCATGTATTTACTCTAAAAATTAGAACTTACATACAAGATATTAAAAAAATTTGAAAATATTTTAAGGATTGACATATTCTAGGGGACAGAACTGGGACCACTGGATGAGGAGTTATATAGAGAAGTAGATATCTTCTACTTAAAAACTAGAGCCAACTATCTTAAGTGTTCAAGCAGAGAACCTACTATGATTAATAACATCTCTTCAACTAGTAACATATTGGCCTACAAAATCTCTAACATCCTTTCAACTTAAGAGGTATAAAGAATTTCAACTGAAAATAAAAATAGCAGTTACTGATTTATCTTAAGAAGCAACTTGGTAGAATAGATAGAGAGCTGGTCTTAAAGCTGTATGGACATGAACTCAAATACAGCCTTTGACACATGTTGGCTTTGACACATGTCGTGACCCTGGACAATTCAAATAACTTCTACTATAGATGAGGTGCTAAACTCACAGGCTACAGATCACCCCCCAAAACTGCCTGAACCGAATTACAAGGTTATTGGGACATGTTTATCAAAATGAAAGCATAATACAACAGAGATATTAACATGTGGTATTCTAAAGTCAATATTTATAGTCTGCATAGCTAAATGACACCACTGACAATTCTATAGTAATATAAATTGGAGAGAATGTACCAACCTTCTCTAGTAGGAATTTTCTTATTTAAATCCTCTAAACCAATGAAATTAATATGAAATCATAAATCCAGTTCCTATCCCAATACAAGATTTTCAAAAAATGTTTCATATGTTTTACCACAATTGAACCTTACAATAACCACAGGTAAATACTACAGGCATCAGACCTCTTTATAGGTGACAAAACTGAGTCTTACAAAGTAAGTAACTTGCTCACAAATCTATATTAAGTGCAGAAAGAAGGATGTGAACCCTGGTCTTTCTGATTCTAAATCCAAAGTTTCAATCCATTAGGACTGCACTGCCTGTCTTTTTGTGCCTCAGTTATCATCCTTATGGCGTGGATACACTGAAGAAGGGAAACTCCCACTCAGTACTGCAAAGCTCAAGTAGTTCCCAGCAGTCAGTCAGCAGTACAAAGGAATTCAGATTTTGTTCTTTTACGTTTGCTGTGCTCCAAGCTCCACTGCCTCTCCCTCCAGCTCCAGGGTCACACGCTTGGTTCAGAAATTCAAACTACCTCTAAAAGGCATCCGTGGCCAAAAAATTTCTCCACTCGGTTGTCAAATTTCTTTCTTGGACACTGCCTCTACTAACCTGAGGGATCTCTCTCAAAGGTGTAGGGCTTTATTGCCCCAAGGACCAAGGATCGAACACTAATTTCTAGTCTATGCATAGTTTATGGATTTCTCCTCTTCTAATCAAATGTATATGCTTTCTTTTATATGAGTACCAATGAGGCACGGCAACCTGTCCGAATCATATCAATCACAAACTAAAACAATCAGTCCATGGGGCTATTCATACCTCTCCAAGTGTCAGAGTATGTCATGCCTATTCAAAATCCCAAATTAAAGAAGTCATCAAGTCTATGAATAACCATGTAGAGTAAAATGATCTCATATGTAACACAAACCTATGGCGATGACATGATCTAATAATCAGTGCATTTTATTAGAATATAACTTGAATGAGAAGAGAATGATTTAATTTTTGTATTTATAGCCCCTATGTGTGGCACAGTGCCTAGCATAAAGCAGGTACTTAGCATGCAATTTTGTCGCATACTGCTTTGTATGAGACTGTAGTTAGATATGGTGACCAGGAATAAAAGACTATAGCCTCCCTCAGTCTAGAGCATACAGTGTCTAATCTCAACTGAGCCATCAGAACACCAGTGCAATCCTCTTACTCTTCCTTAATTGAAGCATGAGCCCACTCAGTAAAGTGGTTGTTCCAAACCTACTTTATCAAGAACAATCACCCGGAGTCCCTCTTCTTCCCTCTTAAGCCCAACTCCCTGTCACATTCTCCTATATCCCTCTTTACTCCAGTATCTGATGCTGAAGATCCCATCTCACCAAGGCCAGACCCTCCACATGTACTTCTGATCCCCTCCTCTCTCACCTTCTCCAGCAGATTTCTTCCACTACCACCACTTCTCTCTTTCTAACCTTCAATCTCCTCCTATCTACTGGGTTATTCACCTGTGACCAACAAACATAATCAGGTTTTCTCCATGCTGGAGAACAAAGACTCTCACTAAACCCTACCACCCTCTCATTCTATATCTCCTTCCCTTCTTAGCCAAACTCCTTGAAAAAAGTCATTCATCTCTTCATGCCTCTGCTTCCTTTCTTCCAAATCCCCTATAATGTCATTTTCAACTTCATGACTCAACTGAAACTGGTCTCTTCAAAATTATCAGCAATCTTTTAATTACCAAATACAATGAACTTTTCTCACTAATCCTTGTGACCTCTACAGTATTTGTTGTTTTCAGTCATGACCCCATTTGGGGTTTCCTTGACAAAGACACTAAAGTGATTTGCCATTTCCTTCTCCAGCTCATTTTACAGATGAGGAACTATGGCGAACAGGGTTAGGTGATTAGCCCAGGGTCACACAGCTAGGTGTCAGAGGCCAGATTTTAAGAAGTTTTCCTGATTCCAGGGTACTGTACACAGTGCCACCTAGCTGCCCAGTATATGACATGATCAAATTCTGCACCAATACTCTGGGTTTCATGACACTGCTTCTGTCTCTTACTTTTCCTGCAACCTGTTTAACCAATTCTTCTCAGTCTGTGGGGCTCTGCCTTGGATCCTCTTCTGTCACTATGTTCTTAGTGACCTTGTCAGTTCCCATGAGTTTTAATTTTTCTTTCTATGTAAGTTAAGACCCAGATCCATATAACTATTATTACCCTGTTTCCCCGATAATAAGACACTGTCTTATTATTTTTTTTGGAAAGAAAAACACCAGAGGGCTTATTTTCAGGGGAGGGCTTATGTTGTCCTGCCTCAGCTCTCCTCCACGGCACTGCTTGCAATGGCACCAGCAAGCAAATCACTGGGGAAGAACAGGATGACGCGCTCACTGCTGCAGCTCTGATTGGATGCAGCTCGGAGCTCGGCGTGCGTTTCACGGGGGGGTAGGGGGGACGGTGCATACAGAGGGTACCGTAATGTAGCGTGTAGCGCAGGGGATCACCTTCACTACAGTAGCAATCTCAATAGGGCTTATTTTAGAGGAATCTTACACAGTAAGGGGAGGGCTTATTTTCGGGATAGGTCTTATTGTCGGGGAAACACGATAGTCTTTCTCCTGAGCTCCAGTCCCACATCACCAACTACCTACTTAACATTTCTAACTAGATCTCCCATAGAAATTTCAAATTCAACATGTCCAAAAAAGAACTCATCATTCCCACAAAGCCAATATCCCCTTTTTCAGAATTTCCTATTTCTCATATTTAACTTTCAATTCACTAACTACCCCAGAATTTTTTTCTGAAACTGCTTATACATCCCATCTAATTCTATTACATTCCTTCAAGATTTTACCTATAATTCAAGTTGAGATGGTTCCTGATGTCCTCCAACATTTTTGCTAGTCTGATAAATTGTTACCTACATATCTAATAAGCATTCCACTTAGGACTTTATCCAAGTACTTTTTAAAAGCAAGAGGTTATGACTTTTTTTTAATTGCATCTGTAGGACCTTTTGTAGTATCTTTTAGAGCTTTGTACTAGGGTGATGGTAGGGGTACTACTAATCTATGTTACCATAAGTTAAAATGGCTAAGGTCACATTATCAGTATATGTCAGGGTTGGAATTTGAACTCTAAGCCTTCCTGACTATGAGACCACTTTTCTATTTACTGCTTTTGTATCTTATCAAGTATCAAATATACTTGAGTTTGCTGAAATTTTAATTTATACAAAATTGTTGAACAGTACAGGCCAAAGACTAATCCTTATAGAAGTCTGCTAGAAACCTTTGACTACTCCACATTATTTTGATATGTTTAAAATCTGTTTTGCTATTTTGCCTTACCTCAAAATAAAAATCTTTACTTAAAATAATTCACAGTTGATTTTGTTTGTCAACTTAGTATACAAATGTATCATATTTTATGTGGTTATATGAAACTTAACTAAAAAAAAAGAATGCAATTCACTTTTTATTAACACTCATAACCATCAGGAACCAAATATATTTTACAAGTGCTTAGAAAACCTCCATATCAAAATCTGGATGTAAACATACCAAGAACATCCTTAGTTGATAGGCCAAAAGATTACATAAAGCACAAAATCACAGTAGACAATTTTACAGTGGATAGTTTCAAATAACTTTATTACAAGTTTGGTAGTAGCATTTTTTATCTCTGGTCATTTAAAACTAAAGATTCCAACACACTCAGTGGAACAAGTAAGCTCTACTTAATTTAACAAAAATAATGACATTTTTGAGAAGTAGCATGGCACTAAACTGGAGAGTCCTGAAGATCTAGATTTATATTATAATTTTGTTAGATAATCATTCTTTTACCATAAGCAAATCACTCAACCTGTCTGTGCCCGAGGCAACTCTCTAAATCTGTAAAATATAATTAAATTTGATGACTAAATTGGGTATTAACATTTTTTCCCAAAACCCTTTGACAAAAATGTGAACCAAGAGTTGAAATACAGGCATGATTAAAAAAGGCCTGGGGGGCATTGAATGACCATAGTTAACTTATTTTGCAACACAAAAGAAATCTCAATAAGTCTAATTGCTAATTTGACCTTGAAAGACCTGAGAACAGAACTGTTAGATCAAGTTTGATTTGGGGACAAAACAAAAATCATATATATGTCACTGAGCACTTAACAAGAGGTTTACTTTCTTCCAACCCAGCAAAGAAATGCACCAAGAATCCTGTGGCCTCCATAGACACTAACCTCCTTGTCTATGGAAACCTGCAAGGTGTGATTTCAGACAGCTTTAAGTAAGACCAGCTTGGGGACTTTCTATTTACCCTTAGGTTATCAAAAAGCCACAACACACTTCGTATTTTGAATTTTGTATAAATAAATCCACTACAGGCTCACAGATCTAGACAGAAGAGACTTCAGTGGCTACCCCAGTCTACTGCTCAACTTTTACACTTAAGGGAACTGGGGTTGAAACAAAAAATTTGGCCTGTCTTGAATCCCTAAGACTTTATCCCCAGCTCTTGGTATTTTATGCCCTAAACCCAGTGCTTTAAACATAACAGAGCCTTAACAAATGTTTTATTGAAGGGAATGGAAATTAATTTACTTCTGATTTTGATGATATTAAATGTATAATCTTATGATTCAAAGTAATGTTTAACTCCTTCATTAGACTTAACACTTTATTTTCTGAATCATTTTGGAAAGAAGCGTTATTTTTCTTAATCACCAATGACTATGTTCCTCAAAATGGCATTAATTTTTCAATTTGAGACTGAAAGATTTAAACAGACATCATAACTTCTATTTTTTAATGGAAACATTCTTCACCATTTAAATTTTCGGAATTATCCCACTTATCTAAATTTAATTTGTCAGCTAACATCCCCAACTTATCTATTTGAGGAAACATTTACAGTATTTTCATTGGTCCTATGGATATCTGTTTTTATATCATCATTGACACCTGCCATATCTTATTTAAACATTTTCTGCCAAACTCTGCTGCTCTTGATATATCTCCTTTTCCCTCAGAAGCTGAAGAACTAGAGATTAATCCTGTCATGAAGTTCTTAAAGTCAAACCAAAATCTCTACTGCTTTAATTTAAGCTTCTCTCTTCTTATTTATTTCTTCAGGAACGTGAACATCTGTAATATAGCTCTAGGTAAAATCCTTTACTTAAGATGGTTATTAAGTCTTTCCTTAGCCTTTTCTTCCATAACCAACCCTAAATGTTCAAACATACTAATTTAACTATGTTTTCTTTAAAATCTTTTATCAAAATTAATATATTTTGAGGAGAGTACCTGAAAAAAGGACATGTCTGCTTTCAAATGTAAAACTAACTCCAAAGATTATTTTCTGATTTATACATAATAATCCTTTTAATACAAGAAAATTTCACTGTATCCTGTTTTCACATAAAAGTACTATACTATCAACTCATATTCCTTTTTGTCTATTCACTTATAGGAATAGAAATTTCATCATGCAGTGATCACACCAAACTGTTCAAGAATGTTCCTTTTGGTCCTATAATTATTTCAAAACATGTCTCAACATGTCATTTGGTAAGACTGCAAAAAAGTAGTTGTCTTTTGCTTTCCTAGTGTCCACTGGGTGACTGAAATTGTATACACACTATTCTTTTCTCCAGTGACTGATTGCTAGCTTTAGATGTATGTATATACACACACATACCATACACATATGTATTGTAGCTGTATACTTGTAACAGTATGGCTGTTAGCAAAAAGGACTTGATTTTAATAGCAAAGATACAGAAAAAAATTAAATGATATTATCTTTCACAGTATACTTATTCGTATCGTCATTTAACAATAAATTATTGTGCTAGAACTAAAATTTTTCCTTTCATAGGCTCCTGAAAATACAATAGTAACAGCTACTTGGCTGTACTGAGTACTCAAATATCTTCACTCCCTGAGTAAGAACTAGTGCTGGCTATATTTGGTATTTTCTAGACAATGTTAAGTTATTTTGGTTATGCGCTAGAGCCTACTTAGGTGGCTCATCATAGCTAATTTTATCAGTCATAACGTTTGCGGACAGGACAGAACATTTTCCATCAATAATAATGCTGAAATCAATCCATTATCATAAACAGAAAAACAAAAGTACTACAGAACTAGTATCACATTTGTACACAAAGGCCAATGGAATATGGACTGTACTTCCAGGCATCTGTGAAGTTATACAGTTAAAACACAAACAAAACTGAAAATCTAGGTGATTTGGATGGAAGAATTTCTAGAAAAAAAATCACTGAACTGTTTTCATGAATTAATAAGCATGAACATATGGCTTGAGAAATCTTTTTGATAATTTACATTCTGGAGCTAGGCTGATAAAAATTAGACTGAGGGTAATGTTTGGAAGTTTGTGATTATTTCTCAAGCAATCTTAATTATCAACATATCCCAATCATACCTAAAGATACAGATTAACATATACCTATAAAACATACATACATGTCACATGTACCAGTTATATGTGTGCGTGCATGCATATGTATGTGTGTATGTGTATAAACAGATATACATTACTAGAAGGCCTTTAAACTATTTCAAGTAGTCAATATGATCTAGGAAATAACACTTGTCCAAAAAAAAAATCTGGCAAAGAATCTAAAGTGAAATGGCACCATGTAAAGAACATTGGGCTTAGAATAAAAAAATTCATCTTCACGAATTCAAATTCAGCCTCAGACACCTACTAAGCTGTGACCTTGGACAAGTCACTTAACCCTGCTTGCCTCAATTTCCTCATCTGTAAAACGAGCTAGAGAAGGAAATGGCAAACCACTCCAGTATCTTTGCCAAGAAAACTCCATATTGGGTCATAAAGAGTCGGACATGACTGAAACAACACAATTAAAGTGATATTACTCCATATGGTTTCTAATTTTACTTAAGACATCATGTTTTTCAGAAATGTTCAGGTTTTTTAGTTTCTAAATGTCATTTGAAACAATTCCTTTTTTACATGTAAGTGAAATGAAACAATAACTTCTAGTCTTTGAAGGAAAAACATTTTGACAATTAACTTATTTTTCCTACAATGCTAATATCCTCCTAAATCAAAGTTATCTTTAAAATCAGAGGGCTTATAGCAAGCCATTCTACAGAAAAACAGGTTAGCAATATTTTGCATTAACCACAGATTCCATTATATACTGTGTTTATGGTCATCTATTGACAATATAGTTTTGAAAAAAATAAATGACTACAACTAGATAATGAAAATGCTTTTCAAAGTCCAGTCCCAATATGGTCTTTTTCCTCCATACCTGGGATGCATGCTCCCTAGCTTCTGTGAAGACTCAACCTAAGTACCATCTACTCCAAGAATTATTTCCTGATTTCCAAGTTATTAGTGCTCTCTCACTCCTGAAATTACTTGGTCTTTATTTCTCTAGATTAATTTTATAATCTCACAGTAGAATGCAAACTCCTTGAAGGCAAGAAGGATTTTGGGGTACTTGTATCTCCAAGTGAATATGCACAGTGCCTTACATAGACTAGGCATTCAATAAATGTTTGAAATTAAAAGTTAGCTCTTAGCATTTTCTTTAGTGAAAATGGAAAATTACATATAACTTAAGTAACTTTGTTATGAATTTCAGGAAAAAACATTTTCCTAGGAATAAAACTAGGATCTTGATCACTTACCTTTGCTGTGGTTTTCACTGGGATGTGAATGTTGCAATATCTTGATCTTGAGATGGAGAGGTGTTTTCTTTCACAGCTGGGAACCTTGCCAACTTGCCCATAAAATTCTTTTGATAAGCTGCTAGGAGATCAGGGTGACCTAGCCTTGCCCTGCATCTTCCCTCTTAGATGGACATTCTAGGTCTAGGAGCTGACCAAGAGTAGAAAAAACAACATTCCCCTTCAATATACTGTTGAAGTGGGGTCTGGCATTTTGCACATCTATTTCACAATGTGCCACAGAAATGTCATTACATCTGGGATATATTTGTTTATTTTTCAAAAGCACATTAACTAATTTATTAAACTTGTTTTCCCTTAAAACATTTTATCAATTAATATATATGGAGGAAAAAAATTACTTGGCACTTCTGGTAAAATTTCAAAAATTGAGGGTGGAAATGGAAGCAGATAAATTCTTAAATGTCCAAGAACATTTACACCACTATACCTTCAGAGAAACTTGAGGTAATAGAAAAATACAAATAAAGGGACAAAATAAATATTGATTTTCCTCCATCAACCCTAGCTCTCAGGGGACAATCCCCTTCTTCTTAAGCACAAGACAAAACTGCTCACTTTCCCCTAGAGATCATATGTAATTAAAAACAAAACTTATAAGCAAGGCTTTCAGACAAGACCCCTGAGAATCTGATTCTCCTCTCACCTCCCTCCTCCAACCCTCTAGACAATTACATTCACAATTAGCTTTGGGGGGGTTTTATAGACATATTGAAATGCTTCCAATCAAAGCTAAAAGTTTTGTTTCAAAGATTACACTCAGATATTGAATACTTTTTAAAATTAAGTTTTCAGTATTTCATTTTATATTTTACAGAAATATAAGGAATAAGAATACTTATTGCTGATTCTAGTATTTACTAGAAATTGCTGATAAGCAACTGGTCTTATATTTTCCACATTTATTCTATTTTAAAAACCAAATCCATATACATGGTCATATGGATTTGTAAAGTCAAAAAGACCTAGGATATTTTAGGTAATTCTAGAATACATGGGGCAATAAATATACTTTATTAAATATATTTATTAAGTCAATAATGGGAACAAATATAGCTTAGTAAACAGAGGAAAAGCCTTGGAACCAAGGAAGAGTTAAATTTGAGTCTTGCCTCTGTCCTCTATTACCTAGCTGTGTGAATACAGGCAAGGTGATGGACCTGTCAATGGTCAAGATAATTCCTTGAGAATATTTATAGTTCAGTTGTGATGATTTACATGATAAATCATGAAATCATACATCAGAACAAAGACAAAGAAACCACAATGAAACAAGATAAGATCGTCAACCCAAAAAGCAAATGACAAATCCAGTTTTTCATTAAACTCACTTGGGCAAAACAACAACAACAAAAAAAACCTTTGTGGATTTTTTTTTAACAAATCTGGACTGTAAGTGACAAGTAAAATGAAATTGAAGCTAATACTCTTGGTTTCCATCCATATCTACTCTCCTCTTTCTCCCACCTGCAAGATACTTTTGTCCCCCTGAAATTCACAGGACCTTAGATTTAGAGCCAGAATTGGGAGTCCATACAAAGTTGTATAAACTGTATTTTAGTTGTAATAACTGTTGAACTTTGAGGATGGGAAGAGATCTTGGAAGTACAACCTAGACTAAACTCAGGTTTCCTCACTCCTAGGCTTTTACCATAGATTTTTAAATCAGTTCAACTCTTGCTTGAAAAAAACATCTAGTCTCAAGTTTTTATACAATAGTAATTCTTCTGAATCTCAGGGATGAGTTTTTCCCATTAGCAACTGTTACTTTTTTTAAGTGAAATTTTTAAACATGTATTGATCAATCAACTCATTAAGAGTCTGCTATATACAACAAATTCTAAGATAGTAAGTATATACTGACAATGCATGCCCTCAAATTACTAGCAAGTCAAATCAGTTCAACTCATTTCTGAAATTTACAAAGACTACTACATATAAAGCACTGTGTTGGACAGGGTTGCAGAGATAAACTAAACAAGCCTTGTCCTTAGGAGCTTACATTCTACTGCAAGGATATTTCATATATACATATGAAAATACAAAGTACTTACTAAGAATCAGTTTTAAGGAGAGAGCATTAACACTAGTGTGGATCAAGAAAAGCATATTATAGGAAATAGCTCCTGAAATGTGCTTTGAAGTTAGGGATTCTGAGGCTCAGGAAGACTAAGTACATCGCAGACATATAGGACCACCTAACTGTTAAAAGGCATAGTGGCAGGGGATAGAATGCATTCCAAGGATAACAGAGGGCAGGTCAATCTAAATGAAAAGAGTAAATGGAGAATAATATGATCTAAGATGAGAAAAGTAGGGATGATGTGTGTGAAAGGTTTTAAATGCTAGGCAGAGGATTTCATATTTTACCCTAATGGTAACACAACGTCTATCTAATTCTATCTAGGAACATGAAATATGTCCAAATAAGTTGTGTATACATAGATACTACAGCATATTTCATATTATAAATGCCTAAAAGAAGAGGTAATTCTTTACCACTGCTTCTACTACTAACTTCTGGGGCTAGTCTACACCCTCTTCCAGTTGATAGAACTTCAAAGATTTCTGAATAGCTATTATATCACCTCCTTAGTCTTCTCCAAGCTCTAGTTGTTTCAATTCATAGCATAAAAAGCCCAAATAAACAACATATCCAGTCCTCTAATTAGCTTGGTTATACCATCCTGAGTTGGCTCTAGTGTTTTTTATCCATGCTTTTCCTAAAATTTGACACCCAAAATTGGGCATAGATGTGGTCTGGCCAGGACAGAATACAGTGGCATTATCACTGTTTTCTTCATAGACAGACTATAATGGACTCTTTTTGCAGCACAGACCTAGACTCTTTTGGCAGTCTGGTGAAACCTATAGATCCCTTCCTGAGAATACTTTTAAAACCATAAAATACTTAGAATTAAAAAGAAAATCAATTACAAATATTACACACATATATGCACATGTATATGTATGAATTAAACCAAGTTCACAGACCCCAGACTGAGAATCCCATTATCTAGACTTTCCAAACATGAAGTAGTCTAAAATATTGCTAGGTTTTCTGGTTGCCAAGCTACCTACTGCCTCAGACTGAATGCATAGTCCACTAAAACTCCCAGATATTTTCCTATAAGAATTTCTAACTAGCTATTACCTCCCCTCCTGCATTCAGTACTGTACAGTTTTTATTTTAACTCATGTGTAAAGTTTTATTGAAACTAAAATTTGGGGGTTCTGTTCAATCAGTCAACAAGCACATTAAGCATCTAGTCTGTGGCAGGCTTTGGGTTTGCAAAGCTAAAAATGAAAAAATCCCTACCCTCAAGAAGTTTACAGTCTATTAAGGAAATATATACATAAACACACACACAAATTAAATAGCTGGAACAATCAATAAAAGCCTCATCTGATGTTCAACTATCCATTCCCTTCCTGTTCCTCATTAACAAAGAACATTAGGTGTTAAGCATGTTTTAGTTTTTGAGCTCAATCAAGTAAAATATGTATGCTATTGTCTATATTCTCAATATGTAATCTAAATCTGAAATATATAGCTTTAGTTTGACTAAAACTATAGTCTTAGTTTGGAACATGAAGACAAAAGGGTAGCCTGTGTATGTAAAGATTTTCCCTCCCTAAGCATATCAGAAAACCAGAAAATGAAATGAGTTACATTTCTGTAGCTTATTCCCATGAGGTAGGACACGCAAGTCTAATATCTCTGTTTTATAGATTATGAACCTATTCTATCCCCAAATGTCCTTGAAAATGTGTCAATATAATTAGACATCTACCATTAAATAGAATCAATCCCAACTATCAATGTTGTTGTTGTTAACATAAAAAGAAAAAAAAAAGGACATATTCCTAGACCTACTAACTGGTTAAAAAAGCCAGTCACGTCATGGAAGGTGATTATTTTTGTTAAGCTTCAAGAACACTATAATTTATATCTTAGGATAACACCGTGAATTCTAAAAGTTAACAAATTTCAAAAACATTTAACTTAATTTTTCCATAGTTTATTGAAATATAAGAATGAATTCATCGTTTCAAAATAAGTTACAATATTTAAGAATTATACTACAGTCCCTAATGTTTACCAAATAAAAACAAAAATTTTAAGGTAAAATATTCATAAACAAAAATTCCAAGAAATGTTTAAATCTCATAGCCAAATGTATTTCATATTTATTCCATTTTAACTAACTTATAAGACACATAAAACTCAAGGTAGAGGAAAGTTGCTCATTTTCATTTTGAGTCAAACATGCATTAGCTAATTAAAAGTTTGAAAAATCAAAAGGAAAATGCATCTTTTTAAAAAGCAGCAATATAACCTCATGTCTATTTCACGCATTATTATACATTTTTAAAATTTCGATGATCAAGAAAGACAGAGTTATTGCCACTTAATATCATGAAGTCTGAGTTTCCATAAAAACTTGTATAGTATTCAAGTTACATTCTAGCTCCTGTTCTGCTTTGCATTATTAAGGTAAATTATGAAGCCCTCTTACAATTGGGAAAATTATCCCGTATGATACAATTTTTAAAAAGATCTTATACACTGTGTTGTCATTGGAATGTATAAAACAGTATATACTACCCAGATTGAAAGCAAAGAGATACATTATTTTTGTATTTCATTTTTATAGAAGCTGCTTTTTTAAAAAATGACAAATGGAAAATATTGAGGTATTATTTTCATAAATGTTATCTTATCAACCTACCTTAGTTAATAACACCTACCAGAGGCAGATACATAAATGTCACTAGAAGAATTTTAGCAAATTGGGGCTCAGAATTCATGAAATTAGAAAACAGTAGACCTGGCATTCCTAAACTGACGTGCAAATAGCCACCCTGGCTCAATACCTGAAAGAATGCCCCTTTTGTCCTTGGAGATTACCCTCTCACAGATACTAAAAACTGCCATTCCCTGAACAAGATAGGAGGAAAGGATGAAATAGAAGAAAAGCTCCCTCTTATATACATTATTTTTCTTCCCTCCTGTCACTCCCTTTGTCCTACCACAGTAAGTCAGTTATAGTCAGCAATGTAAAAGGGGAAGTGGGATAAATGTTAAATCACATCATGCCTACACCATGTAGGTGGTTCTACTAGGGAATGCTGCCTCATCTAGTTTCAGGAAAGGAAAAAACAAAGGAAAGAGAGTGGTGGAGATCAAACCTTTCATAACTCTTTACTACCTAGCCCTAGAACCTTTTACTTATTTCATCCTTCTTCACCTTTAAGTCTAGCTCATGTTTTAGTGGAGGGTCACCTCTAAGCCAGAAGTGAATTCTGAATGCATTTATCACAAAAACATTATTATAGATGCTAATTAGACTCTAAAGTATTATTTGCCCCACATTTTATATCTATGATGGTTAAACAACATCGTATAACACTTTCCATGGGATAATGTTATGTTCTCAACAAGCAACAAACTAAAGAATTTTTTAATAACTTGCTCATAAGTTAGGAAGACCTATAATAATGCTTATGATGCTGGGAACGGAGAAGAAGGAAAACACATAATTTCTACATCAACTATTCTTTGGAAACATTTAAACAAATTATGTCACCTATTCTCCAAAAGTAAGCAGCTAATGCATAGGGAGTAATAGCCTCATTTTATAAATGAAAAAAAAATTAGTAAGTTATCAAGTAAGTCACATGATTAGGACAGAATCCTGCACTCCCAGTCACATATCCACCTAAGATAATAGTGTGATCCTTAGTAATGAACATGACATAAGATAACTTACTGTTTTGATGAGAGTATTATGTGAAATGGAAAACTGAGTTTTAAACATACTTTTATTTAAATATGGTACATTTACAACACTAATGAGTTTTCACAACTGAGAAAATGGTTTTACCAAGTCAGAAGCATTATTTTTTCTCATTATTGCAGTGTATTTGAGCTTATTTTGAAAGCACCTCAGAAAGTTTCAACAGTTAAAACTTAAAAGTATGGAGCAGTAACAATATTGTTTTTAATAAATAAATCAATGTAAAGAAGTAATTCACAAGTCTGTGGCCTCCAAATAAATACTGCAGATTTCAATACTTACTTATCAAAGCTATCACTATTTTTGATGAAGCTCTCGAGTTTTTCCTTGGCATATTCCACCACATCTGAGTGAAGCTCAATTCCATGATTTATTCCAAAAGGACCTGCAATCGTAGCAGCAGCGTTTTTATGAATAATGATGATGATATGCCCTTTTATAGCCCCTTTTTACAATCCATGATCATTTACACATCTCAAAAGAACCCTGTGAGCAGGACTTCAAATATATTGGAATCTAGTTCCAACAGATGAATATTATTTTGTCTTTTGATAAGCATTGTAAGAGCAGGGCCTATATCACATCTAGTTTTGTATTCCTAGCACTTACTAGTGCTTTGTACATTGTAAATCTTACTAAATGTTAGTGGAATTAATGAATGTCTCTGAATAGAAGGGGGAGAAAGGTATACAATCTTCCATCAAAAGTGACCATCTATCCCATTCATTCTGAACAAAGTGGGATATAAGAATTTTGCACTTTTACCATTAGCTCTAATTTGCTTATTTCTAATACCTATGGACCTCAAGCCCTACACAGACAATACAGAGAAGCATTACAAATTTTTTGCCCTGATTTTCTGAAGTACAAGCTCATGAAACCAACTTTTCAGTTTCAAGCTATAATCAGAAAAAGACCATGTGCACTTGAAACTTCACATCTTCCCTCTGCTAGCTATTCCCTGACCATCCTAGCTTAGTGATATTTCCAACATATGAATTATAAGGCACTGACATATTACCTTATTATACTTGTTTGTGACCATCTTACTTACTAGACAATTAACTCCTACTGAATAAAAAAAACTACCACAGAGAATAAAAAACAGAATTTTATACAACTTTTTATATAACTTCTATCCTCCCTGATATCATATAGAGGCTTAGGGTTATGTGCAGAATAAATGGGTTTATGTTGTTCTCATTTTCTTTGGAGAGAATGAATTTAATCTCTTCATTGCCCTTCAATATATACATATAAGTTCAATATATACATATAAGTACAGCCTATGTTTTTAAGAAACAAAAATGTGAGAAAGCAGCTTCTGGTCCAGGAGACAGTCTAATTAGGCTTCTTCCCACCCCTTGTATGCCTCCCCCTGAACTCTAGTAGAATGATTGTTTCTCAGAGACACTCATGTGATATCATGTTTAAGTGCATCCTTAAAAACCTCATTTAATTATTATTTTAATACTCTACTAAGTCCTTTTGTCTTCTGTACCAAGTCATTTCTGGTTGGTTTTTAAAAAAATACTGAAATCTCTATTGAACCTTTCCTTTGTGATAAAGGATATTTCATGTTTATTCCTAGTATTATTGCTATAAGAATTCCTCTTATTTATGAAACTATTTATCTTTGAAATTCCATGTCCTCAATTAAAAATTAATTTTTAAAAAGGAGAAAATCTTATTCATCTCACATACTCCTCAAACAATGTTTTACGAACCTAAGAGCCTCCCATCCTTCAATGTTTTTTAATCTAGGAACACATATAAAGTATTTCCTTTCATTCAGAAGTCTCTATAGAATGCAAAAGCAATAAAGAAAAAAAAAACTAACTTTTTTTAAAGTTGGAACCCACATGTTATCTCTTGAACCTAAATGTTATCTTGTACCTAAAGGAGGCGGGACTTCTACAAGAACTTTCTCCTTTAATTTTATATCAAATAGAACCTTTATCTGTTCCTGAAAATAGGCTCTCTTTATGGTTCTGCCTATATGGAAGTAGATAAAATTTCTTACATTCCCAGGAGCCATGAGAATGGGAAACTTCATGCCTCAGTCTAGAGCACTGGGCCCAGAGTCAGGAAGATCTGAATTCAAATGCAGCCTCAGACACTTATTACCTGTGTGACTTTGGGCAAATCACTTAACCTCTGCCTTAATCCACTGGAGAAGTAAATGGCAAATCACAAAATATCTTTGCCAAGAAAACTCAATGGACAGTATTGGTGCACTATGGTTCACAGGGGTTGGATATGACTGAACAACTTAACAATACAACACAAGTTATAAGAATACGATCACAAGAGGATTAAAAATAACATCCAATGGCCAAAAACCAAAACAAAACCTCATAAAAGATTAGTAAACCTGGTAACTTGATAGACTGATAGAACAATATGTAAGTCTTCAAGAACAGTACTGGAAATTATCTAAATTTTTGTTGTTTAATTGTGTCTCACCCTTCATGACCCTCTGGACCATAGTATACCAATGCTGTCCATGTACACTGAGTGTGTGAGGCTGAATTTGAACTCAGGTCTTCCTAACTCCAGACCCAAAACTCTATCCACTGAGCCATTTAAGCTGCCTCCAAATAAAAACACCGAAAACATTATTAGTGTGCAGACTGAAAAATGGAGAAAAAAAATAGTGAGGAATTTTAATTCAACTTGATAAGTATGTTTCTAGATTTCTAAATATAAGCTACCTACCTCTTCAACAAGAATAGAGAAATTTGAAATTTCACAAGGTCGATGACTTCAACAATGTCAAGAAGACTATAAAGTATCCAAATGCAAATAAAGAGGAATTATGTTCAAGCCTAACTCAAAGGTAAATATTTTAATTCTTTAAAATATATACTTTTACTATATTACTTTATAATCACTAAGAGTACATAGAAGTATCTTTGTCTCTAATTCTATTTATACAATTTCAGAACTTAAGTCTACCCATAGAGAACAAGCCACTTTTATTATGTCAATTTTTCTCAATCAATTCTTCCTTTTCTGATTCTCATACAATTTTCAACTGTTCTAACTTAATTCTTTGTGCATTTTCTGCTGTCTAATTTGCTGGTTCTTTATCTGACAGCTAATACTATATTACAACTATCTATCTGGTCTGATGTAATGCCACTAATATTCTTTTTACTATAACTAAGTTATAGTTAAAATAGAAAAGTTTGTTATCAAAAGAAATAACAGGACATATAGCATAAATTGTTCTACTTCAGTTTAGATCAGGATCTTAGGGCTATAAGATAACACAAAATTTAGCTCCATTTTTCTGAGGGCTTTGACAATGAATTATTTAAACTCAGTCTTTATTTATTTAGATTTTGCATCAATTAAGAATATGAAGACAAAATTCAGTCAGAAGTCCAATATTTAAAATTATTGCAATTAAGAAACTGTCCTCATTAAAAAAAAAATTTAGTGGGGGCTGGATGGCACAGTGAATAGAGCACCAGCCCTGGAGTCAGGAGGATTTGAGTTCAAATACAGCCTCTGACACTTAACATTTACTAGCCGTGTGACCATGGGCAAGTCACTTAACCCCATTGTGGTTAAATGCCCTCCAAAAAAAGAAAAAGAAAAAAAATTTAACATGGCTATTTAACATTATATAAATCAGATTAATATTAAGAAAAGTTTCATTAAATGAAGCCAATTAACAACTTATTAAAATTCCACAGAATTAAAATTGCTAATTTTTGTAATGATTAACCTACTATATTGAGAATCTAAATTAAACTAAATAAGAACTTTTTTATATTTGTTTTTTTGCAATTATATTAAAATGTATTAATATACTAGCAACTGTATATTAGTATATAATGTACATATAAATAGTAAAATGTTGCCAGCATACTAAGGTTTCTCCTAAAATGAAATTCATATGCAAAATAGTTAAGGTAAATCATAAAATTCTAGTTCTAGAGAACTGAAAAGGTTAAGGAGCCAACTAATACAACTCCTTCACTTTACTCCTGGAAATGAAGACCTCCATTCAAAAATTAAACACTCTGTTCATCATGGGAATATTGAGCATTTTTAGAGTACATGTCCCAAAATAGTATACCAAGATGGCTAGACAGATCATGTTACATATATAAAAATAAATATACATTATAAAATATATCTCATCTTCACAAATTATCAATTATTAAAGTCAGAGCTTAAAGAACTTTAGAGATCATCCGGACCGATCTCACTCATACCACCCCCAGAGGTTATTTAATGTGTGTGAGAACTCTGCTAAGCTCTGGGGATACTAAGGCAAAAGCCTACATAGTGTAGCCCTGCCTTCTAGGAGCTCACATTCTAGCAGGAGAAGACAGCATGTAAAACATTTTAAAGCTATATATGGGGTTAAGGGTGGGGAGTGTTTGCATGTGATAGCAAATGGAAGGTAATTTCAGAAGGAGGGGCCCTATCAACAAGGAAGGTGTGGGGGAAAGGAGGGAACAGTCATAGGAAAGGCCTCCAACAGAAGGTGGAACTGAATTGAGTCATGAGGGAAACCAGTGAAGTCTTGATAGAGAGAAAGCATTTGTTTTGAGACATTAGGGACAGCCAGTAAAAGGGCACATAGTAGAGACCCTTAAGTGTTATGTGTGTTATAGTAGCCTGGGTTATATGGTGTGTGAAAAAAAATGAAGTAAAAGAACACTATAGGAAAGTAAGGAAGTGGCCACGTTGTGGAAGATTTTAAATGCCAGAGTTTATATTTCATCTTGGAGTCATTGGAGTTTAATGAAGATTGGGGTGACATTGTCAGACCTGTGCTTTTTAGGAAATCACTTGGGCAGCTCAGTTGATCATGAAAAAGGGAAAATTTGAGGTTAAGTAGACTAACTAGAAGACAAACATGTATATATACTGTCCAAATATGTAATAGAATAATCCAAACATGACATTAAGAATAGTTGTAGAGAAGAATTTATAAAGGAGAGATGTTTGTGATAACAGACACTCCAAGATGATGACAGATTGATAAATGGAACAAGTGTGATAGGACTGAGATGAATGAGTGAGGTTGTGAGCTAGAAGGATGGCAGTGCCCTCCACAGTAATAGAGGAGAAGTTAAGAGAAAATAATGAGTTCTATTAGAGAAAAACTGAGTTTTGTGATGCCATACAGGCATTTAATTAAGATGTCCAAAAGACACTTAGTGATGCTAGACTGTAACTCAGGACAGAGGTTAGGTTTATGTATTATCAGTCTAGAAATGTTCTGAATGGAGGTAATAATTGAACCCTTGGAAGCTGATGAGTGAGTAGGATATTAGGTAGGGAAAAAGAAAAAAGGGCCTGAGACAGAACCCTATGGAAAACTCAGGGTTAGCGGGTAAACCTGGACATGTAATTCTTTTCTCACTTTGGCTAATATGGGCCAATTATCTAGAGCCTTTATGATTCTTTTGTAACATCAACTGCTAGCATTTATAAAGCACTTTAAGGTTTAAGTTCTTTACAAATATCTTATTTTATCTACACAATCACCTTGAGACTATTATTATCCCCATATTACAGATGAGAAAACTGAGGTAGAGGTCAAGTGACTTGTCCAAGGTCACACATAGGTAATAAATGTCTGAAGCCATATCTGAACTTAGAGAGGTCTTCCTAACTCCATGCTCAGCCACACAGTACCATCTGGCTGCAGAAGAGGAAGCAAAGAAGTGAAGTAACCTGTTCACTGTCACAAAAATAAGGTCTTCTGACTCCCAAGTTTAATGCTCTTTAACTATGATATGCTGCCTCTTAGATCTTATTAATTGAATTTTTACAAGATCTTGTTTAAAAAACAAAACAAAACAAAAAAAGCCCACCTCCTCCAATTCATGTAAAAGATGACTCTGAACAAACCTTGGAGCTACAGAACCCACAAAATGACACAGAGAAGCTAACCTCCAGCTGAGGACAGCCCGGCAGGCTGGCAGGAATCAGCTAGCACAGCACTCTGGGAGCCAAGCCCAGCCCTACTCCAGCTAGAGGTCTTAGCCCCAGGGCGGCCTGACCAGCCACCAGGTGGAGGGACTCCAGATCACCAGCAGCTGTAGCAGTCTTCAGAATTATCAACATATAGAGGTTAAGGACAAAGTGAGAGGTCAGTGCAGTGTGGTCTTTGGGATTTGGTAGTTTGGGAGTGCAGTACAGCCTTTATCCCCCGGCAGGAGAAGCCACTGAGGCACAACAGGGCATGCAGCAGCTCCTGGCCTGCAGATTTTAGGGGGACCAAGCACCAGTCTGAGTGGTAATCGCTCTTGCTTTAACCTGCTTGGATCTGGATCACTGTCTAGGGTAGGGGTCCTGGCGGGGGGGAGGGGGTGTCCAGCTTGCCAGAGCATGTGGAGGCTTCAGAGAGGGCACCCAACTACTACCTCCGGCAGCTGAGAACACCCCAGTGATTGGGACAAAGCCCCCCTGTCTGGTAGCAGAGTCCTACAGTGGCAGAAAACCCAGGGGTCAAGTGACTAAGTGGCGACATGAGCAGGCAAAGGAAGCAAACCAAGCAGAGCAATCCAATATTACACTCCTATTTGGCAGACAAAAAGGATCAAAGCATGGAATAGGAGGAAGACGGTGAAGTCAGTACTCCTACACCAAAAGCTTCAAAGAAAAATACGAGCTGGTTGCAGGCCATAGAGGACGTTAAGAAAGATTTTGAAAACCAAATTAGAGAAGTACAGGAAAAATTGGGAAGAGAAATGAGAACAATGCAGGAAAATTATGAAATGAGAGTCAACAACCTGACTGAAGAAAATAACACCTTAAAAAACAGACTAACTCAAATGGCAAAAGAGGTTCAAAAAGGCAATGAGGAGAAGAATGCCTTAAAAAGCTGATTTGCCAGATGGAAAAAGAATCTCAAAAGCTCACTGAAGAGAATCATTCCTTCAGAATTAGACTGGAGCAAATGGAAGCTAGTGACTTTATGAGAAATCAAGATACTATTAAACAGACCCAAAGAAGTAAAAAAAAAATAGAAGGCAATGTGAAATATCTCACTGGGAAAACCACTGACCTGGAAAATAGATCCAGGAGAGATAATTTAAAAATTATTGGACTACCTGAAAGCCATGATCAAAAAAAGAAAACTAGAAATCATCCTTCAAGAAATTCTCAAGGAAAATTGCCCTGATGTTTTAGAACCAGAGGGCAAAATAGAAGTTGAAAGAATCCACCAATCACCTCCTAAAAAAGATCCCCAAGGGGCAGCCAGGTGGCTCAGCAAGTAAGAGCACCAGCTCCAGTGTCAGGATGACCAGGGGATCAAATCCGGGCCCAGATACTCAGCACCATACCCAGAAATAACTGGCCGGGTAACCTTGAGTAAGTTACTTAGCCCCGATTGCTTAAAAAAAAAAAAAAATTAGTATTATCCTCCTGTTAGACTAGCACCAACAACTAATGTCTGCTATGGTTTTCCATGTGTGTAGGTAGGTCAGAACACTGCGCTCACTTTATCCCAGCTTTTGTGTCCTGGTGTGAATAATATAGTTGAAGATGATAGCCTTTTACAAATGCATTATACAAATCAAATTGTTGCTAGACTTCTTAGAAGAATAAGGATCCTGTCTGCCATAAAATACAGTGTAATTGTTTATAAACTTTCCATGCTGTCTGACCAGCCTTGTGGTTGGGGAGCGCGCGCGCGCGTGTGTGTGTGTGTGTGTGTGTGTGTGTGTGTTTGAACCCTTTTTTTTAAACCTCAGATTTAATTGTTAGTTGTCAGATGGCTGGCATGTGTGTGTCTGGAATGCAATGCAATACACTGCATGTCCAAAATAGAAAGACCGTTTGAGGAAAAAAAAAAAAAAGATCCCCAAAATAGGAATATTACAGCCAGGTTCTAAAATTCCCAGATCAAGGAGAAAAATATTACAAGCAGTCAGGAAAAAACAATTTCAATTATTGTGGAAACAAATCAGGATAACACAGGATCTGGCAGCTTCTACGCTGAGGGATCGAAGGGCCTGGAATATGATATTCCGGAGGTCAAAGGAGCTGGTATTAAAACCAAGAATCACCTACCCAAGCAAAACTGAGTACCATGTTTCAGGGGAAAATATGGTCATTCAGTGGAATAGAGGATTTCAAGCATTCTTGCTGAAAAAACCAGAGTTGAACAGAAAATTTGACATTCAGATACAAGAAGCAAGAGAAGCATGAGAAGGTAAACAGGGAAAAGAAATCATAAAGAACTTATCAAAGTTGAACTATTTACATTCCTACATGGAAAAATGATAATTGTAACTTACGAAACTTTTCTTAGTATGAAAATAGTTGAAGAGAACAGAAATATATATATATGTACACATATATACACACACATACATATATATGTCTATATAGGAGGATATATGGGCATATGAATACATATGTGAGAGTACACGTATACATAGATAAGAGGGCACAGGACCAATTTAATGGGAAGGGAAGAAACTTAAAAGGTGAAATTAAGAGGTAAGAGAGGAATATAATGAGAGGAGATGGGGAGAGACAGAATGGGGTAAACTATCTCATACAGAAGAGGCAAGGGAAAATGGTTACAATGGAGGGGAAGAACAGGAAGGCAAAATGGAATGGGTCGACCTTATTCTCGTTGAATTTGGCTTAGGGAGGGAATGACATACACACTAATAGGATATCTTACTCTACAGAAGAGTAGAGGGGAAGGGGATGAGAGAGGGGGTATGATGCAAGGGAGGGCATCCTGGGAGGGGAGGGAAGTTAGAAGAACCCACTTTTGAAAAGGGACAGGATCAAAGTAGAGAATAGAACAAGTGGGAGGTGGGATAGGAGGGAGGGAAATATAGTCAGTCTTTTACAATATATCCACCATGGAAATGTTTTGCATAGCTACACATGTACAATCTATAACGAACTGCTTATCTTCCCAGTAATGGTGGGTGACAAGGGAGGAAGGGAATGAATCTGGAATTCAAAGTTTTAAAATCAAATATTTAAATATATATAATATATACGTATATGTACTATTATTAATATTATTTTACAAGTAACTGGGAAATAAGATGTACAGGCACTGGGGCATAGAGATCCACCATGCCGTACTGGAAAGTCAGAGGGGGTATGAGAGAAGATATGGGAGAGAGCAAATTGGAGGAGGGGATATCCAGTGGGATCGCTATTTTGGGGTGGTGGGTAGGGGAAAAACGGGGAGAAAATTTGCAACTCAAAATCTTGCAGAAATGAATGATGTAAACTATTAGTTAATAAAGCTTCTGATAAAAAAAAATTTAAATCAACAGCTTTTTGCTGAAAATAACTGGTTTTCTTGGGAAGACAATGAAAGAAAGAATTTCAAAAGCAGTAGGGAACTCAGGAATAGGAAATAAGAAATAATAATGGCCTGAACCACAATAATTGTTATGTTAGTGAAGCAGAGGGATGCAAGAAATGTTGTGAAAACAAATTTTGTTATCAAGTCTAGTCTAGTCCCACTTCTACATGACAGCCTTTCAAAGTACCTGAAGATGGCTATCATTTACCTATTATGCCTCCCTCCCTTCCTGCTGAATACCTCCAATTCCTTCAAGGAATCTTCCTATCTCCAGGTCTCTCACCAGCCTAGTTTCCCTTCTTTGGGTATGTTCTAATCTGTTAGTGTCCTAACTAAAACATGGCATTTATTTTGGATTTTGACAGATCAATGCAGAGTACAGGGACATATGACTTCCTTCACTTCTCTATTAAGATAGCTTAAAATATATTACCTTATTTGGACACCATGTCATGTACACAGTTGAGTCTTTTTCACAATATTATAGATTTTTCACTTAATTTTTATATCAGAACAGAAAAAAGTACCATTGAATTAAAGACCTGTAGAGGTTAAATCAATCCTGGTTGAGGTATTTCTTAGGCAGAAACAAGGTAGTCTTTTGTCTTATGAACAAAAGGAACATAACTAAAAGCCCCCATTTCCAGAGGGTAACATCTACTATCTTCTGATTCAGGGACCATTTGTGTGAATATGTTCTGATGGTTTGCTTCTACATCTCAGCCCATAGACTGACAAGAGTTTTTGCATTTAGACATCACAGGATTTGGCTGAAAGTGTTTCTGATTAGCTTTGTGAGTACTAGATCCACAGTACATACTATAAGGTAGTGTCATACTAAAAATAGTGTTGCTGACCTCATCTGGCTAGTTAATTGAGCCTGCATGACTGAGAAAATAGCTTACATCATCCTTAATTCAAAATGACTCCAATAAATTAAGCTGATTCTTCAGAAGACCTAAGTTTGAACCCTTATCTAATATTCTAAACCCTTATCTAATATTTACTTACCTGTATAACCTTGGGCAAAGTCATTAAACCACTGTGGAACTCAGTTTTCTCATCTATTAAAAAAAAAAGGTTTGCACTAGATCAAGTACCAAAATGGTTTACTGGCAATGCTCTGGAGTACACCCCTACTAAATTAAAATGTAATTGGGAAACTTAACAAAATAAGTTAAAATATAAAATACTGTCAATATGTGTGTTTCCCAAGTTAAAATGATCCTACAGGGATCCTTATGTACATTTTACTGAATCCTTGTTTCTATTTAAATTTAAACCACTGAACTAGATGACCTCTATCCACTGGAAGTTCGAGAAGACCTTGGTCCAAATCTATCCTCAGACATTAGCTATATGGATTCTGTGCAAATTGGACAATAAACAGCACCTACCTCCCTGCTTTACTACCTGAAGATCAACTGAGACATGGAAAGGGCTTTGCAAATCTTTTTTTTTTTTTTTTGCTTTTTGAAGGGGTAAGGTAGGGCAATTGGAGTTAAGTGACTTGCTCAAGGTCACACAGCCTAGTTTTGTGTTAATTGTCTGAGGCCAGATTTGAACTCAGGTCCCCCTGATTCCAGGGCTGGTGCTCTATTCACTGTGCCACCTAGCCTCCCTGTGCTTTGCAAATCTTAAAGGACTATAAAATTCTAGGTTCAATCATCATCATTATTAAGACTTTCCTCCAAGCAAACCCTAGTTATATATTTAATATGTCCTCTTAAGATGCTATGCAAATGAAAGGAAGCTTTTTACAAATCACAAAATCATGGGACTTACAGGGGAAAAAGTTAATAATCTCTGTGATATAAAGGAAACCTGTATGGACATGGAAAAACCTCTTCCAAACCAAAGGGTAACAAACACCCACTTGCCCCAAGATCCAAAAGGCCCAGTTGCTATAAATGATTCCCACTAGATATTAGAATCACATCTATCCTCACACTGACCTTCACTGAGCTAGTTGTTTTTTTTTTATTCAATTGCCTTAAATCAACAACAAAAAGGATAAGAGTGACAGTATTTGAGAAATGGAAAAAGTTACAATTCAGAGCTACATTCAAATGTTACTAAAAGACATATGCATACATATATACATATATACACTTATCTAGGTAGCTTATCAAGAATATTGCTAACATTTATATAGCAACTTAATGGCTGCAAAGTGCTCTACATATACTATCTGATTTGATAGTAGGTAATTTTATACCCATGTTTTTCTCAAAGCTAGAAAAGTCACCAAAAAGAAAACGCCTAATAAGTTGATCTTCTACAACAAATACATTATTCTTTGTGGTTATTGCAAACATGACTTAATAAAACCTTACCTTCTATTATGGTAGGAAGCTATTTCTCACTTTTTTTTTTTTTGCCTTTTGGAGGGCAATTGGGGTTAAGTAACTTGCCCAAGGTTACACGGCTAGTTTTTTTTTGTGTGTGTGGGTGTTAAGTGTCTGAGGCCAAAACTGAACTCGGGTCCTCCTAACTCTGGGGCCAGCACTTTACTCACTGCACCACCTAGTGGCCACTATTTCTCACATTTTCACACCCATAAACAATACCCTTTGATTTCCCTAATTTTGATTTACCCTAATTATATCCCATAACCCTAATTTCCTTTCATCTCTCTAAAATCCTAATTTCTACCCTCGCTATCTCTACCTTACCCGTATCTTTCAAATAACAAAAAAGGAATAATGCCATGATAGTAAGAAAAGGTCAGGAAAGAATCTGTTTCTCCATTTTACCCCTCAAATTTCTCAAATCAGCAGTAAGTATGTTCTCCCCCAAAAGAAGCCTATAACGTAATCTTGATTTGCCTAGATTCCAGTTATACTAATTTTTAACATAAATTTCAGATAACAAGAGGCATCTGCTCAATACAACTAGCCTGCTGACTAACAACAAGAGATGGAAGGTTATTTTATATTTCACCTTGAAAAAGTTATCTTACACGCACAGCATTAAATGACTATATAATATACATACAATCTCATATATAACACACAATAAAATTAACAATATACATGCTTTAATACAATCCAAGCTTTTTAGGGGGATTGCTTATATTTAAAATTTCTCAAAAATGAAATTACCTAAAATTAAGCCCACCATTGTACTCAAATATCCGGTTCCACTTCCCAGGTTAAGAAAAGACAATCCCGGTTGAAGTTTCAATGCCTCCATTACTTCAGAATAAATACAAGGTGCTGATAAATGAATGTTGCCATGCTTCCAAGCTAAGTCTTTATAAGCACTGTCCCTGTAGCCTTCCAAATAGTAATCCCCTCGATCAATAGCTCTGAATGCTTGCTCCACTCTTTCAGTACGAATGTAGTGAGCTTCTTTTAAGTTGTCGATTAAATCATCATTGTCTTCCCCAGCACTCACAGCTCCTCCCATGATGATATTCAAATTAAATCAGTAATTTGAAAAACATTAGCAGAGTTATGTCCAAAGAGCCTATGTAAAGGGACCTGATTAAAAGAGTTAATCCTGGAAAAAGAAAAAAATGAACAGATTTGATTAATTAGTGAACAGGAAAAACTGTACTTGAAATGAAAATTACTCTCATTTAAAAATAGGAATATTTATCTGATATGTTTTCAGCCTAATTTAAACTAACGCTCAGTTTTACAATGTATTTCAAATCGATGTACTTTTAAAAATACACAACTGCAAAACCACTGAGAAAAGTATTGAAAAGAAAGTACAAAATCAGCTTCATAATAACTACGGTTTCCAATTTAGCAATGTTCAGGATGACTAAACCTTGTTGTGACAAACCTTAAACCTAATAATTCTAATATTTTGCACAATGGGGAAAAGATCCGTTAGTCATATATCGCATTCACTTAACATCAAAAGAAGTTAGCAATTTTAGGAGGGGAAAAACTATAGTATTGGAGGAACATTATATTCCATATATGGATTTTCCTTTTAAAAATAATTTCCAATTGCAGCATCTACTAAGGGGAGAAGAAATAAAATAGCCAAAAATAAACATTTTTAAACAACTGGAAGAACAAAACATTAAAACGTCAAAACATCTGAGATACATTCCAGTCTCTCCTAATTTCAGTCATTCCTGCTGAGAGTTTCCTGGTATAATTTTTCTAATATACTACTTGTATATCATTCTCCTGACTAGTTTTCCTATATTAGATTGAATCTTAATTAGCACATAAGTCCCTCTCCTCATTCCTTCTCTTCCATATTTATTACTATTTTTTGTGACCACTCATAAAGAAGGGCAATTCCTATCCCTATATTTTTCTCATGTTTGTTCTCTTTCCCTCCAATTGTTACCCATTCTCTCCTTCTAGAATCAATTCAAGACTCTCCAATGAGCATACCCTAATTTAAAATCCACTTACTCCATTAGTTTGAATTAGTTAATACTTGAGCATTATTCACACCAAGTTTGTTTTCTTACACATCACTGCACATATAATCTGCATTTAAAAATGCTCATTAACTGGATTAAATGACACAGGCATAGAAACAACCAGCAAAATTAAAATAGCAAGATATATTTTAAGTTAAAAAGCTATTGTCTCCATTTGGGGAAGCTAAGTGGCCCACTGAATGGGAGTGCCAGGCTTATCTTCCTTAGTTCAAATCTGGCCTGAAGTCACTAAATCCTGTTTGTTTGCCTCAGTTTCCTCATGTATAAAATGAACTGGAGATGGAAATGGGAAACCACTGCAATATCTTTGCTAAGAGAACCATCAAATGGGGTCACAAAGAGTCAGACATGCCTGAAACCAGTGAAGAACAGTCTCTTCTGTGCTTTATTCTCTTTTACTCACAATAGTCATAGGATGGTATCTCGAATCATTTATGGCCAGTGTGAGTTCAACATTAACATCTCACTTATTGAATAGCCTCAATTATCCAAAGCATAACAAAAACTCATTTTTATGAGCTGCCTGTGCTAGAATACCAGTGTGTCCAGTCAGAGTCCTCTGTGCCAAGGCTGGTCAGTTCTCTATGTTGCTGGAAATCTACTCTAAATCTGACTACTGAGCATCCCACCCATTGGCCTCCATGGTACAGGCTATTTACAGTATTATCATACTTTAAAGTCTCATACTTTTACAGGTCTTGGAAATCTTCCTCTACTCTACATCAATGTCAGGTGAGTTTATGGTTTTTATTCTATTTACCATACCCCTACACTCTCAATGTCAACTATTTGCTTTTATCAACACTTCCTCTCAGGAAAATATGTCTATTACAGAAGGTTTTCTGGCAGGTTAGAATAATCCCTTAGAGATATTTTGGGGAGGATTCCAATTCAGGGTGAGATAAGATGACTTGAGGCTTCTTCAAACATTGAAATGGTGTGATTCTGTCACTATAAAAGTTCATTTCATCCTTTTTAAATATTCAATCAGTCAACCAAGTCCTCCTGATTCCACCTATGACATTTTGCCCACAGGCTTTATCTCCTCTCTACCACTGCTATCATTCTAGTACAAGCCTTCATAACCACCTATATGGACTCCATTCTTACCTCGTTTAGTCAATCTTTCATAGCACTGCCACAATAACCTCATATATCTTTCATTCTTTCATTCCCTTACATGAAAAAAAATATCTAGTGGCTCCCTAACTAATTTACCAGGTATATTCCAAATTCCTCTACATGCTCCATTAGAGTAAAACTGAACTTTGTAAAGGTTTCTGACACCTGGAAATGAAGGACATTATGCCAAAGAGTATGTCCAGTATGAATGCAGACAGGTATCAACACAAGAAACAGTAACTGGTCTAGTTTAGCTATGTAGAATCCTAAAGCTTGAATTGGAAGGGATCTTAAAAATCATTTAAGGAAATTAAGATAATTGTTAGGAGCCATTTTGCCCAATTATGTGCCAATAAATTTGATAATCTAAATAAAATGGATGAATATCTACAAAGATATACATTACCCAGATTAACAAAGAAACAAAATATTAAAATAACCCAATCTTTAAAAAAAAAGAATTAAATAAACCATCAATGATCTTCTTGAGGAAAAAAACCCAGGAGCAGATGGATTCTACAGGCGATTTCTATCAAACATTTAAATAACAATTAATCCCAAAACTATATAAACTATTTGGAAAAATAGGTGAAAGAGTCCTATGGTGCTGATAGCTAAACCAGAAAGAGCCAAAACAGACAAAGAAAATTATAGCTCAGTTTCCCTAATGAATACTGTGATGCAAACGTTTTAAACAAAAAGATATATACAGCAATACATCACAAGAATCATACACTATGACTAGATGTGATTTATACCAGGAATGCAGGACTCATTCAATATTGGGGGGAGTGGAGAAGGTAAGGATAGAATTTGGAACTCAAAATTTTAAATGAAAATGTTAAAAAATTGAAAAAAGTCATTTACTCTAAAACCTTCATTTAATAGATGGGGAAACTGAGGCTCAGAAATGAGTTACTCAAGATCATACTGGTAATGGAGTTTGAATCTAAGTCCTCTAGCTCTAGAGACTATGAAAAGGAGGGAAAGAATCCAATACCTTCATTTTACAGATGAGGAAAATGAAATGGTAAACAATTTGGTCAATGTCATATAGTAGGCAGGTAGGCAGCTCAATGGATAGCGTGCTGAGCCTGGAGTCAGGAAAACAGGAGTTCAAATCCAGCCTCAGACACTTACTAGCTGCGTGACCCTGGGCAAGTCACTTAACGTTGTTTGCCTTATTCTCTTCATCTGATTTCTGACTCAAATGAGTCGAAAAAGGAAATAAAAAACCATTACAGCATCTTTGTCAGAGAAACCCCATGGATAGCAATGGCATACTGATTCATGGTGTCATGAAGGACAGGAATGAAAAACTGAACAACAATGGACATACATGTTCTAAGTGGTAAATTCAGAATCCGAACCCAGGTTTCAAGTCTAACTCAAAACTCACTGTTTTTTCAACTATATTAAACCTACTGAAATTCTTGTGAATTCAATTCTATGTATCATCCATCCCAGGGGCATATAAAATTGAAAACATCTCTAACTGTAAAATAAAAACTGCACATTATTCAAATGAATAATTTCAAAGAGTACACGGTGGTGAAAGTACAGGTGAACAAAATGTCCCTTCCTTCCTATATCTCTCAAATCACATTGAGGTAAAAATCTGTTATTTAATCTCAATGGCCTAACACCATCCTTTCCCCCCCTCCATTTGTTAAGCATTCATTACTAATGAAATATCACACTTTCCAGGAGTTCCATTTCAAAACTTTTTTCTCCTTAGGAGTGTCAACACTACTCACTCTTCTCTCTAGGCAAGCAAATGACTTCATCTCCTACTTAGAAAAATGTGACCACTCACATACCTCTGCTTCCTCTACCTAACCCCTTAACTCAATAAAACTCCAGTGACTCCCCATTACCTCCAGGATCAAATATGGCAACTTTCGAACCCCTTCATAATTCACCCTACCTTTTCGGTATGCTTTACCTTACACACCTCCATGTATTCTGCAATACTGTGACACTGGCCTCCTTGCTGCTCCTTGAGAACTGCATTCCCTGCTCCTGGCATTTTCACTAATTGACTTAATGCCTGGAATGCTCTCCCTCCTCAACTCCGTTTCAGGTTTCTCTAACTTCCTTCAAATCCAAACTGAAATATAACGTTTTACTGAAAGCCTTTCTTGATTCCCCTTAATTCTAGTGCCTTTTCTCTGTTGATTATTTCCAATTTGTCTTGTGTATAGCTGTCTTTTGCCGTTCTTTTAATCCCCAGCACTCAGGACAGTGTCTGGCACAAAACAAGCATCTGATGTTTTCTGCTGTACTTCACAAGTCATTTTTCAGTTATTTCTGACTCTTCTTGACCCCACCGGCGGGGAAGATACTGGAGTGCTTTGCCATTTACCTCTATAGGACATTTTCACAGGTGAGGAACTGAGGCAATCATAGTTAGATTATTTGTCCAAAGTCACAGAGGTACAGGCCAGATTTTGAGGCAATCATGGATAAGTAATTTGCCAAGGATCACACAGCTAGAGACCAGATTTGAACTCATTTGATTTTTACTAACAGAAATGGGAGGTAGAGTACAATGTGTGAGGATGAGCTAGACCAGAGAGTGTATGAAGGGGATGATAATAAACAGAAATTCTGTTGGTACCTCAGCAGAGCATCTAGTGATTTACTCATAATGAGAACTATGAAGCAAAAGCCCTCACTGTTTTGGAAACAAAAATTATATACCTCTAATAAAATTAGAAATCCCAGTCAATAAAATTATGTCAAATTAGGAATGAATTACATTTAAAATGGAATATTCTCATTTTGTTATTTTAAAATTATACTTTTAGAGAAAAACTAATCTGAATCTGGAGACAAAAGGATACAGGTATCAGATTCAGACTCAGCTACTTACTTCCTTTGTAGCCTTAGGCAAGTCACTTGACCCCTCCAGACTTGTTTCACCATCTATAAAATGTTACTGTATTAGTTGATTCATTTCTAAGGTCTCTTTGCTTTCAATTCTATGTTTCTATGACATGTCTATAACTTTTGAAATATTCTCTAGGTATGGTTTATTGAGAATATAATTTCTCAAAAAGGAATAAAAAATTATTTTAAAACAATATTGAAAGTAGTCAATAAGCAGTTAGTTATGCAGTTAACCAGTTGGAGATCACATAAATCAATAACTAAACTTTTCAGTTCGCTAAAGACTTTATTCTTTAGTCAAAGTTTAATCATGTTAATTTTCACAAGACAACTCAAATGAGGCATCAAAGCTAAGGACAAAAAGAATCCAAAGTTTAGCCAACATCAAGCATGAAAAAAGTATGTTGGTGTTTAGTCGCTTCAGTCATGTCTGACTCTTTGAGACCTTTTTTGGGGGTTTTCTTGGCAAAGATACTGGAGTGGTTTGCCATTTCCTTTCTTAGGTCATGTTATAGATGAGAAGACTGAGGCAAACATAGTTAAGTGACTTGCCCAGGGTCACACAGCTAGTGTCTGAGACTGAACTGCATCACCTAGCTGCACTTCCAGGTTGGCAAAATGTCCAACATATTTTGAAGACATGCATTTAAATAAGTTTCTAGACATTTAAAAAAAATTTTTTTTTTAATTTTAAGTACTTTTTAAAATTTTGAGTATTATCAGGTTTACATATTTATCCATCGTCTGAATTTAAGATTATTTGAATAACAACTTCAATACAAAATTAAAATGTCTAAAAATACTTTGTTGACATTTGAAACCTCATCCTAGAGCTACAAATTTAATCCAGATTACAACATTGTAACAGCACAGCATTATTGCTACACTAACTACCAAGAAATTCTACTAAATCTCTAACACCTTCTTGGAAGAGGTCTGTCTTTTCTGCCCATCTATAGACCCTCCTTGACCCTTTTTAAAGATGAGAAACTACAAAATTCAGTGACCAGAAAACACCTGCTGGGCAGCACCAGTAAATCATTAATAGGACATGAAGGGAAAGTGCCCAACCTTCACTTGCCAGTGTCTGGCCTTCTCCAAAAACCTAGTAAACACTAGCACATAGGTCTGGATAGGAAGGAAACAGAAGGTAGGCAAGCTAATTGCTGCTGCCTATTTGTAGTCGAAAAATCTGGATTTGAATCTCGGTTCTACCACTTATTATGTGATCACAGATGAATCAAAATGAGGGGATTGGAAAAGATCAATTCTAAGGTCCTTATCTATGATTCTATGTTCCTTCCCTAAGACTAGACTAAATTAGAAAGGGAATTCAGCACTACATGTGAATGGGATAGCTTAGGATGGCCAAAAGTAAATGATGTAGGAATAAGAAAGGGTAAAAAAAAACAAAACACTTGTGCTAAGATCAGGCTTTGGGAAATTAAAGTACCAATCTACAGGAACACATGTAGGAAATCATGTGTGTGGGGGCAGCTCACATTAACAAATAAGAAATCCAGGAATATCTGGGAAGGAAAGAAGTGTTCATGGGATAAAAGGCCATCTATAAAGTTTTTAAAGTCTTCCATCTATGCACTTATTTTAAGCTTTTACTATAGAAAACATGGCTTAAGAATGTTTCTCACTTATAGACTTATGCCCAAGGTACTAACTACTGCCACCCCATAATCCTTGTTTCCTTTGAAATAGTACATTCTAATTTTTTTTAATACACACACACCCTTTAGTAAGAATATGCCAAAAAAAAAAAACCTTAGAAGGTATATGTAGAAAACGTATTATGAACAAAGGGCACAGACTGTCAACACAATTGAAAAATAATTTGGTCATTTATTTTTTATATTCTATTGATTCACTGCTTATGTCATCTTCTCAGTCTCTACTGGCTTATACCCTTTAAGTTAAAAAAAAATTGCTAGGGATAATTAGGTGGCTCAGTGAATAGAGCCCTGGAGTTCACATCCAGCCTCACACACTTAAAACTTACCTATGTGATCTTGGGCAAGTCACTTAACCCCAACTGCCCTGCCCTCCTCCCTCCAAAAAAAAATTAAAACAAAACAAAATAAAATAAAATAAATAAATGAAATTGCTAGCAGGATCATAGATGCAGAGCTGGAAGAAACTTTAGATGTACATGTGGTCAAACCCTTCATTTTACAAATAAGGGAACTGAGATTCAGAGTGGCTAAATTCCCTAGCACATAGGAAGGTACTACTGGGGATATGGTGGGGATACAAAAACTATCCCTGAAACTATGCTATTAGAGGAAATCTGTGAGACAAACAAGCAGCATGACTTAACAGTAAATCTTTCAAATTTACTGAGCAGGGGAGTGACAGCCAGAAGTAAGCATCAGGTAAAAGGTATTGGTAGCTAAGTGGAAGGTGGATTACAATAGAAAGAATGACTAATTAGGAGGCTATCACAATAATCCCAGGAAGAGGTAAAGGTCTCAACTTGGATCAGGTCTCTGGGAAAGAAGAGATGAGAAAGTGGAAAATGACAAAATCTGGCAACTGCTTCATCAACAGCTAGCATTTATATAGTGTCTTAAGAATTTGCAAATATACAAAATACATAAGGATAGTCCCTGCTTTCACTGGAGGGAGTTTTATCCTCTAGTTAAGAGGAACATTCAAATTAATGAAATAGTTCAGAAGCAAACTAAAAATTCTCAAAAGGGAAAGGATACATGTTAACCTTTATGCCAGCAAGTAATTCACATTTCTAAAATAGGAAGCTGGGTGGCACAGTGGATACAGTGCAGGCCTGGAGTCAAGAATACATTCATCCAAATCTGGCCTCAGACCCTTAGTAGCTAGGCAGGTCACTCTGCCTCATTCATTCTGTCAATAAACATTTATTAAGCATTTACTATATTCATCTAAAATGTGAATAAGAGTACTTATCTCCCACAGTTGTTGTGAAGATCAAATGAAATAATAATTGTTAAAGTATTCTGCATAGTACCTGGCAAATAGTAACCACTACAAATTTATTACTATTATTAAACTTACTATGTCAAAAACAAACAACACAAATAATTCAGACCTCTCTCTCCTAACTTCAACTCCAACAACTCTTGCAATTACATTACATCACCTCAAAGTAATGTTTACTCAATTCAATTTAAACCAAATATATGGTCACCAAGATTCTAGACTTTCTGCTTAATATGGCCAACTGGACTATAGCTGATTGTTTATCAGTCATCTGATATCACCAAAGGTTATTGTCTAATTTTATTCAAAAAATACGTTTGAATTACACAATAAAAATATTCTAGTCATTAAAAAGCTTCTAGTCTTCCAATTCAGCAGAATGCTAAAATTAGTTCTCAAAACACTCATCTTAAGAATTCCTATAGGGGCAGCCAGGTGGCAGAGTGAATAGAGCACCTGTCCGGGAGTCAGGAGGACCCGAGTTCAAATCCACCTCAGACACTTAACACTTACTAGCTGTAAGACCTTGGGCAAGTCACTTAACCCCAATTGCCCTGTCTTCCCACCTCCAAAAAAACAAAAGAACTCCTATCATTAGTGACTGTAACCTCTCATGTACACACATAGAGGGAAACAAGCATGTACAGTCTTTCCTTGTACCAAAACTGTAATTATGATCTGACAACCTGAAAAATTCCAAGCTCCTCTGCATCCTGAGCATAAATCTTCTACAGTCACACATGGGCACAATAATATTGTTCCTTGTAAAAGATCATCCTCATCTGCCTGTCTTCATTTATAAACTGGTAGTCTAAAACTTGGACATGACATGTTTTTCCCATAGAAATAAAGTTACAGGATTTTATAGGAGAGGATTTAAGCTAGAAGGAACATCAGAGATAAGAATCATAGAGCTAGACAGAATTGGGAGGAACAATCTAGTCCAAAACATCCTCATTTTAAAGATGAGGAAACTGAAGTTCAGGGAACAATTTACATGCCAAAGTTCACGCAAATAGGCAGAAAATGAACCAAGATGCTCTGACTCCAAAGTCAGTTCTTTCCTTTGTAGTCAGCTCCTCAATTTTACAGATGAAGAAATTTAGGCCTAGGAAACTTAAACAACTCCTCAATGGTCACATAGGTATAGAGAGGCAAAGCCAAGGTATGTTCAGATTTGCCTTGAAGGAAAATTCTGGGGTCCTAAGGGAATGAGGTACATGAAAGGAGGGACACCTTCTGTGCTCTCTCTTAGCAGCTCTTTTTCCCACCTTTATCCTGTCTCCATTTTTTAACCCATGCTTTCTTTAGAATCTCCAAATTATTTCTAAATAGCAAACAAGGGCATCTATTTACATGTATTGTAAGTCTGCTGTCTATGACGGGGAATAACCCACTGATACTATTCACACATCTATTGAAGGGATAAGAAAAGTCCACGGTAAAGCCCAAACACAAACAACTACAACACAAGATAGAATAAAAATAACAATTATACAGGCCTATGATTTAGGCCTCAAGAGTTAACTTGTAGTTGGAAGTAGCAGGGAAAGCAGCATGGAAAATTTGGCATTCAACAAGCTGGGCCTTAAAGATTTACAGCAGAGAGAAATGGGGTAAAAGGGCATTCTAGACAGAAGGAAGTATAAGCAGGGTAGCTGGCAGTCTAAAAGCACATTACTGCAATATTTAAGGGAAAGAATTTGTGCTTAAAATAAGGTGGGAGTAACAGAAATAGAAAAGTAAGGGGACAAGGGGTGACACTAAGATGGATGAGTGGTAGGAAGCAATTCAGAAAGCTCCTCTCCATAAAACTCCTCTCAACAGATCTAGAAAATGCTCCAGCCTGAATCCTAATGAGGAAATCCAGGAAAAAGTCAGTGAATTATTTGTCCTGCTTAGCTTGGCATAGGGAAACAGACAGGGAGGTCTGCAGACACTCAAACCAGGAGTGCTCCAGGCCAGCACTCCAGGGAGCCCAGGGTGGGGTTGTGAACTGGGGGGCAAGAGGAGGTCCCAGATCCCAAGCTGGGCATCCACAGACCCATACCAGGGGACTCCATTCAGGACAGGTGCAGGCTGGCAACTCTGTCATCTATCACTGAATTTCACATCACAGATGTGGGAAAACTGATAAAATAGATCTGCACATGGGCGTGGGATTGCCAGGTCAGGAGGCCCTGGGTGGTGGTAGAGAACGTGTGAAGTTCTGAAATCACCTGCAGCAATGGTGTTGTGGTTCAGACTCCAGGTACAGAACACTGAAAACAGGGTCTCATTTCCAGCATCTAGCCTAGCATTCAAAACAATAACCAGAACAGAAACCCAGACAAAAGGGGTGGCCCTGGAATTCTGCCACGGAATAAGCTGGCAGATAGGGGTCTAGCAGAAACTCCAAACTTGTTACACAGACCCAAGCCCACCTCAGGAACCTGCAAAGCAGAAAACAGGGGTAGCAATAATCAGACATGCCCTGGAACACTAAAGACTTTCAGTTCCCTGAGGTCCTGGAATAACACAGTCCTCAATACTCCAAGGAAGTAGTTCTAGAAGTGAGCAGTGAACAGCTCTAAATATCAAGTCTGAAGTCAGGAGGCAGTTTAGAAGAATAAGAAAACAAAAGAACCCCACCATAAAGAGCTATTATTGGGGGCAGGGAAGGTCACGACACAAACTCAGAAGAGAATGACTCCAAAATATCTACAAAGTGTCAGGGAAAAACATAACTTGGGCACAAACTCAACTAGAATGCCTAGAAGAGACAAAGCAAGATTAAAAAAAAATTTCTTACAAAGGAGCACTTGAGGAAAAACCTGGAAAAGAATGAAAGCAATGGGGGCGGCCAGGTAGCACAGTGAGTAAGAGCACGGGCTCCAGTGTTGGGATGACTTGGAGATCGAATCCTGGGCTGAAACACTTAGCACCCACCCAGAAACACCTGGCCGTGTAACCTTCAGCAAGTTACTTAACCCCAACTGCTTAGGGGAGGCCAAGGGGCTCAGCAAATAAGAGCACCAGCTCCAATGTCAGGATGACCTGGATCAAATCTGGGCTCAGACACTCAGCACCACACTCATAAATAACTGGCCGTGTAACCTTGAGCAAGTTACTTAACCCTGATTGCTTTAAAAAAAAAAAAAAGAATGAAAGCAACGTTAGAAACAATTGGAAAGGAAATTTAATGGCATGACACAAAACCTTGCCAAACAAGCAAAAACTCCCTAAAAATTAGAATGGACCAAAGAGAAACTAATAATTTCATGAGATAACATGAATACCAAAAAAGTCAAGGGGGGAGGGGTCAGGGGGACACAAAAGAAAACGCAAGTTATAAGACAGCAAAAACCAATGACCTGGAAACAGAAGAAAAAACTTCAGAATCATTGGACCAAAACCAGAGCCTATATATGCATACTATGCAAAAAATATTAAATAAATTTCCCAGATCTCTTAGAAGTAGACTAGGTCAAAATAGAAATAGAAAAAAATCTACTAGTCATTTCTTGAACCAAACCCCAAAATGAAAACTCACAAGAATACTACAGTCAGTAATCCAGAGTTTCCAGGACAGTGTGTGTTTGTGTGTGTGTGTGTGTATGTGTGTGTGTGTGTGTAATACTGAGAGGTGCCAGAAGGAATTTAAACTCTGAGGAACCACAGGCCATCACACACGAATTAGCAGCCACCACCAAATGGTGCTATAAGGTGCTCTAACTTAGAAAATGATATTCCAAAAGATAAAGGGTATGGCCTTATCCCCCCCCAAAAAAACAGACTTGAAAGTATTCCTGATGAAAAGAGTTGTGGAGAAACTTAAGTTCAGTCATTAAAGAGAAATATAAAAAGGTAAACATGAATGAACGATAAAGAACTAAACAAAAAATTGCTTACACATAATATGGAGATGATATATATGTTCCTTCTGATCTCTACCATCTGACAAGGACTGAAAGTGGTTCAAACAAAACCACTTACCAAGACATAATGTCTTGATGATCTTAAGAATGGAAAGGGAAAAGAGAAATGGAGAGGAATGGGGTACACAAGTAAATATTGATACAACAAATATGGGCTGAAACTTGAACTTGACTCTCATCTCAAGTGGTCAAAAAGGGAAGCTTACATACAGGAACAGTTGAGTATAGAAGTACAGTCTATTCAACACAGAAATAGAGAAAGAGAAATGAAGGGTGGTGAAAAGGTTAAGGAATTAGTTCTATACATAATAAACTTTGTACTAGTTACATACAAAAATATTTATAGTTCTTTTTTGAGGTGGCAAGGAATAGGAATTTTGGGGGGGTGAATTTATAAAATAAGTATTGGTATATAAATGATAGAATGCTATTCTTCTGTAAACTCTTACCAACAAAACCAACCTCAATGCCAGAGGAGTAATAATGAATCATGTGACATGATAGAGGTCAAGGATTCAAAATGCAAAATGTGATTTTTTTTTGAGGGGGGATGATTGTGGCCAATGTGGAAAGATATTTTTATTGACTATACATGTTTGTAATCTGCTTTTTGCAGGGGGGGGGGGGCATGGGTGAGAAGGCAGATCTTAGTTGATCAAAGCAAATATTTTATAAAATATTTTTAAAAGAAAGGTAAGAGGATATTTTAGTAGCCATCATCAAGACTTAGCAAATGATTAAATGTGTAAGGCAAAAGACATGAAGGAATCAAAAGGTAAGTAACTGGGAGATTCTGATGACATAACAGTAATAGGGATAATGACCAGACCAGTGAATTCACTGGTTTAGAAAATGTCCTGTATGAGGAAATAAAAATGGACACAAATCAACAAGCACTTCTTAAGTGCCTGCTGTTGTCTTTTCAGTCTTGTCCAACTCTTCTTGACCTTTTTGGGGCAAAGATACTGTAATGATTTGTCATTTCCTTCTCCAACTCATTTTATAGATAAGGAAACTGAAGCAGAATTAAGTGACTTGCCCTGGGTCACTCAGCTAGGAAGTATCTGAGGCCAGATTTGAATTCAAGAAGAGGAATCTTCCTGATTCCAAGCCCAACGTTCTAAGCACGAGGCCACATTAGCTGCCCCCTTAAGTGCCTACTCTGTGCTAGGGACACAAATATAAAAGTGAAACAAACTGTCCTCCAGAAGCTTTTATACTATTGGTGGAGACAACATATACACAAAGGATCATATACACAATATATAGGCCATTTTAGAAGGGATAGAACAGGAGCTAGAGTATGATACTTGAACTGAATCCAGAGGAAAGAAGGCTATCTTTCTTTTCTTTTTAAGCAATCGGGGTTAAGTAACTTGCTCAAGGTTACATGGCCAGTTATTTCTGGGTGTGGTGCTAAGTATCTGAGCCTAGATTTGATCCCTAAGTCATCCCGGCACTGGAACCAGTGCTCCTACTCGCTGAGCCACCTGGCTGCCCCTAAGCAATTGGGGTTAAGTAATTTGCTCAAGGTTACACGGCCAGGTGTTTCTGGGTGGATACTAAGTGTCTGAGCCTGGGCCAGGTGTTTCTGGGTGGATGCTAAGTGTCTGAGCTTGGATTCGATCCCAGGTCATCCCGACACTGGAGCCAGTGATCTTACTCACTGTGCTACCTGGCCGCCCCAAGGCTATCTTTCTTAGAAGCAGAAGTGAGGCATGAGAGAGAGTCAAAGCAAAAGCATGGAGCTGGAAAACTGGAGTGTTATTTGTGAGGAACAGCACAAAATACAGTATGGGAGGAACATAAAATTTGGGAAAAGTACTGAAATAAAATAAGGCTGAAAAGACATGCTGAGGGCAGGTAATGAGTTTTAAATACAAAATGAGAGTTTTATATTTTTCCCTAAAGGAGTCACTGGAATTTAGGGAGTAGCCCAGAGATAAGGTCAGGTTTGCAGTTTAAGAAAATCATTTGGAGGGAAGGAAATAAGATGAACCTACTTATGAAATATGCTGACACCTCAAATGCAAATATGTTTTATAAGCAGTTGGAATCATTATGTCTGTAGCTCAGGAAAAACAGCAGAACTTAAGGTATAGATTTATACCATCTACATAGTATTTGACAGTTGCAGCCATGGGAATGGATAAAATAGGAGAACATACATACAACTGGGTTAGACTTCAAAAAAAATCTCACGTTTAGCAGGCAGGAAGGGAAGCTAGTAAAGGAAACATTAAGAGTTATTAGAAAGGTAAGAGGAAAATGAGGTGAGTACTCCGTTACCAAAGCTAAGGGAAAAGAAAATTCCAACTATCATAAAGCTGCTGAGGCTGTGAGGCTCTTTAAGAACATACCTGAAGTTCTTATAGTCAAAATAAAAATAATAAGTCTGCTGTATGTGCACGTGGACTAATCATGTTAACAGGCAAATTACATCACTATCAGAAACAATGGTTTCTGGTCTTTTAGAAGATAAGTAGCTTCTCTGATGCTGTCTGGCACTCTTAAGATTTGCCCCATGTCCCTTGTTCTCTGCTCTATTATCTCCATAGAAAAGTTCAGAAATCCTACTGAGGGTGCCCCAGGTGGGATTCATCTTAAGACACTGTCCATCCCCTCTGGCTTCCCTCTTCCACCTTTGGTCTCTCTTATTCTATATACCTCCTTCTCTCTATATACCTTCTTCTCTTCTTGTCTTCCAAAGTGACAAAAAGCTAATGTGTGAACTTACTTGACTAATTGGAGGAAGTCTCCCTAAGTATTCTCCTTCCAGTTCCTAGTCTTCAGAGATAATTTTTATTATATTAATTTTCATAAATTACATAATTAAAATATATAGAAAGTGAGGCTATATTAAATTCCTGACTTCAACTGAAAATTATACATGTAAAATTTATATGCACACATGTGCTACATATAAAATTACATATTTATATATCTTAAACTCAAGGTGAACAAAACAGAATTGAGATTCCTCTCCCTAAAACCCCCAGCCCCTCTTTTAAATTTTCCTATTTCCATCAAAGGAATGAAGGATATCAGACAGATTTGCAACACTGTTGTTATCCTCAACTCCCTAATTCCACATATCCCCATCAGGACCTTTTACCTGAATATTTCAAGTGCTTCCTCTAAGAAGACTGCTTGCCCAATTAGGAAGTCTCTCCCCTTCCCAATCCCTCCCTTCACATTGTTGTCAGTAATATTATGAAAACACAGGCCCTCAATAAACTCAGGGGTTCCCTATTACATTTGAATCAAATACAAACTTCTTTTTGTCCTTTAAAGCCCTTCACAACACAGCTCCAACTTACGTTTCTAGGCTTATTACACATTACTTCCCTTCACACACTTTACAATCTAGTCAAACTGACCTGGATGTTCCTTTCACACAAAATGTCATGTCTCATCTGTGTCTTTGCAAAGTCTATCTATTCCACATGCATGGAATGCCCTCTCTCAACTCATAGAATCACCAATTTCCTTCAAAGTGGCACCTCCTTAACCTACTAAAGTTTTACTTTCCTGATCTAGTTACTAATAACGAATATCACCTTCAAAACTACCTTGAATTTTGTACATATAAATTGTCAATTCCATAAAATGTAAGCTCCTTGAAGATGGGGATTTTTTTTTTTTACTTTGTATTCCTAAAAACAGTACCTAGCAGGTACCTGATATATACTTAATAGATTATTGCTGATTTATCAATTGTATTTGTACCTTAGAGAAGCAACCTGCCTTGGAACTACAAACACCTAGATTCAAACCCAACATTAAACACACTCTCTGTTACTAAGTTCAAGTCAGAGAACTCCTCAGTACCCACAGGGCAACTCTATAAGACTATAAATTATAGATAAGTTGCTGATCTTCATCAGTGGAGGGAGTTTGCATACTGAAAGTTCCCCAGCAGGATGAAATCACCAAAGGTCTGGAACAACAAAAAAAACATGTAAAATTTTCAATTAATGCCAAAGATTTCACAGCTATGGTTAACTTGTGATATAAGAGCAAATAAGACATAAAGGTTTATGTACAGCCTCAGTAAACTTCAGATTCAGTCAAAGGGCCACACCTGAAGACCTAGAGGGCCATATGTGGCCTTGAGGCTAGAGGTTCCCCACCTTTGTAAGAATGCTATATATAAAGTTATACTCTTACAATGTTACAAAATTTGCTGGTTCTCTCTTTAAAAGCTACTAATCCCTGGGAAACACTCAACTCTGCCACCGTGGTTAAATCACTTAAACTATTTTAGTTTCTTAATCTCTAAAATGAAAAACCTGAATTGAATTGATCCTGAAATTCCTTTCATAACAAATCAATTAAAAAATTTTATAAGTATACAAAACAAATAACATGCAAGACACAGCACTTACTCTATAATTCTATGTCTAAAATAAATCTCTTCTGAAATCAACTCCTTCCAATCTCATTTCTCTAAGTCTCCATTCTTTCATTCTCCTGGTCAGAAATAATGAAATCTGTGCATCTTCCCTGTTCTATGTTACATCTAATTCCCATGCCTTTTCATTCAAAATGTTTCTAATTTGTTCTTTCATCTTCACTTCCATCCAAACCTTAATAACTGCCATAAAAAGACTATAATTTCCTACCTAGTCAGTCTTCTTTCTCTTCTCTATTTTCAAATCATGTTGATATGCAAAGGACTAAAGCTCCAGAGTACAAAAATAATTTAGTCTAATGGAATTATTTATTTTCCTTATTTTGTCTTATTTATTTCAAAGTTTTAAAGTATTTCAAAAGAATACCAAGTCATTAAATCAGTCTATCACAATTCTGTACATCACAATGCCCATTAATTAAAATCCCACCTCTGTCCTAGATGCTTACAATTCCCTTTTAACAGTTTAAAAAAATAAGACACTATGTTGCCTGTATTGTTCTAAGCTTACGTAAAGATCAGTCATATTAACGTGCCCTCAAAGCTTAAAATTGTACTCAGAACATAGTATAAAATGTTTAACAACAAAAAATTAGGCAAATAAAGCATCAATCAATGCAATTTCCAAAAGCATTTCTTCAGAGAAATGGCCATTGCAATCTTAATAGGCTGGTTTTCTTAAGTTTATTTTACAGAAGTCAACCAGCATTTATTCAAATACAAATAACTCTCTGTGGTTTACTCATAAACACTTCTAATCCTAGGCTTATTTTTCTTTGCAATATAGTATACTTCTAAGGTTACAGTACTTTCTCATCTTTCCCTAACTACCAAATCTGAGCTCACGGAAGGCAAACTCATTTTAACCTTACTGGAAGTAAAATATAAGTTAGAGCTACGTAATGCATTGTATGCCTATGTATGTATGTATAGATAGATATAAATTGATTTTTTTTATGATCACAGACCCAGTTAGAACTCGGTCATTTATAACCCAGCTCTGCCAAGTACTTTTAAAATTTCTGCTCTATTTCCTTAATATCAAAAGTTTCTCATTTTAGTTTCGCATTCATTAGACTTTACAAGGCAATTTTAAAATGTTTATATTTTGGTAAAGCCTCTATTTAATACAGAGGTGTATTACTTCTTCACAAGTGCATCTGAGAATTTGTTGTACTTATTTTTTTTACCTACCCTTAATGCTGGGAGATGGGTCCGAAAGTACCCGTTAGTGTACCTTTCACTTTACTCCAGTATTTGAGCAAGCACTTCTTTTATTCTCTCGCTTGACCCGTACATCATTTCCTCACGCCACCCCCCCCCCCCAAACCCCATTCAGCACTCGAGTTTTCTTCTTTTTCACTTTAAGAAATCTTGCATTACTCCCTATTGCCTCAGGTAGGAGAGGTCACAGTCTAGTTAGTGCGATTCTGCCCTCAGGTCCCTCTGGCCAGGTTTGCATACCCCGCCCCACCTCCCAGGGGATGCCTTAGGTGCGAAGCGCAGGGCTCGCAGGAAGCTCTAGCTACTTGTTTACTTGCAGCAGATGCAGCAGCAACTGTAGCAGCACCAGGGGCACCAGCAGGTCGCGAGCTCTCAGTCAGTGGCGCACCAAAAATGCAGCCGAGGTGGGGGGCAGGGGAGGAAAAGGAGTCAGCCCCGCCCCCTCCCCCATCCCTCCTCCCCCCCCCCCCCCCCATCCCCCCAGCTTCCTTCCCCACCGCTCACTCCCGGTCACGCTCGGCAGGGGCTCGGCTCGTCCTCACGCCGCGGCGGGCAACCTCCCCATTCCTGCTTGTTTTGGAAAGGGGATGAGGCGGCAGAGGGTGTTTCGGAGCCTTACCTGCCCCTGGTGTCTCCAGCTCGCCCCAAACGGGTAGTGCTGCTGCTCCAAAACATCGGCCCAACCCACCACGTCGGCGGCAAGGCCCCTCGTGACGTCGGCACCACAACAACAACAACGACCGCTGCCACCGCCGCCTCAGGCGGCCTCCTAGGAGGGGGAGGGGGAGGGGGAAGGACGTCTGCCCAGGCCCCGGCTGGCTCGGCTCCTCAACGCCGACCCGGGCGCGGAGCATGCGCACGAGATCCGGGAGCCCCGGGGCACCGGCCGGGCTGTGACGCCGGAGATCAACAAGTCGCCGGAACGCCCCCTCGCTTCCACCCCCCTCCCCCCGCCTCCCGCGAGCAGCCTCTGCCTGCCAGCCCCAAATAACGCGAGGTCTGTGTTGGGGCAGGGTGGGGTGAGTTGTCTTTAGCAGATCCCGCGAGAGCAGGACCCCGCCCCCATTCCCCTACCCTAACCCCAGCTCAAGAGAGCCCAGCTGAGACGAAGGGTGGGGAAAAGGAGGGGGAAGAAAGGTGGCTGGTGGGGGCTCCTGCGTGCACCGCAGGAGCCCCGGAGGGAAAGGACCGAAGGCTGGGGAGGCTTGGGCCGGGCTGGAGCGCGGGGACGGAGGTTGGCGCTGATTCCCAGCGGAGCCTCGTTCCCCCCCCCGCTAAAGTTTGTGCTTTGCCTTCCCTGCTCCCGGAGCCCCGAGGTCCTGAGGAGCAGAACCGGTGCCAGATTGTGCGCCTGCCGTCTGCCAAGCACACAGGGCGGCCCAAAGCTGCCCATGCCCGGGGGCACGCTGCCCATCTGGCCGCTGAGAGCCCCCTCCCCCGGGAGGAAAGCAGCCGGCGTTGGCACAACTGCGATTTTGCCGTCCACGTTTTGGGGAAATCTCGTGTCAGTTTTGTTAAGTCCTCACTTAGCTCCCCCTGAAGGGATGGAAACGCTTCCAGCTGCAGTTGATTAATAAGACAGATGATAGATAAAGGTGGTTTACCTGAGTCATCTCTTACAGTTTCTTAACCTTCTTTGTGTCGTGGATCCCTTTGACATTCTGGTGAATCCGTCTGAATGGATAAAATACATAAGATTGTAACGAAAACCATTATAATTGATCCGAGGCAGCCAGGTGGTGCTTTGTGTTGAGGGTTCGATGTGGCTGGAGTGGGAAGACGTGGGATCAAATTTATTAACTGTGAACCTCAGCAAATCACTATCTTTTGTCCGCCTCAACTTTGCTCATCTGTAAAACGAAGATAGAAATCGTACCCGTATCCTGGAGTTGTGAGGATTAAATGAGATATTTGTAAAACTTTTAAATCTTCAAGTGCTGTGTAAATGGTAACTATTAATAGTTATCCTTGTATTTATATAGATTTATTGATCTGTATATATTAAGTTCATGGTCTGCCTCCAAGTTTAAGATTCCTATTAAAGATTTTTAATGATCTATTCTCAAACATTATCCTTCTTGATATCTGCAGCTTTTGACATTGTTAATTGTCCACTGCTCCTGGATTGTCTAGGTTTTCCAGACATTCCTGTTTCCTGGGTCCTCAGGCTCTCTCTGGATCTTATCCAGGTGTCCCCCAAGGTTCTATCTCAAGTCCTCTTTTAACACCATATTCTCTCCTTTCAAGATCTTATATCAGCTCTCCTCCCTACAACTCACTTTCATTTAGAAGATCTAATCATTCCAAAACTGCCTGAGTTCCACTTCTACTTTACCTACTGCTTTTTAGACATCTCAAACTCAACATGTTTAAAACTGAGCCCATTATATTCACACACAAACATACAGTACCCTGTTCTCAGCATTCCTATTATTAAATAAGGCACCTAGTCACCTAAATTCACCTTGAACTACTCATTGATTTTGTTGTCTGTCCTATTTTTTTTTTGGAACAGGATCAATGACTTCACAGAATGACAGCTCAACTCTACTGTAAATTGGATTTAAGTGAGGCAAAGTTTTGGAAGTTAGCCTCACTTTCTTCCAGAGTTAGTGGTGAAGAGGCTCTGGGAACCCCCTTGAACTCTGATTGAATCTTCCCATTTGCCTGAGGCCATAAGCCTTTCATTATAACTAAGTCCAAATTTCTGTTACTAGCCTAGCCCTCCATTGTCCAGCTAGCCCCTACCCTTGATCCTCCCAAAATATCTATACAACCTTAAACTAACCTAGCCCTCCATTGTCTCATTTCCAGGTAGCTTCCAGCTACTTCCCACCCTTAATCTCTTGTCAATAAAGTCTGACCTCATTTGACTCCTCCTGGAGATCCTCCCCAAACTCCTCTAGACCACCCCTAGATTCCTCCCACAACCTTTCTGTATATAAGACCCCATCCTGCCTCCATGAGAGAGAACACCAGAGAATTTTCTAGCACAGACTGTCAGATTATTCTGGCCTCCTTGTCCACTACAAGTGTCACAGATACCAAGGCTCCTTAAGAGACTACCCATTATGGTGAACTTTTAATGAACTCTGCTTTTCTTTGACTGGAGTGTTGGTATTTTGGGGTCTCTCACACCCCTGACCCTAGACCTCAACATTTTATAGTTCCCTTGACCTTCAGTGGGAAGATGGCAATGGCCCAGGATGCAGAGGATGACCTTGGCATCTTTAATGTTTGACAAAGCTCTGAGCACTTCAATCACTGGAAAAAATTATTCTGTTCCACCTAAGGAAGTATTCACATGGTTGGGGTAGACTGCCCCCTCCCAGCAACTCACCTACAGGTTTGAGGCCTGTGGGTTACCCTCAGCCTAGTTTAGCCTGTCTGCCTAGACAGTTTTACCAGGGTGAGAGTTAGGTGATACCAGAGATGGATGGGCAACCCTGTAAAGGGCTTAGCAAGCCCTCAGACCAGAGGTGCTAGTTCTCCCTGAGCATTCACTCCATATATCAAATCTGTTGTCAAGTCTTGTTTTTTTAACTTCATATTTCCCCTTTACATCACCTTTTCTCCATTTTTGTATAGGCTCTCATCACCTCCCCCCTAGACTATTGCAAAAATGTTCTAATTGGACTCGATGCAGCAAGTCTCTCCCTGCTCTAATCATCTTCCACCCAGCAGCCCTTCCTTATCTTCCTAAAGCACTAGTCTGATGGTACTACCACCTACTCAGTGAATTCCAGTGGCTTCCTATTAACTAGACATTTAAAGCCCTTCACAACTCAATCCTGCCTTCTTTTCCAGTTATATTGCACTTTATTCCCCTCTACATACCCTATAATCCATCTACTCTGAATCTCCCCATGCCTTTTTACCAACTCTCGCCTTAACTCTGCCTTCTAACTTCCCTGGCTTCCTTCCAGGCAGCTCAAATACCAGCTTCTGAAGCAGAAGGCCTTTTCTCAGCTCCTCCACCTTCATTCCCTTCCTTCTGAGATTCCCTTCTATTTATACTATAAATAGTATAAGTTGTTCCAAAACTCTTAGTGTAGTTTTAAACTATTAAAGCCTAAAATTGCAGTAAGACAAATGGGACACCCTGTATATATCTTATATACGTAGTTATTGGCTTGTATTCTCCATGTAGGCCTTTGCTGGAACCAGCTCAAACTGAAGCCAGTAGTTAAATTTAATTGGGAGCATTTTATCCCTCAGCTATTGGCAAAGGCCACAAATCAGGGCTTGATTTATTGTTTTGTTAATTGGCTAGACTTAAGAAAGTAATGGAGAAAATGTTAATAATGGAGATTAAAGAGGCTGTTACAGGTAAATATTTTGGATGGGGATAGGATGAGGGGGAGAACCAGTTGTCAAGCCTTTACCAGTATACTGATGGTGAGCTCCTTTCAAACTAGAATCACTTTTTTGCATTTCTTTGTATCCTAGTATGTGGCACAGCTCCTGGCACATAGTAAGTACATAATGAATGCTTGTTGATGTCTTTGAGGTCTTGGTTTCCATCCTAGACTGGACAAATATTATCTGTGTGTCCCTGAGAAAATAACTTTCCTTCCACATTTGTACAATGTGGATAATGACATTTGGATCGTTTTTCTTTGACGTTTGTTGAGAGGAAAGTACTGTGTAAAACTTAAATGACAAAATGAATTGTTGCTATTGTCAGAGGAGGCCTGGACTGATTACAATTAAAGTCTTCCTAAGCCTGTATTACTATTGTTGAATTTAAGGGACTGGTTCTGTGATTGTGATAGTGGTAATGAATAATTTCCTCCACCAATGCAGATTTATACCTTCTTTGAAATTTAATTAATGGTTTGAGCTTTAACTCCTTGGATCAATTAAGTCTCAGAATTATTTCAATGACTTTTAAGGAAAAATTAGGCTAGTGTAAATGGAGGAGACTCTTAGAAAAAACTAGCATAGCCTTTGGGGGAGGGACCTACTACATATTGTTCCTCCTAAATCAACCAATCAATAGGAATTTATTAAGTGCCTATGGTGTAACAGACTGAGAATAATACAAAAATCAAAAAATAGTCCCTACCCTTAAGTACCTTACATTTTTTTGAGGGAGATAACATTTGCATATATAAAAAATAAATACAAAGTAATTTGGCTTTGGTGATTTAAAATTAGAAGGGTTGGTACAGTGCATAAAATGTGAAACCTTAAGTTAGAAAGATCTAGACTCAAATCCTGCTTCAGACCCTTTAACAGTGTGACTCAGGGCAAGTCACTTCTATCAACCTTAGTTTCTTCATTTGTAAAATAGGGATAATAATGGCACCTACCTTCCAGGGTTGTTGCAAGGATAAAAATGAAGTAATATTTGTAAAATACTTAAACCTTAAAGGTTTATTTACATATACATATATATATATATAATAGCTATTAATATGATTGTTGTAGGGTAGGAATGGGAAGGAGACATTAGCATCTGGCTATCTGAAAATGTTTTATGTGGGCAATGGAGCTAGATCTGAGTTTGGAAGGAAAATAGGGAAAATAGGAGATGGTGGTAAGGAGAGAGAGCATTCCTCCAACCACAGAAAAGATGGGAGATAGAATATTGTAAGTGAAAAATAGTATCAACCAAGTTAAGCTGGATCATAGAATATAGAAGGAGAGCATTGTATGATAAGACTGGAAAGGTAATTTGGAAACAAGTTGTAATGGGTCTTAAATGCCAGAAGAGTTTATATTTGACTCTAGAAATAATAGGAAACCAGTGGCATTTATTGAGTAAGGTAGTCAGAATGTAGTCAGAACTGTGCTTTAGGAGTGAGAGTTACTTTGACCAAAAAGTAGGGAATGCATTGCTAAGTGAAGAGGCTTTAGGCAGGGAGGAACATTTAAGAAGCCTGGTGAGGTGGTTAATGTGAGTGGAAAGAAGGGGGATGCATAAGAGACATATTGAAATAAAATCAACTAGACTTGGAAATTGATTAGAAAGAGCGAGGAGGGAAAGTAAAGCCTGCAGGATGACACCAAGGTTTGGAACCTCCGTATCCAGAAACAGGGTAACGCCCTTGTGATAAATAGGGAGGTTTGGAAGAGAGGTAGGTTTAGAGGAAATGAAAACAAGTTCTTTCGTGGACATTTTGAGTTTAGGATGTCTTCAGTTTGAAATGTCCAATAAAATAGTCAATTGATAGAATGTTACTAGAGCTCAGAAAAGTGACTAGAGCTGGATATATAGATCTGGGATTCATCTACATAGAAGTGATAATTAAGCTCAGAGAATTGAGACATAAGCTTTTTTTTTTTTTATCTTTACCTCAATCCTGTGTGGTTGGTAGTACTAGTACATTGTATTGGTTGATATTACTAATTCTTTCACATCATTTTACAGATGAAGATGTTATCAGAGAACCCAAGCAACTTGACCCAATGGCACACAACTAGTAAGTGTTCAGACTTGGGATTGAAATGCAGATCTGTTTCCATACCTAGTACTTTTTCGACTACATCTTCTCCCCTGGCTTCTAACCTAGGTGACCCTCTCCTCCCTTAAAGTCCTATAGCGTGCTTCAGGAAATCATACCACAACCAGGAGAGGCCTTCTCCCTCGTCCTCCTCTCTCCCCATCCTTTCAGGTTGTCTCAGAACCCATTCAGTTGACCATGGGTCCTATGAGGGGGAATACTAACCAATTCTCCAATGGGACCACTTAAATGCTTGGACACATATGGGGATTGTGAACTCTTATTCCCTTCCCATGAGATGGAGGACCACCAGATTTTACATTTACCTTGCCTCTGCCTCCTAAGGTCTAAGCCTTACCTTCTGCCCTAATGCTATACCTTATAATCTACCAGCACTGCTATCTGACCTACATATGTAATCCTAAAGACCCTTGGACCTTGACATAAATCCCACATACACCTACCTTAGCACCTTTCCATCTACCCTGCAGCAGAACCTTCTTTTATGTGTGATCCCCCCCAATTAGAATATGAGCTCCTTCAGAGCAAGAATGTCTCACCTTTTCCTATTTGTGTCGCCAGACTTTTGCACAGTGCTTGGCACACAGCTCTTAATAAATGCTTTTTCTTTCATTCAGTATAATTTGTAAGATATATCACTTGTTCATCATAGAGTTGGTTTGGGGCAGCAATTTATAAACTATAGCACATTTATGTTGAAGTATCAATTTACTTGGAAGCAAAATCAAGACTGCTACCAAGTTGATTTAGCATTTCTAGACTCAAAATCAGCAAATCCTTATTTTGTGTTTAAATAGAAGATGGATATCCATCCACAGAAAGTTCCCGTCTGGAGTCCATTTCAATTCCAACTCTACCCAATTGATCCCCAGTGGAACTTGGTTCACTGGTTACAGCACTGGCTTTCTGCCTTGGAGTCTCATCTGTTAGTATCCTATTACAGTAGCCTCATGAAATCCATTGTTTATTTACTAAAAACCTGTAACAACCTAAAACCTTTATTTCCTAAAACTCCTGAAAAACTCCTATCCGATAAAAAAATTAATAGAATTTTTTTGCTTTTTGGAGGGCAACTGGGGTTAAGTGACTTGCCCACAGTCATAAGGCTAGTAAGTGTGTCAAGTGTCTGAGGTCATATTTGAACTCATGTCCTCCTGACTCCAGGGCTGTTGCTCTATTCACTGCGCCACCTAGCTTCCCCCAAAAGTTAATAGAATTTGCTAACCAAAATTTAGAAAAGGTGAAATGAGACTAACAACAATCTCAATTTCCAACCCCTTTCCTATCTCGTCTTTATTTTTCTTGTATGAATTATCTATTTCTTGACTATGTAATAATATGATTCTCAGAATTCTAGATTCTTACATTTGTCTAAGCTGTACATTTGGTACCTGACAAAATAATTCAATTTCTCATAGTAACCTAACACTTCAAACCAAAATGCTATTAGTGTATTTACTATAGAGAAAAAGCCAAAGTGTAGTTATTTAGTCCCCATACCGGTGGTGCCATTGAACAAGCAGCAAGCTACAACTGTTGCTTCAGCATTCCACCTCCCATCCTCCAGGAGTATGGTTGGTGTTCTCATTTGGTTGGGATTACTGATGCCTCAACTCTGAAAAATCACACAATCACTACTTTTAGTAGTAAGCGTTTAATTTTCTACAATAGTGTGGCTCTCTACCATCACTGGTACACTTAGTAGTGTTCAATAAGAGCTTAATAAATATTGTCTGAAATTTCTTCAAGTTGTTGGTCGGGAGCTTTACTTAGACAGTACAAAATCAACCAAGCAAGAGAAAACAACCTTTTGTATATATTTGGTTTCTAGAGAGAGACTCCAGAGATATATCCTTTGCAATTGTGCAGTTCTTACCAGTTGCTTACACTTTGGCAAGATGTTGCAACAAATCTTCTGGTCCCTGCAATAGCAATTCTGCTTCCTGCAATAACCTAACTCTTCAAAGTAGCCTCTTAGCAAATTATTGTAAAGCAGTAAAAAGCCAAATGTGACTGTTTGAGTGTTTGCAGAGCAGGTTACCATCGGGGCCCACACTTATTTATGTTATTCCACTAAAAAATAACCTTTGCTCAGAACTTGAGCACTTTATTTGAATATATGTGTGAAATTATCAGTAATCTTATAGTCCTTTGCCACTGGCTTAGTACTTGAGCTTTCACAGATTTTATTCAACTTCAAAAATTGAGATATTTTAAAAATCAGATTTCCAGGTCAACATTAGTTTGGTCTAGTAATTCACCAAAAGCTGCATTTGGCTCATAACTTAACTGTGGCCTTTAGCCAGAGAAGCACATGCTAGGGTTGGGAGAGAAAATAAAGAGCCTTAGGGGTTTTATTGTTTCATCTAATTCTCATGGAATTTCCAATTGCTAGAGGAAAATCCAGAACCAAAGGTAGAAATCCTACTTTATGTATAAATTGAAGTAGTGTCTTTTAAAAATAAATATCCTACAGTATTTTGAACATGATTGCATGACCATAGGCCACACCAAAAAGATACCTCCTCGTTGTTTTCCATGTCTAGGAAATTTTGCCCCTACTACAACTTTATTTTCCTGTGGAAAAAAAAATAATCAAAATTTTTCCTATAGCTTTTAAGAAACTACCATGCAGTTGATGTTGTAGGATAGCTTTATCAGTCTCTGGTATGAAACCAGCCTAAACATTATTAAAAACCATATATTTTTCACAATGATGCTGTAACAGTATTTGGCAAAATTTAAGGCCAGTTTAGGTTTGACAGAAATATGTTGTCATTGACAACTTTTTTATGGAACTATACTATTGCCAGTGAGATCTGTAGGGATTAGGGTGTAACCTAACCCTTTCCATAGTAGTTGGAGGAAAGCTATATTCTATATTATAAGAGGGGTATCACAATGAAAATCTCAAAGGATGAGCTTGAACTGGTCACCATGGCAGGAAATGTACTGCACCAAGCCTCCCCACCAAAACACATAACACAATGGATATTATAGCACATGGACGAAAAGGCCCATTGCCCTGAGCTAATTACAAATCTATTGCCTTGAATCTACAAATCATCCATCAGTCCCTCTTATCTGTGGTGTCATAGATAATTCAAACATTTATGATTCCACCAAAGCAGTTTCACATCTTTCTATTACTTAATATTCTTCTATACTTACTGTAGCCAAAAAGAAAAAAAAATCCCATGATGCACTCTGATATTGCAGGACTGTGGAAATAGCCCTGGTGCTGGAATCAGGAATTGAGTTAAAAACCTATTTCTTTGTGACCCTGGGCAAGTCACTTAATTTCTGTCTGCCTTAGTTTCCTCAGCTCTAAAATGAAGATAATAGCACCTACCTCCTAGAGTTGTTTTAAGGATCAAATTTGTAAAGCACTTAGCACCTAGTTCCTGGGTATAGTGGATATTTACTGCTTGTTTCCTACCCACCTCAGCCTGCTTCTCTTCCACCCACTAGTGAATTCCTACCCTGAACCTCCCTGTGAAGAAATACTAGGGACAGCCTCAACTCACTTCTCTTCCCTCTCTGCCACAGAGTATCTGAATTTTTTCTCCTCTATCCCCACAAAGACTCCTTTACCCTTTTCAGTTCTCTTTTACTGTTATCTTCACTCATTAGAATGTAAGCTCCTTGAGAGTAGAGCCTATCTTTTTAAAAATCATATTCTACTCCCACAGCTTGCTATACAAACTTTCTACCTCCCAGAGTTTACAAAAAGTGGTAATCTGTCTATAGTTTGCTTAATGTGAGTCAATTCCCCAAATCCTAATAACCAACACATGATAAATCAAATTTCAGAACTTAAAAAACTGGAGGATAAAACCCAAGACTTCTGGTGACATTAATCTGCCAAAGTGATGATATCCTATGAGTCCTAGCCTAAATGCCAATCTCCTCTCTCTTTATCACCTAACAACAGCAATGAGTAATTTTATAGCACCATGTCTCTGAGGAATCTACCATGCCCTATCAATATTGTATCAGTTATTGCTAGGTGACAAGTAATAGTGATCTGAAATTTCCCTTTCTAGCTCCATAGGACATATTTTTTAATTCAGTATTTTGGATGAATTAAAGTGTGTTTAATTACTTTCATTGTCTTTAAAAAGTCATAAACCTGTGTTATTTTTTGTACTTTAGTAGGTTTCATTCACAAATTTTCAGATAACCTGATATAGTTTCAAATCAATCAGTTTCACATAAGGGGTTATGGCCATAGAGCCAAGAGCAACACATAGACACTAAACAGATATTTAAATTGGGCAGCGTCAGACCTAGAGTCAGGAAGACTTTGAGTTCAAATCCCATGTCAGACATGTAGTAGCTGTGTGACCTCTGACAAGTCACTTAATTTCTCTGGGTCCCAATTCATCTACAAAATTAAAGAGTTGAACTACATGGTCTCTGAGGTCCCTTCTGGCTCTAGATCTATAACCCTATGATACTATCTCGTAATATGAGGATGGGATCTGGCCATGTGGCCCAGATCCCCAGTGTTCACCTGGGGTACCCAAGCCTTCCCTGTTCCCTCATTGTCTGCATCTGATCCCACCCTAGACCACCACTCCTAGACCCCTTCTCTGTTCCCAGACTATTTGGCCACTCCTAGATCACATGCAACTGTATAAAGTCCATCTTGTCTCCACTAAAGTGCTCAGATTCAATCTGGCCCAAGTGTCAGAAATGCTCAGATTCCTTAAGAGTCTGGCCTGTAACTTGAATTCTTAAAATCTCACCCACCCTGACCAGTGTTCTAATAAACCTTGTCTTTGGCTGAAAGAAGGGTTGGGTTGAATTCATTTGAGGCAGGACCTGTGTCATTTGCTCTTGAATTTCGGGGCCCCAGCTCCCCTAGACCTCAACAATAATATTGGGAGCCATCAGGCATACTATAAAAAAAAAAATGACTAGAAATACAGAGGCCTGACTTCTAGTCCTACCCCTTAACTACCTGAGTGCATTTGAATCACATCATACTGTGTTTGGACCTCATAATCAAATGAAATGATAGGATTAAAAAAATTATTAAAGTCTTTTTCAGCTCTAAAAATTCTGATTCTATTCTATGAAGTACACATCTATAGAATCCTCTCATTCAGTATATATTAATGAATAATGACTTGAAATATTCTTAAAATCTACTTTTCAAATAATAATGACTCTCTATATCATGGACTCTCCCCTATAAGTGGACAAATTCCAAGAAAACTGAGGCTAGGATTGAATTTTAGTATCTTTGTTTTGAAAGTTATCTAATTTTCAATTATACTGTACAGTATAATCCTTTATAAAGTAAAGTGAGATAGATAAGGAAAGCGATTAGAATAAATACTATAATTTGCCTAAAGGTGGGGGGAGGAAAAGAATTACAAATATGCAATGCAAAGGGAAACAAAGAACAGACCATAAGAATACTCTGAAGTCCAATCTAACTCTGTAGTCCTGTGATCTGTATAACTTAGGTTTTGCCAAGTATTTTCACATAAAATATCACCATTTGAACCAGATAGACAAAGAGTGGAACATGTTAAAAGGAGAGACTAAAAACCAAAAAAGCCAAAAAGAAAGGGGAAGCAAATTCATGTCTGAAAAGAAAATTGACTTGTTCATTTCAAGCTAAAGACAATAAAAAACAAATACAGCTATAAGCAAAGAAGTATTGACAAATGAATAATGTGAGGAAATATAAAAGTTTGGAGCTTTATAAAGCACATTAGGAAAGTGGCTTAAGTTTTATATTACTTTAGAAGGAACTACTGTAAACATGAATCTGAATCCAGGTGCAACAAATGATGGTCAGATTTCCCTTCCTCTTAATATTAATGAACTCTGTCAAAGTTGGCTGCCCTACTTTTTTGTTTGTCTGGTGCCAGAAAAGCTCTAGTATGGCAGAGACCATTAGAAATTGAAGGGGAAGGGGAAACACTGAAAATTTCCATGATGGCAATAGAATACCCTCAACCTCACTATGAAAACAAGATTCTTTTTACAATCATTTGATTTATTAGTAAGACTTTGCTTTTTACCTTATTACACCATTATACTTATACCTGGCAGCCTGCTGGATAATTTGTGGGGCAGAAAGGTAGGTGGTCAGAGAACCCTTATTCATTTTTAAGTGTTTTTTTTTAAACTGAGCCAAAATGAAAATATTTGTGTTCCAAAAAGGTGTAACATTTATAAATTTGGAGTGGAGATAAATGCAAATATTTAGTGAAAGGGGTTTTGTTTCATTGTACATGTAAACTTTTTTGGGTTTGGAACTAAATTTGAAATATAGATAGACCAAATTTCAGGTACTAGAAAAAGTATAGGTATACTATAGGTATAGTACAGTACAGTACTATTATTATCTTGGACTATGATGATAATAGAATCTACTATTTGAAGTAGATTCTTAGAATAAAGTAATTGAATTCTTATGTCATTGCAGTTCAAACATAATTATAATCTTATACTTTCATTATGATATCAAATAAAAAACAATCAGCAAAATTCTTAGATTTATAGAGAAGACAGATTGATTTCATAGTCTTTTACTGTATTTCAGGCAAATAAATCCAATTTTATGAAGACTGGTGCATAATTTTTTTAAAAATAAAATAAAAAAGCAAGTTAAATAAAATAATAGCCCCCAGGTACTTTGTATAACAAACTTTATGTTTGAGTTTGGGAACTGAGCCCAAAGGAAAATGCACCAACTTACTTTTAGATAGAATGGGTGCTCTTTATTACTCATCGACAACCATTTGGCCAATTTACTATTTCATGAATATGCAATTAATAATAAAAGCAAATGGTATGAGATAAACACTTTGTTACTTCTCACTTTAAGTGAGGAAACTGTTTAGCTTCCTTTGTGTAAAATACCTTCAAAGGCCAAGAGGCAGCTGAGCAAAGTGGTGAGAAAGAACAAAGAAGTGAGAAAGAGTGGCACTTAAGAATCATTATTACAGGAGCTTCCTTTTGAAACATAGGCCCAGGAAAGTGAGAAAAAGGGGCCTGATGGCCTTGTCACGTCATTTATATTAATACATTTTCATGTGACATAAGAAAAAGCTCTAGAGGTATATTTACTTTATAGTTTAAGCATTATTAAAGGCCATCATAATTTATCTGCCAATTTTATTCACTTTGATGCTGTAACCCACTTTAGGGTTCACTCTGATATTAGCCAAAATAGGGATCATTGAAGTTCTTTATTTGATGATCTGGGGGAAATTATCCATTCAATGTCAGTTATACACCTAATCAATTAAATATTCAAGTCATATTGTTGATTGCCTAGTTTGAGAAACTGGCTAAACCTTGTTTTTACAACAACTTTTTGATACTGAGTATTGGAGTAAAACAAGAAGGCATGGGGAAAGGGAATGGAACTCCAAATGGCTTTGGAATCAGAGGACCCAATTCTGCCACTTATTATCAATGTGACACAATACTTTTTAATTCTCTAGATCTCAGTTTTCTCATATATAACATGGAAATGGACTAGATATAGCTCTGAATCTATAATTCTCATCCTTTTCAGCTGTAAATAGATTATGTAGATAGATCTCATTTATAATCCTTTCTTAAGAAGATCTCTTTAAGACTTGTTTCTGTTAATTCTGCCAGAATTTTGTAGACTGTAGAAAAGACCTTCTTTCAAAAATGCTTGCCTGACTCCCTCCTTTCCCTGGTTCTTAGAAGCCCTAGTTTCCTATGTGAAGCCTCTGGTAATGCTGCCCTGGCTACTAGGGCCTTGTTTCCCCACTCCCCATCCCCGATACTTTGTATTTATTTGTATATTCTACTATATGCATGTGGTGTCTTTCTTGAAAGAATGTAAGTTTCTTGAGTGTACAGGAACAGTTTCATTTGTGTTTTTGTAATCATTGTTGCAGTTTCATGATGTATTGTAGCGGAATCATCTCAAAGAATCCAAGTTTAGGCATTTATTCAGATTGATGCCTCTTAAGTTCCAGCAACTTCAGAGAAAGCAAGATGGATTTTTATAGGGTAAAGATGCAATTACATAACAAAAATTATGAATATTAAAAAGGCAGGAGAGGTTTGTTAAGGGATTAGGTAATATGGGAGGGGACCCAGCATGCAATTATTCATATTGCATACAGAAAAGCCAATGGGCTTGGGTGTGGGGTATAGATGTATGATAAAGGTATTATAATAAGCCTCTCTATATCACAAGTTTACCTAAAGGACAGCTTTTGCTATTACTGCAGAGGTACCTACTTAGGGAAAGCTCTTTCTATTGTTTTGGGGATTGCTTGGGCATCCTGGTGGTGCTGCTTTCTGAGACTGCCCCTGTCTGAGACTAGATGGATGTAGTTGTGTTTGAATGCATGGACACACCTGCTGTTTCTGTGGGAAATATGAGGACTGGGTCTGGGGGTAGTAGCAAGCTAGAGGCAGTGGCTGGGATCCCATCATGTGGACATACCTGCTGTTTCTGTGAGAAATATGATTTCATGGACACATCTGTTGCTGTAGTGAGCAGTGAGGCACATATGAAGAAGTTAGGATATTGGGGGGAAGGGCAGTGGCTGTATTGAGTCTGGGGGCCTGTGGTGTGGTTAAAGCCAGATTATGTGGTTAAATTAGGCCATGCCTGCTGTTCAGTGGGGCCCATAAGCAAGTTAGAATATTAAGACTGTGGCAGCTTTATTAGAATTCCATTAGTAGGATGACAGATCTGGAACTAGAACAGATCTCAGAGTTTAGCCAGTTTTATGCTTATTGCTAGGTTCTTCACAGTGTTCCCCAATCTAATCCTAGATTTAAAGGTATAGAGAGTATAGAGACAAAGCCACATACTCTATTTATGGGGGTCAGGGGGAGAGAAAGAGAGAGAAAGATTAAAAGGTTATGTGGCAAGCATAGAGAAAAAAATGGAAGAAAAAAATAGACTCTATCCTCAAGGAACTTACATTCTAATGGGGAAAGAGAATACCAAAAAGGGAGCTGAAAAGGGGAAAAGTATCTTTGTGGGGACAGGAGAGAAAAAGTTCAGATACTCAAGGGAGAGCCAGAAGAGAAGGAGCTGAGGATGTCTCTTAAATTTCTCCCAAGGGAGATTCAGGGCAGGCATTCACTAGTGGGTGGAGGAGGAGCTAGCTGCCATAAAGTCAAAAGCTGGGGGGTGGGGGGAGAACAAGCATTAAGTGTCCACTATGTGCCAGGAACCATTGTGCTAAGTTCTTTACAAATTTGAGCCTTAAAACAACCGTAGATGGTGGGTGCTATTATTATCCCCATTTTATAGATGAGGAAACTGAAACAGAGATTAAATGATTTACCCAAGGTCACATAGCTAATATGCATTTGAGTCAGAATTTTAACTCAAATGTTCCTGGCTCCAGGCCATGGGCTCTATCCACCATTCCACCTAGTTTCCAAAAAAGTACAGTATAAATGTGAATACAATGTGAATTATTGTGAAATTTTACAGGGCTTTAAGATTTACAGTTGGTTCCTCATAACTCCATTTTATATAAAAAGTAGTGTAGAAAAGGTATCAAAGACTCAGACAGGGAAAGGTGACTTCTCCATGACTACCTGGCAGATAAATAAAAGTGCCATTATTGGGGTCCAAGTGGCTTAACTTCAGGTCCTGTGCTTTTTAGACTACAGTTGTGCTTCTTCTTTTCTTTTTCCTAACCTCCTTTCAAACCAGTTTGTTTTCACCAACTTTTTCTTCTTTAGCTATTTTTTTAGACTCCATGAGGATCACTATTTGTTTGCTTTTATTTGTATGCAACTTTGTATACAAATTGCATACAAATACAATTTGTATTTGTATATGACTTTAAAAATTTTCAAAGTTAGATTTCATTTCACATTGTTTAATTTTGGATTTGAAAGATTTGGAAGACCTGACCAAATCACTTGAAATTTCAGAGACCTGCCTAATCCTGCAACATGTTGTAGTTATTTGCCATCACTTAGGGCACCTCATTTCTAGAGCTGGCTAATCATACTTATTTTTTTCCTTATTTGGTTACTAATATTGAAATTTTTCTTGTCTGTTCTCCCCATTCTGAGTATGTATACTGTTTTGAACCTTAATTTAGTTATAACTGCATATACACTTTACTAATAAGAATAATTCCTGTTTTAAGAGGAAGATTTTCAATTTATGATTTAACAAAGAAAGCTTTTAGTTGTTGTTGAGTTGTTTCATGACTCCATTGAGATTTTCTTGGCAAATTAGAGTGGTTTGTCATTTCCTTCTCCAGCTTATTTTACAGATAAGGAAACTGAGGCAAAGTGGATTAAGTGACTTGTCCAGGGTCACACAGCTATTAAGTGTCTGAGCCCATGTTTATACTTAGGTTTTCCTGACTTTAGGCCTAACACTATCCACTATGCCACCTACCTGCCTTCCAGCTTTTAGTAACTATAAAATTAAGATCCTGATAATATAGTTTAGCCCTAACAGTTTAGCTCATGACACAGCTAGTTTCCTTCATAAATTCCTACATACCAACTGTGAATTAGAAGCACAAAACTTGTTTAAAAATTTTTTAATTTATGTTAGACACCAAATCAAATATTGGTCATTATAAAAGCTATCTATCTTGAAATAAACCTTAATATTTGTAAATATGTCATATATATTAACTTCATGGCATGTATTATAAGGTCAACTAAAATTATACTGTATGTAATTATTATTCTGAGGTCAATTTTTGAGTTTGTCTTAGTGATCAATTCATCTTATAAATGAAGCTACTGTTTTGCATATCAAATAGATATGACATTTAATTTTTGAAGAAAAGAAGATAAAGGGCTGGTTTGGTCAGTATGCATGTCTTTCTGGATCAGATGCTAAGTGCCAATAGTGAATTCATGCAGTGAAGTGAAAAGTAGTATTTGAACATCTTCCTGCTCTAAATAGGTTGAATACTCTGAAACACAGTAATTATCAAGTACTGGCTAGAGCCAACTGGTTTGAAAGGAGGGTTAGGATAAAAAAAATCTGCCAAATGGAATAGATTTGCTAAAAATAACATTTTAATAGGGGTTGTGACAACAAATCGGTTATTAGCCCAAAGGCCTTTTCATTTCCTAAAATGAAGCTTTGGCCTAAATAGTCAGCTGTTGTTCTGGTACCCAATGCTAACATTAAAAACAAAAACATGACTTACAGCCCTAGGTCATTACAAATACAGGTTTCTGGAGGGTAAAAAGTATTTTGAATGTTGTTATGTTTGTCCTTCATTTTTGAAGAGGACCATGACATCAGGAAAATGATCACATGACTTACAGTTGACTTTGATTTGAGTGAGGGAGGGCTGTGCACTTTCTCCTCCAGAGCCATCTGGGTCCAGTGGTCTTATATTCATCAGGAGGACTAGAGATGGCCCAGGATACAATGGGAGACCCTGGCCCTTTTAGGCTAAGGATTTTTCAGGTTCTCACTTTGAGTGAGGTAATGCCCATTCAGTAAATGGGCCTCTTTAAGAAGTGAGTCAAGGGATGACCCCTTCAATTAGAAAAAGGAAAAAGAAAAGAAAAAATCAAACTGTGAGAGGAAGACCTTCAGGGCTGCTAATCAAAAGAGAAAGTTACCATTGACATTCATTGTGAGCCAAGAGGGCCCAAAATATAGCCCTTAAGTGGAGCTTGGGCATGGACCTATTGTGGTCCAATCTGTGAGCTTCAGAGTGAAATGGGTTAGAAGAAAGAAAGAAAAAGAGAGAGAGGGGAAGGAAGGAAGGAAGGAAGGAAGGAAGGAAGGAAGGAAGGAAGGAAGGAAGGAAGGAAGGAAGGAAGGAAGGAAGGAAGGAGGGAGGGAGGAAGGGAGGGAGGGAAGGAACAAAGGAATCTAGGCAATAAACCCCAAGTTAACTGGGGAGCTTCTGGCTATCAAAATTACCTTCTTTTGGAGAGGAGAAGGAGAGGGAGAGGTTGAGCTGAGTTACCCAACTGAGTGGGTCCCCATTTAGGCAGCTCAGACTATTCACAGGTTGTGTTTGTCCTTTGTTTTCAAAGAGGACCACATGTAATGGTAATGGGAATGTGAAGATCTTCCCTGCCCCTTAATAGGCCTAGGAGAATTTGAAGATCTTCCCTACCCCTTAATAGGCTGAATACAATCACATGGAGCCTGTGGTAGGAGAAATTCGCTGAACTGGTGTAGCAGGAAGGGTGGAGTAGAGCTGAGAAGAAGCTGGGAGTCAGAGCAGTTAGAATGGAGGGAGGAGAGAGGATGCAAGCAAGGAGACAGATAGGCTTGTGAGTGTTTGTGGGAAGGCTTTGGGATAGTGTTGCTTCCTGAGGTGATAATATTTATCAACTTCTTTGTTGCTATGATGGATTTGGTTTTCTGGTGTTGGGATTTGGCTCTCTAGTATCTGAATAAATGTTTTGCTTCTGTCTTCTTTATGAAGAGTCTGTTATATTTTGCAATTCAAACCTATGCTACCATATGCATAGTTGCTATCAGTGTTGTGAATATTGTGTTGGCATTACACCATGACATCAAGAAAATGATGACATGATTTACAGTTGACTTTGATTTGAGTGAAGGAGGGCTGTGCAAGGTCACCAGCCTCACTTTCTTTTCCAGAGTCATCTGGGTCCAATAGCCTGATATTCATTGGGATGACTGGAGATGGCCCAAGATGCAATGGGAGACCTTGGCTCTTTTAGGCTTTAATAGCTATAAAGTCTACTAAAACATTTGGAACACTTAAAAGAAAATACCCAAATGTCACTATATGACAATTATTCCAAACAGAAATGTCCTTATCAATAACTACATAAATAAGTAGGTACATATGTACACAAATAATATAGACTATCCTGGGAAAGGCCTGATGATGTCCAACTTGAGGGTCATGGTCAAAAATGGTGGAGCAAAAATCATAAAGGTTTGAAATACTTTGCTTCCATTACCCATGATATCAAGGTCAGCCCTTAGGAAACTGTGAAGTTGATAAAGTTTGTCTCTGAAGACAAACATCTCATTTCTCACCTCCTGCCATTCCCCTTCCCCCCTCAATCAGTCAATAAAACAATAAATCTATTCTTTTATCCCTCTGCTTTGGAAGTTTCTTATGTTCCAATCAGCTCTTTTACCCCCCTTCCCTTTAAGCAAAACTTAGTCACGTGTTAAGCTTGTTTGATCAACTAATTTATGTAGATATATTTAGTAGCTAAAGATGACTGAGTTTACAAATTGTCCTAAGGGGTATTTAAATTTTAATAGAAGCAATCCTAATTCAGTTCTACATGGTGAAATTTTAGTCATAAAAAAGAGCTTCCCAGCAATTCTCAAATCATGCCCTATATAAACTGTAAAGCCAAGCGCAAGTAGCTTTTTAGAAGAATGCTGCTGTGAATAGCTTTTCAAGGTTCTGATTACACAGTATAATGAATACTCTATTCAATAACAAATCAGAGCAAAACATTCACAGAAAATCAAGGTACAGCATTCACAAATGCTTATCATTAAAATGGCCACATAGTTTTCACCACAGTGGTCACAAAGTTTTAAACAAAGTACATTCATTTAGTCAATCAATCACTTAGTAACTCAGTCAATCATAAAGTACAAAAGGTTGAAGTCCTTCACCCATAGGACACACTAAGTTACAAATCAGTCACTATTCAGTCAGTCACTACTCAGTACCCTCTTAAGGGGTAGTGGAAAATACACAGGCCATCCACCCCTCAGTCACAAGTAAATCATAATCTTCTCAGTCAGTAAACAGTATCCAAGTAGTCTTCTTTCAGCTTGACTCAAGGCTGGCTCTCAGCTTCCATAGTTCCTCTTCCATGGTCCCAGCTCCAGCTGTCACCTGGTTTCAAAGGCAGGAAGCTCCCAGTTCCCTGTCCAGCAACTTGTCCAGTTCTTCATCCAGTTCCTGTTCCATATTGAAGCTCACAGTGTCCAGTCCACCTCAAGTGCTTCACACTTCCTGTTTCTGGGAAGACAAAACTTGACAGAGTCACAATAATATTCATGCACATTGCTGGCACCATCATCAATTCACTATCTGTCTGTGAAATCAACTCAGACCCACCAACAAGATCTGAGAATTCAACACAAATCATCAACATAGAAATCAACATAAACCCACAAACAAGGTCCAAGAGGTCAGCACAAATCATCAGTAAAGTTCCAGGACTTCCAAAACCCTCCTCCAGGACTTCTGTAAACATATAACAAGAAAATCCTCTTTCAGGGCTTTCAGTAAGGTCCCAGGGGTTCTGTACAAAGTATCACAAACAAACATAAACACAGACAGAGCAGACAAACAGAGTGTTGGGATACCACAAGTTTTCTCCTTCTTGACTCTGCTACCACAAGAGTCCTCATTTCAGTTCTGTTCTGCTTTAAGCCCTGGGGCTTTCCTTATATATGTTCATTAGCTTCTCCCCAGGAGTTCACAAGTTCTAGGGGTCACAAGTTGTGGGGTTCACATGTTCAATTTCTTTTTTATTTTTTAAAGCAATTGGAGTTAAGTAACTTGCTCAAGGTTACACGGCCAGTTATTTCTGGGTGTGGTGCTAAGTATCTGAGCCGGATTCAATCCCAGGTCTCCTGGCTCTGGGGCCAGTGCTCTTACTCACTGCATCACCTGGCAGTCCCACATGTTCTATTTTATAACAGACTTGATACAAGGCTCAAAAGAAGCTTGAACTGAAACTAGGTGTTAATTCAATAGCTGAAACAAGGTGTAAACTACTTCTGTACTTTCCATTAAGCAAGCTGGCCACTTCCAGGTATATAAAACTTTGGCTTGAGATCTGTTTTAACATGAGCTACCCACTCTGCTTAGACCAAGGATAATAGTAATAGTTTTCTTCAGTTCACCCCTCTGGTTCATTGATTTCATCACACAAATATAACTTCTTAAAGAAGGCTCTATCTCCTTTTTAATCTAATTCCTTTATCTAGATATCTTTGGCATGAAAGTAACCACATCTAGGTTAGAGAAGTCTGTAAGCATTTGTTAAGCACCTACTAAGTAAGTACCAGGCATTGTACTACTAAGCACTGTCAAACTCAGAGACTGAATTGGACTCAGATTTGAAGGGAAGGAAGACAGGTAGTTTGATTTCTTTTGGGAAACTGTGTAGCATTTCTTTTTTTTATGATGCCAATTTTAAATAGATTTTATTCTCCAAGACAATTGCATTTCCACTTGTTTACAGTACTGATAAAGTGCAATGTTGTTTACCTCTCTCCCTCTGCACACATTCAAGTATTCAAAATGCCCAGATTTACACAGTAGCTTAAATGTTACTTTTAAACTGCTACTGCCTTTGCTACAAATTTGAGTCCTTAAATTTTTTGAAAAGCTGTGTGGAATGCTCTTTCTGATGTGTTTAGTTGACCTCTTCAATGGTGGGTCCAGAAGAAGCACCTCTAGATGGGGCTGCTCCACCCCCCTGGGAATCCACCAGGCATGTCTCCTGGCATGCCTCCTGCACTCTGGTACAGCTTAGTAATAATGGGGTTGCAGACCTTCTCCAATTCTTTCTGCTGATGCTCAAATTCTTCTTTCTCAGCAGTCTGGTTCTTATCCAGCCAGGTGATTATTTCATTACATTTGTCAAGGATCTTATGTTTGTCTTCATCACCAATTTTCCCTTTCAGTTTTTCATCCTCTATGGTTGCTTTCATGTTGAAAGCATAAGATTCAAGAGAATTCTTGGAAGACACCTTATCTCTCTGCTTTTCATCCTCAGCCTTGTATTTCTCAGCCTCCTGGACCATACGCTCAATGTCTTCTTTGCTCCGATGTCCTTTATCATTGGTGATGGTCATCTTGTACTCCTTGCCTGTGCTCTTATTCACAGCAGAAACATTGAGGATACCATTTGCATCAATGTCAAATGTTACTTCAATCTGAAGAACACCCCTGGGTGCTGGAGGAATTCCTGTGAGCTCAAATTTGCCAAGCAGATTATTATCCTTTGTCATCGCTCTCTCATCTTCATAAACCTGAATAAGCACACCAGGCTGGTTGTACAAATAGGTGGTAAAGGTCTGTGTCTGCTTGGTGGGGATGGTGGTATTGTGTTTGATCAGAACAGTCATAGCTCCACCAGCAGTTTCAATTCCAAAGGAAAGAGGAGTGACATCCAACAAAAGCAAGTCCTGCACATTCTCAGATTTATCTCCAGACAAAATGGCAGCCTGGACAGCTGCACCATAAGCAACAGCCTCATCAGGATTGATACTCTTATTGAGCTCCTTGCCATTGAAAAAGTCTTGCAGAAGCTTCTGGATTTGGGGGATTTGAGTGGAACCATCCACCAGGACGATATCATGAATCTGAGACTTATCTAGCTTGGCATCTCTTAAGGCCTTCTCCACAGGGTCCAGGGTGCCATGGAAGAGATCAGCATTCAGCTCTTCAAAACGGGCTCGGGTGATTGATGTATAGAAGTCGATACCTTCATAGAGGGAATCAATCCCAATACTGGGCTGGGTACTGGAAGAGAGGGTACGCTTTGCACGTTCACACGTAGTGTGGAGATGGTGAACAGCCCTCTTGTTCTCACTGATGTCCTTCTTGTGCTTTCACTTGAACTTGGCAATGAAATGGTTGACCATTCTGTTGTCAAAGTCCTCCCCACCCAAGTGGGTGTCCCCAGCTGTGGACTTGACCTCAAAGATGCCAACTTCAATGGTAAGAATGGAGACATCAAAGGTACCACCTCCAAGGTCAAAGATCAACACATTTCTCTCGGCACCAACCTTTTTGTCCAAGCCATAAGCAATAGCAGCAGCAGTTGGCCCATTGATGATTCGAAGCACATTGAGACCAGCAATGGTTCCAGCATCTTTGGTGGCCTGACGTTGGGAATCGTTGAAATAGGCTGGTACTGTGACCACAGCATTTGTGACGGTCTTCCCAAGGTAAGCTTCAGCAATTTCTTTCATCTTGGTCAAGACCATAGAAGATACTTCCTCTGGATAGAAACTTTTGGTCTCCCCTTTGTACTCCACTTGGACCTTTGGCTTGCCTGCATCATTCACCATCATAAAAGGCCAATGCTTCATGTCTGATTGTACAACTGCATCATCAAATCTGTGACCAATCAGACGTTAGGCATCAAAAACTGTGTTGGTGGGGTTCATTGCAACTTGATTCTTTGCAGCATCACCGATTAAACGTTCTGTGTAGGTGAAGGCCACATAGCTTGGGGTGGTCCTGTTTCCTTGGTCATTAGCAATGATCTCCACTTTCCCATGTTGGAAGACTCCCACGCAGGAGTAAGTGGTGCCAAGATCAATGCCAACTGCGGGTCCCTTCGACATGGTTGCTGGGGAGTCAGGGGAGGTCGTAGCTGACCACTGTGGAGAGAGAAGGGCTGCTGCTGCGCTGAGTAGCCTGTGTAGCATTTCTGATGATCCCAAACTTCTCCCTGAAACAAATGTCCATTTTTTTAACATCAGTATTCTTCTGGTGATGCTATGTGACTACAAAACATAGAATATCACAGTCTTTGCATTCTTTAAAGGCAGTTAGGTTGCACAGTGGTTAGTGTTGAACTTGGATCAGGAAACCCTGGGTTTAAATCCTACTTAAGACTGACACATACTAACTACATGACCCTGGAAAATCATTTAATCTCTCTGTACCTTTTTTCAATCATTTTTCAGTCATGTCTAACTGTGCATGGCTCCATTTGGGATTTTCCTGGCAGAATGAATGGTTTGCCATTTGCTTTTTCAACTCATTTTACAGGTTAGGAAACTGACACAAATAGGGTTAAGTGACTTGCTCAAGGTCACACAGCTAGTAGGTATCTGAGGCCAGATATGAACTCAGATGACTCTTCCTAACCCTAGTACCAGCACTCTATCCATTGAACCACCTAGCTACCCCTAAAGTACCCTCTGCACCTTAGTTTCCTCGTTTGTAAAATGAAGATAATTATAGCACCCACTTCACAGTGTTCTTGTATCAAGAGAAAAGATGTGTGAAGAGCTTTGCAAAATCTCATAGCACTATATAAATGCTATGCAGAATTCAACTTGTAAGTGACCCAAAAGGGAATGGAGAATGGAGGCAAGGATAGGAACTGAATAGGATGCAATATATTAGTAACAAAGATTTGTTTAGGAGAAGTGGATGTAAAAGATACCATCAAAGAAATTGTAGTTGGAAAAGGAATTAGGCTGGTCATGCAGAGAGAATGAGGAATACCCAATGGTCACTTTTGTATTCTATTCCTCTCCATGCAATGTCAAGAGAGCTAAATAAAGGAAGGCATCCAGTTTATTGAGTGGAACCCATATGGAAGATTTCTAAGAGTACAAGGATAAGAGAGATGCACAAGCTGAAAACATGTAGATAGATTGCAGTCTATGTCATTGGAGGAAGTACTTGCATTAATGAGATTACAAGTCCATCATATATTGAAGTCTTGTATACGTCATGTCTCATGCCATCCTGTAGACTACTTATGTCTATCATGTGTCATTTCATTGCTTTTTGGACCACTAATTTTTTCATTCTTTTAAGTTCATAGTCTTAGTCTTTGATAATTTGTAGTCATATGGCAGCACTAAAAGAATAGTGATCTAAAAAATGTTTCTTTTAGCAACAAAAAAATCATAAGGAATCATTGAAATCATAATTTTTGAAACTTTTTCAATTCTGAGTATCACTCATTTCTCACCTGTAGTGCCTAGTCAAAACATGCATTGATGAACTAACATAGTTTGCCTGTTCAACTGCATGTCATAATCTGGGTAATAAACAGTTTTTATTCACTTTGTTTTTCCTGTATGGATGCTAGACTAAGCTCCCCTCCAATTGTAGATTCTATGATCCTATGAAGAGATTTTATATCACTTTGAGAATGATCTATAGTGTTCTGGGGTTTATTTCCATCAGCACAATGTAATCCTAAAAAAAAGAATAGCTGTAGAACTCTCTTCTGTTTGGACTTTCTAGAAGACCCTGCTCCATGATATCAAAGAACATTTTTGTTGTTCATAAATGAAAGCATATGAAAGAACAACATGCTTGTCTTTAATGGTTTTAATTTGATTTTATAAATGTGAGAATATTTGCAGATGACATATGAGTAAATTATCTATGACCAGTTTTGTCACTTAATCCATAAACAAGGCCTACAGCATTACTTATATCTTAAAAACTGCAGTTATAAACTTCCTATTTTCATTAAAGCTACATTATATATAAAATATAAGAATTATAGATTTAAGACCTTTAAACAAATAGGGATCAACTGTAGGAAAAATATATTTGTTTACATCTTTTTTAGTATATAATAACCAAGATTAAGAAAATAATACTGCCCTCCCCCCAATACCCCAAGATGCCTTTGTTTCTAAAGGACCAATAAGTAAGAGGTTCTGAGATAGTAGAGTAGAAAGAGTGCCAGACAGAGTTAGGAGAGCCAAGTTCAAATCTTGACAGTCACTTATCAGCTATACTACTTTTATACCTTAAAGGACTATAGAAATGTAAGTTGTTACTAACTTCTTAAGGCTTCATCTAATTAAGGTTTATTGTAGGAAGTGATATGTATAGTTAGTTCATTAAGTAGTGAATTTTGTATCATATACATCTAAGCTTGATAATTCTGTGGAGATTTTGACCATCTACTTTGTCTAAATTCATTCTGGTTAACTGTGGGTATGTAGAGATGCCCTTAGTTGAAAATATATACGTATATCAGTTATGAGTCAATATTCTTTACATTTAAGTACACGATGATTTCCTTTGCAGTAGCAAAATCAAACGATAATTATTTCCAAATTGCAATGATTACTTTACACACACACACACACACACTGACATGCAACAGTTAGAAAACCATCTCTTAACTGATAGGTACTTCCTTGGAAATGTATCATATTGAGTAGGAAAGAATAGGAAGTTACATTTCTTTTTTTTTTTTTTAAAGCAATCGGGGTTAAGTAACTTGCTCAAGGTTACACGGCCAGGTGTTTCTGGGTGGGTGCTAAGTGTCCGAGCCCGGAATTCGATCTCCAGGTCTTCTCAACACTGGAGCCGGTGCTCTTACTTGCTGTGCTACCTGGCCGCCCCAGGAAGTTACATTTCTAATGTTAAAATGCTTTGTAAACTTTAAAGCTCTGTAAAAATATTTTTTATCAACTAAATATTTAAAATAAATTGAAATTAAGAGAAACCCCTAGAGCATGTATAACAGAAAAGATCTGGCAGGTGTACATTGATGAGATCAAATGAAGCTACATAAATACCTACAGTAGTTTCTAAAAGAAAACTTTGGGCTACTAATGATTTGGGGGGAGTATTTTCAATAAAATAAGATAGAAAAAGGTCAAATTGAAGAAAATTCAAAAGAGAGTTAGGATAGTGGTTCCCAAAGTTCATTCTGAGATTTTCCCTATAGCCAACATAACTTCCCCCCTGGCATTAAAAAGCCTAGAAGCCATATAGAAGTTCCCATGACCTTATAGGTAGAATAATGGAGTTCCTAGAAGAAGTCTTATAGCAGAGGTACTTAAACTTTTGTTTGCATCACGGACCCATTTGGAATCTGATGAAACCTTTCTCAGTACAATATTGTTTGTTTATTTTTTTATTCATAATTTAAGGAAATGCTAAATTTAAATTATAGGTTAGTGAAAATAAAGCTGTGTTTTTTTTCTCCTCTTAAATTCACAGATCCATTTGGTGGGGGACTTGGAAATCATGTTAAAAACCCTTATCTTTAAGTCTCTCTGAGAAATAATTCAGGGTGACATCTTCTAAGATAATATATTTAAAGTATTTAGCATAGTGCCTAGAACACAATAGGTGCTTAATAAAAACTTATTCCCTCCCTTCCCTTCCCCTAGTCCCTCTTCCTTGGCTTCATTAGTGATCATTATGGAGTTAGCACTAAATAGCCAACCACTATTATTCTCTCTCTGCCCCTAGAAAAGGGCAAAACTTTTAAAATTTTACTTCCATTAATTTATTCAACAAATATTTGTTGGGAAAATATTATGTGTAGAGCATTGTACTCTTGCCCATAGACTAACACTATTTAGGACAGATAGATATAATTCTAGCCTGGTGCCTCCTCTCTGAGGAGAACAGAGCCGACAGCTTTTTCACTCCAGTCTTCTACTCCTTGTCAGGAAACAGTCTCCCTTGGAGAGGGGTGGGCAGAGTAGACTCTAGAGATATCTATACATGCTTCCCTGCAAATAACATCTAGACAGACTCATGGGGAAACATAAAATCTACATGGGAAAAATGCAAATCCCTTATACAAATAACTATGATATAAAAGGAATATTAGTATAAGAGAGGCACAAAACCTAAATGTATGCCCTTTGTGGGCATTGTGCCTGTTGCTATAGGTGTCTCAGTTTGCAGAAGACATTTTGCCCTTTGCAATTGTCATCATAACATCCTTCAAAACTAATAATATACAAATAAAGTAAGCACTAACTGTATTAGTGAAAGCATTTGAAAGGGACATTCATTCATTCATTGTACTGAATCTTTTATTAATCCATAACTACTTTGGTGCAGTACTCCAAATATCTTGCCATGTGATGCAAGGAGTGCACTCTCCCAAATGGACTATCTCCAAAATACAGTGCAAGAAACGAAGCAGCTATGCATTCCCCTTCTTGCTAGGGAATAAGGACAAAGAGAAACTGGGTCACTTTGCTTCTACTTTGTTCCCTTGTGCTTTGTGAAAGCACTCATAAATCAGACCATTAGTTATTTTGAAGCTCATGCTTGGTAGGGAGAAAGATTGTAGAATGAGTTCATTGATTGCATTAGCTCTTTCATGATTTATGCACAGTATTGTTTATAGTAATTTCTAAAGTCGAATTTTAGAGTAGAGAATGAATGGGATTCTGCTTTGCCCCTCTGCCTTTAAAAAAAAAACAAACGGCAAAGCTTTAGCCAAAGGAAGAGAATAAATAGATCTGTTTTAATTCGTCAACTTAGGACCAAAGAAGCATTCTTTCTATACCATAGCAAGGCCACATGACTTTTCTTTCATTAAAAATGAACATTTGGGTTAAATCACAGTGGTCCATTTTAAAGAGCTCTAATTAAGTGACTTTGGTAAATGATTTTGAACCTCAGTTTCCTCATCTGAAAAATGAGGGGGTCAGACTATTCTAGCTCCAAAACTCTGGATTGTGATATTATGTGGCATTAAGTGAGTAATATATTAAATGGGGGAAAAACTGCCTCCCTATAACCTTTGGTATTTTATTAAGTTTTAATACAAGAATTCAATGATAATATGCTCTCAAGTCTGTGAGAACTCATCAATATGGATGTTCCTTCCAATCATGCAAATAATCTATCTGTTCCTGCCCATCCTGTGCAACCATTGTCTGTGTCCACTTGTAAATCTGTCATGGGGGTCCACTCAACATGCCATTCTCTTGACATTGCAAGGATTCCAATGTAGCACGTAGCTTGTCCTTTAATGTTCCCTCACTTTTTTTTATATGACTGGCCCATCTTTGTACTTTACTAGAATTATAATAGATAGAAAATAGAAATTCACTAATTATAATTCAGTTTCTAGGCAATCTGCTTGGATAAACAATACTCTAAGACCTATGTTAATATGTCATGACAGATTTGCTAAAAGCAGGCATTGAAATGTAGCACTGTGTTAACTATGGAATGCAAAGTCACAACTCATAAGATAGGAAAAAAATAACGGAATGCAATATTTTCCATGGTTGTACCTAACACTACTAAATTTTCAAGACCTAGTATAGCTAGGACACTGATTTCTTCCCAACTGTTCTGTTTATATATTACAGGCTTGATTTACAAGGGTAAAGCTTATCACAATTTTTTTTTTTTTACCCTTTGTCAGTATGAGCCGAGTATATATTTAGCTCGGAACAGCAGCCAGTTTGCATGACTTTTTAGAAGTACATCCTTAGCACAGACATAACTTAAAACTTCTTTGGGGAAGAAAGAAGCTTAACTTTAGCACAAATTCTTTAATTGTTTTCTTATTTTGAATACTTTTCATATAAGACCTCAGGGTAAAATGTGAGCCATCCACCCACTGTTTGCTCAACTTACCATTAAAAGGGGGAAAAAAAGTAAAACTCAGACAATTTTTTTATTTTAGAATTTAATAATTCACAATTAGATTGACATATTAATCTATTAAATCTAGCAAATAGCTCAATTTTGGAAATTAACATGTTCTAGGTTATTTTGTTAATTATGAAACAGCTATAATTTATTGTATGTTATAGAATCACAGAATTGCAGAATCTTTTGGAGTTGAAAAGTGACTTCAGTGATCCTCTAATCCAATCCACACATGAAAGGATTCCAAATTATAGCAGACCCTATCATTTTAATTACTAGAAAATTTTCCTTATATAATGTGATTGAAATCTGCCTCTGTATCTTTCAATCTTCTCCTATGCTCTAAGGACAATCAATCAATCAATATTTATTACTTTAAACAAATATATACAGGGCAAACTATATACAGGATAAATAGCAAATATTTAACAGAGGGAAGACACTAGAATTAAGAGGTGTTGGGAAAGGCTTCTTGTAAAAGTTAGGATTTTAGTTGGGACTTAAAGGAAGCCAGAGAAGTAAGTAGGTGGAGTTGAGTACAGAGGGCATTCCAGACATGGGAGACAGCCAGAGAAAATGCATAGAGAGAGACAAGTGTCTTGTTCTTGGAACAGCTAGGAGACCAGTTTCACTGGATGTAAGAGTTATGTGGCAAGTGTTAGAAAACTGAAAAGGTCAGAGTGGGGTAGGTTCTGAAGGGCTTCATAATCAGAGCATTTTGTATTTTATCCTGGAGGTCATAGGGAGATAGATGCTGGAGCTTACTGAGTAGAGTGTGACATGATCAGACCTGTACTTTAGGAAAATTATGCTGGTGACTGAATGGAGGATAGATTAGAGTGGGGAGAGACCTGAAGCAGGGAGATACATCAGCAGGCTATTATAGTATTCCATGCATGAGGTTTTGAGGGCCTGCACTAGAGTGGTTGAAGAGAAAAGAACAGAATAATTCTATCCTCTTATGACAATCCTTCAAATACTTGAAGACAGTGATTGTGTCCTGCACACCCTAAATCTTCTTCAGACTAAACATCCTACGTTCCTTCAACTGATCTCTATTCATCTCCAATCATCTCACATTATAATTGTACTCATCTGTATATTTTTCAGCTTATCATTTTTTTTTCTAAAATCTAGGCAGCTAGGTAGTACAGTGGTTGGACCTCTGAACTTGGAATCAGAAAGACATGAGTTTAGATCTCATAGTAGATACATTCCAGCTGTGTGACCTTGAGCAAGTCACTTAACCTTTGTCTGCCTCAATTTCATCTGTAAAACAGGAACAGTAAAAGAACCTAGCTCCCAAGTTTGTTATGGGGAATAAATACAATAATAATAATAAATAAATAATATAAATAGATAAATAAATAACAATATTTTGTAAAGAAATTTTGTAAACCTTAAAACACTTTATAAATGCTAGCTATTATTAGTGCCCAGAATTGGTCATAAATGCTGGCCTGATCAAACTAAACCACATTGGCACTATAGTTTTGCTCATTTTCTCTCCAGGTCTTAATACAGCTTGGGATTCTAGTAACTTTTTGGCTTCTAAATAATGATGTTCACTTACTCTTTCTTTTTTAAAGCAATTGGGGTTAGGTAACTTGCTGAAGTTTACATGGCCAAGTTATTTTTTGTGTGGGTGCCAAGTATTTGAGGCTGGAACCGATCCTGGGTCTCCTGATTCCGGGGCCACCTGGCTGCCCCTGTTCATTTACTTTTGAACTGTTTTCTAGCCCAACTTTCTCCAGCCAGTATTCATACAGTTGATTGTTTTAGCAAGTGAAAGCTAGAGGAGGCAAAGCCCTTTTCAGACTTTGACCTCATCTGCTTATAAAAGTACCAGAAAAAAACTGAATTAGTATCAGAAACTATGACCTGACTTTTTTGTTTGGTAGTTTTTCACTCTTGTGATGCCATTTGGGGTTTTCTTGGCAAAGATACTGTAAGAGTTTTCTATTACCTTCTCCAGCTCATTTTATAGATGAGGAAACCGAGGCAGGGTGAAGTGACTTATCCAGGGTCACACAGCTGGCAAGTGTCTGAGGCCAGATTAGTTTTCACTTAGGTTAAAAAAATCAGCTGCATGAATACTGCCTAGAGAAAGCTGGGCTAGAAAGCAGTTCAAGAAAAAGATCTGAAGATTTGTAGACTGAAAGTTTAGAATAAGTGATCATTATTTAGAAGCCAAAAACTAACAAGAACTCACAAAGATGAGTCTGGTGCTCTATCCACTGTGCCACCTGGCTGCCTCACCACCTGGCCCTGTGGGCTTATTCCTTTTCAACTCCACACATCTGCCTAGGAGAATGGAAGAAACTTAGGTTTGAAAAACCAAAGAACCTCAAATACCCTAAACTGTTTGGTAGTTATTGAACTGATAAATTTGTTTATGGTCCATTCTTCAAAGATATACATTTAAACTATACTAGTTACCTTAGTAAGTTAAGGTCTCAGACCTAAGATTCCAAGCCTGAGAACAAGGAGATGGGTTCCCAACTACCCCTCTCTCCCCACAGAACAAAAAACAGTCTGAGGGCACTAGCTAAATACCTTTGCTTTGAGCTAATTGTGTTCTCTGGCTGACTATTCAAGGTAAGCTTATCAGTAGGGGTTTATGAGTTATGATTTGCCATGCTACAGAATGATGAGGTACAGGCTCTGGAACCCCCTTGAGCTCTCCTTGAATCTTCCCACTAGAGGAGGCATTTGCATGAGGCCATAAGCCTTTCATTGTGGCTAAGCCCAAATCTTTGTTACTAGCCTAGCCCTCCTTTGTCCAGCAACTTCCCACCCTTGATTCTCCCAAAATATCTATTCCCAAATCTGTTACCCTTAAACTAGCCTAGCCCTCCTTTGTCTGTCATTTCCAGGTAGCCTCCAGCTACTTCCCACCCTTAATCTCTCCTTACTGAGTCTGACCTCATTTGACTCCTCCTGAAGAACTCCCATCCCCCAAAAAAACTCCTCCTCTAGACCACCCCTAGATTCTTCCCACAACCTTTCTGTACATAAGATCCATCTTGCCTTCAGGAGAAGGCCAGAGGATTAGCTGCTGCAGACTTACTCTGTGTCAGATGATTCTGGCCTTCTTGTCTAATGCAAGCATCACAGATACCAAGGGTCCTTAAAAGTCTATCCATTATGGCGAATCTTTAATAAACTTTGCTTTACTTTGGCTGAGCGAAGACTTGAGTTGAATTCATTTGGCAGGACCTGGTGTGTTGGTATTTTGGGGTCTTGAACAACCCTAACTGCACCATTTTATAGTTCCTTGACCTCAACATTTTTATGGTTCCCTGAGCTCAAGGGGGTTCCCAGAGCCTGTACCTCATTACAGACCACAACCTATCTTGAATGTTGAATAGTCATCTTCCAAGAAATAAATCATGTGAATTGAGGGAAAGGGATAATGTCCCTACGTGCTATGGAAGTAAACATATGTATATTTGTTACTATTAAATTTCATCTTACTACAATAAATCTGTTGAGGTCTTAATAGATTCTATCATCAAACATATTAGCTATTCCTCCCAGATTTTTTGCCATCTGCAAATTAGATACTATCACATCCAAGTCATTTATAAAAAAATTTAAATAGTACAGGTAAGAAAAATTCCTGGTCCCTCAGTGCTACAAGGCAATCTTTTTACATCTTCTTGATTAACTTACTACCCCTCTCATCATTACCAACCTTTTCATAACTCCTCAAACCTCCTATGGCTTCCCTTCTCTCCACCCTTTCAGCTGAAAACCTCACCTCATATTTTGCTGGAAAAATTGAGGTCATTTGCTGAGAGTTTCTCCTCCTCCTTTCTTCCTCATCTCACATCACCCACATGCCTTCTGCCACTATCACCTCCTTCTGTCTCACATGAAGAGGTAGTGATGAGGAATGAATAACCCTCGCCTTTTTCCCCAGATGAATTTGGGTGCCTACTTCTGGAGGGGCGGGAGAGGATGAGATTCAAATAGACTGATCCAGGAGAAATCCACTGTGGGAGAGGATGAGATTCAAATAGACTGATCCAGGAGAAATCCACTATCTCAAGTACCACTTAAAGCCACTTTAGGAGATAATGAGATTCAAGTAGATTGAACTTTAGCCCTTCTCTTTGTCCAGGCCAATACCTCTACCTGTACAAGTGAGCCAGTTCTCTCCAATCTCCTCCAGCAGATTACCCCTTTTGTCATCCCTCACTTCCTCATTAATCTTTAATTTCTCCCTTTGTACTGGTTTCTTCCTCACTGTCTAAAAAGATGACTATCTCCCTCATCTTTGAAAAACTTCATTCACTTGATCTGTACTTCCCTGTTAACTATTTTTGCAGTTTGGGGTGTTGGGAACCCCAAAATACAAGGATACAGGGCGAGTCTGCCTCAAAAGAATTTGACCACTCAAGCCTTCTTTCAGTCAAGGTGGCAAGGTTTATAGTGATACTAAAGAGGTTACCCATAAAGAGGGTTAGAGTTGCTCTGGAGATTCCAAAATACCAACACGCCAGGTCCTGCCAAATGAATGCGACTCAAGTCTTCTCTCAGCCAAAGAACAGTAAAGTTTATTAAAAGTTCGCTTTCATTAGACAGAGTAAGCCTGTGCTAGGTCATTCTATGGCACTCTCACTATTCTATGGTGCTCTCACAGACATGGAGACAAGATGGGGTCTTATATACTAAGGTTGTTGGAGGAATCTAGGGGTGGTCTAGAGGAGGAGTTTGGGGAGGGTCTTCAAGAGGAGTTAATGAGGTCAATGAGTGATTAAGGGTGGGAAGTTGCTGGAGGCTACCTAGAGACCACAGACAATGGTGGGCTAGACAAGTTCAAGTGTGGATTGATATTTTGATAGGCTCAAGGGTGGGAAGTCTAGTAACAGAGGTTTGGGCTCAGCCACAAAGTAAGGCTTATTGCCTCATGCAAATGCCTCATCAAATGAGATGATTTAATCAGAGCTCCAGGGGAGTGGTTCCCAGAGCCTGTACCTCAAAGACTCAAAGAGAGCTGAAGGGGGCTCCCAGAGCCCTACCTCATCAGAACCAGAATGGACAAGGACCTCTGATCCTTTGCATAGAACTTGGGGAAGGGGGTGGGAAGAGAAAGAACTTGTAACTCTCACTCTGGGGAAAGGAAAAAGAGTGAAGCCAAGAGACTGCTTCTTGAGAAAGTGGAGAGCAAAAGAGTAAAAACTAGGAAGTAACTCACAGATTATTTAGTAAAATAAAACCCTTTTCAGGGCAGCTAGTGGAACAGTGAATAGAGCACCGGCCCTGGAGTCAGGAGGACCTGAGTTCAAATTTGACCTCAGACACTTAACACTTACTAGCTGTGTGACCTTGGGCAAGTCACTTAACCCCAATTGCACTCCAAAAAGCAAAAAATTAAAAATAAACCCTTTTATGGTAGGATGAAGAAGCAGGCAAGAAGTTATGGGGAAAGTGATTTATCCAAGGTCAAACACATATTCAGAAGAGGTATTCACCAACCACAAGTGCTCTAAGGAATAATAACTGTGAATTAAGGTTTCCAAGGCCTTTTGAGTTTAGTATAATGGCTTGCTGAAGGCAATTTATACCAATGAAAGTTGATTGTTAAATTTTCAATGTGAGAATTTAAACCAAATCATCAAATGCTAACAATCAAGGCTTGATTTATTCTTTTGTTTATTGCTTAGATTTAAAAAAGTAAAAGATAAAACATTAGTAATATGGATTAAACTTAAAATATTCACTCTCTCTCATTACTTGCTTACCAATCAGAGTCTCTGGATTATAAAGCATATTCCCTGATATACCCCAAAATAATGGTTAGAATTACTGTGGAAACTCATAGCCCCAGTAAATATGATGCAAATTATATTTCACAAATTTCAAGATAACATGGATCAACTTATTTTTGTCAGAAAGCTCCATGCAGCAAAAATCTGACATCATAAGGTTTATAACTTGATTATTAGTCTTATCTTCTAACTCAATTGTACTTTAAAAGCAAAAAGCAACAAATAATTTTAGGTGATATTTTGCATATGATTGAGTTAAATTGATTCACTGCCCTTCAAATAAATTCAACAAATTGAAGGCCTTTGGTGTATCAGAGTCTTGCATTAGGTATTGAGGAAGTTACACATTTAAAGAACAAATGGTCTCTGCCTTCATTATCCCAGCTCCTAATTGTTTAGTAGAGGATATGAAATGTGCAAAAATCATAGTGTAAGTAAGGTGGATTTTAATGTGTATAAAGTGGTTTTTGTTATTATTTCTTAGAGTTCGGTTTCCCAGGATCCATAGCCATAAACAATCTCTTGTTCCCATGCATTAGATATGAGTTCTCACAGCTATGGTATAAAAAATCTCCACCATGCTTATGCAGCATTAAATAATGATAAATAATATAAATATCCACTGTGGCTGCACAGTGAGATACAGGGATGGGGTGAGGCTATTGCGGCCTTCTTTGTCTGTTGCCCCTATAAAACAGGTGGTCATTGGTCAGTGAATGGGGAACCTTAGGGTTGAGTACACAGATACTGTGTTCGGCCCCCATCAAGGCTTGTGGGGAATCTGTGTTTGCCTCAACTGGTCCCCACTGAGGCATGAGGGATTTACAGGATGCACAAGCAGTGCCTGTCTCGACTGACCCCATTGAGACATAGGGGTAGTTGCTCCCCCTTTTCGCCAGCCCTTGTGAGAAGGGTGATTAGGGAATGCTGTCAGAATTTGTGCTCCTATTATCAGCAATCCTCTTCTGAGAAAACTAGACTAGAATAAAATAAGATTATTAACCCCTTCTTAGTGTCTTTCCTGTCTGACCAGATCAAGAGTGAACCTGTGCTAGCAGCTCTCCTGTGTGCTGCGTTTATTCGTCTTACAAATAGTAATATTAAATAATACATATTAAGTGCATTCACTATTGTGAATTAAATAATATGAGAGATCTAAGGGAAAGAACACCTTATGCATACAGTTAGATTGGCAGCATTTAGTTGGAGGAAAAATGACATAGCAATTTATTTTCTTCATGTATTGATATCTGCCAAGATATGGGCTCCCAAAAATGAAAGTCAAATCCTTTTTGAGAGAGGCCAAGTATAGGTTAAATTGAATTTCAATCTCCTGTTACTTTAAGTATATGAACATATATAATTGTCCCTGAAAGTATCTTTCTAATGGAAGAATAAGAAAAAATAATGTTGCAATAATAAATCCCTAAGTCAGTAAGCAATTTCAAGAACATAAGGATGCAGATATCTAAGTGTCCCACTTACTATAAACACTGAGAAAACCTATATATATATAAATAAATGAGTATGTTGTTCTGGCAGAGGAGTCAAGGCAGACATAAAAAACGAGGAACATCAAAGCTAGATAATAGTTGACATTTATATAGTGTTTTAAGGCTGGTAAAGTGCTTTATATGCAATATCTTTTTTGTTGTTGTTACACTATGAGATTAATACTAAAGTTATTATCCCTGTTTTACAGTTGAGGAAATGGAGCCTTACTGAAGTTAAATGACCTACTCATAATCACATAATCTGGCTGTTTAGTGTGGGAAGTTCTGAATTTCAGATCCAGAACTCTCTACTATATTACTCTGAATCTCAGAGTTATTATCTTAACATTTGAGGCTTCATACATTCTATTTGAGACCAAATTTGATTTTGATCTCAGTGCAGAAGACAATATTGTAGATAACATGTTCTGTTATCAAGACAGTCCTGTCTCATCAGTAGACAGATGTAATTGCAATAGTACTAGGGTGTATACTGTAATGAAGAATTAACGTGTGTGTACACTTCATATTTTGATGATTCTGTCATTTAATCTCTATTGCTATTGATTTCACTGGCAGAGATCACAAAATCCCAATACCTTCTAAACTTGTGATTCTCGTCTATGTATTTTTTTGGGGGGGTGGATGGGGGAAAGACAGGCAATTGGGGTTAAGTGACTTGCCCAGGATCACACAGCTAGTAAGTGTCTGAGACTGGATTTGAACTCAGATCATCCTGACTTCCAGGCTGTGCTCTATCTATTGTGCCACCTAGCTGTCCCTCTAGCTATGGCTTTCAACAGTTCCTCTATAGGAGATGCATTTGACCATTTTGCACTATGATTCCAGTTTACCACTTTTTCCTCTCTGCTACTATTGTTACTCTGTCCTTCATATCAGAATTCCAGCAGCCATGCCTAGGAAGAGTTAATCTACTCAATTCTGAATTTAGGGACCATTCATGCTCATCTTCACACCAGCCATTTTCTGCCCTATTTCTCTGTCTACATATCTCCCTCTCATTCATTTCTTCCTCTCATTCTGATAAACACTATCAGATCAATACTACCATTGCTTCTGAAAAGGACATATTAAAACTTCTGACTAAGCTGCCTGAATAGAAGCAGACAACCTAGATCCAGTACTAAACCAAATAATTGTCAAGAAATCCAATGAAAGAAACTAAAGTGACTTTTTAAAACTTGGAACTGCACAGAAAGTCAGCCAGAAACCTATGGGGAATAACAAAGGGGACCACCTACAAGGTCAGCACCAACACTCAGGGAAATAAACTGGCAGTGTCTTCATGTGATTAGAGATGGGTTACAGTCACATGTGGCCTGCAAAAGCTCTGTATGCAGAGGCAGAAAGACCATAAGGATTTCCTCAAACAGAGTGACATCTATACTATACACATATTAAAATTATGTAATATTCTGTTAGAAATGACTATGTAATTAAAAATTTTCAAAAGCATGTTAAGCATTAATGTTAAGTGAGGTATAAAACAGGGAGGCATGTTTACCTTAAGTATTCACCAGCATTATAGAACCATTCTAAACCATTTTCAAAAAAAGATTCTTCATTCACAGATCACATTACACTAATTTCCTCAAAGCCCTAATGGTTCTTCAACCTTCAATGAAATGCACAATAATGCAAAGGTGATTGTTTTAATTATTAATAGTAGAAATTCAGGCACTAAGTATGAAAAATGCATATGCAACATTAAATGTTAATCCATAAATGTATGTGTAAGAGTGTGTCTATGTGTGCATGTAAGACAGAGAAACTGAGAGACAGAGAGAGACTCAGAATTGAATATAAGGCAATCCAGGAGGCTAACAGTAAGTACCTGCTATGTAACAGGCACTATGCTAAATGTTGGGAACACAGAAAAGGGCAAAAACAGGCCCTGGTAAAGGAGCTTATAGTCTAATAAGGGAGAGAATTAGTCCAGCAGTTTAGAATTCCAAATGTTAGACTATGCATTCCTTGGGGAAATCCTTTGAGACTACATTTCTTCTTACCAAGTCAAATGCTTTTTAAAAACCAATACACAGATAGAATGGGATCTTAAATTCTGTATACTTCTCATCCAGTTGTGTGATTTTGGTTAGGTGGTCAGCTGCAGAACAAAACCTTTCTTATGTACTCACTACAGATGCTCTAAAATATAAGGCTATACTATCTTATGTATGGAATCCTAATTTTAGGAATGAGGGTAAATGCTGAGATAAGGCCCTGTGTAATTCCTCCAACTCCAAATCTTAGGAAGAAAATGTTTGTAAATTCTTTCTCGGTTAAGCCCATTTTGTAGAAACTGTATCTTTACTTTCAGAAATTAGATCAGAGCATTCTGTAGGACTATGTTGAAAGTTCTTGAGCATACTGAATTCCCATATTTGGCATTACACTCTGATATGTATGATATAAATGCAAAAAGACTTGCATATACATAAATTCACATAGATTTATGTTTTTTTATTTCTTAAATGTTTGATAACATTTTTTCCCCCATTATATTCCTGAACTGTGTGAAAGGTCTTCCTAGTCCAGATAAGTTACAGATTTATAGATAAGTGACCTAATTACAAAGTCATGTGAGAAAGTTAATAAACTTGTAAGCCTCCTATAGGCTGTGAAAACCCCCCTTTTCACTCCCTCCATCAATTGGAATGCTCAAAAGCCCCAAAGCAACAGATAACAGATCTCTACCAGTTAAAATACTGGAAAATCCAAGATATGATTTCAGAGATAGCATGCCCAAAAAGGAGTATGAAGTAATAGAAATGGATAATTAATCTTGTGCTGCTGCTTCACCCTATAAACCTTACATGGATGGTGGTACTTGTATCACTATGTCAGAAATTAGCATCAGACCAGAAACTTTATAGGTGCAGCTGAAATGTGACCTTTTCCTGAAGGCACCCAAGAATGCCCTTAAGTTGCCTTGTTCCCTGCATTCATCATGACACTGAGTTCTGCTTGTCTGTGCCATATTCCTGAAGAAAAATTCTACATGGTATGTTAAGTTGTGTGTCCTTTTACTACTCCAGTACGGCTACAAGCTTAAGGTATAGCAATCTGAATAGTGAAAGATGAGTAGGAAAGATTGACCTCAAATCACTAACCCAAACTCCTATATCCCTTCAAATAACATAGTGAGAACTTAGTCAGTAGTCTAAATGTTTTGGTACCAACACTATGATCAACCAAGAGAAGAGATGATTATAAAAACACTAATATTTCTTTCATTTCACACTTTTGTGTTATTCTGGTATGTTTACAAATTTGACTCAGCTGAATTTCATTTAAACCTTGACAAGGCAATTTTCTCAGCTGCCTTTTTTTTCCCCTTTCAGTGAGGAAATTCTTTATTTAGAGCCATTCATTCAACAAATATTCATTATATACTGACTGTATATAGAGCACTACTGAGAGAAATGTGAAATTTATATCTCTCTCATTGTTCTCCTTAATATTTTTTTGGGGAAAAAAGTCTATAACTGAATGCTGCCCTTGGCTGCCATGTAGGGACTTTCTACTTATCAAGGAGATTTTTCATACACACACACACACACACACACACACGTATATCTATATGAGTGAGATAGTTTCTGGGCTCTTTTGCCTCCTTGTTGTGGTAACTGTTATGCCTCTGTTAAACTTCTCTAAGAAATGGTGATGAGGGTCTTTTTATTTTCCTCCCTTTTTTTGAAGTCAATGTGTTTAAATAGGTTAGGTTGGAGTTGTTTTAAGCACATGTAGTATTTTATCGTTTTTATCTTTCCTTCTAAGTTAGTATTTTCTTTCCTTTCCCTTCCCCTCTTTTTCTTTCCTTTTTCCTTACCTTTCCTTTCCTCTTTCTTTCCTACCTATCTTTCTTCCTGTCTACCTGCCAACCTATGAGAAGACTTTTAATATATTATAAACAGTGAACAAAGAATCAGGGAACTGGAAGAGAGCAGAGATAAGAAAGGGGAGAATTTGAGAGACTTCCTTCTTGACTAAAGACAATGGTTTAGAGGATATGAGAGCCCAGCCAAGGACCATGATTACAGGGGACCCTTAGTAGTTCTTAGAGAAAATGTTCTTCATTTTGTTATTCAATTTCTGGAAATTCTTTGTTAATGAATTGCTAGTTTTCACAGGGAATTCACTGTACTGTTTTATGGAGTCATTTTGCCTTGGCTTTGTCAGACACAATATTTACCATCTTCCTTACCTTCTCCTGGAATTAGTCAAAGCCTTTTGCCAAGTTTGATGATGTCTGGGCTGGGCTGGAGCCCACTGCCAAGAAGTACAGAAGGACAGCCAACACAGTGAAAGACAGAAATTGTTACATGATGGGGCTGGCAAGGACTAGAAGAGACTTGGAGCCAGGCAAGTGGGTTTGGGTGTGTTGGGTATTTACTTGCTTCTTTACTCTAACCAGGCAATGATGTGACTGAACACAGACAACAGATTCTGAAATAACTGTTCCTTCTGTACTGTAATTCCTAACTGTAATCAATCATTTGCCATTGATAGTTTCATTTGTCATGATGCCACTTGGTGTTTTTATATCCAGCACCTTGTGATTCTCTTTTTTGAAGAGAGTATATCAATGTATAGGAATAATCAGGTTTTTAAGAGGTATACAAACTTTTGACTTTTAAAATTTCTTAATCCTGAAAAATATTTTCCAATGTAATTTTTGCCATTCTCATTTATGATCATTTTCACATCAAAATCACAGACTCACAGAATTTTAGAGCCACAAGGGACTTCAATGTTCAACTAGGCCACACCCCAAAAGAACCCCTACTGTATTCATTCATTTTTAAGCTTATATTTATATCAACAAGGGACATTAGAGGTCATTTAGTGAAATTTTATTATGCATGAGGAAACTAAATAGAGGTTAAGTGACTTGTTCAAGGTCACACAGATAAGAAGTGGCAGAGATTTGGGATATGATCTGACTCCAGATTTATCTCTCTTCTATTTGACAAATGGTAGCTTGTTTGCTTGTGCTTATTGTAGTACTATAGTTCAAGATAATGGAATGCCATGTAGTGATGTTTGTTGTTGCCTTTGCACATGCAGTGAAACCAGCTCTGGCCTTTTATCATTCCCCTTTCCTAAGCTTGTGAAGTCTCTTTACATTTATTTGCAACTTTGTTGTCTTCTGATGTGATTTATTAATAATATCAACAGGGTTTAGTTTGTCTGTAGTATATGAACTTACTGGTAACAGTACAAAGTTCTCTGACAGATAAATGAATGCAAATGGTCTAAAAATAGTGTGAGTCTGTTCTGTTTCCCACCTTTTCTATCACTGCCATGGTGGAAGTAAAACTAAACACATTTTTGGTGATGATTCTCTGTGTATTTAGTGTTAGGAGACTAGTGAGGTTTATGTTGGTCAGAAGTCAGCAAAAAAAAAAAGTCAGTAAATTTAATAATAAATGTAGACATGCATGATAAAAGGTAGAGAAAGAGGTAGATGGTCCTGCAGATTCCACCCAGTCCTTTTATTTTTTCCCCTAGATATGTTTGATGCCAGTCAGGGAACGTTGTAGGAACAATTACTATGGGGTTTTGTTGGGTGGAGAAGGTGTTGAAATAGGGTTTGGGGATAGAGGCTGATAATTAAGGATTTAATAGTTCAACAGAATTTTGTAACTCCAAATAAGATAGTTACCTGGTGCTAAGGACCCAGAATCAGCAGGCATCAAGAGTAAAGGGGTTAAATGAAGAAATTTAATTTTCTTCTCTTCCACTTTGCAGGCTTTTTCTTTTTTCTTATGCGCAGTCTAGCTTGATGTAGGAGCTCTTGGCTTTTGGCTATGCACTAAAGGAATACTAAACTCCCTTTCCAAAAAGAGGATTATTGGTCATTTCATTCCAACCAATAGTGGCAGAGAGCAGTTAATAATCATGAAACTAGTGCAGATGACTAGAAGAGAGTGGAGTCACCACGCCCAGTAAAGACGATGTAACAGGAAGTAGAGATGCGATTCCTAACCTAGATGATGTGTTAGTAAAGGACATTATTAGCTCTGGATTGTCAAAGGTCTGAGTTACCTTTAGCATACATATATGCTGGAGACATGTGTTCATATATGTGTATCCTCTATGTGTGCACTTTGGCCACATATATGTTTTTATATAACATTCTCAGGCCTCATGTACTCCCTTACACATGTATTTATACTATCTTTTCTCTGATCTCATAGGTCTTCTTTATGTAAATCTTTCCCCATCCTACAGGAAGAAACATACATGCTCAGATTGGGTTAGATCTTTCTTTTACTCACTTTTCTAAATTATTTTAATTTAATTCATTTTGCTTAGTACTTAGTTGTCCTTTCTGACTAGTTGGCAAAAGTAAACACATCTGTGGGTTCTTGTGAACTATGGTTTTGAATGGGTACTGACCACAGAATACTTCAAACCTGGGATTAATTCTAAAGGCCAACATGTGAAGGGAGTCCTGGGTGTTACATTTACTGGACTGGACTTTGGACAGTACATACTTATTAAGTCACAGCCTGTACTTAGAGTTCTTCCAATCTGGTGGGAACTGCCAGGGCTTTTGTTATACTAGGATAGACTTTCAGACCCTGGAGTAAACTCCATGTCTTGAGGACTCAGTGAAGTAAGACTTTTTGTCTTATCACATATACACAGATATCCATATATCTGAGCATATACATATGTATTTACATGTATATGTGTATATTGTATATATTGTACAAATATGTAGTTCTTGATGGGCAAATTCAATAGAATGTCCATTCAATTGCACACCTTAATTTAAGTAATAAATATTCTTTATCCTCTTAATTTTTTTTCACTAGGGATCACTAGTACAATCTTTTTTGGGTGATAGTAGATCTCACTGAGGAAATCCTGTAGAAATGAAGGCCTTAGTGCAATGAGGATAATGCATCATACAAAGGTGCCTTTCTAGAAACTCTCTGTTGAGAGGGAGTCCCTTATCTATTTGGACTTTGAGCAAGAGTCTCCATGATACCGGCAATATTTCTGGCAAGCATAGGCGCTTAGTATTACTTTGATTTGAATTTCTATTATTTAATTAGTGATTTGGAGAATTCTTTCTTATGATAATTAATAGTTTTCAGTCTTTTGAAAACTTTTCATATTTGTATGAACTTGTATATTGGGAGGATAATTTTTTGATATATAGGTACATGTATAACATATACATAAATTGTCTATATGTTTTATATACCAAACCCTTAATTTGATGCAAATGTTCCCCATTTAACATCTTCTATTCTTAACCTAGGTATATTAATTTCCACAACACCTTTCAATTAGGCTTCTTTCCCAACCACTCTACTGAAACTTCTTTAAGTTCACCAATGACTACCTCATCCCATACCTCATAATTCAATTTCTCTACTCCTCCAAGATTGATGAGTGAAAAAAATTACAAAATTTGGATTATTCACTTTAAATTAATGATACATAATCTCAACTGGGCCCTTGGTACTGTTCAGTAATCCCTGTACTTTATCCTTGACTCATTCTCCACAATGAACACTCAAACTTTCTTCCCTCACAACCAACTAGTAGTTAGAGAACACCTGCTTTATATGCTATATTTTTTAACTTGATTTAGTTTGATACATATAACTATAAATTATGAAATGCCAGAATTCCAGAAGAATAAAAACTGCATATGAACTAATGAGCAATTAAAAGACACATGGTGAGTGTAAGTTGGCTAAAACATCTATATTACCAAGGATGACTTTGAGTTCTGGACCAGGCCTGATCCAGGCTGGTTTAGTAGTTCAGACTTAGGATCAGAATGAAATGAGACACTAGTAGATCAGATAACATTTAACAAAAGAAGTTTATTCAACAAATTCTCTGTTTTCTTTCTACCGTGAGATGAAATTTTGATACTAAGTTTTTAGATATCGGCTTGCTACACAGATCCTCAAGTATTCATGGAAAGTATACTCAGCAAAGATACAGTGTTCATTTGGCTGACTTTAGCTCCCTTTACCACCACATTTGCTGTGATAGGGCACTTAGTCAGAAGTGTGTGTTGACTTACATGGCAGCAGGATATCTGTCAAACTTCAGGTACACTGACTACTTGTGTACTGGGTTATATGTTTAGGAAGACTGATAAGCTACATCTGTGGTTTGAATCTTAGTTTCTTAGACCAATTCAGACTCCAAGATCATTTCCTTGCCTTGTTAGAGAAAAATTAGCTTATGTGTCAGGGACGTTCCTATCTTACATCCATGACTCCCGAACAGATCAACAGTAGATGTTGCTTCAATCACAACTTGTGAGTGAGAATTGAATAATAATAATGATGATGATGATAATATTAGCTAATATTTTTATAGCACCGTGTGCCAGTGCTGGTTTAAATCCTTTACAATTATTATACTGTTTTATCCTTAAAACAAACCTTATTACCCCCATTTGATAAACAAGAAGAGGTTAAATGACTTGCCCAAGGTCACACAGCTAGTGAAGTGTCTGGGATCATATTTGAATTCAGCTCTTCCTGACCCCAGCCCTGGCACTCTATTCACTGCACCATCTGCTGCCTCCAATGTGGCAGAAAATATATCACTAAAAATATGTATGCCAGGAAAAGGAGGAAAGCAAGAATGAAGACAAGAAATGGACTGCTCATATGTTACTCAAGTATCCATAAATTATTAAAAGAACTCAGGGAAGGTCTTCAATATGTTGAATAAAGCCTCTGTGGAAGATTTATAGAAAGATGAACAAGGTATAGATGAGAAGGTATGGATGGGTTGCAACTGGTATCATTGGAGAGAATATCTGTGCCAATTAAATCATAAGATCATTGAAATATTGAGCCATACATACTATATTTGTATATGAGTTTGGTGAATTTAAATAGAATTTGTTTTGTCTGTATCTATATCATCCAAAGTTATATCTATATCTATATCATTTGTCATTTGTCCAAAGATCTTAAAGTATTATGAGATACTTAATGGTATTTTATGACAAACTATTTCACTTTGAATTACCTAAGTATCTTTATGTAAGGTCACTTGCAATATATTAACTGTATTAGCAAATTAGTTTAATTCAGTATTAATATTGTACAAGTTGTTAACATTTTATTGCTAATAATTTTCAAAGACAGTTTTAATTAATAAGCACTTAATATAAGATCCAAATTATGAAGCCCATATTTGAATTGTAATGTTTCCATGTTTAAATTAGTTTTGGATGCACATTGATGGGTTCTAGAAAGGAGTATAAAATTGATTTAAGATTACATATGTGATGATAGATTTAGAGAATATCTTTGAACTCTGAAAAAATAAATGCCCTTAAAATTACTCATAAAATTTGAAACTATCCCTGTGGATGATGATTGATGATGATAATGGTTCCCATTTTACAAAGAATATACAGAGATATCATCCATAGTCTTACCATAAGTCATCAGTACTGACTCCTGGAATTGCCTCCTTCAGTATCCCTGCCGTTCCTGATATAATTTTATAGCACTTCAATTGAAGTTTTCCTAATGATTATTTCAAGTCTCTTATGGAGACAGAGAAGATCCCTGGGTATTCATAGCTAACTCACTCCTGTGTTTAGGAAGCCTAGCCTGTTTATTCTTTATCTGAAATAATTACTATCAAGTGTTGAAAGAGTCGCAGTCTCTAGGAACTAGTCTATCCAAGTTACTGACTGCATTCTAGAAATAATGATGAGATCAAACTGTCCACTGTAGTTGATAGTTGCGGGTTATGTATAGATATACATGCTCCTTTGATCTTATGGTCCCTTCCTCCTACTGAGTCATTTAAAATTCACAGATTGTTGGAACTGGAAGGAAATTTAGAGATTTTAATCCAGTGCCCTTCCTCATTTTACAGATGACCTCATTTACAGAGACCCAGAGAGAAAGAGAGGTCAAGGAACAAGCCTGGTGATGTAATAGTTGCTTAACCTTTTGTGGTAATTGTAGCATCTCAGAAACTGGAAAGGTTCTCAGAGGATGTCTTATCCCAACTCTATATGAATCACAAATTCTCTCTATAATGTTCCCAATAATTAATCATTCAGTCTCTATTTGAAGACCTAGAGTGATAGAGAACTCAGGCAACCCATTCCATTTTTTTGATAGCTCTAATTGTTAAGAAATTATAGTTATAGTTTATTTAAAATTTCGGAGGTGAAACAAAATAGAATACAAAAGGAGATGATGAGGTCAGTGAAATGTGGGAGACGTGTTGGGAAGGTGTACCCCAAAGGAGCTGGTTGTATAAGAGGAAGAAGGGTGAGTGGCCAGAGACAATGCAGAACTCCAAAAGTCTGAAATTAAGCCAAGAGTTAATTTGTTGAGTACAGAGAGAAGGCAAGTTCAGAATCAGAAAAATTCAGAACTGAGGTCAGGGTATGGTAAGGAGGTATTACAATCAGTTTTCAAGGGGTAAAAAAATGTTGGAGCCATTCACAGGGACAGAGGAAGACTTACTTCCTTCTTTAAAAAATTAATATTAGGGGCGGCCAGGTGGCTCAGCGAGTAAGAGCACCAGCTCCAGTGTTGGGATGACCTGGAGATCGAATCCCGGGCTCAGACACTCAGCACCACACCCAGAAATAACTGGCCGTTTAACCTTGAGCAAGTTACTTAACACCGATTGCTTAAAAAAAAATTAATATTATATTCCCCCCTAATTACATGTAAAAACAATTTTTGACATTCATTTAAAAATATTTTTTAATTCCAAATTCTCTCCCTCTCTCCCCTCCCCCCATCATTGAGAAGTCAATTTTAAATAGGTTATATGTGTACAGTCATGTAGAACATATTTCCATGTTTTGACTTTCTTCTTTTTAAATTGTAGTCATCCAAAAGTCACAGCCATTTGGGGCTTAAAGGGTCCTTGTTCTGCAGAACCACATGTCTCTGAGTGTTAATTTCATCTGCACATTAGTCTTTTTCAGTACATAAACACTAGCAGAAGATAGACTATCCATTTGTCAAAAAGAAAGTGGTGGTATTTTATGGGTTATATCCCATCTAAGTACATTATTTTCATATTGAATAAAGCATTAACTAATAATATAAAAGACAATTCTATTTTTGCTATTTAAATAACAAAGGAATAATGACTTATGTAATCATATTCCAAAGCCCTGAATATGATACTTATCTTGCCCTAAAAGTTATCTTTATGTTCTAGAATTAATTTTACTCTTTTCTGTTCCTTAGCTGCTAGGGAGCGACTTAGAGAGCAGTCTGGTATAGTCACAAAACTTTTCACAAGAATGAAATAATGGATATATAATTATAATTCTGATAGTTTTCTTTTTCCTGAGCATGCATGACAAATAAATAAATTTATGGCTACATGAGAGAATTAGAGCTTCAAGGAGCTAAAACACTGTATATTCATTGAATAGCACTTGATATTTCTGTGAGAAAACAAAACACTCCTAAATACTGAGAAAAGCAAACTGTGGAATACAGTGGCAAATTCCTTCATAGCAGTTTCTAGCACCAGACTGAAGTGTGAAAGGAAAAAGGGTTGAAGCATGGAGGAAGGGAAATGATAACACTTGGAAAAATACAAATTCTCTGTTTTCTTTCTACCCTGAGATGAAATTTTGATACTAAGTTTTTAGATATCGGCTTGCTACACAGATCCTCAAGTAGGCTGAAAATGTAAAGAAATATTGGATTAGATTCAGGACTTAGAGATATGGCCTGTTCCATAATATATTACACAATATTCCACAAACTTTTTAGTTTGGAACAAAGAGCTCCTCCAAGACTCAAAGTATTGAAAAATCTTTCCCCAAAATATGGCAGCATTTCAATCAAAGCAGTTACTTAATAACTGCTATGTGTTTACTGTGTGCCAAGCACCATGCTTGGGATACAAAGGTTATCCTAAGGGGTACAAAGATAGAAGTAAAATTGTCTGCCCTCAAAGAGCTTACATTCTGTTGGGGGAGACATCTTTTACGTATGTGCACATATACAAAATAAATACAAGGTGATTTTAAGGGGAGGATACTAGCAGCTGGAGGTATCAGCAAAGGTCTCATGTGGAAGGGGGTACATTAAAGGGAACAGAGAAAGCCTTATAGCAGTAGGATTTTAGCTGAGGTGTGAAGGAAGCCATAGATGAGGAGGGAAAGTATTCCATTCATGGGAGACAACCAATAAAAATGCCTGGTGTCTGGAGATTGAATGTTGTGTTAGAGAAATGGCAAAGAGGCTAGCGTTCACTGGATCACAAAGTATATGAAGTCATAGAGGCAGTTAGGTAGTGCAGTAGAGAGAGTGCTGGGCCTGGAGTCAGGACAGACCTGAGTTCAAATATGGCCTCAGAAACTTACTAGCTTTAATGTGACTACTTGTGTGATCCTGGAAAAAGAGAACTTAACCTCTGTTTGACTCAATTTCTTTGTAAAATGGGGGTAATAATTGCATCTACTTTCCCTGGCTATTACAAGAGTAAGATGAGAATATTTGGAAAGTTCTTAGTATAATGCTTGGCACATAGTAGGTACTTAATAAATTCTTGGGGTTTTTTCCCCTTCCTTTGCAGAATAGATATAAAAAACTGGAAAGGCAAGAAGGAGCTGTGAAGATTATTCAGGACCTTGAAAGCCTAACAGAGGATTTGATATTTGGTCCTGGAAGTAATAAGGGGCCAATGGATTTATTGTAAAGTGGATGACATGGTCAGTCCTATGCTTTAGGAAGATCAGTTTGACAGCTGAATGGAGAAAGGATTGTAATGGAGAGAGACTTGAGGCAGGGAGACTGAGAAAAAGCCCGTTCTAATAGTCCTGGAATGAAATAATGAGGGCCTGCACTAGGGTGGTAGCAGTATAAGAGGAAAAAGGGGGGCATATGTGAAATGTTACAAAAGTGAAATTGATAATACTTGCCAACATATTGTATATGACATGTAAGAAAAAGTGAGGAGCTGAGGAAAACATCCTAGTTATCTGGATCACTGGGAGGATAGTGGTACCTCTGAAATAATAGGTAAGTTCAGAAGAGGTGAAGATTTGGGGGAAAGACAAAAGAGTTCAATTTTGGTCATGTTGGCTTTAAGATGTACATGACACATCCAGTTCAAGATATCTAATAGGCTATTGCAGATGTGAGTATGGAGATCAAAAGACAGGTTTAGGGCTAGATGAGTAGATTAGAGAATCATGAGGATGAAGTTGATAATTGAATCCATGGGAGGTAATGAGATCACTAAATGAGTGATATAGAGGGAGAAGAGAAGAGGGCCAAGGACAAGGTCCTGGGGGGACACTTACAGTTAACAGGTATGACCTGGATGAGTATCCAGCCAAGGAGACTGATAAGGAGTGGTCAGACAGGTCAGGTAGGAGGAGAACCAGGATAGGATAGTGTTACAAATATCTAAAGAGAAGAGAGTATCAAGGAATAAAGGGCGATTAATAGTGCCAAAAGCTGCAGGGAGGTGAAAAAGAATGAGGGTTGAGAAAAAGCCATTGGATTTGGCAATTAAGACATTATTGGTAATTTTGGAGAAAGCAATTTTCATTGAATGATGAAATTAGAAAGCAGTCTATGAAAAATTAACATTAAAATGAGAAGAAAGGAAGTTGAGGAACCTATTGCAGATGGGCTTCTCAAGGAATTTAGCTACAAAAGGTTGGCAAAATATGGGTTAGGGGTTAGCACAGATGGCTGGGTTGAGTGAGAATTTTTTGAAAATGAGGGAGACATGGGCATGCTTATAGGCAAGCATGTACAGAAGCAGCCCATTGACAAGGAGAGACTGAAGATAAGTGAGGGAGGACAAGGACTTAAAGAGACTTGAAAGAAGAAGACAATATGAAGTTGAAATGGTTTACCAGAAAGTCAAGATGGGGAAGGGAGAAGAATGTAGTCAGTACAGAGGTAGTACAGAGATAGCCTAGGAAAGAACTAAGGAGTCAAAGGATCAGAAATTATAATGAGGACAAAGAACAGAGTTTGGGATGGCAAGACAGCAGGAGAGGTGGAATGACAATGGATTGTCATCAGATAAGGGAATTTCAGAATTCATGAAAATGGAAGTGGAACATTTGTGGTTGTGATGGCAAGATATAGGGAAGGACCATCTCTATATATAGCTGAGGTAGCATGGAAAAGTTGTTCATAGAATATGAGTAAGTTGAGAAAGTAGAAGGTTAGGGTGTTCGAGAGAGTTTTAATTTTTATTTTGAAATCCTAAAAGCCAGACACTGAACTTGGTGATAACCAGTATCATTAGCTGCACAAAGGTTAAGAAAATTTGATGATTAAGGGAAAGCCATTAGATTTGTTGATTTGGTGATGACTGCTCACTTTGGAGATGGCTGTTTCAATTGAATAATAAGGCCAAAAGCCAAATGGCAGATGGTTTAAAAGACAGTGAATGCAACTAATGTAGTTGCCTTTTAAAAGGCATTTAGCTAAGAAAGGGAGGAGAGACATTTTATAAGATCTAATAATAAGATAAGTATAATAAGGCAGTAAGGTTTTTTTTTAAGGATGGGGGTTAAAATGTAAACATTATATCTTATAATAAAATAGTAGAAAAATGTCATTCTCAAATGATATGATTATTAAGTTTCTCATTTGCAAAATGAGGGTAAGGGCCATTTCATCTTAGCATTCTATAATTCTAGAATTCTATAACTTTACTTTCCTCGTTTCTTAAGCTTTACACCCAGAGTTTGACATTAAAATTACTAGCACTTCCTTCTGACTTCTGAACAAAATTCCTATATCAGGGGGTCAACTCCCCCCCCCCCCAGAAAATGTTTTTTTTTTTAAATAAAAGATACTGTGACTTAGGAGTTAGAGCCTGGGTAAGTCACAACCACTCAGTACCTCAAGGAACTATGTAAGGTGATAATTTCCTCACCAAGATTTTTCACTACTACAATGTAAGATTTTTTTAAATTATAACAATATAATATAATATATATATAATATAACAACAATATTATAACAAAAATATAACAAAATATAGTAACAGAATGCAATTAGATTTTCACACAGAGAAATAAGGTGGTTTCTTCACATAGGGAGATAAGGAACTAAGGAAACCAGTTTAGTCTCCAATGACCAACCTGCTCTGCTGTTATTAGGATGATGTACTCTGCTTACCTTGCCTATATATATCATAGATAACCAAGATCATATCTCTAAAGGGGCCTTGGAAGAGTCCAATTGTACAATGCCTTCATTTTAGAAATAAGGAAACTCTGAATCAGGGAAGTTAAGTGACTTACCCAAAGTCATGTAGGTAAAGTCTTTAAGGGTGCTTTGACTCCAAGAGTCAATGTTATTTCCACTATATAAATTACTGGTAGAAATGTCATTATTTCCATATTTCCAACTTATGCTAGACCTCCTTCCATTACATAATTAGTAATGTTCCCTCACAAGGCATTCAATTAGCAGTGTTTCTTTCAATGTTGAAAAATTTATTTTTACTGACTTTGAAAGATAAAACAAATGAAAGAAGTCTTAGAGAATTTAAACCTAATAATATCAGCTTCAATAAATAATTGCCGAAATCTTTATCTGTTATTGTAATAATAATGAAATTTGAAGATCCTTTTGTATTGCTAAGCTGACGGGTACTAAGCACCTAGATCAAATTAAGCCTCTGTTAATGAAACAGAAGGTATGAACCCCTGTTGCTGTCATAACAGGAAGGGGCTAAACAGGGGAAAGCAATGCTGTACATAAGGAAAAACCCCAGTTGGGAAAATTAGAATTTCCTGGGAACTTGTGGTGGTGGAACTTCTTCTGAAGGCCAGCTGAACTGCTGAGGACTTCTGAAGACCAGCCAAGCTGCTGAAGACTTTTGAGGGCCAGCCAGAACTGCCAGAGGAGGTATGACTGTGGTGTTGGTACTTTGTCTGTTTGTGGCTTTGTTAAGCCTTGATTTCCCAGTAATAGATACTGTGAAGGATTTAAGGTGGACTAGACACTGAGCTTCAGTATGGAACAGGAACTGCATGGAGAGCTGGACAAGTTGCTGGGAGCTGTCTGCCTTTGAACTCAGGTGACAGTTTGGTGAATTCAGGTAAGAGCTGGGACCATGGAAGGGGATCCAGGGAAGCTGAACGCCTGCCTTGAGTCAAGATGAAAAGACCTCTCTGTGAATACTGAGTAGTGACTGATGAAATTGTCTGAGTAGTGACTGACCCTGATGTGAGGTTTTGCTTTGGGACTCACTTTGGGAAAAGTTGTGTGATTTGGCCAGATGAGACTCTGGGCAGCCTTTGAGCCCCCTGGTTTTGAAAACCCAGATGCTGGTGCTTTCTTCTCTGGTAACTAACTAGGTATGAATGTAATGGTCAGACAGCTGGAAGCCCTGTCTGCTGAATTGTGTTATTTTCTGTTGAGTAGTAACGGATGGAATTGTAATTTATTTGTGATTGTATTTTGTGTTTGAATTAAGGACAATGTGATTGACTAAATGAATGTACTATCCAGGGGTGGAGTATTTTGACTTATGTATTTTGTGACCCTTAGCCTCCTTAAGGATGATTGAATGATTGAGTTATAAGTGACTGATTGACGAAATGATTGTACTTTGTTCAAAACTGTGATGACTGTGGTGAAAACTATGTGGCCATTTTAGTGATAAGTTGTTGTGAATGCTGTATTTTGAATTTCTGTGATAAGCTATAACATTGTGAATGCTGTACCTTGATTTTCTGTGAAAGTTTTGCTCTGATTTGTTATTGAATAGAGTGTTCACTGTACTATGTAATCAGAATCTTGAAGCTATTCACAACA
>NW_027186304.1:59876375-59959328 GCF_028583685.1 Petaurus breviceps papuanus
CCCTGAACTAGGTAAATGATATATGTTTGATCAAAGTAAGATGATTAACTCTTTATGAGTTGCTTTCCTTTAGAAAAGCAGATCAAAGAATCTGTGCTAACAGCTATCCTGAGTATGCTAGGGTGCTTGCTGCTACAGTGAGTTGCCATTGCCAGTCATCAAGTGGTTAAACTACTGGTAATGATCTTTTCTGTCCACACTATTCCTCAGAAAAAGTAGGAGTAGTCTGCTTCCAACATGGTAGGACCTACCAGAGCTTGATTTTCATAGAATAGCCTTCAAGAAGAACCAAAAATCATCTCCATGCCATAATGAGGCAGGAGAGTAATACCTTGTACCTCTAAAGTCCTAGAATTATAGTGCTAGAAGTCTTAGAGAGTGATTTGAACTCCTTATTTTATGTATAGGAAAAATGGGTCATAGAGAAATCAATTTATCCAAGATCATTGAGCTAACCACACTGGCAAGAGTGTTAGCTTTGGTGTTAGAGGACCTGTCCATAAATTATGACCCTGCTACTTCCTACCTGGTTGTCTTTTGGGCAAGTAGCCAAACTTCCTTGTGTCTTTCTATAATTATAAAGTGAGGTCACTGAACTACATAATGTCTACTTGGCTCTGAATCTATGATCCTATGACTAACTTAAATTTCCTGATGTCTTCGTCAGTGTTTAGTTAACCACTTTGGAATCTTTCAATGAATGAATTTTGGAACATGACTGGTATTTTCCATGGTTTAGTGAATGTTCAATTAGAAAATTCTCTCTGTTAATTCAGATCAGCAGCTCTTCTGCAACTTAAAGTCTTAGAGAGGCATATTGTCTTTCTTAGTCCATAAAAAAGTTAAGTGATTTGCCCAGAGTTATGTGGTCAAAATGTATCAAAGGTAGGCCTTAAACTCAGGTCTTCCTGACCCTGAGGTCAGGTCTCCAGCTTCTTTACCAGACCTCTACAATTAATAGTTTTTAGAAAAGTTAAATAACCAATGCTCCATAGTGGATAGGATTTTGGAATCAAAGATGTTGGCTGAGGTCCTGTTTCTATTACTTTAACTTACAAGGTCATGAGTAAGTCCCTTATCCTCTCTGAAGGTAAAGTAAGGATGTGTATGGACTAGATGGTCCCAGGTCTAATCCATGGTTCTAGATATAGAGGGTAAACATTATCATTTAGGGAGAAAGAGAAATTGAAAAAAGTGAAGTACTCTTGCATATTGTCCTACGAATTCTCTTGGACAAGAGATAGAAAATAAAGTCCTCTACATTTTTATAAACACCAAATGGGACTTTTTATGGGGCCAACTATCATCTTAAGACATAATATATTCCTTTATAACAAGATTATAATATGAGCTTATTCCAAATAAATACACCTAGCTGCCAATGCACTCAGATGCAATATCCCAAATAGCATTGGCATTGCAAACCATGTGAACATTTAGAGTGAAATAAGATCCTATTTCAGGCAGATACCTCCCCTGCATATGGTGTCTACATGGGTTTGTGGGTCTCTTTCCAAGTGTTCCATAGCTCCAACTATATTTGGAAATAGAGAAGGATTCAAGGGGGTAAAATTTTCATTAAGGGCACTAAACTGTCCTTATTGGATCATCCCTTAAAGGTGATTACTACTTATAATACTTTGCACTTGGTTATTTGCTACATGGTTGATATAATAATACCATAGCAATCTTGCCCAGCCAACACCCCAAAAGAAGAAATTCCAATTGTTAATGAATTCCTGAATGACTCGCTTTGCACCCATCACCTTGAAAGGTGGTGTAATGGAAGCAATGCCAGACTAGTTATCAAAATGACCTAGGTTCTAATCTTGGCACCACTACCTACTAGCACTGGCTATGTGACCACTAAATTTCTTTGTGCCTCATTTGTCTAATTTACCAAAAAGAAGATAATACCAGTCCACCTTTAACTCTTAAAGTTGTTTAAAGGATTAAAGTAACAACACACTACATAGGTGAAGACATTTTGTGAACTATTGTGTGTTGTAGGTTATATATACGCATATATATGTACACACAAAGGTATCTTTATATATCTTAATGGAGAGAAACAGTGTGGTATAGTACATATGAACTTGGAGTCAAGATCCGTGTATTGTCTCTGACATGTAGCAGCTGTGCGCACCTAGGCTTTTCACATATTTCTTGGATGTCTCAGAAAACTCTATAAAACCATAAATTTATGGTTTCTACCCTTTCCAGTCTTGACCCTATAACTAACCTGTTCAACTGTATATTGAATTCTACACTTGAATCCTTTGCTTCTTTTTCTATACCAAACCTTAACCCTGGATCACTTTCATTGTCCATTTCTTCTCTCATGCTATTGGATAGATCTAAAGGAATTCATGTAACTACACTGGATCAAATCCAAATTTATGTTACTTTGTCGCAATTGGGACCTCATTGCAGCAAGGCAGTCCTTTTAGTCTCTTTCCTAATCAGTTCTATACCTCATTTGCCAAGCAGCTATTCCAATCTTCCTCTAACTCAAACCTCCCCCACCCTAGGTCTTCTCTCACCCTTTGAGCTGAGAACCTAGCTCCACATTTGATGGATAAAATAGAAGCCATTCTCTAGGAGCTCCCTCTTTCCCCCTTTGCTGTATCTCAAAACTCCTGATATTATCTCTCATTCTCTCCTTTACTCCAGCCTCTAATGAATAGGTGGCCCTTTTCCTCACCAAGGTCAACCTCTCTATATGAGCCCTCCATCTGATCCCTTCCGGTGTTCTCCAGCAGATTGCCCCACAATTGGACCCCATCTCTCTCTAATCTTCAACCTCTCCCTCTACTAGTCCAATCTCATCTGCCTACAAACATAAAAACAAAAAGTCTAAGAGTCCTTGTCCTTTAAAAAATAAACCCTCCTATGCTCTAGCATCCTTTTAAGCTGTTGTCCTATATTGTCACCTTTTTCATACCAAACTTCTAGAAAAAGCAGTCTATGTTCATTGCTTCCTTTTTCTCTCCTCTCACTAATCATCCCCTCGAAGTCTGGCTTCCACCCTAATCATAAAATTAAAACAATTTATTTGTCATTATCAATAATTTCTTAACTGTCAGATATAGCATACTTAAAAAAAAAAAAACCATGTTCTTCTTGACCTCTGCAGCATTTGCTACTGTAGTCTACCGTCTCCTCTTGTCTACTCTTCGTCTAGGCTGTAACACTGCTATGGAGTTATGCTCCTCCTACGTGACTGACTATCCCTTCTCAGACTTATTGGATAGATTATCATCCATATCACAGCCCTAACTGTGGGTGCATTTTCAAGGCTCTATTTTGAGTCCTCTTCTCCACCCCTGCAGTCTAAACTCTTACTAGGTGACCTCATCTAATTTAGATTTATCAGATTCAGATAAAGAGGAACAAATTGGATAACCAAGAAGGTTTATGTAGCAAACATTAGAAAGTATTTGAAGCTACTAAACATTTTGTTTTGTTCCTTTGATTACCAAGGCCTAATGTAGTATATTCATTTAAAATTGAAGTGTTCTCAAGTCTAAGAAAGAAAACTGAGGACGATGAAATTTATTCACTGGAATTCTCCAAGCAAATATTTTACACACAGGAAGCAAATTAATTTTACCACCTGAAAAAGGAATATTAACTATTTTTTAGCCTCTTTAGGACCTTGTATTATAAACATGAAAGTTTTTGCTCTGCAGCTGCCTAATTTGTTACCAGAGGTTAATTATACAATGAGAAAATCTGTTAATAATGTTGTGTTATCCCCAATAAACAAATCCTTAAATTAATCAGGTTCATCATGTTATGCCAAATCCATAATATTGTACTGCTATAATTGTATAAAAATACAAAGCAAATATTCCCCATGATGAGGGTTCAGAACATGTACCAACCTTGCAAACATTTTTACAAGCCTGACGCTTTTTTCTCGGTTCATCCAAAGATACATTTGATGGTACCATGTGATTCGTCAATCAATCAGTTAACAAATATTTACTAAGCATCTACTGTGTTTCTATTGCTGGTGCAAACAAGTACTAGCAGAAATAGGAATGTTAGCAGTCCTAGAAATCGGACAATGGCAAGATGTTGTGTATCTCCTTTAGTCCTTCCTTTTGGGGCAGCCATTCAGTCTAATTTAAAGAAACTTACTAACTGCCTCTCCCAAAGTTGGCAAGAGCTTGTTGGGATCAGCACAGTACCTGGCGCCTAGTTGAGGGAGAAGATTGGGATTAGTTTTTGGGTTATTATGGAGCCAAAATGAGAAAAGCTACTTAAGTCACTTAAGTCAGAATCAAGATAGTCAGAAGGACTGTAACAGGAAAGGGAAGGGGATAGAATTGGATGTTTCAAGCTTGATGTTCATGCAGAAAATAATTATATATGAGCATAAAGAGAGGTTGTGTGGCACAGTGGAAAGAGAAACAGATTCACTTAGAGGAGAGCCACATTTCCTAACTGTGTGACTGTAGGTAAGTCACTTAACCTTCTGAACTTATGTTCCTCACTTATAAAGTTGCAGTAACATTCACACTACATTCTTACAAGGTTGTTTTGAGTTATGGATTTCTCCTTTGCCCCTATCACATTTTATCTTAGGTTGTAAGCTCCTAGAGAACAGGGTTCTACATGATCTTTCATTCTGGAATATGAGTATCTAGCACAGGGCCTTTCATATATTTGGAATTTAATAAATGTTTGTGGAATTTGAAGTACTTTGTAAACTTTAAAGCATTATATAAATGCCAGTCAGTCAACAAGGTTTTATTAAGGCACCTACTATGTGCCTACTTACTGTGCTAAGCCCTGGGGATGCACAGAAAGTTAAAAAAAAAAGCCTTAACCACAAGGAGATCATATTCTAATGGGGAAGGTAACATGCAAACAACTATGTACAAATAAAATATATATGAGGTGAAATGGAGATAGTTTCAGTGAGAAGGCACCAGCATTAAGGGTGACTGGGAAAGGATTCTTGAAGAATGTGGGTTTTTAGCTAAGGCTTGAAGGAAGTCAGAGAAGTGAGAAGGCAGCAGTGAAGAGAGAAAGAGCATTCCAGGGATGTGGGCTAATCAGTGAAATGCCTGGAGTTGGCACATGGTTTATCTTGTGTGAGCAACAGCAAGGAGGGTAATGTAACTGATCAAAGAGAACGTGGGCTTGCAGAGTAGGTGTAAGAAGACTGGAAAGGTGGGAGGGGTCAGGCTGTAAAGGACTTTTTTCTTTTTAAAAATATTTTATTTGATTTAATCAGCAAAAATATTCCTTCTTTACTCTTCAATTCTACTGCCCTCACTTCCCAATTGAGAACACAAGAAAAAACAAAACCCTCACCTCTCTGTCATGAGGTAAATAGCATGTTTCATCATTAGTCCTCTGGAATGATGGTTGGTCATTAAGCTCATAAGAAATCAGCACAATATTCCATCACATTTATATACCACAATGGTTCATCTATTCCCCAATTTATGGGCACTCTCTCAGATTCCTATTCTTTACCACTTGAAAAAGAGCTATATTTTTGTATATTCATAGAGTCTGTTTTGCTCATGACTTATCTTTCCCTTTATCTGTCCTCCCTCAAATTCCCTTTCTCCTCCTCTCCTTTCTTTCCTATTTCTCTGCTGAGTGAAATGTATTTCTGTACCTAACTCTATATTCATTGTTCCTTCTTTTGACCCGTTCAGATGAAAGTGAAGTTCAAGTGTCAGCCACTCCCCTAACTCCTTCCATTTTTGTATAGATATCTACTTGTGCTATAGAGGAATATGCTTACCATTAGTAGTAGGTAATTATTTGTTGTTCAGTCACATTAGCTGTATCCAACTCTTAGTGACCCTATTTGGGGTTTTCTTGACATTTCCTTTTTTCCAACGCATTTTACAGATGAAGAACTGAGGTAAACAGGGTTAAATGACTTGCCCAGGGTCACAAAGCTAGTAAGTGTGAGGCCAGATTCAAACTCAGGAAGATAGTCTTCCTGACTCTAGGCCTGGTGTTCTATCCTCTGCACCACCTAGTTGTCCCAGTAGATAATTATACAGGGGAATTATGTGAGATAATTTTCCCTAACATTCTTTTCCCTTCTCCTCCCCCGGCCCCCATCTTCTATATTCCTTTTCCTCTCATCTTTCATTCATTTTTTTTTGAGGAGGGAAGGTAGGGCAATTGGGGTTAAGTGACTTGCCGAAGGTCACATGTCTACTTAAGTGTCTGAGGTCGGATTTGAACTCAGGTCCTCCTGACTCCAGGGCCGGCACTCTATTTACTGAGCCACCTAGCCATGCCTCCTCTCATTCTTTTCTTAAGATCATTGTGATGTAACAGAAACACTCTCAGGTCTTTTCTAATTGGGCTCCCTTTATGATCCCTGAAGATAATAGGTATCAAAAGGGACATGTGTATCATATACCTACAATTGAATGCAAGCATTTTTCTTTGTTTAGTCCTTTATCATTGTTCATTCATCTTTACTTTTTTATTTCTTTTCATTCTTGTGGTAGAACTTTGAAGTTTTCCCACAGCTCTAGTCTTTTCATCAGGAATGCTTGGAAGTCCTCTATTTCATTAAAGATGTATTTCCCTCCCTCCTGTAGCATTATACCCAGTTTTGCTGGGTAAATTATTTTTTGGCTATAAGGTCATATCTTTTGCTTTCTGGAGTACTGTATTCCAAGTTATCCTCTCCTTTATGGTGGTGGCTGCTTAATCATGACTGTGGCTCCTGGGCACTTGGATTCTTTCTTTCTGGCTGCTCACAGTATTTTTTTCTTTGACCTGAAAACTCTTGGATTTTGCTTAGGTTCTTCCTAGGAGTTTTCATTTTGGGGTTTCTTTCAGGAGTTGACCTTGGATTTTATTTCCATTTTGCTCATTCATAAGAGATCTGGGCAGTTTTCTTTTAAGATTTCTTTAAATATGATTTTAAATTTCTCATGGTTATGGTGTTCAAAAATGACAGTGATTTTCTTTCTCTTCAGTCTATTTTCCTGCTCAGTTGTTTATATTATGAGATACCTTAAATTTTCTTCTATTTTTTTCCAGTCTTTTACCTTGATTATTTTTTATTATATCACAGAGTCATTAGATACTATTTCATCCATTATGATTTTCAGGGTGTTAGTTGCTTAGGCAAGATTTTGTACGACTTGTGCCAAGCTGTTTATTCTAATTCTTTCTTCCATAGTTCTTATTTATTATCCAATTTATTTTCCTTAAGTTCCCTTATTTCATTTATAACAAACATTTTAAAGTTTTTTTTTAAGTCTTGCTTCCTTTCTTTCAAGAATTCTAGTTGGATTTTTTTCCCAGGCTCTGTTTTTCTGTGAGGCTGTTTGTAAGTGTTTGGAGTCATTCTTTTCTTTTGGGATTGTGTCATGAGCTTCCCTGCCACCACAATAGCACTTTTAGGGTTCTTTTTTGGTCCATTTTTACAGCCTACTTCCTGATTTTAGACTTGATATTAGGGCTAGAGTCTGTTGTACTTCTGGAAGAAAGGTCCAGGCTGGTCCTGTTGCTGTTTTCTTGGGATATTGAATGTCATGTTATTCTAGAATCAATCCCTGGGTCAGGCTGGGGACTTGCCAGTTTTCAGTGTGCCCAGAGTAGTATGATCCAAAGCAAGTATGATTCCAGTCCCCTCCCTGGCCTGAGCTCTGCAAGTTCCTGACCTGGGTTTGGGTTTAAGCAAGAAAAGACTTTAGCCCCTATCAATCAGCTGGAAAGCTTTGTTGGTTCAGAGTGGTAGAAATGTGCTGTTACTTTATCTTGGCTCTTCTTTTCCTTTCTTTCTCTCTTCCTTCCTCCCCACTCCCACACCCTGAAAGACTTTGAATACCAAACAGAAGGTTTTATTTATGATCCTGTAGGTAGTAGGGAACTACTGGAGTTTATTGACTGGACAGGGGGAGGAGTCACATGATCAGGCCTGAACTTTAGGAAAAATGAGTTTAATTGCAAATTAGAGGATGGGTTGGAGTAGGAAGAGACTTGAGGCAGGGAGACTAACCAGAAGGTTATTGCAGTAGTCCAGGCATGAGGTAGTAAGTGTCTTATCAGGGTGGTAGCAGGGTCAAAGTTGAGGAGGGAATTTAAATGAGCAATGTTGCAGTGATGGAATCAACAGGACTTTGTAACAGTTGGATATGTGCCGGAGTAGGAGAGAGTGAAGAATCAAAGATGGTTGTGAATTTGTATGACTGGGAAGATAATGATGCCCTCAGCAGTAATTAGAAAATTACAAAGTGGGGAGAGTTTTGGGGGAGAACTAATGAGTTCAGTTTTGTACATGTTGAATGTAAAATGTCTATAGGACATCCAACTAGAAATGTCCAATAAGCAATTGGAGATGTGAGACTGGAGGGCAGGAGAGAGGTGATATTTGCTGGATAAGTACATCTGAGAATCATTTGCATAGAGATGATAATTGGATTCATGGGAGCTGATAAGATCATCAAATAAAACACTGTGGTGTTGTTGTCTTTTGTTTTCTAAGAGGAAGTATGATATCATGGGGCGATGTCTTGACTTGTGTATGAATTAGATTTAAGTGAAGCAGAATTGAACTAAGTTGTCAGTCTTACTCTTACTTCCAGAGTCATCAAAGTCCAGTGGCAAGAAAAAAGTTGAGATGACTGGTGATGGCCCTGGAAGCAGTGGATGACTTTGGCATCTCCTATGTCTGACCAAGCTCTAATTGCTCCATGGTGCCTGCTTCAACTGCCTTTGTGACCATTAGAACAAATTGTTCTCATCCATCCATTCCACACATCTTTACAGGCTTTGGGTAAACATCCCCATAACTCACCAATGGGTTTGAGGCCTGTCAGTTACCCTCAACCTGGTTTAGCCTGTCTGCCAAGACAGTTTTAATGGGGTGTGACTGCACATATGCTACAGCTTCTTGGAGCCACAGGTGAGAACTGGGTGAGAAATGAACACCAAAGGTGGACGAATAGTCCTGAAAAGGGCTTTGCCGCCCTCATCCTGGAGGAGCTAGTCCTCCTTGAACACCTCACATACCCAAAGTGAAATTCTATAGAGGGAGAAGAGGAGAGGATGCAGAATAGAGCCCCAGAGACCTGGTGGAAGATGAAGTAAATGAGAATAAGAAGGAACGGTCAGATAGGTAGAAGGAGAGCCAGAAAAGAGCAGCATCTTGGAAAGGTAAAAAGAATCTTAAGGAAAAGAGAATGCTCAACAGTGCTAAAATGAAGCTGAGAGGTCAAGAAGGATGAGAACTGAGAAAAGTGCATTACATTTGACAAGAACAGTTTTAGCTGAATGGTAAGTGGAAGCCAGACTATAGAGAGTTAAGGAGAGAATGAGAGGAAAGGAAGTAAAGGAACTGATTTTAGACATCCTTCTCAAAAAGTTTAGCCATGAAAGGGAGCAAAGAAATGGAATAATAGCTGTGGCTGTTAGCTAGATGTATCATGTGTTGGTATTGGTTTTTTGTTTGATTTGGGAAGTTTTATTTTGAGGATATGAGAGACATGGGTATGTTTGTAGGCAATAGAGAAAGAACTTGTAAGGAAAGACATGAAGATAAGTGAGAATGGGGGGTGATACCAGAAGCAGTCTGCTGAAGAAAACTGGATGAAATGAGATCATTTATGTAGGAAGAGGAATCCATCATGGCAAAGACTAGAACCAGCTCTTTATGTGAGAGAGGGATAAAGGAGGAGATAGTGGCAGAAGGCATTTGAGAGAGGTGAGATGAGGGGGAGGAGGAACAGCAGAGTAGAAGGAGTTCTTGGTGAATAGCCTCATTTTTTTTTTCAGTAAAATATGAGGGAAGATTCCCAGCAAAAAAAGTAGGGTGAAGGGGAGCCATGGGATATTTGAGGAGGGATGAAGACATTTGCAAAAGCCATTGTGGTGAGTGGGGTAGTGAGTCAATTAGGGAGGTGTAAAAAGATTGCCTTGCTGCAAGAGACCCAGTGGACATTATGTAACTTAAATTGCCTTTGAGGAACTGCAAGTGGGACAGTGTAGGTGGATTATAGAGTGTTGAGGACACTGAAGTATAAGAAGAACATGAAGGTGAGAAGGGGGAAATTTTTAGAGAGCTTCTGTGTTATAATTGGATCTTGTTCTGGTGCCCCTGACCACCCTCCCTAGTCTAGTCAATACAGTAAAGTAAGTTTTATAGGTAGCTGGTATAAAGGAAATAAAATAGCAGGAAATAAGATTACAAAGGATAACCTGGAAGTCATGTACAAACCATCCCAATGATCAAAGGAGCATAATTTATAGATTGCATCATATGTTAGCTAAAATTCTTTAATGGGATATAAGATCTTCCCCTCCCACAGATAGGCTTCACATGGAGCCTATTAAGGGAAGCTTGCTTAATGGAGACTTGTTTGTAGGAAGGCTTTCATACCTTTTGTTAATTTCTAATTAGTCACTGGGTCATGAGTGTTGTGATGCCCTCTGGCTCTAAAAAGGTTATATATATTTTGAGGTTAGCATTTTGCTTTGGGCTTCACTCAATGGAAAAGTCTTCTTGTGATCTGACCAGATGAGATCCTGGGTAGCCATTAAGGAGCCCCTCCCCCTGCTTTGAAAAACCCAGATGTTGGTGCTTCTGTCTGTGGTAACCATGTATGTATTGCCTTGGCCAGATAGTTGAATCTGTCTGTTGATCTGTGCTAATCTCTCAGACAGTTAGAGGCCCTAATCTGTTGGTCTTTATTTCTCTGCTTGTATTTTCTCTATATTTTCTGTTTCTATTTTCTCTGAAGTTCAGGGTACTGACCTTTCCCCTGAACTAGTGAATGTAATTAAAAAAAAAAAAGATTGTTGACCCCTTAAACAGCTATCTTTCCTAGTAAAGCAGACCCATACTAGCAGCCATCCTGGGTATACCAGCGTGGTTGCTGCTACAAATTCATATCTTGGTAATATATGCTGAATAAGGGGAAAACACTTAGGAGCTGCTTGTCAAGATTCTCAATCTGTGATGTGTAAATTTCAGACAAAATCCAGACCTTTGCAATTCTAGACCAGCAAATCATCAACAAGGTGCTGAAAACTTTGAGATGATGACTGAAATTTTACCAGTAACTTTGAGATGATTTAGATATGTTAGTGAACTAATCCCAAGGTGGAACAGACAGGAAAACCCTATAAGAATGAGACCTTCCACTTTTGCCCCAGAGCAATTTTCAATTGCCTTTGGGTCCTCACCTCTCAATGCTCCCAACTTGAATTCATGGTTGTGTGAATGATACTCTCTGCCTCTCCCCTTCTCCATTCTTTCCCCTGTGTTGCCTGCCTTCACCATCTCATTTCTCTGTCCCCAAGCCACTCTGTCTGCCTCTCTATCCCTCTTTACTTTTTGCTGCTTATCTCCATGCCTTATTAAAGCACAATTCCTATTCTATTTTCCTCTGCCAATCATGTTCTTTTCTGGAGAGTACCCCCCAAAAACCAGCCTACACCCATTTCATAATTTCACAAATTAATTATCTATTCAGTTTCAAATGCCAAACAATAAGTTTATATTTGTTCCTAATAATAAGAAAGTACTGGAACTAATTGAGTAGGAGGGTGACATGATAAGACCTAGGTGAGTAGTAGATGGGTTGGAGTGGGGTAAGACTTGAGGCAGAGAGAAGGCTTTCACAGTAGTCTATGTGAGATGATGAATTCCTGAACTTGAATAGTGGCTATGTATATAGGGAGAAGGGGACATATAACAGAGATATTGTGAAGAAAGAAATGACAACATGACAACTGATTTGACACGTATAGGTAACAGTGAGAAGTCAAGGGTCACACTGAAGTTCTGAGGTCCTCAGCAGAGAAGGGGGTGTCTTGAGGCTTGAAAAGAGACAATCAGGTTTGAAACAGCCTCTGTGGAGAGAGGGATAGTGAATCTACTATAGAGGAGTAAAGTGAATGCTTTGCTTCAATGAAGGTCCAAGATTAGATAAAATAATAACAAATTTGTAGTGGACACAATCAGCATATTATTGATATTTCAAGATTTTTTCAAGATTATAAAGTAAAACTGCAAATGCTCTAAAGGAACAGCTTATATTTGTACTCTTTCAGGTCCAGGAAATCATTACTTTTCTTCATGTGATATGAAACTAGAAAACCTTAATAGTAGTCATTCCTTCTCATATCCCATCATTTTTATTAATTTCTCTCTTTTATCTTGTCTTAATTTTGTATATCATTAACTGAATTTATTTCTGATTCTGAATATAAGTGTCACAGGATGATTAAGTTCAATTTATTTTATCTGAAGCAATTTTCTGTTTCTAAGATAAATAAAATTTGCAATTGTAAAGCACATAGCAAGATGGAGATCCCAGGGGACATAACTGTTAATTAGTTTCTGTTTGTGGAACTAAGATTTAAGGCATTAAATAAATATCCTACCCACAATGGTTGATAAGCATGATAAAATGAACTTGGATGCACTCTAATTTTGTAGCATCTGCTGCTCTCACTCAACAGTAATGATGCACTTCTTCATGTAAGAATAAGAAATGAAATACTAAGCCTCTACAGATCTTTTACAAGAGTTTAGTTTACCAAAACCAATGGTCATATGTCTTTGTTTTTCAGGTATGTTCACAAGGTGATGAAGGCTTATGCACAAAATGCTAAACAAATTATATGTGAAGAGCTATTTCTTAATAGTTAAACTAAGACCACTGAGGGGAACAAAAAGATGATGAGTGGTGAATCACATTTTAACTGATTTAAAATGGTTTCCCTCTTCAGTTAGGACAAAGAGGAACACTTAAAAAATTATCAGTGGGGGGGACGGCTGGGTGGGGCAATGAATAGAGCTCTGGCCCTGGAGTCAGGAGGACCTGAGTTCAAATCCAGCCTCAGATGCTCAACACTTACCAGCCGTGTGACCTTGGGCAAGTCACTTAACCCCAACTGCCCCTCCAAAAAAAATTATCAGTGGCTCCCTACAGGATAAAATGGAAACTTCTTAGCTTGCCATTTAAAGCCATCAACCATCTAGGACCATCCTATCTTTCCACTCTTATTTTCCTCTATTCCTTGTCACATACTATATATTCTAGGCAGCCCACGGGTAGAGAACCTGTGGCCTCGAGGCCACATGTGGCCTTCTAGGTCCTTGGGTGAGGCCTTTTGACTGAGTCCAAGTTTTACAGAACAAATCCTTTTATTAAGGGGATTTGTTCTGTCAGGTTTGAATTCAGTCAAAGGGCTGCACTTGAGGACCTAGAGGGTTATGTGTGGCCTTGAGGCCACAGGTTCCCCACCCCTGTATCTAGTCAAAGTAGATGAGTCATCTTCATCCTACATTCCCAACCTTGTGTATTGCCCCTTGCCTGAAATGTAGTCCCTCCACATCTTCATCTTTGGAAATCTTTCTATTTTTTTTATAACTTTTTATCATGAAGATCTAGTGTATGTGGCACCCTCTTTTGTAAAGCCTTCCCTAATCAGCCCAGCTGAATGTGAACTATACTTTTTCATATTTCTTATATAATTTCATTTGGGCCCATCATTTGTCTTTACCATATTCTACCCTGTTATTGTACCTATTTGTGTCCATGTCTTTTTTCAGAAAATTTAAGTGACTTATCTAAGGTTACATCACTAATAAGTGGTATAGCAAGAACTTGAACCCAGATCCTCTGATTTCTTTTTTTCTTTTGCTTTTTGGAGGGGGGAAGGTAGGGCAATTGGGGTTAAGTGACTTGCCCAAGGTCACATAGCTAGTTTTGTGTTAAGTGTCTGAGGTTGGATTTGAACTCAGGTCCTCCTGACTCCAGGGCCAGGGCTGGTGCTCTATTCACTGCACCACCTAGCTTCCTCATGGGTCTTAGTTTCTTCATATGGAAACTTGAAAGGGTTGGATTAAGTGACCCCTAAATTCTCTTCCAGCTTGAAATGTGTTAACTTCTTCATTTATCCATACAGATAAGGAAGCAGAGGCCCAGGGAAGTTTGACTTTCTCAAGATCACTCAACTAATAAATGAAAGAGTCAGGGACTGAACTTGGGTCTTTTAATTCCAAATGCAACGACAGCATTCTTAGTGGCATCTATCGGCTCCCTCTGAGTATGAAGATTTCTGTCAGGAGACTCAATTCTTTGCTAATACATTCCTGTTTGCTGTGGGACAGACCACGTCCTAGGGTAACTCTCTACTTAGTTAGTATCAACTGTCTCTCTTAGAGATTCTCTGGGAGAGTTAACTTACTCAGGGCACCATGATCCACCACTGACCTGGAAGGCATCTCCCCCTTGCAGAAATGTGTCTTCTCATTTGAGCAGCTCCCGTTTTTGTTCACTGCATAAATATCCTTTGAAACTGGTAGCATGTTTTATCAATAGAATCATCCCCATCATTTTACTGGTGAATTAAATGAAGATGAAAGAGGGGAAGCAACCAGCCCAAGGTAATTTGAGTAAGTCGTGATTTAAATCCAGGGCCTCTGACTCCAAATCCAGCTCTTTCTACCACATTGGCCTTTCATTAGATAGCTAGGTGGATAGAGTGTTAGGCCTGGACTGAGTTTAAATCCAGACTCAGGCACTTCTAGCTGTGTGACCCTGGCCAAGTCACTTAACCTCTGCCTCAGTTGCCTCAACTGTAAAATGGGGATAAAATAGCACTTACATCCCAGGGTTGTCATGAGAATCAAATGAAATGATATTTGTAAAGCACTTAGCACAGTGCCTAGCACATAGTAGCTCTATATGAATGCTAGCCATAATCATAACAATAATAGTAATTATTATTACTTCCCCTTCATCAGGTCCCTTTTTTTCCTCAGCAAAACAGGCATAGTCTTTGAATACAATTTGCATTCCTTTCTTACAATTAGAAATCACTACACATGGTATACCCCATACAACTTAACATTAGGTAACCTTGTTAGCAATAGTATTTTTCAAGGAACTCCTCTTTGCATCTGATTGATGATCCAAAGGAAAGAGCTCTAACTGTAGAATCAGAGGGCCTGGGTTCTAGTTGCACCTCTCATGCTTCCTGTCTGTATGACTGGGCAAATCACTTAATATCCTTGAGCTTCTCAGTTAATTTGTGTAAAATGAAGGGGTTGGAGAAGACATCTGAGTTTCCCTTTCAGTTTTAGGTGTATGGTTTTATCATGAGATACAGAATAGAAAATGATGGACAATTTTTTTCAGTATTACTAAATGCCATTCTGATAGGCAAAAATATGCTTACTATTACAATTTGGAAATAATTCAATTCACTCTTTATTTCCCACCAGACTGGACACCTCTGGCTTTCTCCATCCTATACCAGAAACTCCTCATTGTGGAAGATTACACAACCCTGGAGCTTACATCTTGAAAGTACTCTCTGCTCCTGGGACCCCTTTGTTTGATTGGAGGATGGTGGGCTCCTTCTAGGACCTCCATTTAAGGAAGATATCTAACCCATTCCTCCCTTCCTTTTAATACCATGCTGTATTCCTCAGGACTTTTTCATGATGGGTTCTTTCTTCTCCCACCACCTTAGTTTCCCCATCCCTTTCTCAGCTTCTCTTTTTGTTTGCTTGTCTTTAATTTTCATTTACTTATTTATTTTTAGTTTTCAGCATTCAAGATGGAATACAACTTGATATAGGCTATATATATATATATATATATATATAATCATATTAAATATATTTCCACATTAGTCATTTTGTGAAAGAAGAATCAGAAGAAAAGGGGAAAACCACAAGAAAGAAAAAAAGAGAAACTAATATGCTTCAGTCTGCATTCAGACTCCATAGTTCTTTCTCTGGATATGGATAGCATTTTCCATGATGAGTCTTTTGGAACTGTCTTAGATCATTGTATTTCTGAGAAGAGCTAAGTCAGAGCTAAGTCTATCAAACTTGATCATTGCACAATGTTGTTGTTACTGTGTACAGTGCTCTCCTGGTTCTGCTCACTTCACTCAGCATCAGTTCATGTAAGTTTTTTTTCTGAAGTCTGTCTGTTCATCATTTCTTATAGCACAACAGTATTCCATTACATCCATACACCACAACTTGTTCAGCCATTCCCTAATTGATGGGCATCCTCCCAGTTTCCAATTCTTTGCCACCACAAAAAGAACTGTTCTAAATATTTTTGTACATGTTAGTCCTTTCCCTCCCCCTCCTTTTTTTTTTTTTTGCTTTTTGGAGGGCAATTAGGGTTAAGTGACTTGCCCAAGGTCACATGGCTAGTTTTGTGTGTGTGTGTGTGTGTGTTAATTGTCTGAGGCCGAATTTGAACTCAGGTCCTCCTGACTTCAGGTCTGGTGCTCTATTCACTGCACCACCTAGATGCTCCCTTCTTTATGATCCTTGTGGGATACAGAGCTAGTAGTTGAAACCCTTATCTTTAAAAAAAAAAGCCCAAACCTAATGAATATAACTAATTGAAGGGCAGGAGAGGAAGGGAGGATTCCACCTAACTGAGAGAAAAAAAGAAGGGGAAGAAATAATATAAAAAGATAAAAGCCAGAAAGAAAAAGGAACCAATAAGCAAGTCCCTAAAGGGAAAGGGGTAAGAAATGAGAAGAAGGGATTGGGGAGGAGAAGAGCCAACGAGAACAGGACCACCTTAAAAAAATTTATTAAAGTTTAGACAGATCAAATAGATTAATAGATAGATTAAATAATAGATATTATTAGAAATCTATTAATAGATAGATTAAAAAAATAAATAGATCAAAGTATAGGAAAGTAAACCCAGGGAATTACAGCCCATTGTCTCACCAATTGAAAGGAATTTCAGTGCTTCCCATTCCTGCCATTCCAGACCTGCCCCTGCTACACTAATCTCTGCCCTTTGGATCTCTAGCTGCTAGGATTTAGGGAAACTGGGCATTGTGCTCCTCCTTCTATGGTCTGGCTCACTGGTGTACAGTTTCAGAAATGGCAGATAAAGTTTCAGACCAAAGCAGGCTGTGGTCACTGAATAGTTGGCAGTCCTAGTCTCCAAAGTTAGCTCCAGGCACATGACTCCAATGCCCCAATTCCCCACATAGTGAGCAGGAGGTCTCTCTCATGGAAAATAGCAAGGGAAATAGAGAAATCCTGACCTGCATATCCACGGACACATCTTGTGCACCCCCATCCTCATGTGTAGGAGGAAGAAAAGAGAAATGGGAAGGTAAGGGGCAGGAAATAGAAATAAGCACTCTTATTGCACTGGCCACATGACATGCACTGTGCTAAGTGCTTTTTTTTTTTTTTTTACAAATATCTCACTTGATCCTCACAGCAACCCTGTGAGATAAGTATTATTATTATCCCCTACATTCAGTTGAGGAAACTGAGGAAAACAGGCTAAGTGATTTGCCCAGGATCACACAGTTTAGTAAGTGTCTGGGACCAGATTTGAATTCAGGGCTTCTTGATTCCAGGTCCAGCACTCTATCAAATAGCTTCTTAATTGTGATTAGAACAATCCTTAGTGAAGAGCAAAAGGCCATGGTGATAATGGGAAATGTTTTGCCAGTTTCCCTTTCTCAAAATCACTAGAATAATGACTCTAGACCCAGATGTAGAAATAATAATAATGTAAATATATAGGAGATCATGGTGTGGGGATAGGTTAGAATACAGTGTGTGTGTGAGTTATATATCAGCAAATATAGTTATATCCTCTATTAGAATGTAACTTCACTGATATCAGGGACTATTTTTTTCTGCATCCCCAAGTGCCAAACATAGACTTCCTTGCAAAAAGTAGATAATAAATGTTAAATTAAATTTAATAAATTCTGAATTGAATTTGTAAGAACACTAAACTGTTCCAAATGAACTCGTCACCAGGACTACAGATGAATTATATGCTAGGATACTATATAAACCAGAAAGGATACTTTCTGAGCCATCTCAGTGGTCTTTGGAAGATCATAAAGAATGGGAGATGTAGGGGCTGCCAGGTAGCACAGTGATTAAGAGCACCGGCCCCAGAGTTGGGATGACTTGGGATCGAATCTGGGCTCAGATACTTAGCACCACACCCAGAAATAACTGGCCGTGTAACCTTGAGCAAGTTATTTAACCCCAATTGCTTTAAAAAAAAAAGGGAGATGTATCTCAGGACTGGAGAAGGGCAGATGTTCCAATTTTTTAAAAAGGGAAGAGGGTGGAGTCTGCAAATTATAGGCTTGTAAGCTTAACTTCTATTCTTGGCAAAATTTTAGAACATATTATTAAAGGGATGACTTATGGGAACTTAGAAAATGGTATACTGATTACTAAAAACCAGCAAAGCTTTATCATGGTCAGGCCATGACAGGCTAACCCAATTTTCATTTTTGACAGGGTAGCTAGACTCATAGAACCAGGGAATATATAGATAGAGAATCCTTAGATTTCAACAAAGCTTTTTTCAGAATCACAGAATCTCAAAGATGGAAGGAACCTCAGAGGCTATCTAGTCCAACCCATACCTGATAAAGAATCTTTTTTCTTTTTCCTTTTTACAATATACCTGAAAAGTAGTCATTCTGTCTTTGCTGAAAGACCTCTAGTCTTACCAAAATCATATATTGAAGTCTCTCATGGTGTCTCTGTGGATATGATGGAGAGATGGCAGTTAGATCATAGTACTGTTATTTCAATTTGGAGCTGGTTGAATGACCAGATCCAAATACTAGTCTTTAATAGATCATTGTTAAGTTGGATAGAGGTCTCTAGTGTCTCAGGAATGTGCTTTTGACTCTTTGCTGTTCAACATTTTTATCAATGACTGGAACAAAGTCATAGGTGACATGCTTGTTGAATTTTAAAATGTTATGAAGTTTGGTTGCCAAAGTCATGATATGAAACATAACAATAAAGATAAAGCACACGTCACAAATACTGGATGGAGCAGACACAGCCAAACAATAGATTTTGTGAAAGACTTTGAAGTTTCAGTAGACTTAAAGCTCATTGAGTCAACTGAGCATCGCAACAGCAACAGCTGGTGCTGACTTAAACTTCATGATGTTCTGAGCAAGGGAAATAAGAATTCTGCCTTGCTCTGCCTTAGTGAGACTAAATCTGGATTATTGTCTTTAGTTCGGAGTTCTACATTTTAGGAAAGACATAGACAAGCTGGAACAAGTCTAGAACAGGAAGAACAACATAGTGAAGTAACTGGAATATGTTTTATAAGGACTTGTTGAAGGAAATGGTAATGTTTCACTTGGAGAAGAGAAGGGGAAAGATACTATATTTGGACATACTTGAAAGACTGTCATATAGAGGAGGGATTATTCTGCTTGATTGCAGAAAACAGAAATAGGAAAAATGGTTAGAAATTGCTGAGAGGTAATATTAGGTTTGATGTCAGGAAAACTTCCTAATAATTGGAGCTGTCCAAATGTAATGAGTTGCCTTGGGAGGCAGCGTTTTCCACTTCCTCAGAAGATTTTAAGCAGAGAGTAGATGACCACTTGCTAGACTTGTCATTGAAGAGATTCCTTTCAGGTATAAGGTAGGCTTGAGGGTCACTGAAGTCCTTTCAGCTCTGGGATTTTTGTGTTTCTGTTATTTCCACTTCAAAAGTTTAACCTGATTCACTTGAACATGGGGTAGAGTTCAATACTTCCCCTATATCTGATGTGGGAAAACCTTCATTATACCATTGCTGTTCCTAATTTCTGATATTCAGCCACCACCAGATAATTGGTCAATATTCACCCTTTTGGCTACATGGTAATAAGAAGAAACTCCTTTTACATATTGAAAATCAGCACATAGGAATAAGGGCTTAGGTAAGGTTTTTATAAAAAGCACTATGGCATACTGAATTAGCATCCTTTCCTCCCATTTGCATATCTAGCCATCCCCTCTTTAGGTGATATCCCTTACTAAGGCAATATACAAAGATGTGATGAAATGCACCTCTTCAGCACATCTTGGATGGGATAGGAGACATTTGCATCCTCCTCTTTAGTTAGGCCAGTCTCCTTATATTTAGATCAATACTTCATACTTATTCATGTTCTGTGTTTTCCCTCAGGTTTGTTCTTATCCCTGAAATAGTCTCCTCGTTCTCCATCACATGTTCTAATCCTACTCCCCTTTTTAAAAGGTCTATAACCTACATGAAGGTTTGTCTCCTCTGAACTTTAACAAAATTTATAGTGTCTATCTACTGGAACCATGTTTTCTTAAGCAAAAAATTGGACATTGGGTTTGATAATCATGAGATCATTGATTTCAAACTGGAAGTAACCATAATGGCTATCCTTTCATTTTATAGATTAGTAACAATGACAACTAGCATTTATAAAGCTCTTTAAGGTTTGCAAAATGTTTTAAAAATAATATCATGTTTTATTTTCACAGCAACCATGGAAAGTAGCTATTATTATTATCCTCATTTTATAGATGAGGAAACAGACAAAGAGAAATTAAGAGATTTGCCCAGGTCACAGAGAAATTAAGATCTTGACTCCCTAGTGATCTATGCACTATACCATGCTTTCTCTCAGATCTAATAAAGTATATGGGCTTTTACAGTCTTGTTTAAAAAAAAAAACAAAGCAATCTTTTTTGTTGTTGAAATCCATACTATTTGTCATGAAATCACAGAGTCCTTAGGGAACTCAGGAACAAGAAATAGCAATGGCTTGTACTAAAGATGATTGCTATGTAAGTGAAGAGAAGGGAAGGAATGCAAGGGATGTTGTGGAAATAGAAATGTCATCAAGATCATGTCATCATAACACCATAGCTTAAGTAAAACATTTAAACATTAAAAAAAAAAACCCCACAAGGTGCTTGAAATTAGTTGTGATAGACAATGTTAGAACTGGAAGCAACCTTAGAAATTGTTTCCTCCAATGAATAGGGCACATAACACACTTTTCCTCCTAAAAAGTAGAGCCAACTTTATATCAGAGAACATTTCTCTAACTGTATGGATTCTGTAAATGTAAGATAAAATGGAGAAGTCTATGCTTCACTAAGAAGCTTTAAAATAACCATATGTTTTAACTGTTAGGCTATTGGATCTTTTCTCAAAAGTGCTTATTTTTGCCTAACAAGCAAGTCCTAAATTGAGCTTTCTGAAGCAATCTATGTCACACTCAACAGAAATTGTTTACAGCTCTGCTTTTCTCAGCTTTGTTATGTAGCCTCAAATCAACCACTTTTGTTAATAAAATGATCTGAAGTGGGATAAATGTTCCTGCTATTTACAGCTTCATTTCTGCATGTAGAATTAAAATCTTTTTCTAGAAAGAGAAAACATATCACCACATCTTTTTAGAAGGGGTGAAGACAATTAAGTTGTTATTGTAAATACACATACAACCTGATGATTTCAGAAACAATTCATTTCTTCCCCTAATTTGACTGTTAATTCCCTACCCCACCCCCCGATGAGTCACCCAACCACATAATAGGGAATATACTGAAGGAGGACTTGATCTTAGTCTCCTGTAACTGAAATTCAGTGCCACCTCTCTCTACTTTACCTTCCTCTTCCCCCTTAAATTGCTTAAAGTTGAGAAATATCTAACAAATAATCCTTTAGTAAGGAACTGAAGACAGAGGACACTATGACCTCAAAGTTAAGATCAGATCCCTAGTCTCAAAGACTATAATCTAGTAAGGAAATGGTACCAGTGAAGGAAGCCATAATAGTTATTTTACAAATTCATTAGAGTTACAAGATAAAATGCTTCCTAATATGGAATCAGGATTCTAGGTGTGTCTTATTTTGTTGTATCTCTAGAGACTTTGGCTTTACTTCAAATGTCTGAGGGAACAAATTTCTTCTCCATGGGAAAATATATTGCCCTTCAGCAGAATAATGGAAAGCCCTCATTCAACTTGCAGTACTTGTTCTCAGAATGTTTCCATCACAATATATTTTGTCATTGTGTCCCACTAGCTATACCTTCATCAGTCTCCTAACTCTATGCTTCTTTTCTTTGTTGTTTTTTAGTCATTTCAGTCACCTCTGACTCTCTGTGACACCACTTGGGGTTTTCTTAGCAAAGATATCAGAGTGGTTTGCCATTTCTTTCTCCAGATAATTATACAGGTGAGGAAACTGAAGCAAACAGGTTTAAGCGACTTATCCAGGATCACACAGCTAGTAAGTGTCTGAGGTTGAATTTGAATTTACATCCTCTTCACTCTAAGTCCTATACTCTATCCACTACACCACCTAACCACTTTTTTTCTTGCATTGTATTACCCTGACTCCCAAGTTCTTTTTTTTTAACTTTACACTACCCTCAATTTGTCCTCTTAATTCAATTGTAAGATCAAAATAGTTTAACTGTACTCAGTTTGAATGAAGAACATGGTTATGATGTTTTCCTGTCCATGGTTGGGTCTTCCCTTATGACTCCAAATGATTTTTTAAAAATGCCTTAGGTAAACCCAAAAAAATGCAGCGTATTGAGTCAGTTCTTCAAATGTGGAGTATAAGGGAGAAGGTAATTAACAAATCACTTGATTTCCCACAAACTGAAATACATAAAACTCAAACTGAGAGGAGTTTGGTGACTTCCCTAAAGTCATACAATTAGTAAGTAGTAATGTGGGGACCAGAATCTAGATCTTCTGACTTTATGTTCAGGGCTCCTTTCATTGAATCTTAGTTTTTAAGGCTGGGAAAGATCGACTTTTTCTTTTAGCTCTTCTCCAGAATTTGTTTGGGGATTAATGAAGATAATAATGTTCATTCTAACTTCTCTTCTTCTGGCATTTAGAATGACAGAAATAGTCCAGCGCCAAAAGAAAGGAAAAAGTGAAATTGAGAAGACAATTGAAAAAGTTCCATGTAAGTAGAAGAGAATAGACTTAATGTTAGTGACAGTTCTCACATGCTCAGAATCTAAGTTTTCATTGGTGACAATAATAGGATATTGAATATACGTTAACATATATCTTTAACATTCTGATATTATTTATCTATAATGTTACCCATTAAACCTCTCATTATAAAACAAAATTCAGATAAAGGCTTAATCTTAAAACCTCAAACTATTTTTTGAATAGACTATCTTTATCAAAATAGCATATTGATATACTTTCGCCTCCCTGCCTTTTTTAGGACATTTTAGGAAGAGAATGTTTTTCTTACATATTTTCCTCCCCTCTAACTACTCCCAGTTCCTCATTTTTAGATAGTATCTGTGCTGCCTATAAAGACTTCTCTAAATAGGCAGTGTGTTATTATGGAGGTATCTTTTTTTTATAATAGAAAGAGCACTGGATTTGGACTCAAAAAGATCTAGGTTTGAATACCCAGTTAAACCTGCCATTTACCAGTTGTTTGGCTCTGATTAGCTCACATTACCTCTCTGAGCCTCAGTTTTGTCATCTATAAAATGGGAATTATAATACTTGCACTGACTACCCTCAAAGTGTTAAATGAGATCATCAAATGAGATAAAGTATGTAAAGTGATTTGTAAGTCATAAAGTTCAAAAAATAAATGTAAATTGTAATTATTATAATTGTTTTTGGCAGGAAAGGTAAATTTTAATTACCGTTATCTTCCTTGCCAGGAAAGATAAAAGAATAAATTGCTGCTTATTAGGGTTGTAGGTTGTGGATTGTTAGGGCATAGGCAAAGATGTGAAGGTAGTCATTTGACTTTTTGTATTCTTTCACATACCATTTCTGTGACCCTTCTCTGTTTTCCTGCTGTGATCTCTAAATTATCTCTTTTGCAGCTCACATAATTCTGACACTGACTAGAGCTTCTGAAGTCCACAGAGAGGGATTTTTTTTTTTTTTTGGTTTTGCTTTTTGGAGAGGGGAAGGTAGGGCAATTGGGGTTAAGTGACTTGCCCAAAATCACACAGCTAATTTTGTGTTAAGTGTCTGAGACCAGATTTGAACTCAGGTCCTCCTGACTACAGAGCTGGTGCTCTATTCACTGTGCCACCTAGCTGCCCCCAAAATATATATTTTTAGTTCACTCTTTTACCTTAGTCTGGTACTTGCCAGGACTTTGGGCTGTTCATTATGCCTCCAGGAATCTCATCATTGGAAAATCTCATTATCCTGCAAGATTAAATCAATTTTGGTACTCAAACTTTCTCAGCACTCTCTGCCCCTTTGATTAGAAGGTGGAGCCATGAGCTCCAAAACTTCCATTTAAGGAGGGGGCCAAGGCCAGCCATCTTTTCATTTCCCACCTGGCAGCATTCTTTTTGGGCTCCCTAAGACTTTTCTCTCATGCCCCTTCACGGACCCCCACCTTTGCAGCTTCCTTTTGTATGTTGTCCTCACTCATTAGATTGTAAGCTTCTTGAGGTCCGAGACTGTCATTCTTTTTTGTAGCTATATCTGCAGCAACTAGCACAGTGTCTGACACAAAGCAGTTTCTTAATAAATATTGATTGATTGATTTTTCCTGGGTGAATAAATGCCAAAGTCAGGATGCAAACCCAGGTCTTCTCATTCTAAATCTTTAAAGATAAATACCATATTCTCTGAATCTCAGTTTCCTCATCTGTAAGAAGGGGAACCATACCTACACCTACGTAGCATTACTGTAAGAAGAGTGTTATATAAGCAGGAGCTATTATTTGTACTTCCAAGTGATCTTCTCAAAGTGATACTTTAACTATGTCATTGAATATATTCTCAGCCTTACAGGCAGCCTTACAAAACCCTGAACTCTGCAAAAAGCAGGGTAATGGCAAACCAAAGACTATCTTTCAGTATGCATAGTGTGAAAAGGAAAACAAGTCATGCATTAGTCTCCTGAGTACCATAAGCTAATACAATACTAATCACAATCAACAGCATGCTTTTGGGTTTTGGGGTTTTTTTTGTTGTTGTTTTTTGCTTTTTTTTTTTGCGGGGGGGAGAAGGCTGGGCAATTGGGGTTAAGTGACTTGCCCAAGGTCACATGGCTAGTAAGTATTAAGTCACATGGCTAGTAAGTATTAAGTATCTGAAGGCAGATTTGAACTCAGGTCCTCTTGACTCCAGGGCCTGTGCTCTATTCATTGTGCCACCTAGCCACCCCAATACCATGCCTTTGAAAAAAATTGTAAATTTTCTAGCTTCTGTATGTGTTTATGATGTGAATTTTGTTTGTTGCTAGTAAGTAAAAATATATTTTGTCTGATGTTTTTATGTTTGAGGTGACTGTCTATGAGGTTTACATCTAGATCCATGGTCAATAGAGTATATTTCATTTCTGTAACTATTGGAACAAGAAATATTTAATTTAAAATCACTCCTGCTTTTGGTTTTCATTTGTAATAGGATTATATTGAACTAAAGATTCCATATTTAGACCTCACATTTTATGTCTATGAGTCTTCCCAATGAAAAGTCAATTAAATACTCTTTAAAATGCTTATAAACCAGTAATTTCTTTCAATCGTTTTTCTTGTAGTTTCCAAAGCACCATTAATTTTCCTTCATAGAGCAGTTTTTCTGGTTGCAAATGCTGCTTCTAATATGTATGTGTTAGGTTTAGAAATTTTAAAGATCAGAGGTTAAACCCTACGTGAAGCTGAGACCAACATTTACTGAGAGTAGTATACAAACTGATTTGGAGGTCATCCTCATTCATTTTTTTAAAAGAGTGAACATTTTCTACCTCACTGCTATACCTGGTCCCTGTTTGGCCTATAATATGGATGCAAAGTCTCACACGGAGCTAATTCCCAGAATGTTAGCTCAATTCAGATACCTGAATGGTTCCATATAGCCCACCGATGCTAGGGCCCTATCAGGTTTTATTCCAAGATAGACAAATGGGGTTGGTAGTTCAAGTCTAGAATTAGCAAACCTCAACCATCTTTGAAGACTCAAATATCAACAAGTAGGTCAGATAAGGTAAAGCACATGGGTTGGTAGAATCCCTTTGGAGTCTGGGCTTATGACAGTAGATATTTTTATCTTCACATCCGTCCTCCTATGGGTGAAGGGTTTGATGTCACCGTACTGGATCAGTGTAACTGCTTATATGACACAATTCATTGTGTAAATAATGATGACATTAGACCTGAAAAGTGAACTCAGGGAAACAAAGATTTTTTAAAAAATCTATAAAGCTTAATTTCTAGGTATAGACTCCTAAAATTACTTGTTAAAGAAATCATTTATCATTGTGCATTTTTGTGTTAGGGATCATAACTGTGCATTATTGTGTTTGTTAGGGAAATTCAGATGGATACAGTTAGTAAACTCTCAGATTTTGGGGGCTGGAAGGGACCTTGGGAATCATCTCACTGAACCCTTTTTCTTTGTAGAAGAAGTAACGAAGGCATGGAAAGGAGACCTGTCCAACAAGTTTGGCTCAGTCATAGTCTATGTTGTTATTCTTCTGCAGCTATTATAAGAAGATATTAAAGTTACATAACTAACTCATCTAGACATTGCATGAAGGAAGACTTGCCTTTGGCTAGACTGTTAATGACAGGACTGAAGATTGCAAAGAGTGCTATGTGAAATCAAGCGAACAGTAATTCAGAAAGTTAATTTTAAACTGACTGATCTGACTAGGGCTGTGCTATAAATATTACTATTGGTAGTCATGTAGAAAAGAGGACAGTGTGGTTCATAGCACAGCATTTATAAATGGTTGGTTGGTTACCTACAAAATATGTGCAAGAAAACAGGAATCACCAGGCAGAGGAAACACTAAGAAAAAGTGGATAGATTAAACAGATGAAGAAAAGAGACCTCTGTTCTATTTCTGGTTCTACCACTAACTAAATATACTTGGTGAACTAACATTTGTGTTAGAAAGAAATCATAGAGTATTGTGCTAATATTTTTGGCCATAGCTAAAAAAAACCCCACACAGGAACCTTCCATATGGCACATTTTGCTAGCGGTGGTATGGAATAGTGGATAGGGCATTGGACGTGGAGTCAAGAAAAAAATAGATTTGACTCTTGACTCAGACATTTACTAGCTGTGTGACTTTGGGCAAATTGCTTAACTTCTCTGGCCCCCATTTCCTCATGTTAAAAATGAGAGGATTGGATTGTACTTAGTGTCTGCTAGGGTTTTTTCTAGCTCTAAAAGCCAATGAACCTATTATCTATCAACTCTATTGTCTAGTTATGTCTTAGCTGATTGAACCTCGTTCTTATAGGATCATAGATTTATAAAAAGAAGAGACCTTATAGATCAGCTATTTTAAATTTACAGTTGAAATTGAAGCCCAGAGAGGTTAAATGACTAGCTTGAACCTCTCAGTATTTAAAGTCAGATCTTCTGACTCCAGATGTAGCAAGCTTATTTCTGTACTACATGCCCTGGAGGACACACTTAAGCCTAGGCTCACTCAGAGGAAAGGTAACTCACCAAACCTTTCATAGATAGCTTCATTATATCAAGAGGTGTCATAATCTGTTCACAGAATTTTCAAGATAAAGTTCCTATTCACTTTAATTAAGAAAATATTCTTCCAACTGCACTTTTAGGAGGAGTAGAGACTCATTAAAACATAAAAAATGATAGGGCCCTACATTTCTGAAAAGATTGGAGTCATTTCTGAGAATCAGAAATCTGTAAGAATTTTCTTTTCTTGGGCAAAGGACAGTGGCTGTTGTAATTAAGTCAACAAACATTTGTTGAATGCTGATTATGAGGAGAACAGAAGGCTTGGAATGAATATTTTATAGTGAATTTCAATTCAAGTCAACAAATCAAATCAACAAATTTTTGTTAAGCACCCTCTATGTGCCAGGCACTGTAACAATCACTGGGAATAAAGGAAAGGCAAAAGATGACACCTAGATTCAGAGTCTGGGTGATAGGGAAGGGGGGAGTTTTCCTCCTTTCCTTTCCCTGATGTTTATAGGAAAGTTAGGAAAAGAGGATGTCTTGGACAACGGGAGGGAGTTTAGGGGGAAGAGAAAGAATTCCATTTTGGACATGTCTCAGGGACATCCTGTTCAACATGACCAATAGACAGTTGGAAATGCTCATCTAGAGTACAGGAGAGAGTTTCGAGCTGGCCACTTAGATCTGAGAATCATCTGCATAGAATCCATGAGAGCTGATGGGATCATGGAATGAAAAAACACAGAGAGAGAAGAAAAGAGGACCCAGGACAGAGTCTTGTGGGACACCCACAATTAGCAAGTGTGACTTGGATGATGATTCAGCAAAGGAGACTGAGAAGGAACAGTTAGACAGGTAGAAGGAAAACCAGGAGAGAGTAGTGTCACAAAGAACTAAAGAGAAGAAAATATCAAGGAGAAGAGGGTGATTGACAGTGATAAAGGCTGCAGAGAGGTCAAGAAGGATGAAGAATGAGAATAAGGCCATTAGATTTGGCACTTAAGAGATCAGTGGTGACTTTGGAGAGAACAGTTTCAGCTGAATGATAAGGTTGGAAGTCAAATTGTAAGAGTGTTAAGAAGAGAGTGAGACGAAAGAAAGTCAAAGCATCTACTGTGGGCAGCCTTCTCAAGCAATTTAGCCATAAAAGTGAGCAAAGATATGAGATATTAGCTAATGGGGATTGATAGATCAATTGAAGGGTTATTGAAGATGGGGGAGGCATGGGCATGTCTGTAGACATTAGAGAAGCAGTCAATAAACAGGGAAAGAGATTGATCACAAGTGAGAGACTGGGTATGATGGAGAGGGCAGCTGCTGAAGAAAATGACTTAGAATGGGATCACAAGTTCATGTGGGGGGGGGTTGCCTCCTCTTATGAGACACAAGGAGGTCTTGGCAGCGCTAATATGGGTGATGTGAGATGAGGAGGAGGGGAGAAGAGGGAACTCTCAGAAAATTGCCCTAATTTTTTCAGTGAAATATAAGGCAAAATTCTTAGCTAACAGAGTGAGGGGGGAAGGATCATGGAATATTTGGGATTAAATATTTTGGAAAAAACACTGTTAAGTGGGATAGTAAGTCAATTAGGAAGTTGTAAAAGGATTACTTTGCTTCAGTGAGGCCCATTGGAGATTATGTAATATTAATTTGTGGTAGATCAAGTCAAAGTGGCTTTGTGATTTCTCTAACTTCATGCAGTAGTATGTGAGTAGGAGTGAAGGTGTGTGAGGAGATGGGATGGCCGGAATAATCCAGGACTGGTGATTGGATAACAGGCTAAGGGTCTCAAGAGACAGAACAGGATAGAGTAAAACTGCTGCACCAAGGGGTCAAGATGGGGAAAGGAAATTTGTTGCCATTATAGGTTGATCTCCTGGGAAAGAACTGAAGAATGGAGAGAATAGAGGTCTGGTGAGGTGAGGAACAGGGTTTAGAGTTGCAAGGCAAAAGGATTGATGGAATAACAACAGATTGTGATCAAATAAAGAAATTTAGCAATTCATGAACATCAAGTGGATCATTTATGAGTGATGAATGTCAAGATCAAGGGTGTGGTTCTCTCTTTGTGTAGCTGAGGTGGGGTCTAGGACTAGAGCATAGGAAAAGAAAAGGGGAGTAGGGGCGTTTGAGAGTGTTAATATGTCTGTTGAAGTCCCCTTGTAGAGTTGGGAAGGAAAGAAAATCTTTCAGATACTACACTCAGTGAGTAAGGAAGGAAAGTATCCTGGGGGTTGGTAGCCGCCAGAATCTTGATTGGGTAATAAATCTGGATTGAAAGAACTTCAGAGGAGGGGAGGTTACTGTGTGATGCTGCTGGAGAGAATATTTGGAAGTAAAAATAGGGAGCAGGGAGTAATCACACTCTCCCACTTTGAAAAGTGAATTGGGGGAGTGAAAATTAAAGTGTAGCCAGTTCTGGAAAGGAAGATGGTGTCAATAGGAGAGAGTCAGGTTTCAGGGAGAGTCAGAAGATGAAAGCAGTGGGAAAAGAAAAGGCTAAAAACAAAATCAAATTTGTTAGCTATGGAACAGGTATTGCAGGGTACACAGTGGACGTTGTAGTGTGTGTGTGGGGGGGGGGGGGGGGGGGTATTGTGGAGGAGGATTGGATTAAGAGAGTGAACAGTAGGGGAAGGAGAAGAGGGTTCGAGCTGTACCAAGGGTTCAGAATCACTGATCTGGGGAATTATCACCAGAGGAGAGTTAATCATTGAGGAGTAAATTCAGATAAATTATCAACAGCTCTGGGTGTTCAGTGTATAACTAGAAGAGGGGTAGCTGCATGGGGGTAGGCTCAGGTAAGGGTACCAGTTGGGGAAGAAGGAAGACATAGTGCCTTTATTCATTTCTGGTAGGCAGGCTCAGTCAGATTATGCACAGAGGCAATGTGATGGAATGGTTTTCCTTTCTTTCCTCAGCAGGCAGACCAGACCAGGCCAGGTCTAGGGACCTATTCAGGGAGTACAATGGAATAGCAAGGCAATGCAATGGTTTTTCTCTCCTTCTGGGGCCAGAAGGGGAGGTCAATTTAGTTCAGTTCAGTTTATTAAATATTTATGGATAAACATAAGCTATTCATAAGCTTTTACATTGAGGCTGTGCTGGACCTTGGAGAAAAAAATGTGAAAAAGTCCCTGGCCTCAAGGAATTTGCAGTGAAATAAAGGGGATATGACACGAATCTAAAGATATATGATATAGGACAGGAAGTGATAAAGACAAAAGAGAGATTCAAACAAAGTGATTGAGGAAACTTGGTAAAGGCAGACAGCATTCTGACCTGGGTTTGGGAATAAAGAGGAAGAAAATACTTCATATCTGTCCAGGGTCAAATATAAATGTTTACCTTTTAAAGCCCTTCATAACCTGGCCCCTTTCTCACAGTGAGCCTTGATCCCTTTGATCCTTCCCACCTACCTTCCCCCACCCCCATATACCCCTTACTCTGAGATTTAGTAACCTTGATCTCCTTATTGTTCATTGAACAAGACCCCACATCTCCCAGCTCCAGCTATTTTCACTGGCTGTGAATTCCCTATGCCTGGAATTTTCTCTCTCATCATTTCTGCAAGAACCTTTCTCCTTAACATTAGTGCCTTCCCTCTGAGATTATGTCCATCTTATCCAGTATATGTCTTGTACATAATTGTGTTCATATTATATTTCTAATTAGACTGTGAGCTCCCTGACGTGCAACTTTTTGCCTTTGTATTTCTAGACCTTAGTACAGTACCTGACCCATAGAAGTCACTTAATAAATAAATACTGGTTGGCTTGATGTGACTCCATCAGAGTGGGCAGAGGCCATTTTTCAACTTCAGGGCTTTCTTGGTCACTCTAAACTTTGGCCATCTCCTCTCCCACTGAAAACAAGTGAACAGGATCCAGCTAAGAGATGAAGCTACAGGTGCTGCTTCACACCAGTATTCTAATTAGAACCTTAAGGATGATTTTGCCTACAAGTTTCTCATTTTTTACTTTCCCTACCTTAGGAATTTGGTTGGGAAATGGGCACGAAAATAGCTAGAGGTACAGCTGAGGAAGCAGAAGAGTGTGATCTTCAAGGTCAGAGAAAGAGAGGGATGCTAAGACAATGGTGGTATCCCAAGAGGTCTTTGAGAACAATATTAGATGTAAGGGGCATCTATCTTCTCCCAGCTCCCCCAGATCCTGAGTTTATCCCTTGGGCCAGGGCTCTTCTGGGTTTTCAGCCTATTTATCTGATGACTGACCTTACTAGAAATGTGAATAAAGTTAATAGCCCTTGAACAGATGCTTTATTATAGCTTTTCTTAATATTAATGTTCAGTTTATTTGCTGATCAATTCTATGCTTTAGCCTTGCATACAGTATTCAAGCATGTGTTTTTGCTTCTGTAGCATTCATTATTCCTAGGTTACATAACCAGGACTCTCTGAAATACAGCCAGTCTGGAAGGAGTTTCACTGGTAAGTGGTGTCACAAGAAGTGGTTTAAGGGGACAGGGGGGTGGTTAGGTGGTGCAGTGAATAGAGCACTAGCCCTGGAGTCAGGAGGACCTGAGTTCAAATCCGACCTTAAGACACAACACAAAACTAGTCATATGACCTTGGGCAAGTCACTTAAGCCCAATTGCCCTGCCTTCCCCCCTCCAAAAAAAAAAGTGGTTTCTGATTTGGTTAAATCCACATTTCCTTATACTTTTTATAAGGAGTTTGTGCTGCTCCATAGGGGGAAGTTCTGATCAGAGTATAAGGAATTATAAATTTAACCAAATCAGAAATCACCTCTTGAGACATCATTCAGAACCACAAAGATAACTATTATACAGTCACTGGCTCCCTGGGCAAATTACTTAACCTGCTTCAGCATCAGTTTCCTCTTCCATACAATGGGATGATAATAGTTTCAACTTCACAGGGTTGTTGAGAGCAGTAAATGCAACAATGTGTGTAAAGTTCCTTACAAATATTAAAGCACTATAAAAGTTCTAGATATTATTATGAGGAAAATAGAGGGCTTTCACCATGAACTCCTTTTTCCCCCTTTTTGATATCTCAAAGCTCTTAGCATCATTACCTATTAAATCTTCATCTCTGATGAAGAGGTGACCTTCTCCTCAGGAAGGCCAAGCCTTCTTTAGGTACCTATGATCCTCTTCCCTATTTTCTCCTCTCCTAGATAATGTCCATTCTCATATCCCAACCTCAACCTTCAATCTTTCCTTGTCTTTCCACAGCTAGGTCCCAATTAATGCAAATAATGAATCCTATCAAGTGATCACATGTTCAAATTTGCTCTATTTGAAGTTACCATTACGTAAAATATGGTAATTGGTTCCATCCTACCAGAAATATGTAGCATGCATTAATTGAGGTATAGTTGTATTGACTGCTGCCCTGCTGCTTGCAAATATGTCTCCCTCATCCTAAAACAACAATAACAAAAGCCCAAACAAACAAAACCCAAACAAACCCCAAACCAAAAAACAAACTCCACAGTAGTTTCTACCACTCCATCAAGCTACCATCCTATATCTTTTCTACTTTTTCCTGGCCCAGGATATTGGTGGAATTTGGAAGATTTGAGTTAATCTTTCCTAATCTCCCCTGCACTCCCTAATCTCCAGTAGCTGGAACTGTTTCAGCAAAAAAAGTTGTGGGGTAGACCTAGGGAAGTTTAGTTAACTTTGTCCCCAAATGGTTTGGTGAGAGACCCAGCAAATGGCCCTTTGGATGAGAAGAGTATTACTTTTAGGGTTTTAATGAGGAACTTTGGAAACCCCAGAGAATGTTGTTGTCAATTGCGTTTAACCTTGGTGCTGGTGGTTTTTATCTGTTTTTATCTACCTGAACTGTTTCTAACCACATTGGGAAATTCTTCTGTAGGTTAGTGTGACTTTTTAATAAAAGACCTGTTTGTTTGAATCCTCAGATCCTGAGCTATCCATTGCAAACTAGGTATGAAAACTAGGCAGCCAAACTTCTAGAAAAAGCTATTTATATATGATGGCTCCATTTCATCTTCTTTCACTTATTTCTCAACCCTTTGCAATCTGACTTTTTGGTCTTATCAGTTAGCTGAAATAGTTTTCTCTAATGCTACCAGTAATGTCTTTATTGACAAATATGATGGCCTTTCTCAATCCATATCCTTCTTGGTCGCTTTCAGCAAATTGACTATCTTCTCCCAGATACTTTCTCCTTTCTGGTTTTGTTGGGTTTTTTTGGACACTAATCTCTCTTGGCTCTCTTCCCATGTGTAGGACTTTTCCTTCTCAGTCTCCTTTGCTGGATCGACTTCAGTAGCTTGTGTCCAAATTGTTGAAGAATCACAAGATTTGTCCTGGGCTACTTCTGTAAACTTTCACTCTTTAAATTCATTAGCTCACATTGGTTGAAGTATAATCTTTATGCCAATGACTCCCAAAGCTCTCTCTCCTTGGGGTCACTCCTAACCTTCAGAATTGCACACTGAGTTGCCTATTGAACATTTTGAACTGATTTCCTATAGGCATGTCAAACTTAATATATCCAGAATAGAATATCTTTTTCCGCAACCTCCCACTCTGTTTAGGAAAACATTGCCCTTTTAGTCATCCAGATCTACAACACCATTTTCGTTCTCAATTCCTCACACTCATCCCATATTTTGTCAGTTGCTAAATCTCATAGTTTTGACATCTATATTGTCTCTCATTTCTATCCCCCTTTCTGTGCTCATCTGGTCACCAAGCCACTGTCTTCGTGCAGGTTCCTATCCTTTCTTCACTGGACCATTGTAATAGGCCCCCAGTTGGTATCCTTGTCTCAAGTCTCTTTCTACTTCAACCTATCTTCCACATAACTGTCAAAGTTATTTTAACTAAAAGATGTTTGAATATGCCATTCCCTTACTCAATAAACTCCAATGACCCACTCTTACTTTTATAATTAAATACAAACTCCACTACTATTCCTCATACATGACACTCTTCTCTCCCTCCCCATCTTTTCTTAGAGGCAGTTGGGGTTAAGTGACTTTCCCAGGGTCACAAAGCTAGTAAGTTTTTAAGGCCAGATTTGAACTCAGGGAGATAAGTCTTCTTGACTCCTGGGCACTCACTCTACCTACTTGGCCACCCAGCTGCCCAACATAGCAGGCTTTTAATATATTCGTGTATATTGATGTATTTATTTCCTCATGCGAGGAAAGACATAAGGGGACAAAGTATTTTTATCTGCCTAGAAAATTATAATTTCTTTTCAGCTGTCAAGATACTATTAGGAGACACCCTGTTTTCCAGAGCTAAGGCCTAGCAAGCAAGCTGTGCCCTGAGCTTGTCCTAACAACAATCCTTTATGCTCACCTTCTGGATGATCACTGCTGCAACTAAATCACAGAACAGATAATCCCTGAGCTGGGGCAAGCACCAACCAACCCAGACAGGAAGCCCTGCTGCGAATAGACTTTTTGTCACTAGAGAACCTTGCCTCAATGTTGCTGTTAGGTCTCACTACTGTTGCTACACTATACTGTTTGATTCTTTGTCTAGTCACAAGAATATAAATCAAGATCTGGCCTCACTAAAGTGGGGGATTGGGGTGGTGGCACATGTGTCTAGATCCTCTCCTTCATTGTCAGCTATTTCTCTCACTTTGAACTTAAACTTCTGTTTGATTCCTGCCTCTCCTTTCTCTAAGATGTTCCGTTCAGCTCTGGCCATCCACAGGTTAGAGTCCAGTTTGGTCCAGTTGACACAGTCCTGCTATGTATGAATAATAGCACTTTGGTTCCTGTGGCTTCAGAAAGCTATTCAACCTCCCTCTTCATCCTCCTCTTCATCACTTTTTCTCTTATCCTACTCAAATTATTTTGGTTTCACATACCTGAGGCATTTTTTAAACAATTATAGCTATTGAATTCACCATATGAATTTTCAGAGTTTTGTTCATGCTGTTGACAAGTTATTAACAAAATAGGTCTTTGTCATGTCAGGTTGCTGAGCATTTCCAGCGATTTATTTAGGGTAAACAAAAAACCTCAAAATATAGCAAAAGTTATTGTGCCAGAGCATGTGATTTTTAATATGAATAATTTGAAGAACTGATTACAGATTAGTAATTGCTTGTCACTAATTAACAAATACTGGCTTCTGCCAAGGATGGTAGAAGATTAGAATGTAAACTCCTTGAGGGTAGGGATTATTTTGCTTTCCTTTTAACATCTCCAGGGTCTACCACAGAATCTTTCAGGTAGTAGGTACTTATTAAATGTCTGTTGAATTCAGTAGACTAAAGTGCCAATATAATAGGATGAAGAAAAAATTAATAATGCAAAATGGAGTTCTATATATAGACACTTAAGACATTTTTCCTGATTAGTTATAGGGCTCTTAATTAGAACTTCAGTAGAATAATATGATAATGAAAAATGATTAGAGCTAGAATTTTATATAGCACTTTATAAACATGTCACTTTATCCTTACAATAACTCTGAAAGTGCTGTTATGATCCACATTTTATGGGTAAGGAAACTGAAGCAGGCAGAAATTTAGTGACTTGTCCAGGGTTATACAGCTAGTAAATATCTGAGAAAGGATTTGAATCCAGTTTATTTTTATTCCAGGTCTAGTTCTTTCTATGCTATACCACCTATTTGCCTGGAAGATTGAATAGAGAAGAAGTTATCTGTCTGTTGTATGGATCTGCATCAAATCAGATCATTATTTAGGACAGCAAACTAATTTCGGGAGTCTTCATAAACAATAGAAAGTATATTCATGAACTCCATAGTTTTACAAAATGGTCCTGTATGGTGAAAAAAGGAATGGGAATTTATCATTCATAGAAGTTGATGCTTCCCGTGGTCTGCTCAGTGTCCAGCACTTAGCATGATTTGGAGACATGAATATGAAATGACCAGGAGGGGGCGGCTAGGCAGCGCAATGAATAGAGCACCGGCTCTGGAGTCAGGAGGACCTGAGTTCAAATCCAACCTCAGACACTTAACACAAAAACTAGCCGTGTGACCTTGGGCAAGTTACTTAACCCCAAATGCCCTCCAAAAAGAAAAAAAAAAAAGAAATGACCAGGCCATGTGGGTAGTTCAAGGAAGAATGATGAACTCCATTTATTGATTCTTAGGACAAGGTTTTAATAGAGCCATGAGACAAAGGAAGGGGACTCAAGTATTCATATCGTTATCTTAGTCTGTCGTATCCTGGAAGTAGCATGGCAGTAAGGCTTTTGTTCTCTAGGTGAGAACAAAAAAGTCTTAGGAAAAGTCAGTTAACTCCTTTCATATGCAGTCACATTACAAAGGATGCTCTTTAGATCTGGCTTCAAGTCCTGAAGCGAAAGCTGCATCATCAAGTACATCTCCATAGGAACTGACTACCTAAGAATTCAAATATTTTGGTTTTGAACTACTAAAGTCTTGGGGCAGAGCCTGTTGGTCTCAGAACTCAACATCCTTTTAAGTGTAACCCATATCAAAAGAACTCAGGAGCTAACTTGACAAAAGTCGCTTCTCAAAGACCTCTTTGATATTCAGGTCAACTGATATCAAAGTAATTATCTGAAGTCCTGGCTCAGGCCTCTTTAGCTCCCTATGGATGCTGGCAGATTAAAAAAAAAGTTTCTTTAAATAATCTCTCTCAAGCATGCACTTTCACTTTAAATAGTTTATAGGACCTGGGGTTTCAGTGACAATCAATTATTCCCTTCGTATTTATCTAGAAACTTGTGGTAGTTGGATATCAGGAGAGGCATAGGATTTCTGCAACCTGTGTGTCTTCTGATTGTTTGATACGTGGGTAATAAGTTAGTATATAGAGACCAATATTCAATAGGCTTGAACATAATTTCTCTAATATTTTCAAACTTCAGCTCTTCATATTTTCATTCTTAATTAGACCTTTTCCAGTATTTCAATGGAACTGTGATCTCATCAGCATGGGTATTCTCTCCAATAGTACAGATTATATCATATATGTGTATGAGTGTGTATGTATGTATGTATATGTAGACACACATACATATACATATCACATAAAGAATATAACTGAATCCCTCACTTTACAGATGAAGAAGCTGAGGCCCAGAGAGGTTTAATGACTTGCCCAAGGCTTCAGAAGCAATAAATAATGACACAGATTTGAACCTATGTTCTTTGAATTCAGAAACTGTGCTACCATGGCTCCCTTAGATACTTACTTGGGGATGAGGACCATGTTCCTTCCTTCAAGCCTGTAGGTTCTTGTTTCTTCTTCTACAAGCCAATACAAGCACTGGTATTCATGTGAGAGTTACAAGATGTATCTTCCAAAGGAATGCAAGTTGAGGCTGGATCACTCTTGTAATCCAGAGCAAAAACTGCCTCTGGTATCACTCCTTGTTGTTAAGGCTCCTGGGCTCTTCCAGTGTCCTAGAAAATTTAAGATCTCTAATTTGTCAAGCTGTACATGCCTGAGCTTGCGGAAAATCTTCACTCTCAAGACTGGTCTTAGAATCAACTGAGTCTTTACACACATTCAAAAGTTTCAGGAATCTTAGATGTAGTTTCCTCTTGTCTGAGTGTACCCTATGAAGGGTTATTTCTAATTATTAATAGAAAGGTGATATAGGTAACAGCATTGAGAAGTGGCAGCTATTCTAGAATGAGTTTGAAGTATCTTGAAAATGATCTTGAGAGAAACTATTGATTTGATTGGGGGCAGAGGGCCAGTGGGTAAAATCTTTACAAAATAATAAAGAAAAAATGTTGTTGACTTTTAGCATGGGAACTTATGAGGCCATAAACAGCTACAGTTCAAAGAAAACTATTAACTCTTAATTTCTTGCAAAAAAAATACTACTTAATGTTTTCCTAAACTTAATTCTTATGCAAATTATCACAACATTTAGCTCCACAAGTTATTGAGTTCCAAATTTTCTCCCCCACCATGGCAGCATGCAATCTTATATAGGTTCTACATATACCTTCACATTAAACATTACTCAAGTTGTAAAGAAGAATTATAACTAATGGAATGAATAATGAGGAAGAAGAAACAAAATAAAACGAAAAAGAGAGCAAGTAGTTTGCTTCATTCTGCATTCAGTCTCCTTAATTACTTCTCTGGATGTGGACAGCCTTTTCCATCATGAGTGCTTTTAAGTTGTCTTATAACCTTGCATTGCTGAGAGGAGCCCAGTTTATCAAAGTCAGTCATCACACATACTATGTGTTTGTAATTGTGTACAATGTTCTTCTGGTTTTGCTCCCCTCACTCAGCATCAGTTTCTATAAGTCTCTCCAGGTTATTGTGAAGTTTGTCTGTTCTTCATTTCTTATAGCACAATACTGTTGCATTACATTCATATACCTCTTGTTATACCACTTGTTTAACCATTCCCCAATTGATGGGTATCCCCTTAATTTCCAATTCTTTGCCACCACAAAAAGAGCTGCTACAAATATTTTTGCACATACAGGTCCTTTTCCCACTCATATGATCTCTTTGGGATATAACCCAATAAGTGGTATTGCTGGGTCAAAGTGTATGCACATTTTTATAGCCCTTTGGGCATAGTTCCAAATTGCTCTCCAGAATGGTTGGATCAGCTCACAACTCCACCAACAATACATTAGTGTTCAAATTTTCCCACATCTTCTCCAGCATTTATAATTATCCTGTTTTGTCATGTTAGCCAATCTGACTGGTGAGATAAGAGTTGTTTTGATTTGCCTTTCTCTGATTAATAGTAATTTAGACCATTTTTTCATATGCTTATTGATATCTTTAATTTCTTCCTCTGAAAACTGCCTGTTCATATCCTTTGACCTTTTATCAGTTGTAGAATGACTTGTATTCTTGTTAATTTGATTCAGTTTTCTGTATGTTTTAGAAATGAGGCCTTTATCAGAGACACTGGTTGTAAAAATTCCCAATTTTCTGCTTCCCTCCTAATCTTGGCTACATTGGCTTTGTTTGTACAAAAACTTTTCAGTTTAATAAAATCAAAATGATCCATTTTGCATTTTGTAACTCTATCTCTTGTTTGGTCATAAATTCTTCTCTTCTCCATAAATCTGACAGCAAACTCGTCCATGCTCTCCCAGATTGCTTACAGCTTTAGTCTTTATATCTAAATTGTGATCCCATTTAGACTTTATTTTGGTATACGGTATAAGATATTGGTTCACGCCCAGTGTCTGACATATTATTTTCTAGTTTTCCCAGCAGTTTTTGTCAAATAGTAAGTTCTTATCCCAGAAGCTGGAGTCTTTGGGTTTATCAAATAGTAGATTACTATGGTCATTGACTATAGTGTCTTGTATACCTATTCCATTCCACTGATCTAGCACTCTATTCTTCAACCAATACCAAGTAGTTTTGATGACTGCTGCTCTAAAATACAGTTTAATATCTGGTATGGCTAGGCCACCTTCCCTAGCATTTCTTTTCATTAATTCCCTTGATATTCTGGACCTTTTGTTCTTCCAGATGAATTTTTTTACTATTGTTCCTAGTTCTATAAAATAATTTTTGGTAGTTTGATTGGTATGGCACTAAATATGTAAATTAATTTAGGTTAAATTGTAATTTTTATTATATTAGCTCAGCCTAACCACAAGCAGCTGATATTTTTTCCAATTATTTAGATCTGACTTTATTTGTGTGAAGACTGTTCTGTTAATTGTGTTCATAAAGTTACTGTGTTTCTTTTGGCAGGTAGACTCCCAAATATTTCATAATATCTACCGTAACTTTAAAAGGAATTTCTCTTTCTGTTTCTTGCTGCTGGGTTTTATTAGAAATATATAGGAATGCCAAGGATTTATGTGGGTTTATTTTATATCCTACAACTTTGCTGAAGTTATTTATTTTTTCAAGTAGTTTTTTACTTGATTCTCTAGGATTCTCTAATCTGCATATCATCTGCAAAGAGAGAGATAGCTTAGTCTCTTCTTTGCCTATTCTAATTCCTTCAATTTCTTTTTCTTCTCTTATTGCTACAGTTAACATTTCTAGTACTAAATTGAATAAGAGGGGTGATAGTGGACATCCTTCTTTCAACCCCAATCTTATTGGAAATCCAGCTAGCTTTTCCCCATTACCATATAATGCTTGCTGATGGTTTTAGGTAGATGCTACTTTATTTTATATATATGTATATATAAAACACCATTTATTCCTATGCTTTCTAGTGTTTTAATAGGAATGGGTGTTGTTATTTTGTCAAGAGTTTTTCTGCATCTATTGAGATAATCATATGGTTTCTACTAGTTTTGTTGTTGTATGATCAATTATATTGATAGTCTTCCTAATATTAAACCATCCTTGCATTCATGTAATAAATCCTACCTGATCAAAGTGTATTATTCTTGTGATAAGTTGCTATAATATTTTTGCTAATATTTTATTTAAATTTTTTTGCATCTATATTCATTAGAGAAACTGGTCTATAATTTTCTTTCTCTGTTTTAGCCTTTCCCGATTTAGGTATCAGTACCACATTTGTGTTATAAAAAGAATTTGGTAGGACTCCTTCTCCAATTTTCCCAAATAGTTTGTAGAGTATTGGAATCAATTGTTCTTTAAATGTTTAATAGAATTTGCTTGTAAATCCATCTGACCCTGGAGATTTTTCCTAGGGAGTTCATTGATAGCTTATTGAGATTGAGCTATTTAAGTATTTTACTTCCTCTTCTGTTAATCTGGGCAATTTATATTTTTCTAAATATTCATCCATTTCACTAAGATCGTCAAATTTATGGGCATATGGTTGGGTAAAATAATTCCTAATTATTGTTTTAATTTCCTCTTCATTGGAGGTAAGTTTACTCTTTTTATTTTTGATACTGGTAATTTGGCTTTCTTCTTTCTTTTAATTAAATTGACTGAGGATTTATCAATTTCATTGGTTTTTTTTTTCATAAAACCAGCTTTTGGTTTTATTTATTAGTTCAATAGTTTTCTTAATTTCAATTTTATTAATCTCTCCTTTGGTTTTCAGTATTTCTAATTTAGTTTTTAATTGGGGATTTTCAATTTGTTCTTTTTCTAGCTTTTACAGTTGCATGCACAATTAATTGATCTCCTTTTTCTCTATTTCATTCATGTAAGCATTCAGAGATCTAAAACTTCCCCTAAGAACCACTTTTGCTGTGGTTTTTTTTTGGTATGCTGTCTCATTATTGTCCTCTTGAATGAAGTTACTGATTGTTTCTATGATTGGTTGTTTCACCCACTCATTCTTTAGAATAAGATTATTAAGTTTCCAATTAGTTTTTATTCTATCTTTCCATGGCCCTTTATTACATATAATTTTTATTGCATTATGATCTGAAAAAAAGGCATTTAATATTTCTGCCTATCTGCCCTAGATTGTGAGGCTTTTATGCCCTAGTACATGGTCAGCTTTTGTGTATATGCCATGTACCACTGTGAAGAAGGTATATTCCTTTGTATCCCCATTCAATTTTCTCCAGAAGTCTCTCATATCTACCTTTTCTAAAATTCTATTTACTTCCTTAACTTCTTTCTTGTTTATTTTGAGGTTAGACCTATCAAGTTCAGAGAGGGGGAGGCTGAGGTCCTCCACTAGTATAGTTTTGCTATCTATTTCTTTCTCTAGCTCCATTAACTTCTACTCTAAAAATTTACCTGCTATACTACTTGTATATATATTTAGTAATGATATTACTTCATTCTCAATGGTACATTTTAGCAGGATGTAGTTCCTTCCTTATTTATTTCAATTAGATCTATTTTTGCTTTTGCTTTGTCTGAGTTTAGGATTGCTACCCCTGCTTTTTTTTTTAACTTTAGCTGAAGCATAATATATTCTACTCCAGTCTTTTACCTTTACCCTATGTATACCCCCCTGTTTCAAATGTGTTTCTTTTAAACAGCATATTGTAGGATTACGATTTTTAATCCACTCTACTACCTGGCTCCATTTTATGGGAGAGTTCATCCCATTCACATTCACAGTTGTGATAACTATCTGTGTCTTTCTCTCCATACTATCCTACCCCCCTTAATGCTTTTATTTCTCCCTTTTCCCTTCCCCTCCTCAAAAGTTTTGCTTTTGACCACCGCTTCCTTCAATGTTCCCTCCCTATCAGTCTCTCTCCCTTTACATTCCCTTTTCCCTTACTACTTCTTCCCTTCCTTCTAACCACCCCACCCCCCTTTTTCCCCCCTTTCCTCTGGAATTCAGATACAATATTCTTTGGAGTTTTCAATTTTAGATCTCTTTCAGGAGGTAAATGGTGGATTATTCCAATAATTATTAGATTCTCTCTCCTTGATCTATTTTCCAGGTCAGTTGTTTTCCAATGAAATATTTTACATTTTCTTCTATTTTTTCATCTTTTAGATTTTGTTTGACTGATTCTTGATGCCTTATAGAGTCATTTGCTTCAACTTGTCTAATTCTAACTTTTAAAGAATTGTTTTCCTCAGTTTGTTTTTGAACCTCCTTTTCCATTTGCCAGATTTTACTTTCAAGGATTTATTTTCTTCAGTTAGGTTTTCAACATCCTTCTCCATTTGGCTAATTGTACATTTTAAGGAATTGTTCTCTTCAGTGAAATTTTTTTCCATTTTGCCAATTGTATTTTTAAAATAATTGGTCAGTTTTCCTTTTACCTCTTTAATTTGGCTTTTAAAATCCTTCTTGAGCTCTTCAAAAAATGCTTTTTGGGCTTGAGACCAGTTCATATTCCCTTTTGAGACTTCAGATGTGGATGTAGTATCAATACTGATCTCTTCTGAATGCGAATCTTGCTCTTCCCTTTCATTACAAAAGGATTCTAAAGTCTTTGTTTTTCCAATTTGTTTTTTGCCCATTGTGATTTCCTGGCTTTTAAAGTGGATCTCTGCTTCTGGGGCATAGAGGGCTCTGACTGAGCTTCTTATGCTGGGAGTTAGGGGCCTGGTCATTGGCTTTGTGTGCTGTGGCCTCTGAGTGCCTAGACTGAGGGCAATGTCAGGAATTTCAGCATTTCCCTGGGGTTACACTGAAGCTCACAGTGTTAGGTATGGGGGAGAGGTGGTCTGGCCACTTCAGGTTTCTGTCTCCAAGTCCCTGGGCTAGAGCTCAGGCAGGCTTAGCTGCTGGTGGCTGGGGTTGTGCTGGTGTCTGCTAATTCCCTTAGTTGTGCACAGGCATACCTAGGGTTCTGGTGTTAGCGCTTGCTGGCTCCATCCCCCCACTAGTCTGCTGAGATGGGACTTGTTGGAATGCTTCTTGTCCTGCACTTTGGCCTCAGCACAGTCACAGCCACATCCTTTGTCTAGATTTCCTAAGCCTTTAGCTGGTTCCACCATTTCAGGATGTTTACACTGGAGCAATATTCTATGGGCTTTTCAGGGTCAAAGGGGAGGATGAGGGCAGCTACAGTTTACTTCACCATCTTGGTTCCTGAAAGTTCAGGTAGGTGATTTTTAAACATCTAGATTGTGGGCTGATAGCTCCAGGGGTAGCTGCTGCTGTTGCCACAAGCCCTGTGCTTGTCTCTTACCCAGTCCCCTGCTCTGAGGTGAGAGGTTTGGGAATCATCCCCATGGTGGGTGAATCAGTGTGTGTGGGCTCACTCCAGCTCTGCTATGGTCAGGTCTGTGCTGGTGCAGCCCACATGCTCCATGCACAGCGTTCTCCCTTGACTCACTTCTTAAAAGACCCAAATTCTCATACTTAATCCAAATGTTTTTCTACTCAAGATAAGAATATCTCCAAATGGGCCCTTTTCTTGTAGTTTCAATAGACAATAAGTGATAATGGCAATAGCAATAATAGCAACATTAATACAGATGTCCTCTATCACTTCACTTCTACAGGTAGAATTCCACACATTAGTAGCCCCTTAAATTGTGAGAGGGATCCCAATAAGGGGTTGAGCTTGTGGTCAATCTTCTTGATCTTCAAGACTGGTCTTAGAAGCATCTGGGCCTTGGCACAGCAATCAGACTAGTTCAGGGGTGGGGAACCTGTGTCTTTAAGGTCATATGTAGCCTTCTAAGTCCTTGGGTGAGGCCTTCTGACTGAGTCTAGGTTTTACAGAAAAAATCCTTTTATTAAAGGGGTTTGTTCTGTGAAGTTTGGATTCGGTCAAAGCACTTGAGGACCTAGAGGGTCACATGTGGCCTCGAGGCTGCAGGTTCCTCATCCATGCTCTAGTTAATGCTAAAAGAACCCAAAGAACAATTTAGAGAACTGGCCTTAGAGTCAGAAAGGATAGCACAACCTCCCAAGGTTTGAAAATTGTAAAGTGTTACATAAATGTTAGCGACTGTTATTAATACTAATACAACAGCAAAAAAAAAGGGGGGGGGGAACTAGGTGGTGCAGTGAATAGAGCACTGGCCCTGGAGTCAGGAAAACCTGAGTTCAAATCCGTCCTCAGACACTTAATACAAAAAACTAGCCATGTGACCTTGGGCAAGTCACTTAACCCCAATATAACAATTACTAACTAATGACAACAACAATAATTTCCCAGAAAATTCCCTAAGATGAAAGGTAAGTGTCCATATGCAGTGGCATGGGGAATTTCCTAACTCAGAGTTCCTTATACCAATGAAATCATAAATCCAGTTTAAAAACAAATAGCACCTCACAGGGTTGTTGTGAGAATCAAATGAGATTATGTATAGAAAAAACCTTGTTAACTCTTTGGTGGCACAATGGATCAAGTGCTGGGACTCATGAGTTCAAATCTGGCTTCTGACACTTAGTAGCCGTGTGACCCTGGGCAAGTCACTTAATCCTGTTTGCCTTAGTTTCCTCACCTGTAAAATGAGCTGGAGAAGGAAATGGCAAAATACTCCAGTATCTTTGCCAAGAAAACTTCAGATGGGGTCCAGAAGAGTCAGCTGCAACTTAAGTGACTAAACAGCAAAGACAACAACCTTAAAGCCCTGTGGAAATGTATTATTGTAATATAAATCACTTTATAAGTTTTAAAGTTCTACGTGTCAATTATTATTATTAGAATGTCAGTGGTTAGTACTATTCTTGCTATTGATCAGCTGAGAAGCTAAAGTTATTTAAGAATATCATTATAAAGATGGGAATCACTAAGAATGGTTCCAGTTGGGAGATTAGACTAGGTTCCTACCCATTGAAGATGGTGGGAGGGTGTACCAGAGATCAATATATGACAATGAGAAGAATCTGAACAAAGTAATACAATGGAATAGTTCTGAGAGACATTAGTTCTGGAACACTTAAAATAAAATATTTGGTATTTAAGTAGCATTAAAAAACTTTGCTTTGTTGCTCTAGTTCAGAATCTCTGAGATACCTTTCAACATTCAATGCTTAGAAGTCTGGATTTGTAGTCAAAAGATCTTGGGTTCAAATCCTGGCTACTTACTATATGTGTGACTTTGGTCAAGTCATTTAACTTCTATATGCCTCAGTTTCTTCATCTGTAAAACTAAGGATTTGGACTAGATGGTCCTAAAGTCCTTTTCAGCTCTAGATTTTATGATCCCATGATCCTGTCTTTCTTTCTCATTTTTATCTTCCTTTATATATTTATGTATTTTCCCTTTTTATATTCCTCTACCTTTCTTTATTTAAATTAAATATGTCCTCTCTTTTCCCTCTCCCAAAAATGTCTTTCTCTTTATTTACAGCTAATTCCTTTGTATAACAATCAAGTTATCCAACTCCTAGGTTGGTTCTAAGACTAATTTTGACTTATCCAGTTTGCTGAAGCAAACAAACCTTAAGTCCAACCACTAGAAAATCTGGCATTGCAGCCTCAAATACCTCATTAAGTACCATTGGGACCCACCCTTCATTTTATTTACATGAATATAGTCTTTGTGTCTCAACCTTCTGAGGCCTGCCCCACCTCTGTCTTGCAACACTGCTGCTCTATCTAGCATTTCCATCCAGATCATTCCACAGTGAAAAACAAAGATATATTGAGGTTATAATTTATGGGAATTCACATAAAGTTCCAGAAGTTGTTCAGATTAAACAACAGACATCCTCATATTAAATAAAATTTAAATTAGAAAAACAATTCAATTCACATAGGCTTTCTTCTCAGACTTCACATAACAGTGTTTTGTATCTTTCTTTTGTGCTTGCATTATAATATATATGAGTTTTCTGTGTTTGTGTCTTATCCTCCTTCCAGACTGTAAGATTCATGAGGGAAGGTAACCTGCAAATAAATTTTGTATCTCCCTAGCCCCAACCCATAAGTGACACAGTGGTTACTTACTAAATGTTGAATGATTAAATGAAGCACCTTGTTAGGGATGGATTAATTGAGAGTACTCCTTTCCTCCTATACATTATTGAATATCAAGAAGTCACCAGGTAGTGAAAGCAAGTATTATAAAAATCTATGAGGTCCAGGAAATTGGTGACAAGAAAGATTCTTTGGTTTTTTTTTAAGTGATTTAAATCCTTGGTTGCCTTTTATAAATTTAACATTTAAAAATCTTAGAATCTTACATTTTCAAATTATGTTTTATGAAACTTGCTTACTTTTTCTTACTATATCCCATTACCCTGATAACCTGTTCCTTCCCTATCCCCAAATGTAATTTTTCAGACAAATGAATTTGTCATACAATATGCAAATACTAGTATTTGTTACTTGAATACTGGGTAGGAGCTAATGGACAAGGGGCGGTCACTGATTTCTCTTCTTCCCTACTAATTGTGGCTGAATGTTGCAGATTCCTGTTAAACAAAGTGCTTTCCTATGCACTTCACATCTATCCATGAAATAGTAATCATTTTACATTAGTCTGAAAAATATCATCTTTTAGACTGCTATAGCCAGAATATGGCTAGGGAGTTTACCAGAAAGAAATGATCAGGAATAATACTTGCTGATAATCATCCTTATTGGAGCAGAGACAGAAAGAGAATTGGTTATGTATAAGTGAAAATCAAACAGTAATTTCAAGGCATTAATTTAGTTAACCAAATAGATGCATGCAATTAAAATGCAATATTGCTGTGATTATAATGCAATCAGCAAATTATTAAATTGCAATCAAAATGTAAACAAGTCTTATGTGTCTGCCAGAAGTCTTCTCATCTCATTATTTTACCTAAACCTATAAGCTAGTATTTGGTAAACAGAATCTTCCACATTTCTCAGCTGTCTCATTCAAAATTTGGTCTGCCTTTTCAACATTAGCCACAACTAATACTTTTAGTTGAGTGAAAATATTAAAAAAGGCTGTAATTTCTCTTTACAAATGAAATGAAAATCATACAAATAGGAAGCTTGATGGTAACAGAATACACAAAGCTTTGATTTGAGAAAATGAAAATTCATTTTAAATTTAAATATCTCATTCCTATTCATTCAAAGACCTTAAAGAAAAACAACACATCACTAAGAGCTTACTATTTTCACTGTCCATATTGTATGATAAAAATAAAAAATATATACAATAGTGTATATGCATATATAAATAACTTACTCTAAATTTTTTTTTAAGTCATAAATTTTGACAAATATACATGCTTGTTTTGTTTCTTTTTTGACAAGGCAATTGGGGTTAAGTGACTTGCTTAGGGTCACACAGTTAGAAAGTGTCAAATGTCTAAGGTCACATTTGAACTCAGGTCTTTCTGAACTCGAGGACCAGTACTCAATTCACTAGCTGCCCCAATATAGACTTTCAAAGGGAAAAAAGATCACTTTATTTTGACTTCTTCTCTTATACAATAAATTCATAGCATAGTGAAAAAAATCCTATTTTTTTCAGAAGTCAGAGTCAGCAGACATGGCTTTCATCCTTGACTGTCTAGTTTGCCACTCATAAATATTTGTTGAATTGAACTGATGTCAGTATGCATTATAATAAAATATATCACAATAAATGCCACCCCACCCCCCAACAATAACAACAACAAACAAACCCAAAACTTTAGACACGGGTCAAAGAAATGTGATGAGTCCTAAAAACCCAGCTATCTCATAACATGTAGTTCAACCATATATGTTTACAATCTATAGGGACAGTTGGTTGGACCAAAATGACATCATTATGTTGGAGTTAAGTTATGGTGTGTGTGATTGTGGCTGATCAGACCAACATGAGCTTTGTGTGCTCTATCATAGGTCGGGCACAAATACTCTATATGAATGTTTGGGGTAGAAATGTCTCGAAATTTATGCATCTCATATTTCTTTTGAGCTACTACAATTCTGCTTTGCTCATAGAGCACAGCATGCCATGCTAGGCAGTCCTTTGTCAGAGTTTCCCATGTTACTCAATCAATTCAGAAGTTCTTCAGAGAAGGAAGAAGTATAGAATAATGAAAAAAACAGTGGAGTTCAAGTAATCACAGAACCATAGAATATCAGATATAGAAGGTGTTGCAGTTTGGGGTGCTAGGAACCCTGAAATGCCAGGGTACAGGGTAAGGGTTTGCCTTGAAAGAATTTGACCACTCAAGCCTTCTTTCAGTCCAAGTAGTAAGTTGATTATAATACCAGTTGGGTAGGTGAGATTTCAAGTGAGTCTGTGCTATTTGTGATGCCAATATAAGTAGACTAGATTTTAAGAATCTGAGCATTTGATGAGGGTAAGATTGATATTTTATACAGAAAGATCTTGGGAAGAGCTGGATGGGATTAAGGAGTGGCAAGTAGCCTGAGGTAGGCCAGTTGCAGAAAATTGAGGGAGTTAAGTGACCAGAGTGCCACAGTGAAAGGGCAGTTAAAAGGATTATTGACTGGTATGGGACTGGTGCCTTAGGTGAATGCCTGGGATCTGGGTTCCTGAAATTTGTGGGAAAGTTCAAGGACTGAGGGTCTTTACTTTTTAGGGGTCCATCAGTCCTATCAGAAGGAACCTCAGCAGTTATTTAGCCCAACTCATCCCAAAAAAGAAACCCTTCCTATAACTGACAAGTGATTTTCCAGTCTCTGACTGAAGGCCTTCAATGAGAGGTCGACTCTTCTGACAGCCCATTCCACTTTTGGACAACTGTAGTTATTAGGAATTTTTTTCCTTCTGAAATCAAGCCTAAATTGGCAACTTTCATACATCGCAACATTTGGAATCCAAAGATCTGGATTCAAATGTTGACTCTGCTTCTTATGTATTTACTATTCTCTCTTATTTTTTGCTAACCTTTCATTACCAACCATTCCCAAGAAGACTCCCTCCCTTTTTCCATCTTCTGGGAGTAAATTCAATTCCATAAATGCTTGTTGTTCAGTCATTCAGTTTTGTCTGACTCTTTGTTGCCTTATGTACCACACTGTATGTCCATGGAGTCTTCTTGGCAAGTATAGTGGAGTGATTTGCCATTTCCTTCTCTAGTGGGTTAAGGCAAACAAATGTTAAGTGACTTGCCCAAGGACCCACAGGTAGTAAATGCCTGAGGCCAGATTTTCACTCCAGTCTAAGTGACTCCAGGCCCAGAGCTCTATCCACTGAGCCATCTAGCTGCTCCCTTAAACACTGGGCACCTACAAATTATGTAAAACATTGTGCTAACCTTGAGGATACAAAGACAAAAAAAGAAAAAAGAGACAGTTCTTGCCCATTAAGAGAAGGGACTCCTTGGACAAATGGGGAAGGTAGTATGAATGAGTCATATCTATTGACAGCTAGAACTGCAGTGTTTTAGCAAACAAACAAGCAAATAAATAAATGACAAATGAATGAACAAATAAATAACTGAGTGAACAAATAGATAAATGAATAAGTGACATAATATGTATATGTACTTTTTTTTGTTGGGGTATGAAGAGTGGACAGATCATTGGTTTTTACTGGTATAAGGGAATTCCCAGTGAGGGACTTCCTTGAACAATACAGAATGGCTCTTCCTCAGAATCTTCAAGTCTTAAAGATTTGACTGAGACCCTGAGACATGAAGTGACTTGCTGCTGGTCTCACAGATTGTAGGTCAGAGATATTTATGTTCTTCTTCTAATGCTATGCTTATTCCTGTTGGATTACCACCTTTAAAAGCATTGCATTCAGTATACTCCAGACACTAAACACATTCAACACATTCTACTCTTTTAACACACAGGATATGCAGGACATATAACATTTCACAATGTATTAATCCATTCACTAATCCACTCCACATCCCTTGTTTCTATGCCATTCTTTTTTTTTTTTTTTAAGCAATCAGGGTTAAGTAACTTGCTCGTTACACAGCCAGTTATTATTTCTGGGTGTGGTGCTAAGTATCTGAGCCCGGATTTGATCCAGGTCATCCTGACACTGGAGCTGGTGCTCTTACTCTCTGAGCCACCTGGCCACCCCTAAGCAATTGGGGTTAAGTACCTTGCTGAAGGTTACACGGCCAGGTGTTTCTGGGTGGGTGCTAAGTGTCTGAGCCGGGATTCGATCTCCAGGTCTTCTCAACACTGGAGCTGGTGCTCTTCCTCGCTGTGCTACCTGGCCGCCCCATTTCTATGCCATTCTAAAGAAGCGGCTTCAACTCCCTGTTCGGAAATATAATGATATATTTACAGATATTCTGGTTAGGCATCTGTCCTTCTTACTAGTTGGTGAGACTGGTTCTGTAAAACAACACAGATCCCTCAGTGATGTATTGAGTTCAGGTGCTCCTTACTAGGACCCAAGAGAGGAGTGACCTGCACACAGCCCAGGAGAGTTGCTGTAGTGAGTGTGCCTTAGAGAATTGCTGATGAAATCTATATGCTGTTGGGCCAGGAAGTTGGATACTCCATTGGATTTGAAGATTGTAGTAGTGCAAAAACTATTCTCAAATACATGACAGATGGAATGTTATGAATGATCCCCTTCTAGAGAGCTATGGTGTTATAATCCCTGAAGAAGCTCATGAAAGGACTTTGGCCACAGATATTCTCATGGGGGTTCTGACAGAAGCTGTGAGGCAAAGATCAGATTTAAAAGCCATCATGAGGGCTGCTTTCCATGCAAGGAAATTTCAGATATACTTTGAAAATTGTCCCCCTTTTAGCTGTCGCTTGCTGTACACCCTTTTGAGAGTTTTTTACATTCCAGAACCAGAGATTACCTCAAAGCAGCAATTCAAATTGTAATAGAAATTCACATGTGTGAAGAGGAAGAAGATCTTTTCCTTACTGGGCAAGAGGAAATTGATGAAGCCTGTAAGAGAACAAAGGGTGAAGGTGATGATTTAGGTCAAGAAGCTGGTGATATTAAAATCATTCCTCTGTATTCCATACTTCCACCTCAAAAGCCTTCAAAAAAACAAAATGCAGCTATAGGTTGAAAGGTCTACCAATACTGCAGAGACATCACTAACAATAGATAGTGTAGTGTTTGTCCTTGACTCTGGATTTGCAAAACAAAAGGTGTATAATCCTTGAATCAGAGTGAAGTTTCTTTTTGTGACAGCAATCAGCAAAGCTTCTGCCCAGCAAGAGCTGGTCATATCAGGCCTGGAAAATGTTTCAGACTAAAACTTAAATGCAGGACAATACTTAGCCTGAAATTTTGAGGTCTAGTTTGGGATCAGTGGTGTTACAGTTGAAGAAACTTGGTATAGGTAACTTGGTACACTTTGATTTTTTTTTTGTCTTTTTGAAGGAGGTGTAGCAGCAAGCACCCCAAGAGTCCTCAGGGTTTGCCGCCAATACAGGTTCTTGGATCTGCTTTGATAAAGGAAAGCAACTCAAAATGGGTTAACAAGCTTACTTTAATCAGTCAGACATATATCGTTTACCTTGTTCAGGGGAAAAAGGTCAGCACCCGAACTTCAAAATATACAGACAGAATTATCAAGACATTAACAGATCAAGTAGACAGCTTTCCAAACCGTCCAACCATTACATCCATACCCAGTCAACATCTGGGTTTCCACATCTGGGTTTTTCAAAGCCGGGGGACTCTCAACAACAGCTTCCCAGAATTCAGATCAAATCACAGAACACTTCTCAAAGTGAGTCCCAAAACAAAGCTACACATCAGGGCTTATATAGCCTTCTCCTGGCTCAGAGAATGTAACAAGCTTATTGACTCACTGGCCAATCAAGAAGTATCTACTGAAAAACAAGCCTCCCTCCCCAGGCTTCAGGTGCATTTTAGCCTAGGGGCAGGGAAGATCTTCCAAATTTGCATTCCCATTACAGGAGGGAAGGCAGGGTAATTGGGGTTAAGTGACTTGCCCAAGGTCACATGGGTGCACTTTGATTTTATGTATTCATCAGCTCCTGAAACTCTGATGAGAGCCCTAAAGCTTTCAAATTATCTAGTTGCTTTAAATACCTATGGAGACTTGACTGAATTGGGGTCCATTGTGGCAGAATTTCCATTGAATCCACAACTTGCTAAAATGCTTTTTGTAAGTTGTTACTACAACTCTTCTAATGAGGTCCTATCTATCACTGCTATGTTGTCAGGTGATGGAGGGAAAAAGCCACCTCCATCCTTTCCCCCTGTCCTTTGTCTCCCCTCAAAAAGTCCAGTTTGGGTAGATATCACTTAGTTTTTTTCCCCAAATATTATAGTTTGATGTATATTCTCAAAAAAACCCAAATACCTTCTATATGAAAATAATTACTTAAATAATAAAATCACAAAATTTATGAAAATCAAAATAATTTATTGTATGAAACATAACAAAAATAATCAACTCTGAAATACTGGTAAAACTTAGATTGCCAATTTAAAAAGAAAAGAATACTGGTACCTCACCATAACGATAACTGCTGTAATCCTATAATCCAGATTTTTTAACAAGGCAAGTCATTTACAGACAACTTCCTCAGCTTGTCTTTAGTACCAGAAGGACTTGGTTTTGAACATTGTTTTAGTGATCTTCTCGATTGTGTACAAGTATGACAGTGAAAAGAACATCAATTAAAAACTGCCACTGTGAAAGAATAAAAATAATAATGATAAAAAACAAAACAAAATAATTCACCCCAAAGCCAACTCTTTGCCATGCTACCTCCAAGTTATTGTTTAGAAATTTGGAATGCTTAACAAAAATTCCTGGAAGCCTGAAATTTCTGGGTAGTATGTGGGTTAAGGGAAGGGATTAACTTTTTTTTTTTGCTGCCTCTTTCGAATAATGTATTAGCTAGACTTGGGTGATAGAGATCATTGACTAATAATAACCACTTCTAGGCCCCATTACAAGGGAAGCCTGAACTAGGATTGATGAGCTGAATTCTCCACTTTTTCTAGTAGCAGCACTAACCTATTGTTTTTGGTGAACTTGTCCTCTTTTGGAAATGTTACACGTAATTACCTATTTCTTGAAGCCAGCAGGAGACACTGAAAACATCTGGAGTCATGTCAGTCTTGTTGAACTAGTTCCTCTTCAATCCCTCCTTCCTCCCCCTTTCTTCCTTAATGTCTAACTAAACACGATGGGGCAACATTGTGTGTTAATTGTCTAGTTTGCTTTGAAACTATATAGCATAAAATGGAGATGAATTGTTGAAAAAGTGATGAATATATTAATATTTCTTCAAATTTTGAGTTATGCGCAAGGTATTTAACCTCGTCTTAATAAAGGCCATTTATTAGCTTTCAAAATATTAAATTTTCTGTCCCAAGACATAGTAGTAGGCCTTACATATGTTCATCTTGATGTTATCTCAATGTATGTGTCCCCTATTTTAGAAAAATAAACACTGTGGGAGAGAACTACATTTAATTTGCTTTCTACAGCACATAGCACATTGCAGAGAATGGTATTAAACAGTTTGTTGAAAAAGGCCTTATGAAGTGCTTTATAATTAAAATCAATTCAATAGGTATTTATCAAATGCACCCAATGTGTATTTGACTAATGTAATTTTGACTTTAGGGAAGTACTAGTAGTCCTGTATGGATGTGCATAAAAATATAGAATGTGTAAAAGGAAGTAATTTGAAACAAGACTGAAAAAATAGGTTGGAGTCAGATTGCAGAATAGGGTTGGGGGACTTTAAAAACCAGGCTTATGAGTGTGTAGTCTGTCCTACAAGCAATGGAGACACACTGAACATTTTTGAGCAAGAAAGTGATGCAGTCAGACCTGTACTTTAGGGAAATTATTTTGGTTGCTCTGTGAAGGCCAAATTAAAGTAGGGCATGACTGGGAGCAAGGAAACAAATGAGGAAGAAGTTTTCTGTGATGTCCAGGTGAAAGGTGATGAGTACCTGAACTAGGATGGTGGCTATGAGAATGGAAAGAAGGAGACAGATGAAAGAGTACTGTAGAAATAGAACAGAAAAGACCTAGTAACCAAGAGGATGTGAAGGGCAAGGGAGACTGAAAAGTTGAGCAATATGTTGAGGCTGGGAATGTGAATAACTGGGAGGATGCTGATGCCCTCAATATAAAATGGAAAGTTTGGTGGAGAAGCAGGTTGAGGGAGAAAGATGATCAGTTCTGTTTTGGACTTACTGAGTTTGAGCCGCCAATGGTACATCCAAGTAGAGATGCCCAAGAGGCAGTTAGTGATACAGAACTGAAGACAAAGTACATCCAGGGGTGTGCTGGTAAATGTTTAATAACTGGGTCTCTGAAAAAAAAATGTACACAAATTACACCTTTAAGATTAATCTGCATTAATGAAATTTTTTCCATCACTTTCTTAAACCTCAACAACAAATAAAGCAATAAATCAAGCTCTGGTATATAGTTTTTGCTGATTTCTGAGGCATAAATGTTCATACTAAAAATTTATGACTACAATATGGCACATTTACTGGGTCTAGAATCAAGATGATGTGAGTTCAAATCTAGCCTCACATATTTGCTTGCTGTGTGTCCCTGGGCAAGTCACTTAATCTTTCTCAGATTTCTTAATTGTAAGTGTGATAATAATAGCACCAACCTCATAGTATTGTAGTGAGGATCAAATGAGATAACATTTGTAAAGTACTTAGTAGAAATTCTGGCATGTAATAGGCACTTAATAAATGCTTTTTTATTTCCTTCTTTCTTCACAAACTGCAAACCAACAAATGTAGACTATTTGTCATATGTGCTATGTATCCTTTGCTTTCCCTCCTCTGCACCTTTGCTCATGTTACTCTCTGTTCTTGGAATGTCTCTCCTATTTCTGCATATGCTCATAGGCTCATAGATTTAGAACTGAAAGGAATCTTATAGGTCATTTAGTCTAAACCACCTCATTTTAGAGACACTATTAATGGCTAATATTTATTTGTTGCATTAAGGTCTGAAAAATGCTTTTCTTACAACAATTCTGTAAGGTAGGCGATGCAACTGTCCCCATTTTTACAAATGAGGAAACTGAGACTGAGAGCAATTAGAAGACTTCCCCAATACCACATAGGTAGTAAGTGTCTGAAGTAAGATTTGGGCTCACATCTTCTTGATTCCAGCTTTACTCTTTTATTAATGACACTACTTTGCCTTCATAGAATGAGAATACTGAGGACTAGAAGGGTCTAGAAGGGTCACACTGGTAGTAAATGGCAGAAAAGAATTTGAATTCAGGTTCTTTGACTCCACATTTAGAACTCCTTGTTAAAATCCTTGTCTTTTGACAAAAAGTCACATCATAAACAAATTAGGGGAGGAAGGAAAAAAATACCTTTCAGAACTATAGGTAGAGGAAGAGCTCATGACTAAACAAATGATAGAGAAGATCAAACAAGATAAAGTAATTTTTATTCTAAAACTAAAAAGTTTTAAAATAAATTTAATGTAGCAAAAATTAGAAGATATATATGGAACTGGTTCAAATTTATAAGATTATTCTATAAAGCATAAACGGCCAAAGATCAAGAACAGGCAGTTCCAAGCTATCAATAACTATATGACAATATGTTGTAAATTACTAGTAATTAGAGAAGTACAAATTAAAACATCTTTGAGGTCTAACTTCATACCTATCAGATTGGCAAAGATGACAAATTGGGAAAATGACAGATGTTGGAGAGCTGTGAGAAAACAGGTGCACTAGTGAATTATTGATGGAGTTGTGAAATGGTCCAGTCATTTGTATTAGCAAGCACCCTAGCACACCCAGAATGGCCTGCTAGCTCAGGTTCTTTGATCTGATTTTCTAAAGGAAAGACAACTTTAAAGGGGTCAACAATCTTACTTTAATTACATATAAGTAGAAAGAAGTGAGTATCCAAGAAAGGATCGAATAGGCAGGGCTCAAATTGTCTAAACAAAATAATACAACCACCTATATACACTGCTAGACCAGAAGAGCGCCAGCACTGGAGTAGTCAGGGGGCTGTCATGGCAATCTGAAGATCTTCCCTACCCTTGGCTCCTTGGTAGGCTTAAGTGACTCTGAGAACCTTCCCTGATTTGAAAATATACTTTGCCTCCTAATAGGCTGAATGTGGTCACATGGAGCCTGTGGTGGGAGGCTTGTTTCTCAGGAATGCCCACACCTTGTTATTTTGTGATTGGGCAGTGGGACAAGACATTCTCTGACCCAGGAGAAGGCTATATATACCCTGATGTGAGGTTTTGCTTTGGGGCTCACTTTGGGAAGAGTTGTGTAATGTGGCCAGATAAAACTCTGGGCAGCTGTTGAGCCCCCCGGCTTTGAAAACCCAGATGTTGGTGCTTCTCTCTCTGGTAACTGACTAGCTGGAAGCCCTGTCTGCTAATCTGTTTCTCTGTATTTTTTGTCTGCTTGTAAGCTCCGTTTGTATTCTCTCATGTTCAGGTGCTGACCTTTTTTCCCCTTGATCTAGGTAAATGATATATAATTGGTTAGAGTAAGATTGTTAACCCATTTTGAGTTGCCCATTTAACCCTTTAGAAAAGCAGATCTAAGAACCTGTGCTAGTAGCCATTCTGGGTATGCTAGCGTGTTTGCTGCTACAGGGGCTCTTAACAAATGGCTACTCAAAGTCCTGTTCAGGGAATCAAAAGGTCCTTCTCATGAGTGAGCCCCCAAAGTAAAATACCAACCTCCCAGTATATATAGTTTTCAACTAATAGGCTCAGAGCCAGAAGGCATCACAACCCTCTGATTCAATGCCTAATTGGCATAGCACCAAAAGGTGTGAAAGCCTCCCTACAAGCAAGCCTCCCTGTAAGCAAGCTCCTCCTCCAATGGGCTCTATGTGACTCAGTATATACCACAACTGTGAAAACAGCAAAACATCTGTGATTTAAATACCTGTGTACCTTTAGACCTGGGAACAGGGCTCCTGTTCCAAGGGAAAAGGGGACACACGGGGTCACATAGGCCTACTAATGGACAGGGAAGATCTTCTATTCCATTAACATTACACCATTCTGAAATGGAATTTGGAACTATGCCCAGAAACTTTTCAAACTGTGCATACCCTTTGAGCTATACTACTATTAAGGAACCAAAGAAAGTAAATATACAAAGAGTTTTATAGTAGCTCTTTGCATGGTAGTCAAAATCTGGAAACTAAGGAATTGTTCTATCAGAAAATGGCTAAACAAATTGTAGTATATGAATACAAAAGAATATTTTGTCCATAAGAAATGATGAAATGAACAATTTCAGAAGAATCTTTGTGAACTGATGCAGAGAGAGTTGAGTAGAACTACAACAATGTATACAGTGATAACATTATAGAGAAAGACTTTTTGAGAGACTTTAGAACTCCAGTCAATGCAATGATAAACCATATGTCCAAAAGGATGAAGATGGCACTTACCTCTTGACAGTGAGATGATGAACTTAAAATGAAGAAAGAGATACACATTTTCAGACATGGCCAATGAGGGAATTTGTTTTACTAGATCATGTAGGTATGCAGTAAAGGATTTATTTTTTTGTAGGCTTTTTCTTTTTTAATTTGCCTAACACGGGAAGAGTGAGAAGGACAGATCAATAAAAATACTTGTCACTTAAAAATTTGGAAATAAAATTAAAAAGTGAGTAGATTGGAGGGAAATACATAATTAGCAATAATTACTGTGAAAGTGAATTGGATGAATTCACCTATAAAAATGGGAGAAGCTAGCAAAATGAATGAAAAAGTAGAATCCAGGAGGCAGAACCAAGATGATGGAGTGAAAGGAAACAGTACAGTTGGGTTCCTCTTCACAAACTTCTCTTAACAGATCTAGACTGAATCATCTGAAACATCAGACTGAACCCTGATGGAGAAATTTCAAAAAAATGTTAGAGTTAGTTGTTTGTCCAGCCGAGCTAAGCACAGGGAGACAAAAGGCTTGTGGATTTGGGGGACTGGTCAGGTGAGGAACACCCTGCACATAAAGAGAAGTTGTGTACCAGGGCAGGTGGAGGTCCCAGATAAGAGCTTCAGACTCATACTCATACTTGGCATTGTCATGGGAGAGGTGCAAATTGGCAGTTGTATCACTTCCTACCCATTTCTGGGTCACAGATCTGGGGTGGAATGAGAAGGGAACTGCCACAGGGGAATGACTTTCCTGGTAGGGAGGTCCTCCTGGGTTATGAATGGAGAAAGAAGGAAATTGAGAAGCCAAAAGTAGCACCAGCAGCAATATGTCTTAGATCTCAGGTGCCAAACAGGGTCTAAATATAGAGTCTAGCCCAACCTGCAGAAGAATAACCAGGCTGGAAATTAATCTAGACCAAAGGGAACTTATAATTCTGGCTCTGAGCCAACAGGGCTTTCCAGAGGCTGAAAAAGGTAGAATCTAGCAGCAATATAATCCTCCTCTCATCCAAATGAGAGTCAGGGTCAATAACATTTGTTAAACAGGCAATGTGCTGATTGCTGGAGATACAAAGAGAGCCATGGTAGACCCTGCCCTCAAGTGGCTCACAAGTCTAACGAGAGAAGACAACACCTAATAAAACTACAGATTTCAGATGAGGGAGGGGCAGCAATCAGACTTGTCCTGAATCAGACCATTTAGGGACCATAGAAAGATCACAGATCCCCAACCTGTTCCTCAGATCCTACAACAAGGCAACAATTAACAGACATTTCTTCCAAAAGTGCCAGTGAATCGAGTCCTAACATCAAGTGCCAAGTCAGGAAGTAAGCTGGAAGACTGGGCAAACAAAAAAAAAGAACCCCACCATAACGAGGTATTTTAGTTGCAGGGACATTCAAGATATAAATCAGAAGAGAATGTGTCCAAAATAGCTATAAGCAAAGCCTCAAAGAAAAACACAGTTTGGGCACAAGTTCAAGTAGGATTCCTGGAAGAGATAAAGCAAGAGATTTTTTTTTGAAAGTGCTAAAAATGTTTTTGTAAATATAATGAGAGCATTTGAGGAAAAAATTGAAAAAGAAATGAGAGTTCTGCAAGATAGAATAGGAAAGAGAATTAACAGCTTGCCATAAGAGGTACAAATTCTAAGCATATGCAAAAATATTAATGTTTTTTTTTGAGATGGCATACATAGGAATCTGAGGCAGTACCCATCAGTTGGGGAATGGATGAACAAGTTATTGTATATAAATGTGATGGAGTACTACTATGCTGAACTCTTATCAGTATAATGACCAACTAAGATTTCAAAGGACTGATGATGAAAAATGCTATCAACCTTCTGATAGAGAAGTGAAGGACTCAGAATATGAAATAAGACAATATTTTTTAGATCATGGCCAATGTGGAAATCTATTATGATTGACTATATGTGTTTGTACTACTCATTTACCTAAGCTGCCTGAATGGGGACCCAGACAGTTGGGAAACTTAGCTTGACCTCTCCCTCTCCTTCTCCTCTCCAAAGGAAAGTAAATTTTGACAGTGAGAAGCTTCCCAATTAACTTGGGGTTTACTGCCCAGATTCCTTCCTTCCTTCCTTCCTTCCTTCCTTCCTTCCTTCCTTCCTTCCTTCCTTCCTTCCTTCCTTCCTTCCTTCCTTCCTTCCTTCCTTCCTTCCTTCTTTCCACATCCCTCTCTTCCTTTCTTCCTTTCTTTTTTTCTCACCCATTTCACTCTGAAGCTTATAGATTGGAACACAATAGGTCCCTGCCCAAGCTCCACTTAGTGGCTATATTTTGGGCCCTCCTGGCTCAGAATGAATGTCAATGGGTAACTGTTTCTCTTTGGAACAGCAACCCTGAGGGTCTTCCTCTCCTAGTTTTTTTTTTCTTTTTTTTTTTTTTTTTAATAAAAGGGTTCATCCCTTGACTCACTTCTTAAAGAGATTTATTCACCAAATGGGGATTACCTTACTCAAAGTGAGAACCTGAAAAGGCCTTAACCTGAAAGGGAAAGGGCCATCTAAAATCCTCCTGATGAATATCAGACCACTGGACCCAGATGGCTCTGGAGGAGAAAGTGAGGTTGGTGACCTTGTACAGCCCTCCCTCACTCAAATCAAAGTCAACTGCAAGGCATTTCATCATTTTCCTGATGTCATGATTCTCTATGAGAAGGAAGGACAAACACACACAACGTTTGTATTGGATTTTGTTTTTCTTGAGTTCTCAATAGAGGAGTTGTGTGGGAGGGTGAAAAGGTGGATCTTGTCTGATTAAAACAAAATTTATATTTGTATTTTTGTATATGTGTATACAACACATATAAAAACATATATGCAAATGTTCCTATGTGTGTATACATACACACACACACACACACACATATATGAAAAGATCTTGGGGAACTCTGGTCAGTATGACAACCAAGTAAAATTCCTAAGGATGCATGATGAAACATACTGCTCACCTCCTAATAGAGAGCTGATGGACTCAGAATGCAGATTGAAATGTATTTTTATTAATACATGACCAGTGAGAAATTTTGTTTTACTTGATGATACATGGGGTTTTTATATACAGGGCCTTTTTTTTTTCTCTCTCAATATGGGGGGAGGAAAGTGAGAGAAGTAGAAAGAAGGGAAGGCTGATCTTTGTTAGAAAATGAAAAAAATAATCTAAATGAAAAACAAGAAAGTAGAGTCCAAAAATATGTTGTTTACAAGAAACACACCTGAAAAACAAATATTCACCCCCCCCCCCCAATATCATATCCTTCTAAGTCCAGCTGAAATGTTGCCTTCTCCATGGACTTTCCCTGGTCGTCCAATGGAGCATTTTACTTTCACTTCATTTTAAAGTAATTTCCCAATTCTACTTTGTATATCTGTCTAATCTTTCTTACTAAATTGTAATCTCTTTTAAAGCAGGGACTATGCTTTAACTATCTCATTTTCTCCCCTCCATACCTACAGTCTATCAGTCAAATATTTATTAAGTCACCTACTATGTGCCAGGCACTGTAACAAGCATTTGTACATGATGCATCCTTAATACACATTTCTTACATATGCCAGCAGAGAATATGCTGATATGATGAACAACAAAATGGCATTCTTAAGTTTTCTTATTTAGCTATAAAAGGATCCTATAAACTTCATATCTTTTAACCAAGATACAGATGGCTCCTTATCAACTCAAATGTCCTTGATAGTCAACATATAAGTGGTTTGTGATTCTGAAGGCAATGAACATGGATAGGGTTCTCATTTCTCCAAATTTTTCATTCCTTTCTGTCCTAATCCTAAACCTGAGCTTGGTTTCAAATAGGGCCCATGTCAGAGAGAAGGCAGTAGGACAAGTAGAGAGAAAGGTAAAGACACTCCTATTAAGTTCTAGTAGCAGCTTAATTAAATATTCATTATCTATATGTTCTATAAAGGACATGTATGTGATACAGCCTAGTAGCATGGCATTCCATAATCCTTTGTTCTGATATTAAACTCTCCTATCATAAAATCACATAATTTTTGAGTTGGAAAGGAACTTAATATTTAAATTATCTCCCACTTACATTACAGAAAGGGAAAATTGTAGCCTAGAAAAAATAAGTTATTTGCTTAAGGCCAATAGCAAGATATAGGAGAAAAAGGTTGTATTTAGGGGTCCACAGACCTGGATTTGAATTTTGGTGCTATTACTTATGAGCTGTATGACTTTGGGCATGTTATTTATATTCTCCCTTACCTTCATTTGCCTCATGTGTACAAGGAGATTAATAAAGCATGCCTTGTCTATTTTATAGAGTTGTTGTGAACAGGATATAAGGAAAAGTTCATGAAAACAGACTTAAGTAAAATAGGAGTTCCTCCTTTCACCCCAAGCAGTAGCTTGAACTCTTCCTTGTTCCTTCTCTTACAGCCAACATTGGTCATAAATCAAACCAGAGTTTTTAACCCTTTTTGTTGTTGTCCTTTGCATTTATTAAATACTTCAATATATCCTGAGTTTTGGCCTTCCTGACTTTAAAGAACCAAGCTAATCTTTTACATTTCTCCTCGGTTACCTGACCCTGCTTTTGTCTTTTGTAAATACTCAAATAAGTCTCTGAGTTTATTGATGTAGTTCTTTCAATTACAACCTATTCATATCTACTTGTACTATGTGAATCTTATCCATGTTCTCCCACAAGTTTACTGCATGGATTTGACTCAACGTGAATTGAAACAGACCTTTCTTCTATCTTATGAGGATGCCATTGGTACTCTCACCATATTACCATCCTTTCTTCTTTTTCTGTTTGTGTATACATGTCTTTGATAATATACTTTACTCCAGTTCTTCTTTGTTGTTTATTATTTATTATATGTTACAGCCTACTCTAAAGCCAAGCATAATCAGCTTTCCAGAGGACTGCTGCTGTGAACAGCTTCAAGATTCTGATTACATAGTATAGTGAGCTCTCCATTTATTCAGTAATAAACTAAGACAAAACATTGAGAGAAGTCAAAGTACAGCATTCATAATGTTATAACTTAACAATTATCAGTAAAGTGACTGCATACTTTTCACTAAAGTGACCACATAGTTTTAAACAAAAGATATCATTCACTAAGTCCTTAACTCAATCATTCTTAAGGAGCAAGCCTCCTTAAGGGACACAAAGTACAAAGGTCAAAATTTTCCACTCCTAGGTCACATTGTCTTAATCTCTCAGTCAAAAAGTCTTCTTTCTTCTTGATCGGAGATTAGTTTCCAATCATCCTTAACTCAATCATCCTTAAGGGGCACAAGGTACAAAGTACAAAGTTCTCCCACTCCTGTGCCATAGTAAATCATGATCTTCTCAGTCACCACTAAGTCACCAAGGAGGAAAGGTTCTTTTCATCTTGATTCAAGGATGGCTCTTGAATTCCATGGTTCTTCTTCCATGGGCCCAGCTCCCTGGATCTACCTCACTGTCACCTGGATTCACAGGCAGAGACATCTCTCAGATCCTCATCTAGCTCCCATTCCATATTGAAGCTCACAGTGTCCAGTCCACCTCAAGTCCTTCACAGTTTCTGTTTCTGGGAAAACAAAACTTAACAGAGCCACAATAACATTCATGCACATTGCTGGCACCATCTTCAATTCACTTTCTGCCTGTGAAATCAACATAGACCCACAAACAAGGTCTGAGAAATCAATACAAATCATCAGTATAGTTCCAGGACCTCTGAAAAAATCAGTAAAAACCCTCCTCCAAGGAGGGTTTACTTCTGTAAACAGACAACAAGAAAATCCTTGTCCAGGGCTTCTGAACCAGCAGTAAGGTTCCAGGGCTTCTGTAACAACAGCAACATCCTCTATCAGCAGACAGATCTGACAAAGTAACATCAAAACAGACAGACAGAATACCAGCACCACAGCCATGCTTCAGTTCTACTCTCTCTCAGCCTGGGCTTCTCCTTACATATGGTGATTAGGCTCCTCCCTGCTCTGCCCCTTCCTGTTGCATCAGCAACAGGGGTTCACGAGTTCTATTTCTTAACAAAAGTCTTGATATAATCATGGACAAGAAACTTGAACTGAAACAAGGTGCTAAATAATTAAATAGCTGAAACAATGTGTTAAGTACTTCTTTGCTTGCCATTACACCTACTCACATGTACCATGTGCTTCTCCATTGCCCTTTGAGTAATACTCATTTACAAGTCTTTGGAGACTGTAGTAAAATATGATTCATAGCCATATAGCAACAGTAACAAAATACTGGCCTTAAAAGATGAGTTTTTATTCATAGAAGTTTGGGGCCATTAAAGTAGCTTTATAATTTATCAAAGACAATAAAATCCATCCTCCTTCTCTTTAATTCTAGACCCAACTCATAGATTATTTGCATTGTTTCCTCAGGATGTATATGTCTCTATGTATGGGTATCTGTGGGGCTGGGGTGGGGATATGTTGTCCTTCTAAGTGTACATCATAGTCTAGATAATATGAATTCTTCATCCATTTAATTTTTCCTATTTGGATGTTTAGGTCAATCTCTTCTTAGTGATTATCAATCTTTCATGAAAAGTCTTCGTGAGTTCTTCATGAGTCTTCGTGATGTTCTAGGACTTGGTATATGTCTTTTAAAAATCAGAGTTCTTCAATAAATTTCCTGTACATTTGCATCAGTCGCTTTAGACACCTCTGTCTTTTTTTCCTCATTCAAATCATTTGCATTTGTACTGATCACAATTTCATTCATGTGCCAGCTTTCTTTATGCAATTTCAGGCTATGGCATCCTGCCTGTCCTTTCTCTGAACTCTTTGCAATCAAATCTTCCAAATTTTGGAGTAGATACACAATGTCTGCTGCCCTGCCTTATCTTTCAAAATATATAAAAGAGTACATCTAATTTCTCTCCAAATTCTTGCCACTCCCATTAGTTACCATTTTTTCTTTATTGGTCAGAATCAAGTCCAGTATAGCAATCCCTCCAGTCTTTCTACCTTTTGGCCCTCTGACTTTACATCTCATCTACCTCCTGGAAGGTAAAAGAGTAGTTGGAGAAAGTTCTAGTTGTCTAAGTCATTAGTAAAGAGAATCTTGAAGCAATGTTTACATAGTTAAAGCCCCATGTTAGGACTCTATCTTTCCTTCTGGGATAGCTTTGGGATATGTCATCTCCCTTTGCTGACTATAGTATATTCCTGCTATAATTTTACTTCTTTTTTTTCCAATCCTTGATCCTTGCCCATGTGGTCAAGTTTGCAGATTTCATATCAGTATGCCCTTTCGTTCAGTTGACATTTTCCATGCTCACCCATAAGTCATTGGGTGATGTTTTATTAGAATCCAGTTCTCCTAATTCCTAGCTCACTATTATCTCTCATACAAACTGTTTTGTAAGGGATGGCCCTGCTCTGAGGCACTGTGATCATTTTCAGTCTCTTGCTTCTGTCCAGGAAAGTAAGTAAACAACATTATCCATATTGGGGAGGCATCAAGTTACTGGATAGTGACACCTTCCCTGGTGTCTCTGGGAACTACTCTTCTGATATATTGCACTGGCTTGTGGGTGATCACATAAATATCACACAAACTGTGTACTTTGGTTTGTGGGAAAAAATGATCATGTCTTACCTCTTTCAACATGAGGACATAAATAGCTTTATGTGGGTTAGCCTTGTAACCCCCAAACTGAAAATGTGATGTCAGACCTCACAGATGTCAAGGAGATTAATTTAGGTGACAAAAATAAAGTACATTGAGCTACCTGGAAAAAGGTCATCTAAAAATACAAAGTGATAGATGATGAAAATAAAGGGCAGCATGTACCATTAGCAACCTTCTGGCACTGAAGCTCCAAATATCTCCCCCCTTTTCTTCAAGTCTTCTATTATAGTCTTCTCGATACCCAGCTGACTTTATATGTTTAACAGAAACCAATACAAAATTATTCTTAGGACCTTTCTGGAACCTGCAATGGAATTTTATTCTATATTCTTTTCAATGGCCTCGAGGGGCTCAGAAAACAAGAAAAAGCATAACAATTCTGACCAATAATGTCAACAGGAGCTGAGGTCTTTGAATTCAAGTAGAAATAAAATACAATAAACTAGATGAGGTCACACTAAAGCAAATGGTCTCATCCACTATTATAAAAACTATTTGTTGTCTTTGGATAGGAGACACTTGTAGCTTTGTCTAAATGTTACCTCAATTCAGCTATCTAAGATCAAATGGACTGCTTTAAAAATTATAAAAGTATTTGGTCACTTTCTCTTCTTTCTTGATCTTGGATAGGCAATGTTTTCTCATTCTCATAACTAACCTTGCCAGCTGTTTGGCAAATACTTCAGCAGAAACACTCCCTTTTCCCTTTGATTGATTCTCCCTTTGTCTACCCTTTTCTCTCCTGTGAAAGATATTACTTTTATCTATCCCAATTGCTACAGAATGCTGCTGATGGGTTGTATACTCTAAGTGGATCTGAAAAGTTATTCAAACAAACAAACAAATCTGTACTCTAGGAATCTAAAGGTGCCATCAGCAAGCACTCTTTTATTTATTTATTAATTAAAAAAAATTTTTTTAGCATGCTCATAAATTCATCTCTTTCCCACTTGGTTACTCAAGTTGACCCCTCCTTAGCAAATCCAACTGGTGGGGGAGATTCTCCCTGGGTTGAGAAATTCTCCCACAAAATTATGACTCTATTGTTATCTATTTATTCCTAAAGACAGAACATACAAGTACTGTGATTTTATTCATGTCTAAAATCCTGTATTTCCATGTGACCTTTGGCACCCAAAAGACTCTAGAGACCTGTTGGCATCATTACAGAAGCCACTTACCTCCTTTTTTGTTCTAATTTAGGTCAAGGCTTACTGACTGTACTTTACCAGAACTTCTAACAGCATTTCCACAATGAGTTTTATCAGTGCCTAAGAATTCCCTTGCAGGCTCTGCTTTGGTTTGTGACAGGATTGAGTGGCAGGAATCATCAGGTACTAAGGTGAGAAGCCAGGAACTTGTTTGCAAATTTTGTTGTGTAGTTTTAGGGAAGGACAGATAAAGCTCCTGTTGGGGGAGCTGTGTGACTGTGTCTTTCTGCCTGCACAGATACTGGTGACTTAAAATTCCACATTCATATGCGGAATGAAATAGAACTGAGGATCTTATAATGATCTTGAGTGTAATATACTGGGGGAGATGGAAGAAAAAGGAGCAAAGTCTCCTTCAGATTTCCTGCTGGAAACAGGGTGATCCTAAACCTTTTTTGCTTATTGGTAGTGACAATCCATTAAGATCTTTGTCTTTTTAATTCTAATCAAATAGATTAATGAAATGGTTTTGGATAAATATGCTAAGAAAAACACAAAACATAGAGAGAAAAGTGACTTGGTACATGTCTCCATCTACCATTTTCATTTAATTCATTTCTTCTTTTAGCCATTTTCTGAATTTATTGCTATACCTGTCCTCTTCCTACCCCATAACATTACTATAGCCCTCAAATGTTTTTACTTCCTTTGCTATCACTTGATTCCTAGTTCACTACAGTCTGGCTCCTGACTTTACCATTCAACTGAAATTGCTGTCTCCAAAATTATTAGTGATCTCTTAATTTCCAATTTTATTGGTCTTTTCTCCATCTCCTTCTTGACTTCTCTGTAGCCTTTAAGACGGTTAATCACTCTCTTCTTGATACTCTTTCTCCTCTAGATTTTCATGACAATACTCTTCCTGGTTTTCTTTCTACCTGTCTTATAGTTTGTTATTATTTTCCCTTAGTGCATCTTCATTTAGGTAACATTTGCCAGCCAGAGGTGTCCCACAAGGCTCTGTCATGGTCTCTCTTCTATTCTCCCTCCATACTATTTTACTTGGTGATCTCAACAACCCCCAAGGATTCAATTATTATCTCTATGTCAATGATTCTCAAATCCACATGTTCAGCTCTAACTTCTCTCCTGATCCCTAGTTCCCCATCTCCATCTGCCTATTGGACATCTCAATCTGGACATCCTATTAACATTTAAGCTCAACAGTGTATAGAGTACTAGGCCTGGGTGCAGGAAAACTCATCTTTCTGAGTTCAAATCTGACCTTAGACATTTATTAGCTGTGTGGCCCTGGCAAGTCACCCAAGCCTGTTTGCCCTAGTTCCTCATTTGTAAAATGAGCTGAAGAAGGAAATGACAAAATCATTCCAATATATTTGCAAAGAAAACACCAAATGGAATCATGAAAATTCAGACATAAACAACAAAAAATTCTGCTCGAAGACTTTGCCTCAAAAGATCTTAAAGTCCCAGATGAAAGGTGGGGAAGGAAGAGGTAGTCTTACCCAGAGAAAAAATACGGACATAAAGAACACAACCAAACAAACAACAAAACACTCGTGTGGTTTGCCATTTCCTTCCCCAGCTCATTTTTCTCCTTAAACCCTCCCCCCTTTCTTTATTCTCTATTATGGTCAAGGGTATCACCATCTTCTCAGGAATCCATGATCCCAATCTAGATGTCATCTTCAGCTTCTCACTATTTCTCACACCTCCCCCATATCAAATCTGTTTACATGTCCTATCTATTGTACCCCTTTCTTCTCTCTTCTGACATTGCCATTGTATCTTCTGACTGTGGGTGTTCTCACTGGTTGTCCCCACACCTGGAATGTTCTTCCTTCTCTTTTCTATCTCTCGACCTCCTTGACTTTCTTCAAGTCCCAGTTAAAATCCTACCTTCTGCAAGAAGCCTTTCTTGATCTCCTTTAATTCTAGTGCCTTCCCTGTGCTGATTATTACTAATTCATCCTGTATATATCATTTGTACATAATTGTTTACATTCTGTCTTCTCCATTAAACTGTGAGATCCTTGAGGGGTGGGACAGTCTTTTGCCTTTCTTTGTAACCCCAGAATTTAGCAGAGTAACTAACACACAGTAGGTCCTTAACAAATGTTTATTGACTGATTGTCACAGACCTAAAGCATTTTTTCATGGAAAGATATCTAAAAGAATAAATTGATATCTACAGAGAATAGAACATATAAAAATGAGGTAAATTGGCAGATTTGGATAATCAGACTGACAAAGGATTGTTATTTTGAGGAGAAGGTGGAATGAGAGTAGGTTGGTGATTTCCCCCCTAAAAGTTTTTAATCTCAGAAAAATAGCTTCCCCTGGAAATGAGTTGAATTGATTAATGAGTCAGCACAAATTCATCTAGTCCCCTAGATCTAGCTAGTTCTACTTTAGATAGTGCTTCACATTCCAAATAGTCACCCACCGTTTGGCCATCTGCCCTGTGACTTCATGGTTTACCTCTTAATTCCTTTCTTCTTATTATTCTTTTGTTTTCCTGCTGGGTTCAAATTCCCTTTTTGCTTATTAGCTCTGTGGCACTGGGTGAAACACGTAAGCTTTCTGGGCATCTGTTTCCTTATTTGTAAAATAGTGGAATAGGTTTTTTTTTTTTAAGTGTGTTTGCATTCTAATTTCTGTGATACTAAACTCAACACATCCTCAGCCAATCATATAGAAATCTGTTTTGCACACTCACAACATAGTGGTAGAAGACCTTGCCATACTCCCTCTGCTGGTCATTCTTTGTAATGATAAACCTTAATGCTGTAAATCTCACACCTTGTACTTTTTTCTCTTTAAAATTTTACTTTCTCTATCTGTCGGTATCAACTTACAGCACATTAAAATCTCACCTGTTTTGAAAAATATGGTGTAAGATAAGAGCTTTTTCTTTTAATTTTAATTTTTTGTTTGAATTTGTTTAACTTTAATTTATTTTGATTATCACTCTAATTTGAAGTTTAGTCTTGTCTGACTCTTCATGACCCATTTGGGGTTTTCGTGGCAAAGATACTGGGAGTTGCCATTTCCTTCTCCAGCTCATTTTACAGATGAGGAAACTGAAGCAAACAAAGTTAAGTGACTTTCCTGGGGTTTTGAATTTGAGGCCATATTTGAACTAAGGTCTTTCTGATTCTAGGCCTGGTGCTCTATCCACAGCACACCACCTAGTAATCCAACAAGAGAATATCAACATAATTTATCATTTCTACTTTATTTATTCTGCATTATTTACATTTCTGTTACTTTTGCAAAATGCTTCTTTAATATAGCCCTCCCTTGCAACAAATAAGTACAGATAAACAAAAGAAGATTGTTGTCATTTTAGTCATGTCTGATTCTTCATGACCCCATTTAAGGTTTTCTTGGCAAAAATACTGTAGTGGCTTGCCACTCATTTTATAGAAGAGGAAACTGAGGCAAAGAAGGCTAAGTGATTTGCCCAGGGTCATATAGCTAGTAAGTTTTGAGGATGGATTTTAACTCAGGAAGATGATTCTTCTTGCCTTTAGGCTAGACACTCTGATCACTGTATCACCTAAGGTCTGAAATTAGGCAGACTTATGTTTATGAGTTCAAATCCTTCCTTAGACACTTACTAGCTATATCACTCTGGACAAGTCACTTAACCCTGATTAGTTTTCTCATCTATAAAATGAAATGGAGAAGGAAATGACACACCACTCCAGTATCTTTGCCAAGAAAACCCCAAATGGGGTCATGAAGAGTTGGATATGACTGAAAAAAACTGAACAACAAGCAAAACAAACAGCTACATTGTCTTATGGACCCATTCTGCACTTACAGTACATTATTCTTCAACTGTTTTATCATCAGTTCTCAAGAGTCAAGATTAATAATTGTTTTTACCCTGAACTTGGAAACAACAGAAACCTGGCACTCTACCTTGCTGACAAATGAAAATAACTACTGCACAGTTCACAGTTCTCCAAAGCAAATGTCAAATAGAAATAAGTAGAAACAGAAACTTCAGGGGTTAGGGTTCCAAGAATGAGTAGACAATCTCTTCATTTTAGACAGGTTCCTGCAAGAAGGAAGTTGAAGATCATTTTGGAGAAACATGCAATATTCTTGGGCTGTTATTTTCTTGTCAAATTGAAGTATTAGAGGAGGTAATTCACATATCTTTTTTAGCAGAGCAAAATAATAATAACAATTATTATTATAAATGTATACACGCATACTGCTATGAGGTTTGCAAAGTGTTTTACAAAGTGCTCCTTTGATCCTCACAAAAAAACCCTAGTAAGTAGGTGCTATTATTATCCCCATTTTACAGATGGGGAAATGGAGGTTTTTCAGGTGAAGTGACTTGCCCAAGTTCACAAAGACAGTTAATCTCTGAGGTCATATTTGAACTCAGGTGTGTGACCCCAGGTCTGATGTTCTCTCCAAAGGTGCCACCTAGCCACAACATAGAGGCTTAGCAAAATGTTTGGTTAAAAAAAAAGCATTTGCTGATTTCATTATATTTATACCTTTCCTCATCTGTAAGTACTTATACCTTTCCTCATGGTGATTATGACCCTTAGCCTGAACTAAGATATCTAAAGCTATGATTTATGAATATCTCCCTGCACTCATTGAATTCTTAATGGTGATTTTGTCAGTTGGAAGCAAATTAGAGGAAAGAACCAAATAGTGCCAGTTGAGGAGTGTGCATAGATATAGATTGAATGTGTTTTGGTATTTATGTATTTCTTCCATAATGTTTCCAACACCAACTGTGTAATTCTAATTTGCTTATTTGCATTCTCAGGCTGGCAGTCATATTGTGATATGCTATGAGGGATTTAGGATAAGGCCAGAATATGAATGATTTTACTGAATGGATTCCAGGAAGACAAAACACAGTGGGAACATAACTGAAAAGGAAGGAAAATGACAATATGCAGAATAACATATTAGTCAATGCCTGGTAATGGTTATTATTATTATATATATTTTTTAGAAAATACCATTTTACTCAGTTCAAAAACAAAGGTTAGTACATTACCACTATGTTTGGACCAACATTATGTTAGTAGTGTCATAGGCTTTTAGAGTTGGAAAGGTCATTAAGGATATAGTCTAATTCTCTCATTTTACAGTTGAAGAAACCCTTAGAGTTTATTTACTTACCGAAGGTCACCAACGTAGTATGTGACAGAATGGGATTCTAACCCAAACTCTGATTGAAACCAGTGCCTTTTCTCTTCCCATACTGCAATGGTTCCCCTAAATTCCAACTTCCCTCCTATGGCTTGGCTTTTGTTTGGTATGGTAGCCAAAAGCTTAAACTGGCTGAGCGTCTGAGGTAACAAGTAGGCCTAGACAAGAAAATTGGCTTGAGGCCTGGGGAAGAACTACTGACCCCAACCTTTATCCTGAGATAACACCACCTGAATTTTATCAAGAATGGAAAATCTAGACTGTTGCCAGGAGTTTTCCCTGAAGAAAAGGAAAATTTCTAACAAAAGTTACTTCGAGGTTTATAGTGCTTGCTTATTTATCAGGGAAATAGTTCATGTAGCCTCCCTTGTGTCCCTAACTCTACACAGAATCTTGTACGAGATGACACAGGGTCTGGGTCTCAAAGTGACATATTGTAATGCCAAGCAAATGCAACTTCCCAAGGTTCAAAATACCAGCATAGGTGCTCTCCATTTTATTTAGTGAAAAATTAAGAACAGATTAAATCAAAATATAGCATAATTCAAAATATAGCATTCACGAAGTATAATTCAATGATCTCCAAGTACTACTCTACTCCTGGACATTATAATTCATTTAGTCAATCCTAAAGACCCTCTTCTAAGTACTACTCCACCCCTAGGCTGTACATTTATTTAATCAACCACAAAGCCCCTCTTCTCAAATGGAGATTAGTTTCCAATCATAAGTAAAGTACAGTCATTTGTTCAATCACAGAGCACAAAAAAGTCAAAAGTTCCCCACCCTTGGATCACAACTACCCCAGAGTTATAACAAGCTTAAGCACAGCATTTAATACCCAAAGAGAGGTCTTTTCTTCATCTTGACCCAAGGCAAGTTCTCAGCAATCTTTGTTCCTGGGGAGACAAAGCTTAGCAAGGCCACAAGATACATTGCCAGTGTCCTCATTAATTCATTCTCTGTCTGCAGAACAGTCCTAGGACCCCTGAAAGCATTAGCAAAATGCTCTTCCAGGATTTCTATAAACACACAACAAGAAAATTCTTCTTCAGGGTTTCTGAACCAACAGCAAGTTTTCAGAACCTCTGCAACAACAGCATTGGCCTTCACCAGTGGGCACAATTCACTCTCTGTCTGCAGAACAGTCTCAGGAGCTCTGAACCAACAGCAAGGTTCTAGGACCTCTGCAACAACAGGACTGTCTTTCACCAGTGGACAAATCTGGCAAAACAACATCAAAACAGACAGACAAAGTACCAGCATAACAGCCATGTCTCCTCAGTCCTTGGCAGCTCAGGGTGGCAGCTCTGAAAAGTCCTGGGCAATTCAAAGTGGCCCTCAGCAATCCTCTCAGTCTCTCTCTGCCTGCAAGATGCTGCTTCCAAAAAGTTCTTCTGCCTCTCTCTTTGCTTGTGTCTCTCTAAATTTATGTCACCAGCTCCTCTCAGTTCAGCACTCTCTTTTCACATCAACAAGTCCAATCCCACAAGTGGGATTCACAAGCTCTGGGTTTTAGCACAATCAATCCAAAAACCAAGGGGGATCTTTAAATTCCATTATTATTACACATATCCTAATATGTTATAGTCAACGTTAATGGAACTGAGCAGGGATCATATAGCATGAACCTGGGAATGAAGAATCTATTTTCACTAAAGTAAGCAAATAAGTCATTTTAGCTATTATAAAACCCAAATTAACTACAAAGGACCTATGAGGGAAGATGCTGTTATTTGCATCCAGAGAAAAAAGTAATAGGTGGAAGTATATATAGAATAATTTTACATATATATAAATATTTTTGTCTAATGGTAGCCATCTCTAGAGTGGGGGTGGGGAAACAAAGGGAAGAAAAAAAGAAAATCACATGATAAATTTATTATATATTTAAAAGGAATAGAGAGTTGTACACAATAGATTTGTAGTTTCATGTTCAGTCATTTTTTTTCCTATTCTGCTATATGTCATAGAAATGTATGTTATATTAAGTTCAGAATAAAAGCAAAAAGAAGAAAAAACTATAGTTAAAAAAAATAAAGTAAATTCTACCTGTGCCTGTGGGGAATACTTCCAAATGGAAAGCAAATTTTAAAAAAGACTCTTAGCTGGACAATGGATCTTCAGTGTGCTCTAAAATTCAGGCCATGGACAGTGGTTATAACAAACACTTTTCTCTTTTCTTTGCCCTCAGGTAATTCTGAGAAAACCTTGGGGTTTAAACAGAATTGATCTTCTTTCTTTGTTCCCTTTATATTATTGGGAGCCCTAATCCTGCCATTCTGCAGGGGAACTTTAGAACAAACACATCAAAACAAATCATTCCACAAACATGACACATTTTTATCAGATACACAGTTTTATTTGAATGTGCAATTCCTTTAGCATGGTCATACCACAGACTGTGGGGGCCATCTCCAGTCACCCTGATTTGTTACTTGCCACTGGATCCAGATGGCTCCAGAGCAGAAAGTGGGGCTGGTGACTTTGCACAACGCTCCCTCACTTAAATCCAATTCACTTGCATTTCATGGCATCACCTTCCTGATGCTATGGTCTTCTTTGAGAATGAAGGACAAACAACCACCACATACTGAATATTATGTTCTGTTCTGGGTGCTACTTTTTGAGAAAGGTATCACAACATGTACCTAGTTGGAATGATAGTTATCTAGATGGAAGAGTGCACCAGATGGTGAAAAGGTTTGAAGGCATCTCATACAATGCTTGGTTAAAGACAACAGGTGATAAGCATTTTTTTTTGTCTATTTACTTTTAGTTGACAACATTCAGTTCCACAGTCCCTTGAGTTTCAAATTCTCTCCCCCTCCCTATCCCCCTTCTCCCCCCATCATGGTGGCATGCACTCGAATATAGTATCTACAAATATCTTCACATTAATCATTAGTCAGGTTATATAGGAGGATTATAACTGATGGAATGATCAGTGGGAAAGAGGAAACAAAACAAGACAAGAAAAAGAAACAGCAAGTAGTTTGTTTCAATCTGTATCCAGACACCGCATCTCTTTATCTGAACATGGATAGCACTTACCATCATGAGTCTTTGGAGTTGTCTTATAAACTTACATTGCTGAGAGGAGCCCGTCTATTGAGGTTAGTTGTCACACATATGTTGTGTCTGTGATTGTTTACAGATTTCTCCTGGTTCTGCTCTTCTTGCTCAGCATCAGTTTATATAAGTCTCTCCAGATTGTTATGAAGTCCATCTGCTCCTCATTTCTTTTTTTCTTTTTTCCTTTTGGAGGGCAATTGGGGTTAAGTAACTTGCCCAAGATTACACAGCTTGTGTTTGTGTGTGTGTGTGTCAAGTGTCTGAAGCTGGATCCAAACTCAGGTCCTCCTAACTCTTAGGCCTCCAGACTCCTGACTAAAGCACCACCTAGCTGCCCCTGCTCTTCATTTCTTATAGCACAGTAGTATTCCATTACATTCATATACCACAACTTGTTCAGCCATTCCCCAACTGAGAGGCATCCCCTTGATTTCCAATTCTTTGCCACTATAAAAAGAGCCTCTATAAATATTTTTGTACATATGGGGTCCTCCTCCCACTTCTCTGATCTCTTTGGGATATAACCCTAGAAGTGGTATTGCTAGGTCAAAGGGCATGTGCTTATCTATAGCCCTTTGGGCTTGGTTCCAGATTTCTCTCCAGAATGGCTGGATCAATTCACAACTCCACCAACAATGCATTGGTGTTTCAATTTTTCCACATCCTCTCCAGCATTTATCATTTTCCTATTTTATCATCTTAGCCAATCTGGCTGGTAAGATGTGGTACCTCAGAGTTATTTTGATTTGCATTTTTCTAATCAATAGTGATTTAGAACATTTTTTTCATATGCTTATAGATATCTTTAATTTCATCCTCTGCGAACTGCCTGTTCATATCCTTTGACCATTTATCAATTGGGGAGTGACTTGTATTCTTATAGATTTAACTTAGTTCTTTATATATCTTAGAAATGAGGCCTTTAGCAGAAACACTGGTTATAAAAATTCTCTCCCAATTTTCCACTTCCCTCTTAATCTTGGTAACAATGGCTTTATTTGTACAGAAGCTTTTCAATTTAATGTAATCAAAATTATCCATTTTGCATTTTATAATGCTCTCTAACTCTTGTTTCATCATGAAATCTTCCCCTCTCCATAGATCTGACAGGTAAACTATCCCTTGCTCTCCCAGATTGCTTACATTATCAGCCTTTATACCTAGAGATAAGCATTTGTTAATCACTTACTTGGGCAGCCAAATGCTTCAGTGGATACAGTGCCCACCCTGGAATCAAGAGGACCTGAATTCAAATGTGACCACAGCTACTTACTAGTTATGTGACCCTGGGTAAGTTACTTAACCCTGTTTCCTCAGTTTCCTCATCTGCAAAATGAGCTGGAGAAGGAAATGGCAAATCACTTCAGTATATTCAGTATAATGGTTACAAAGAGTTGAATAAGACTAATTGACTAAGCAACAAAAGCACTTATTATGTGCCAGGCCCAGTGTAAAGAACCAATGACAGGAGGGATAGATCTGTACAAGTAAAATAGTACACTAGTCAGTAAATACTAGGGTCATAGCTGGAATTTGCAAACTGAGCATTAATTTTAGAGCTATCATTTGATGTCTCATCTTGATTCTGCAGGCTCAAGCTAGTTGTTCATCTTACTACAGACAGTTCTCACTTTGTGTAAGTGGTTCATTCCACAGACCTCTACTTAAAGCAATTTTTATGTAATTTTCCCAGATGCAGGGGAGGGAAGGAAGGAGAGAAGTAGAAAGGGGACTGCTTCTTTGGAGGGAGGTGGCTAGCACATGGTTCAAAGACATGTGGAGGCCAAAACAGAGAAGCAAGGGCAGGAGAGGGAACACACAGTAGCCCCATGGGGACATGGCCAGAACTGAGAGGAAGAAATGTCTGGGAGCAGGACACAGACATAGACAGGAAAGAATGGATGATATGCTGGGGTGGGGACAGATGTAGTACTTGGAAGACAGACAGACAGTCTGTACATATATATGGGTGACTGGGTGGAAGGGGAAAAAGTTTCTTCTTTCAGCTCCCAGTACTACAGAGTAAAGTTTTTGGAATGAAGATTTCTTTCAGAATTTTTTATATAAACCCAAATTTGCAGAATGCAAATTTATACAAAGTAAGAACTTTGTAAATGATGGTTAGAAAGCTAAGCCAAAAATTCTCTTATGGTTGATTCTCTATTCATACATAGTTTTAGAATTCCAAGGACTTAGGAGGTCATCCAGTTCAACACTCTCTTTTCACATGATTCATTTTGCTGCTAACTTCTTCCTAGTTAACATTAGCTAAATTTCGTGTTTCAGCTCAAAGGATCAAGAAATCCAGTTTCTCCTCTGTCTCCTTTAGTATTCTTGAGATAATATGCTTAAAATAATTTATAGTATTTTATTTTTTCCAATTACATATAAAGGCAATTTTTAACATTCATTTCTTATAAAAGTTTGAGTTACAAATTTTCCCTTCCTCTCTACCTTCCCCCCTTCCTAAAATGGTTAGCAATTTGATATAGGATATAGATGTGCAATCATGTACACCTATTTCCAGATAAATCATGTTGTGATAAAAGAAATGCAAAAGTTACAGTTTGCAGAAAACACATACACACAAAGCAAAAAAATAGTAAAAAAAATAATAGTACAAATATACAAATAATAATATAAAATTTGTAAATAGTAAAAAACAAAACCAAACCAAACCATGATCTGCATTCAGATTTTATCAGTTTTTTCTCTATTTACGGATAACATTTTCTGTCATGAATCTTTTGGACTTGTCTTAGATCATTGTATTGCTGAGAAGAGGCAAGCCTATCATAGTTGATCATCACACAATGTTGCTTTTAGTGTGTACAATGTTCTCCTGGTTCTGCTTATTTCACTTTGTATCAGTTCATGTAAGTCTTCCCAGGTTTTTCTGAACTCTGCCTGCTCACTATTTTTTGTAGCATAATAGTTTTCCATTTTATTCATGTACCACAACTTTTTCAGCCATTCCCCTATTGATGGGCATTCCCTCAACAATAATATATTCTTAAACTAAACTGGCAAGTTTATTTCAGCAAGTCAGCCTAATGTTATGGTTAGAAGATTTTGCAGTCAAGAAAAATCTAGTTCTGAGTCCTGCCTTTTGCATGGATTGGCTGAGTAATTCTGCTAAGTGTCTTAATCTTTCAATGTTTCCTGGCAACCTTTTCAGCCTATTAATTGCCTATTAATTGCAATGAAGGTGCTGAGTTCCTTAGCTGTCTGCACCAATGAATGAAATCCCAGGTTTTCACTGACCCTCCCCAGCCCCCTCCCCCCCACCTCGGAAAAAAAAAAATTGCTGATACCATCGAGGAGTCTTATCCTCTACATCCATTACCTAATCCTAAACCTGGTCAGATGTCTCTCACCGTAGACTTTAACTATTTTAACCCTTTGACTACTTCTACCTTATATTGTGACTCCAGGGAGTAGAATTCTCTGAAGTAGCAGGATGGATGGGAAGAGGACACAAAGATACAGATTTCATCTTTTAAAAATGGAAGAAATATACTGGGACCAATCTTTTTTTGAAGGATTTTAATAAAAGGGCTTGAACCTCAAGTAAGTTGGGGAGAAGTATGAGCAGGCAGGCCTCTTTTGTAGAGCTCTTCAAACTAGGAGGGGTTTCAACTTTTCTTAAAGGACAAACTACTCATAGTGCTTTTTTTGTTTGACCATGACCTTTGAAGAGATTGGGGAGGAAGTAGAGAAAAAGCTTAGTTAAAGCAAAAGCTAGGGAAGGAGGAGTAAGAAGGGAGTAGGGATAGGGGCTTATCTGCCCAGTGCAAGAGTTCTTAACCTTTTGTGGGTCTGTGAGATGGCCTCTTTTGACAGTCTTCTGAAACCTATAGAGTCCTTCTCAGAATAATGTTTCTAAATGTATAAAATGCAATATAATTACAAAGGAAATCAGTTATATTGCAGCATGGTGATTAAAAAAACAACACAAAACCCAGAAGTCCACAGATTCCATGTTAAGATACTCTGGTCAGACAGCTTTACCCCATTGCTTCAGTCCATCAGTAATTCAATCAACAAGCATTTATTAATCTCTTACTATATTTCTCACTATATTACTTCATGACTAAGTCCTTTAGAGGAGCTCTTAAAAGATTTAATTCTAACAGAGTTACCTATCCCTATTTCAAAATAGAGACATAAGCTACAATTAATGGGTTTTTTAAATAGCACTTTACTCTTTATAGAGCTCTGCACACCTCTTGATAGAAGTAACACATGCTCTCTGAATGAGGAAGGGAGGGAACTTGCCTAGAACCATACTACTACATGAAGAATCAGAATTGGAACCCAGGTCTTCTGATTTCAAATCTAGTGCTATGTTGACTATACAACTGTGCCTTAAGAGTGACTATACAACTGTGCCTTAAGAGTGACTTTTACTAACGCTCTTATGTTACTTTTGGTGTGGTGGGGGTGGGGAGGGATGAAGTACTGGGTTTGGAATCAGGAAGATTCATCATCATAAATTCAAATCTGGCCTCAGATGCTAGCTGTATGACCCTGGGAAACTCACTTAACCCTTTTTGGCTCAGTTTCCTCTTCTGTAAAATGAGCTGTAGAAGGAAATGGCAAACCACTTTAGTATCTTTGCTAAGAAAACCCTAAACAGGGTCACAAAGAGTTGGACATGACTGAACTACAACCAATTTTCCCATGTGGAAATAAGAGTATGATAATTTACAAGAGCAAAAATGGTAGTTGAGGAAATCTGGTTGTATCTTAGGGACTGCTTTCTTTCTCAACCTCAGCCAATGTTTGCAGATATCACCCATGTTGTTAAAAATACTTGTTATTTGTCTTATTGGCATTATCTATTTCTCAAATGTTGGTACTTTGAATATAGTCTGTTGTATTTATTTTCTAAAAGGATATTAGTTATGCAATATTCATAATACTCATATGGAAACTCCCTTCTCTTTTACATGAGTTGTTTGTTAAGATGAAGCACATTAGCAATTTAATGGTGACATTGTTAAGGAAATAAAAGAATATATCTATTAGAAGTTGCGTTTACATTCAGCTAATAAGGGATCAGAATTAAAGAGAAGAAAAATTGAATTTGAGAGTTCAGTGCCAATGGGCTATACTTACAGGACAATTTCTAGGTCCATCAATTAATAGAATTTACTGCAAACCAGTGATAGTGGATGAAGGCATTTTGTGAGATATCTCCTTCTCCTCCCTTGCCTCTCTGATGATTTAACATAAAGTCTCTAGAAGGAGTAGTCTGGGGAGGCAGTGTCTGCTGCAGATCCAGAAATGTAGGAGTCTGCAGATACTACTGAATCTTAGGAATGGAATTGAGTATTCCTCTTATCACTGGAGTGAAGGCAGTGAGGATGGGGGCTCCAGCTCTAAGTTTCACCCAAGTTGCATTTGTGCTCTAAGTTTCATCATCTGTGGCAATGACCCTAAATAACCCTGTAAGCCTGTGACCCCATTTTTTTTTAATTGTGCTTATCCCTAATAAGCCTAGACTGTTACAATAGCCTTCTGGTTGGTCTCCCTGCTTCAGATCTCTCCCCACTTCCACTCTGTCCTCCACTAAATAGCCAAAGTGATGTGAATAAAGGGCAAATCTGACCATACCACCTCTCCTTCAACTCCATAATAAATAAACCAGGGTAGCACCTTCTTTTCTCCAGAATCAAATAAAAATCCTCTGTTAGCATTTAAAATGCTTAATAGACTAATCCAGGAGTGGGGAACCTGGGGCCTCAAGGTCACATATGACCTTCTAGGTTCTTGGGTGAAGCCTTTTGACTGAACCTAATAAGTTTTATAGAACAAATCCTCTTATTAAGAACATTTGTTCTGTGAAGTTTTAATTCAGTCAGAGGGTCACTTGAGGACCTAGAGGTCACTAGGTACAGGTTCCCCACCCTTGGACTAATCATTTCCCATTAGCAAGGAAAAAACATGAGTACCAATAATATGCTTTGTGATTTAGGCTTAAGTCTTCCAGAAACAAGTTTATTGAACTTAACATTAACCTATTAAACTATTTCTAGCTTGGAGAGACAGGTAGTACACACTGGCATAATCCCCCATACCTTCCTAGATGAGTATCCCAAAAAGATTTCATGTAACATTTATAGTAATCTTTATATACATCTATCTATCTATCTATCTATCTATCTATCTATCTATCTATCTATCTATCTATCTATCTATCTACAAACACATATCTTTAATTTATAGAAATCTGAACAAGGAAAAGGTCATAATATGTAAAAAACAAGAAAAAAGAAAATGGAAAACAATGGTTCAGCTGAATATTCCAAAAAGAGTCACCATTCAGTTCCTTTCTGGAATGCTTCCTCCCTTTGAGCAATATCTTAACCTTGAATTTCAAAAGAGATGACTTTGTCCCCTGGTGGTTGCAGGTAGGGATCACTCCAGGTGGGTGGGAATGCAATAATGTCACCTAGACTAAGCCTTGCTCAGTTTCAAAGGAAAACCTTCACTTTTATTCATCTCTCTTTTCCAAAGGGAAAAGTCTAGAAAGGGTTTTTAGACTGGAAAAATAATATTCCTAAGAAGAAAAAAAACAATTCAAGGCCTTTTTTTTCCTTAACATGTTTCCCCACAACCTTTTTAGTCTTCTCGTGCTTTACCGCCTTCCACATACTCCCCTATCCAGTGACATCAACCTTCTTGCTGTTTCTTGAACAGGACCCTCCGTCTCCCAACTCCATGCATTTTCAGAGACTCTCCTCTATCCCTGGAATGCTCTTCCTCACAATCTGTATCTTCTGACTTCCCTATTTTCATTTGGCTTCCTTTGAGTTTCAGTTAAAACCCTTGCTGCTTCTATAAGAAGCCTGTTCTAGTGCCTTAATGCCAATGCCTTTATATGAGATTACGTGCCATCTATGATGTATATATCTTGAATGTCCAACATTGTTTGAATGCTGTTTCTTACTTTAGAAGGTAAGCTCCTCGAAGGCAAGGACTTTGCCCTTCTTTGTATCATTTAGCACAGTGTTTGGCACAAATTCTAACTTACAATAAAAATAAACCTGACACATCAAAAATGACTAGGAATATGAGATGTGTATGTGGACAAAACAATTATTAATACTCAGTGAAAATAATGATGTAGGGTGCTTTTTATGATGGGTATGGATAACCATGGGAGCTGTTGCTCTAAAATAATGCTCCTGATTTTCTTATTTCCTTCCTTTTATATTTGAAGGCCCCTCTCCTGGTTGCTTGCAGATTGGAATTGTTAAATGTAACCACTATGTGTCTTGGAGTATGTAGAATAGGGTCTTTTTCCCCCACTGCAGGTGGTCTGTGGATTCTTTCAGTTGGCACTTTGTTTTCTGTGTTCAAAAGATCTGGGCAATTTTCTCTTATTTGTTGCCCTGTGTTTAGGTTTTCTGATTATTGAGTTCTCTGGGAGACTTGTGATCCTTAAGTTGTCTCTATACATCCTATGTTTGAGACAGATATATTCTGCTTCAATGGATATCATGGTTTAAAAAAATTATTGCTTTTTGCTTCTCTTCCAAATTGCCTTCATTTTGTCTGTGTTTTAATTCCTGGTTATTCTCTCTTCAATGATTTCATGGCTGCAGTCACTGTCTGTAGTGATCTTTAAGCCCAAGAATATAAAATCTGACACTGCTTCCATTTCTTTTCTAATCCCCTTCTGCTCATCCTTAACTCCTCCACTATCAATCTGGAAAAATAAAATGACAAGGAAAAACAAAAACCTTGTGACAAATATATAGAGTAAAGCAAAGCACATTAATAAACTGACCATGTCAAAAAATTTAAATCCAGCGTTAGACACTTACCAGCTCTATGATCATGGGCAAATCATTTAATCTCTGCCTTAGTTTCCTTAATTGTAAAATGGGAATAATAATAATAGCACCTACTTTCCAGAATGGTTGCTGGGGATCAAATGAGATATTTGTAAAGTGCTTAGCCTAGTTCCTAGCACATATAGGCACTTAATAAATACTCATTTCCTTCCTTCTTTCCTTCCTTCCTTCCTTCCTTCCTTCCTTCCTTCCTTCCTTCCTTC